>NW_026555085.1:22722500-23347500 GCF_021234165.1 Pteronotus mesoamericanus | reverse complement strand
AAGAATCAACAAGGATATTGTGGCATTGAATGACAATTTAGATCAAATGGACTTAATTGATATGTACAGAATCTTTCACCCCTAATAAACAAAATATACATTCTTTTCAAACACACATGGATCATTTTCAAAGATAGACCACAAAACAAGCCTAAACAAATTCAAGAAAATTCAAATCATATCAAGCATCTTCTCAGATTACAATGGCTTGAAACCAGAAACCAACCTCAAGGAAAAATACTCAAGAACATTCAAATACATGGAAACTGAATAACATGTTATTAAATAATCAATGGGTTAACAATGAAATCAAGAAAAAAATAAAAAAATTATCTGTAAACAAATTAAAATGAACACAAAACCACCCAAAACCTATAGGACACAGTGAAGGCAGTCCTGAGAAGGATGTTCATAGCAATACAGGCCTGCCTTAAGAAGATAGAAAAATATCAAATAAACAACCTAACTCTATAGCTAAAATAACTAGAGGAACAACAACAAATAAAGCCCAGAGCAAGTTGAAGGAAGGAAAGAATTAAGATCAAAGCAGAATTAAATTACAAAGAGACTAAAAAACAATCCAAAGAATCAATGAATCCAGGAGCTGGTTCTTTGAAAAGATGAACAAAATTGACAAATCTTTAACCATACTCATTAAGAAAAAAAGAGGAACCACATAAATAAAATAGAAAATGAAAGAGGAGAAGTAATAACCAGTACCCTAGAAACTGGACAATGTAAGCAAGTGGACAAATTTCTGGAAACATACAAACTTCCAAAACTGAATCAAGAAGAAGCAGAAAGCCTGAAGAGACCAATAACAACTAGCCAAATTCAAGCAGTAATCAAAAACTCCTGACACAAAAGCCCTAGTCCAGATGGCTTCACAGGCAAATTTTACCAAACATTCAAATAAGAACTAACACCTCCCTTCTCAAACTATTCCAAAAATGCAAGAAGAGGGAAGACTCTCAAACTCTTTTTGTAAGCCCAGTACTATCCTAATTCCAAAACCAGGTGAAAATGGAACAAAGAAAGAAAATTACAGTTCAATATCTCTGATGAATGTAGATGTTAAAATCCTCAACAAAATATTAGCAGTCCAGATCCAGCAATACACTGAACAGATTATACACCAAGATCAAGTGGGATTTATCCCAGGGATGCAAGGATGATATAACATTCACAAATCAACAAATGTAACACATCACGTAAGAAAAAAAAAGACTAAAATCACATGATCATATGATAATATGCTGAAAACGTATTTGACAAAATCCAGCATAATTTATGATGAAAACACTCAGCAAAGTGGGAATAGAGGGAGGATACCGCAACATATTAAAGGTCGTATAGGAGAAAGCTATTGCCAACACCATACTCAGTGGGCAAAAACTAAAAACATTTCCCTTAAGAGCAGGAATAAGACAAGGGTGCCAGCTTTCACCACTCCTATTCAACATAGTACTGGAAATTCTAGCCACAGTGATTAGACAAGAGAAAACAATAAAAGGCATCCAAATTGGAAAGGAGGAAGTAAAACTGTCATTATTTGCAGATGACATGATAGTGTACATAGAAACCCCTATAGTTTCTAAAAACTGTAGTTCACAAAAATCTACTGTACCTAATAAGTGAATTCAGTAAAGTAGCAGGACATATAGTCAATATTCAGAAATTGATGTCATTCTTGTACACCAGCAGTAAAATATCAGAAAGAGAAACTAAGAAAAAAATCTCATTTATTGTAATAACAAGAAAAATAAAGTACCTAGGAATAAACTTAACCAAGGAAGTAAAAGACCTGTACTTGGAAAACTATAGAACACTGAAGAAAGAAATTGAGGAAGATAAAAATAAATGGAGGCATATACCCCATTCATAGATTGGAAGAATTACCATCATTAAAATGTCCATACTACCCAAAGCAATCTATGATTCAACACAATTCCTTTTAAAATATTAATGGCATAGTTCATAGATGTAGAACAAAAATTTATGTGAAACCAGAAAAGACCCCAAATAGCTCAGCAATCCTGATAAAGAAGAATAAAGTTGGAGGAATCACAATACCTGATATTAAATTATGTTACAAGTCCACTGTAATCAAGACAGTCTGATACTGGCATAATAACAGCCACATAGAGCAATGGAATAGAATAGAGAGTATAGAAATAATCCCATGTTTCTATGGTCCATTATCATTCAACACAGGGGGCACAAGCATACAATGGTATAAAAACAGTCTCTACAATAAATGGTGTTTATGACAACTGGACTGGTACATGACAAAAAATGAAACTAGACCACCAACTTCCACCATACACCAGAATAAACTCAGTATGGATAAAGGACTTATATAAGTCGTGATACCATACAAGTCCTAGAGGAAAACATAAGCAGTATAATTTCAGGTATCCCATGGAGCAATAGTTTTACTGATCTATCTTCTAGGGTAAGGGCAATAAAGCAAAAGGTAAACAAATGGGACTACATCATTAAAAAGTTCCGCATGGATTAAAAACCCATCATCAAAATGAAAAAGGAACAAACCGTATGGGAGAATATACTTGCCAATGATATATTGGACAAGGGTTTAATCTCTAAAATATATACTTACACCACTAAACACCAGGAAGACAGACAACCCAATTAAAAAATGGGCAAAGGACTTGAACAGACATTTCTCCAAGGAGGACATACAAATATCCCTCTGGCCTATGAAAGAATGCTCAGCATCACTAGCCATCTGAGAGATGCAAATTAAAACCACAATGAGATACCACCTCACACCTTTCAGAATGTCTATGATTAATAAATTGACAAAAAACAAGTGCTGGTGAGGTTGTAGAGAAAAGGGGACCCTAGTGCACTGCTGGTGGGAATGCAGACTGGTTCAGTCTCTGTGGAAAACAGTATGGAATTTCCTCAAAATATTAAAAATGGAACTGCCTTATCACCCAGTGATCCCATTGCTGGGAATATACCCCAAGAATCTTGAAACACCAATTCAAAAGAACTTACGTACCTCTATGTTCACAGCAGTGCTATTTGCAATAGCTAAGTGTTGGAAACAACTCAGTGCTCATCAGTTAAAGAGTGGATTAAAAAGCTGGTACATTTACACAATGGCACACTACAAAGAAAGACGTTTTGCCTTTTGCGACAGCATGGATGGAACTGGAGACTATTATGCTAAGTGAAATAAGTCAGTTGGCGAAAGACAAAAACCATGTGACCTCACCTGTAACTGGAACCTAATGAGCAAAATAATGAGAAAAATAGAACCAGAGACATGGAAACATGGAACAGACTGATAGCTGTAGAAGGGGCAAAGGGAGCAGGGGAAAGGGTGGGAAGAAGGGGAAGTGACTCGTCAAAGAACATGTATGAATGACTCATGTACATGGACAACAGAGAGGGGATTGACTGTGGGTGAAAGGGGTGGGCTGGGTGGAGTGGGGCAAAAGGGGAAAAACTGGGACAATTGTAATAGAATAAATAATAAAAAATATAAAAAAGGATGTGTAACTAACCAAATTTGTGATTTTTAACAAATGATTTTTTTGCTGTTCTGATGAAGCCCACGTTTCTTAACCTATCATATGCGGGGGAGAGAAATACATCACCTACCACCCCTGGAGTTTTTTAGATTTGCAATAATGAAGATACATAATGAGAATTTTCATTGTAACCATAAGAACAGGGAAGGTGTGCAGTAATACTAACTTCACACTTATAGTTTAAAGCTGCTCAAATTTATGCATTTAAGCATTTGTTATTAGATTTAATATCAAACTGTACTTTACAGCAAAAACATATTTTTCACTTCCTTTTATTTCTAAGAAGAAACATTCTTATTTGGTCTTTCTTATTGCTAATGATATGGTATATATAAGAACTATGTTTAAAATTTTTATTTTATAGATTTTTTCCATATAAAATGCATTAAAATAAAACTATCAACAAATATTTTCATATTAATAAGATTTAAAAATATTACAATGCTAAGTTAATTGGGGTATGTTTTTTGAAAATCATATTCAGAAAACTATTAAGCAGTAAAGCTTATTTCTAAGTGTTCTTTTTCTCAGTGGCAGAGGATCATAATTTGTCTTATCTCAGAGGTATTCTCTTGAAGTTTGGACTCAATTTTAATTGTCAGAATTTTTCCAAGGTTTGAATGACTGACTCTATTACAAGGGGGACCCCCCCCAAAATGGAATTATCTTCTGGAGGGCAGGCCCCTTGTTGTACAGGCTTCCCCTCCTAGGTGAGTGTTGTACAGGCTTCCCCTCCTAGGTGAGTGTTCTAGGAAGCCATTTTGTCAGTGTACCAGTTGGCATTGTTTTGAGAGGCTGTGTTCAGCTTCAGTGAATTTTTATTGAAGACTCTTTTAATGTTTGCCTATTTCATGATGGATGGGTCATCTATAAGCACAGCTTCCTACACTGTGCTGAGTGTTCAGCAGTTTTTCATGCCCCACTTTCCCTATTTACCAGACCTCACCCCTAGCAACCTTTTTTTTGTTTGTTTCCCTAGATGAAAAAATTCCTCAAAGAACATTTTGTTGATTTGGCAGAGGTGAAACAAAAAACAGCAGAAGCACTAAACGGTATCAAAATCAGTAAGTTTAAAAACTGTTTCGAATAGTGGAAAGAAACGTCTTGATAGGTGTATTGCATCCAATAGAGACGGATTTGAAGGTGACTAATGTTTAAACATTTAATAATAAGTATACAATTTTTATTAATAAACCCTGTTTTTGGGGGTCCCCCCTCATATAATTAGTTGCTAAATTACTGTTGTTCAAATTGGGTCCTTTTAAATTCTTTGAAATACCATGTTCCCTATTATAGAATTATATAACAGGGGGAGAAAAGTGGTAGTAGACATTGATGCTGCATTTCAACTGTGGTAGAAAAATTATTAACAGTTGATCTCTGCTTAAAACAACATTATAGAGATTTAGTCCTATGAATATATACCTATAAAATAGTCACATTCAAATAAATAATAATTGGGATTTTTGGTGTTTTAGAGTTTTAAAGGCATTTAAAAATTGCATGATTTCACTTTGGCAGCATGTTCTCCAAGGTTACGATTTGTGGTCAAAGCTGTGAGAGGTCTAAGATCCCCTCAGTCCTTCTTGACCTTTTTAGTGCTGTTCCACTAAAAAATCCACAGGATATCTCTTCCACTCTTTGTCTCTTTTGGACCTTAATTCCTGATTTCTGTTGTTAGTGGGAGCCTCATCCCCCTGACAAGTAGTAATGACGGTTTGTTTATTCTGGGTGTTAGATTCTGTCTAAGTGTGTTTGTATGACATTTTACAACGTATTCTTTGGACCCTGTATCATCTGGTTGTGCAACTGTGTGTATTAGTCAGCGCCTGATTTATATTTGTTGCAGCGACCCATGGGACTGACTGGTATCCCTAGCCATGCATTTGTGGCTGCACAATACTATCCTCGATGAATAGGTCTATTCAGTTGCAGGCCCTTGAACCCACTTTTAGGATTTGTAGAGTGGGTCTATGTCATGTCAGTATGCTTGTGAGAGAGGGGGAGGCAGGGAGGTCATCTGTTTCAGGACTAATCTTCCCAATCTCCTCACCACCAAGATCACCCCTGTTCGAGCGCCTTGAGATTTCTTTTAGAATTTTCAGTATGAATGAATTTAGCCTTTAGGGCTTCAATAATTTTGTGCGATTGTCTCTTAAGCAACTCAATTCCATTTTAGTGCATACCTTGTATTAACAACTAACTGACATCTCCCCTAATTTTGTACCTTCACTATTTTCTTCTTTATTAGACTGTTGTATAGATGTGTTTTATCCTTGCAAACTGTCTCCAAATATTTTTAAATAGAGCTTATTGTCATCAAGCATAAACTCAAGTGAGTTCAACGCTGGACAAATCTATACTGAGCGCGAAAGGCTGCAGCTGGGAACGAGCACTCACCAACGCAAAACACTTGCCTCCCTTCCTTTTATTTAACCCCTTTGCCCTCGCCACTGGATCTGAATCAGGTGACAAGTGGATTAGGTGGGTGGTGTGCAGATGCAATCAGCCCCGCACGCTAGCTCAGCGCTGCGTAGAAAATGCGCCACACCTGAACGTCGGTTGACTCAGTTCTTTCCCCTCTTCCCCTGGTTCCTGCGTTGCAGGCATCCGCACAGGTACTTCCCGAGCCCAGAATACGGCCACGTCCCGCTCTCAGCCTTCTTGGCGCCGCCGCTGTGCGCAGAGCAGGGCTGCTGCAGCCGCCCGCGCGCGGGAAGGGCGCGCTCCCGAGCTGACGCAGTTTCGCTGGGCGGTGCCCGCCCGCATCCTTCTCCTGCTGTTTCCCACCTATCGCCGACAGCAGCCGAGGCCCCGCCATGGGGAATGTGCCATCCGCGGTGAAGCATTGCCTCAGCTACCAGCAGCTTCTCCGGGAGCATCTCTGGATCGCGGATTCAGTGGCTGGGGCGCTCGACCCCTCGCAGGTACCACCTCAAGGCCCAGAGTGTCCCCACCCTTTTGTACACTGCCACCGACCTTTGCCCCTTTAATGTCACTTCTGCACTCCAAAGCCCTTTCTGCAGCAGTCCGTCTTGTTAGGCGTCACCCCTTAGAAGGTTTCCCATGATCTGTCTGCTGTAAACATGTAGACCTGCCCTACAGAGCGGACCCAGCAAAATCCCTACCTGTGGCCATTAGCCGGTCCCTAAAGGAACTGTTCCTTCTGTTTTTCTGTTGGAAGGAATGCATTATATAATATCATTTGTAGCTGTAGGCAGTCAGCCAAGGATAGTGCCCTTATTTTCAGTTCCCTTCTTGTATTGTGTAACAAAGAGGACAAATTTGCCAGAATGTGAGGCAGAAAAAGGAAAGAAGCCAACGTAGAAGGTTAGGAAAACATGGTAGGATGAAATTATCCATCATATCATTAATTATTCCTAATGTAGTTATGCTTCAACACACTTGAATAAGCTTGGAAAAAAATGGTAGAAAACAGCAATTTCAGACCAAAATTAATCCCACGTGATTCCTGAAAGTCCATTTTTACACAAAGGCAACCTAATAGTATCCACATACATGTGATTCAATGCATTCAATGCAGAAATGGCAGGCAAAAAATATATATATAAATAATGTATAGTATATATAAAATATATATTTATATATCTATATAAAGATATATAGATATATATAGATTTACTTTTCCCTTAAAATTTCACAAATTGATAACGGTGATTATTGATATGTGAATGTTAAAACATGGCAAAAGAGAGGGACACTGAGGGTTTAGCTGTCATACTTTTGAATTTTGCTGGATGCAGAAAAAGTTGATTCCTGATTTTTCTTGTGAACAAAGGAATAACGTGTATTATAACATTTAATAGGTAAGCACAACTTAACTGTTTCTTTAAATCAACTATTCTAATGTTAGTTATCAGTTTTCCATTTTGAGTATTCTCAGATCAGCATGTGAAATTGTAACCTACAAACAGGAATTTAGCATTTGTCATTTGTGGATTCTTTAGATGATACTTTGTTCCTCATTTTCTTAAAAGACGGCGGTGATAACTTGACTCAAAGCCTCTTGCTGACAATGCAAGAGAGGGTTATTCTTTATCTTCTCATCTGTTCACAAGTCTTTGTATTTATTTTTCCTGCATTCTAATTTGAATTTTTATAACTTTTCTCTTAACGTTAATATTTATTCTGTTATATAATCAATTAGAAATTCTCAACTTTTGTTCCCTAATTCTGAGACTTTATATGACCTTTGTTGCTGGGTTAACAATGTATTTCTTTGTCCCCTGCCATGGTCTGATTTTGTGGGGTTTGGGGACAACAATTGAAGCTAGGCTGCTGCGTGAGGTTGTCTACTTTGCCCTGTTAGTGGAAACTAAGATCATTGAAAATGACTACGATGACTGACTGATTAAGGAATGTGAGGAATAGGATTTTGATATTCACTAGCCTAATGAAGACTTTTGTTCCTTTTTGAGAAATAGCAATATCTTCTCTAAAACTGCCCTTTTATCCCTCAACTGCTTTGCTTAGGAAACTCCTATTCAATCTTCAAGTACAGCTTAAATATCACTTCCTCTGGCCAACTTTTTTTCCACTTCCAGAGTTAACGCACCATTTATGGCATTTTGTATGTAATTCTCTTTTAGTCCCAGTCTTATTGAATTGTAATTTTTTACATCTTGTCGGATTTGAACTCACAGCAGCATTGACACCTGATGCTTGACTCCGTAATTTATCACCTTCCTTGGCATCTGCTTAACAATGCCTTTAGTGCCTTAAGCCCTGCCTTTCTGGTTCCTCAGTCTAGAACCAGACTGGCTCAGCGGCCTATATGTGTCTGAATGTTCAGGTTCTTTATGCCTTTTTGTCCACACTCAGAGTTTCCATTACTGTTTGTATGTCAGTGTCTTCCAGATTTATATTCCCATCCCTCTCTTAAATTCCAGCCCAGATGTTTAGCTACTCACTTGACATTGTCACTTGCTAATCTCAAAAGCGATTCCAGCTAAATATTTCCGAAATTGAACTCGTGTTCCCCCCTTAGAATGACAGGCCTTCCCTAATATTTTCTGTCGCAGGGAACGCCATCACCATCCATGCAGTCCTACAAGCCATGAACCAGGAGCTCCTTATTTTCATTTCCCCACATCCCAAGTGTCACTAAGTCCTGCTGTTTTACCTCTTGAATTTCTCTCAAATCCACCTGTTTTTCCAACGTTAGTACTACAATCAGGTTTAAAATAGCATTTTTTCCCATGGACTTCTAGACTATTGCAATCCTTCTCCAACCCACATCTATATAGCTAGTTAGGGTATGTTTTCTATTTCAAACAGAATCATGCCATTCCCTTTTTTTTCACAACCTTCCATGAATTGCCATAGCTTTTAGGAATGAACACCAACACTTTTAATGTGTTCTCTGAAGCTTCCAGGGGTCTTTTCATTGCATCTCTCTGCAATATCATCTTAAGCAACACTCTGGTGTTCTTGCCACAGTGGCCTTCTTTGAGTTCCCTAATAATGATTCCTTTGGTAACACGGTTCTCACTTGTTTTCCCCTCTGCTAGCAACATTCTTTCCAGCTAATTAACTTATCTTCATCCTTCAGATCTCAACTCAAATGTTCCTTCTCGTGAAATCCTTCTGATTCTCAAGGCAAGTAGCCTTGTTATCATATAGTGCACAGTGCACTAATCTTTATGTATAATATAGATTATATATTTATTTTTGTGATTATTTGATGTTTAATTTACTACCAGACTCTAAGCATCATGTAAGTAAGGACAGAATTCACCACAGGGTACTCAGCATCTAACAGATTGTCTAGTTGGTTTTTGATAGTCAATAAATAATTGTTAAATTAACAAATGAATGAATGTTTACCCTTCTAGGCCATAAGCATCACATGTTTATGGGGACCATGAATTATTCTTAGCACTCTTCAGGGTTCAAGACAATGATTAGTGTTTTATAGTACAGTGATAAATATTTGTTTAATGTATGCCAAAGTGATGGGCTGAATACATGATGTCAGTAAATGTGGTTTTAGTAATGGATGATAAATATTATTCCTGTTTGTGTCTTACTTTTTCACCTGATAGAACCTAGTCGTGGTTTGATGAGAAGAGTTGAAAATGGGCTCTGAAGGCTGTGAAATGACAAAACAGTGCTTAATCAATTGGTTAAGGGTAAATCTGCAGAGAGAATCCTGAATGGAACTCCTGTGATTTGAAATGATTTGGTTGCAGTAAGGATAGACTTTATTTTGAAAGAATCATGTACTAGACAGTAGAAGAAGGGAAACCTAGACCCTTTTCTGTGACAAATTTATTCTCTTATATTAAGATCTATTCGCTAGATCTTAAATTTTCAGTTTACACATTAGAGATAATAATGCATCCATCATAATTATTGGTATATTTAACAGTTTATAACCAAATTAAAAAAAATGTGTCAGTGGGCATAAAAAGCTTACACTACCACAGCTCCACTAATTAAATTCTTTTGGGTCTCTGGGTTTCTGCTAATGAAATTGGTTTTGCAGAAGATTTCCTTGATAGACCCAGAGGTTAAAATGAATCATACTGTGGTTTAAGATATCTCTAAGGGCCTGTTTCATTTTTTATTTTTGTCCCATATAAAATGGGTATAATGAGCCTGGCTTACTTAGTATATTTTAAAGTTTTTGTTTTGATTATACTTAAGTTTCTGGTAGAGTAATCTCTTTTTGATTTCCAAGGCTGCTGAAGTGGCAGCTCAGTTTCTTCATATATTAATACCCCATTGCAATGATAAATTCCCAAGGTTCTCAATTCTAACACAAACAGTACTCCAAGTATATTAGATTTATAAAAGAAAAATTGTAGATTATGAGATTAAATTTATACTTATTTCATATTATATCCTGATCCTTTAAGTTACATTTGCTGTCAGAAAAAATTGCAATGAAAAGTAAAGTATTTGGTGTTAAAGGATCTCTGGAATTTACCTAAATGTATTATATTTCTGCTTAAATTTAATCAGAGGATAATGTAACCATATGCTTTTTAGTTTGCAACTTCATGGCTCTCAGTACATTCACTAAATACCTTAGAATGTCCGGGGAGAAATTTTCAGAAAGGAACCAAATTACCATTCCATTGTTTGTTTTCTATTTGTCTCAGGTGTTCTTTTTATCTTTTCTCACCCTGCCCTTTTTTTTCTTTTATGTTTCTTTTGAAATTATGTATTTTTTGTTATTTATTTTCCCTCTGCAGTTTGTTACATACTGTTTTTACTGCAATCTTAGTTGCTATGTTAACACACAACCTTGACTTAATTAATATATAAATTAATGGTATTATAACTATTAAAATGCAAACATAAATAACTCCATTTACTGCCTTCTGCTTTTCATATTGTTGTGTATACTACTTCTCTACATGGTGTATTTGTTATATATGTATATGTATATATGTATACACACACAATCAACATACATTTGTATTTATGCACATATTTTTTCTTTTCTTTGCTCTTTTTTGTTCTTCATTTCCACTCTTTCATCTGAAATAATTTTCTTTCAAATAGAGGTTTTTGCTTTATATTTTCATTACTAAAAAAATTGTTGATCATTTTAATTTTTCTTTGTTTGAAATGACATTTATTTTGATACACACATATATACCTATACATATATGAATATAATGTGCATAAATATGAGGTATGTCCAGAAAGTATCCAGCCATGCACTATGAAAAATGAGTTCATTTACTGAAGAAGAGCTAAGAAACATTTTACATAGGACAGTGATGCCTCAGTCCCTTTTAAAGTAGGTACTTTGAGATCTCATATAGCTCCCTCAGTCACCATCACCTGCCCTGTCATATTTTCCTAAATCTCATTGATGGTCTGAAATCTCTTCCCTTTCAAAGGTGATTTTAGTTTCGAGAAAAGTCAGAAATCGCAGAGAGCCAAATTTGGGCTGTAGAGAGACTGAGTCACCTGGGTGATTTGATGTGTTGCAAAAAAACTCCGTATGAAACATGATGCATGAGCGGCGTGTTGTAATAATGAAGCCGCTAATCACCCTTTGTCCACAGCTGCAGCCTTATGAATCATCTGAACAGTTTTGGCAGGCAAATGTGCAAGCTTCATGCAAAATTTGATGCAGGTTCGTCACTCTACTCACTCAGTCATTTTGAATGAGATGGTCACATAGTACACATGCTCACTCAGCGGCATTTACTGCCTCACAGACTAGTACAGTGAAGTCATCATTGTTCACACATGCGCATTCCAGTCCTCTCTCCTTGGCTGCCAGGTTACATCATGTCACACAAACCATTCTCATTATATTAACAATGACTGGACTTTTTCCAGACAGACCTTCAAGTACACAAATATTGACTATAAATATATATTTCATATAAGGAATTAAAATGCATGACAGCAGTAAAAAAAAATGAAGATTTTACAACAAATGCAACGAAAGCCAGAGACAGTGACATCAGCTAGTATTCTTATTTTTGGTTCTTTAATAATAATCTATCTTTTGAACTATTTTCATTATCTTTGATTTCCAACAGTGTGACTATGATGTGTCTAGATTTGTCTGCCTGTCTATCTATCAATCATCTATCTATCTATTAATTGTATTTGCTAATGGTTCATAGCACATCTTGGATCTATGGCTGAATGATGTTGGCTTTCATGTGTTTTGGAAATTTTTCAACCATTTCTCTCCAAGTATTCCTTCTGCTTCCTTTCTCTGACTCTCCTCTTAGGTCCATATTTTGAAAAATCTCAGAACTTTCCGTGGGCCCAATTTATTTCTTATACCCATTATTTGGTTTTTTTTGTCCTTTCTTTTCTCTCCATGTTCAGTCTGAATATTTTCTTCTCACCTATATTCCATTTCACTAATTCTTTCTTCAGCTTTCTCTAACTTGCTGTTAATCTAATTTACTGAGTTCTTAATTTTAGTTATAATTTTGAATTAACGTATTTCTATATGATTTTTAAAACCACAATGCTCCATTTTATCATAAATACTTGATATTTATGATAGTTATTGGAAGTTTCATGTCTGTTAGCTAATTCCCATCTTCAGATCTTCTGTAGATCTGTTTCCTGAGTCTTTCCTCCTGGAATACCTACTCATTTTTGAGTTTATTATAACACCTGATATGAAAAAATTATAGACAAAATTTGAGGCAATGAGTGATACTGTCCTTCTCCAGAAAGTGTTATCTACACCGCTCTGTCCTCCTCCCCCACTATTGTACTCACTCCTCGCCCCCTGCCTCTCTGGCTTTATCATCTGTTCTCTGTATCCATGAATTAGTTGTTTTTGTTGTTTTTTTTAGATTTGACATATTAAGTATGATCATACTGTATTTGTCTTTCTGTGTTTGACTTATTTCATTAGCATAATACCCTTAAGGTCCATTTATCTTGTTGCAAGTGATAGAAAGTTCTTTTATGGCCAAATAATATTCCATTTTATGTGTATACATACCACACCTTCTTTATCTGTTGATGGACACTTAGGTTGTTTTTGTGTCTTAGCTTATAAATAATGCTGCAATGAACATGGGGTGCAGATATCTATTTAAGGTAGTAATTTCATTTTCTTTGGATAAATACCTAGAACTGGAATTGCTGGGCCCAGTGGTATTGATGATCCTCCATACGGTTTTTCATAGAGGCTGCACTAATTTATATTCCCATAGTGCACAAATGTTCTCTTTTTTCCACACCCTTACTGACACTTATTATTTCTTGTCTCTTTGATAATAGCTATTCTAACAGGTGCGAGGTACAGAAAATGATTACCTTTTGCTTCTAGTAGGCAGTAAAAGTAAGGATAGCTAATATTAAGCTGATCAGATGCTTAGCTGGTTTGAGACTGAACCTACTTCATTCCTGAGGGCTTTCCTTATTCTCCCTTTATTTTGTAGCTCTTCAGAGGTTCTAACTCTAAGGCCTAGAGCATTTACAAGGGTGTCTTTTCTTTATTGGGACCTGAACTCAAAATATTTCTTCCTTAGCCACTAAGGCTCCTGGAAGCTCTGATGATCTTCCCAGCTGCAATAGAATGGCAAATGCCTCATGAGGAAAGTCGTGCTAAATGTGGGTATTAGCACTTTATGTTTTCCTTCTGCATGGTATGTTGGCCACTGAAGTACTCACTACCTTGGAAGCTAAGGCTATCAAACAACTGTTTTCCATTAATATCTTGTCCAGATTTTTTGGTTTTTCTCAATAAACAGTTTGCTGCAAATAAGCTAGTTGAAAGATTAACAATATAACAGGGAAAATGTAGAAAATACTAATTGTGCTATATAATTTCAATTGTAAAAGTATATTTATTTACCATATTACAAAAATTTTGAAGTGGGTGCAGTATAGGCAGCATGAAAACTGTTGACAGTAACTTTATTTTTCACTTATTTGTTTTTGTATCTTTGTTGAGTTATTACATTGTATAACTTTAAAGTTTATAAATTTGATAAATTTATATCTTTCAAAATAATGATTAGCACCATGCACCACTTCACATAATTACCATTTGTGTGTGTGTGTGTGTGTGTGTGTGTGTGTGGCAAGAACATATAAGATCTACTTTCATAGTAAATTTCAAGTATGTGATACAATTTTATTGACTATAACCATCATGATATACATTGGATTTCTAGAACTTCTTCATCTTATAGCTGGAAGTTGGTGTAGAATAAAAATTTAAAGTTCAAAAATAAATAATAAAAAGATCGGCTGCTTCATAAAAAGTAGTTTATGGAAAAAGAGACTATTCCAGTGGTCTCCACTATAAATATAAATTATGAGATATAGAGAAGATTTTTAAAAATAATATGAAAAGTAATTTTGTGCCCATCTTCACTATTTGGCTTTAGAGGAACAATATGCTGTTTACTCCTTCTTTATATGTGACATAGTTCAATACATTTGGTGAATGAGTGAATTAATGAATGATTATATTTTCTTTATAGTATGTTATCTCTATTGGATTGGTTTACCTCATACCTTTCCATTTCATGGGCATGAATTTGGTAAACATATTCTTCTTAATGTTTTCTTTTTTAATCTTGCTTCATTTCATCCTGGTTCATTCATTTATAATCAGTCTCATTCACTCACTAATAAGCTTTTTAGGAAGTCTACATATTTTATTAATTTATTCAAACAGCATTTTGTAGGTTTGTTGATCCTCTTGTCCATATGTATACGTATGTTTGTGCCTGTATGTGTATGTGTGATGTGCAAACAGTTGATTCCTATATTTGTAAAAAAGTCTTCTATTTTTCTGAGTTCTGAATTAGTATTTTAATTTTCTGTGTTTGAATATTTAGTTCACGTAAACTTAGTCTTTTAAAAAGTTAACTGCCTTAAGACAATACATATCCATTCCTCTGTTATTTTGCTTTCAATATGTCTCTTATAGGCTACTTATCTGATTTTTTCCATCCTTAATTAGGTTAATTTAACTTTAATTATGTGTGATATGACTATTGATATGTTTATCCTATTTTCTGCCATATTCATCAGCCTCACTGCTTCATGTTTATCTTAGAGGCTGTTTATATATTTTACTATTCTTATTTTATATTTAAATTGATAATATTGTTTGGAGCAAAAGATTTATTTCACAGAATGAACTTATTCATCTTGCAAAAAGTCTGTTTCATTATTATTATACCAGGGTTTCTCAAATAGCATGTTACTAGATACATTGCCATTCTCAAGACCCTCTTTGTTGATATAACATATCTGACAGAGAAAGTAAAAGTAGAGAGTTCCAAAGACTTATAGTACAAATGAAGCCAAAGATTTTTGTCCTGGGCACAACAGAGTTAGAAAGTCAAAAATATAGGTATATGTGGTCAGAGGCTTAATAAGTGAGCAGTCACAAGCAATAATAAGTCTTTTGTATGACCATGCAAATTAATGACAGCTGAAATAAAATAAAACTCCAGTGAATTTTACTGGAAATTAAATATTGAAGGGAAGGTTCACCAGGTCACTGAATATTCTGCAGAATAGTGTCAAAATTTGGGGTGAGGGGAATGATGGTGAACAAAGTTCTAATGGCCTCGATATATAAGGGATACAGGTCCTCACATAGGCCTAAAGGAAGGCACGTAATGCCAAATCCCATGGATCTCAATGGAGGGGATGGTTTATACGAATAAAAAGGAGTAACAGTCTCTAAGATGTAATGGGAACTAAAGATGCCATCCATGCCTCTGCTCCTTTAGTAGGTGTAAGAGGCTAAGCAGTCTCTACACAAGAGAGTTACGAGTCAGGGTGGCTAGGGTTTCATTTAAGGCCAGAGGAGATGAGGATTTTCACTAAATAGGTTGAAAATGTGATGGAACTTGTTATTATAGAGCTGAGTTTCCAGCTGGAAAAATAGACTTGAGTCTTAGCATAACGAAAAAGGCAGAGAACTATGTGGCGTTCTACAGAAGAAACAGATGATTTTTGGGAATAATATATTGGAAAATGACTAAGGAGAACAGAACTGTGAAATAAGGTGGGTTACCAGGTGAATGATCCTCAACAACTGGTGATGGATGTGGGTCTTAGCATCAGCCAAGTTCTGGATTTATTGCACTCCAAGAGCACAGAGACTCTAGATCTTGGAGTCACTCTGAATTTGAATTGACTTGTATGTGTTTTTGAGAAAAAAGCTTTTTGTTAAGGCTGTTTGCATGTCGGTGTCCGAAGGGAAATGACTGGCTTATGAATGCTGAGACCGGGGGCAGAAACTCTGAGGGCTGTGGCTTGTCTCTGTGCCGTTGGAACGCATATCTCTGGTATTTTATAAGGGATGCAGCCTTTTTATATCTTACTCATATTTTGTTTTTTAATCAATTTAAATATGTTATTTTGTATGTGTTCTCTCTTCAATAAGTGCTAGGCACTTCCCAACTGCTTCCTATGCAATGACTCATTTAATCCTCACGGCAATCCGTTTTTTAGATTTAGTTATTGAGATGCAGGAAGTTTAAATAACTTGTTCATAATCAACAACTAATGAAGAGCAGAGCCGGGAGTTGAATTCAGTCAGTGCTAGTTTCAGAGTTGCCAGTTTTCTCCACTATACCAGGCCTTCCTAAACTTTCCTAGTGGTTAGAATCATCTGAGGTGTTTATGAAATGTACTGGACATTCTGATTCAGTAGCTCTGAGATGAAGCCCAACTATCATTGTTTTCACTTCACATAATTTTAGAAAACACGGTGCCAGGTGACGGTGCCACTTTTCTATCCCTGTATCTGCTGTCAGAGGAACTGCTGTCCTATCATGTTTCCTCTAAACTGCATTTCCAGAGCTCCTGGCTCCTGACCATGAAAGACTCCTATGAGTTTCGACTTCCCTTCTTTCCTCTTTGAGGTTGAGACTAGAGTTCTGCCTGGAATAGAATTGCATTGGATACAAAAGGAAAAACAACTTGGTTTCCAGTAAATTTCCTGTTCCTTCCAATCTCCAATACTTTCTGTCCTTGGATTTCAGTTGGCTCCTGTATTCCTTGCTTTCTCTTACTCCAGCTGGCTTTCACATCCTTCCCTCCCCCGACCCTATGTTCTTGTTTTTTTCATTAGCTCTGAACTCCTCCAAGTCTTCTGGCTTTCTTTATGCTTATTCACTCTGTGCTGTAACTTTCCCTGACCCTTTCTTCTCTCCTCCTCTATTCCTCTCCAAGTTTAGCTTTTATTTTTGTTTCTTTTTATTTTCCCCATTCAAATAAGGAGCTAGACTGTGCAGACCCATAACTTTATGGGTCACTCTTATATAACGGCATTATAAGAGATAAAGGAAAATCATGTATTTGGATATTTAAAAAACATCTGATTTGGAAGTGATGGCCCAGCCTATTTGTTGTCCTAATACTAAAAACAACATAGAATCTGAGTTTCCTCCTGTAGGTCTCTATATTGTTAAAGTGGGAGGTACAAATTGGCTACCATACCAGTGAGTCAAATTTAAACTAATCTCTGGAAATAGGTTTGTTTGGCCAAAACTACACTTAGAAATAAAGTACATATGAATGCTTTAAACAGGACTTGCACTTTTTATTCATGCATATAGCTGCCTCAGGCATCCAGATGATCTTTCTGAGACTATGGAGTTTTTATTTTGTTTTCCTCTAGGGTCGGTGACATGGGGATAGTGCAGTGAGACCCTCCAGAACATTTCTGAACATTGGCATGTCGTTTAACAGTGTAATGCCTGGTGATAAGCGTTCAGTAGACAGGAAGTTGCCTTTAAGTTACCAGAAGTTTGTCATCTTCCCTTTTGGGCAGTTTCCCTTTCATGAGTGATGAAAATTCATTCCTAAATGAACACTCAGGTGTTTTTGAATTCTTATATTGGAACTAATCATCTTGATTTGCCTTGTTTTAAAAACAGAACATAGTATCGATTGACAGAACTTGTTCCCAAAGCATTCTTCTAAAATCAGACTTTATATAAACAGAATTTTACATAAACATGATTTAAAACATTCAGGTTCATACAAGCTTATATTTTGAAACTTTTTTCATGTAATTTATATGAAAACCAAGTAATACCAAGAATGGAAAAGTTCTCTAAAAAATTTTTTTACAAAAGCTATTGTTTCTAGGCAGTAATAAAGGGACCAGAGCTGTGAGTTCCAAATGCACTTTAGATAGAAGGAGCTGATATTTCCTGCCCTGGTCTAGAGAGAAGAGCTGTGTGCTCTGGCTGTCTTGATACATGCAGGGTGGTGAGGACCATGGTGGGGATAGAAGGGCAATGTGTTGTGCGAGATCGAACCACTAGCGTTTTCTGTCCCTAAGTCACTGTCCAGGACACATTTTCATTATTCATCGCTCTATTTCTCTGAAAGCTCATGTCTTCATTTCTTATTAGTATCACTTTTGTTTTGGAGGCCCTTTTTTGCAATGCAATTAAAAAACACATGCTTGCAAAATGGATGTAATTCAGTGCAGAGGAGGTTAGTAATGATAATAGTCTTTGTGTCAGAGGTTCATTTGAGGTCAAGTGGAATTTGGATAGATAAAAGGCATTCCTAGTTAGAATAAGATGATTAAAGATTTATGGGTAGAATTAATATAGTGAAATCATGGAGAATTATTTATTTAGTTATAGATGTATATGTATATGAATATATGTATCAAAATACATTTGTATCTCTCTATATAGCATATATCTAATCTATTCTCTCTTACAGAAGCAAATAACTTAAAGGCCTCTAATCTTAAAAATTGCCTTTTTTATATTTGATTTGAAGATAAATGCTCACTCTTTGCAGGTAGTACAACTTCTCTTGTGTTTTTCTTATGTTCTCCAACCCCAATTCTTGTACAGTACATAGTGGACCCATTTTTGTTTTCTGCGTTAAAGCAGAGTTCCCTACCATATCAATTAAAATATTTCTTTATTAAATATATAATATTTGCAGTGCTAGACTGAGGTCTTTTCAAGAAGTGAAACTATATTACCTTTCTGTTATGCAGAAAACAAATACTTAATGCTCTTTAAATATTTCTAGAACTAAATAGCTTGTATAGGCTAAATATAGCAAATATACATAATATAAACTTCAGGTGCCTCTACCAAAATTAACTGATTTTCTGATTGGTGAAGATATATATTTAATTTATCTAAGATATTTTTATAAACTAGAATTAGTAGTTTTAGCGCTTATGTATTATTTTTCATATTGAAGTCTAATGTATATTTTTAAATCCAGATACTACTTTGGAAGTTAGAAAATCTTTTTTTTTCCTTGGCCATCATTGTGAAGGCCAGAGAAAGTAGAAGCTAGCTTTTTATTCATTTTTCATAAGTGTGTTTTTATTGATTTAATTCACACAGAGTACAATATGCATCCTCTCATAATGGCATTTTTCAGAAGTAGAAAAAATGAGGGACGTAGCGATACCCTCAGGGTGGAGCAGCTTCTCTGTTGCAGTGTCTAAACTATGGTCCCTGGTTTTGAATTCAGTGTTTGGGCTGAATATCCCACTGATAGTAAGTGCACCAAATGCTGCCTTATGTGAGTCACTTTCCAAGTCATACTTCCTTAGCTTTGTGAAGTAGGGAAAGGCAGATGGCAGGAAACTTCTACTGCATAAAAATACCTTTAGCGTAAGTTTCACTCTATGAAATCAGCATTTAAAAAGTCTTCTTGGTGAAGTTTATTAACAAGCAATGGGGTCTAGGAAGCTTGGCAAACAAGAAGGCAGGAAACCCCAAAGAGAACATGTCTGTCAGACGTCTTTCCTTGTGGGGTTTCCTTCCAAATGTTTTTGGATCTTGAAGGAAGTGGAGTGGCTTTCTGCCACCACTTTCATACATCTGTAACCCGCTGGGTGTACAGAGTCTGGCATTCACTTTTTAAATTCTTTCCTCAATCTGTATTTGTTTCACTGTGAAATAGAAGCCGATCATTGGTTGAAGTCAAACTATGAATCTTATTTTAGTTAGACACTATTTCTAGTTTTTGAGAATTTTGATTTAAGGGCTGAGAATTCTCTGATTTTTTAAATGTTGTGGCACAGTTCAAACCTTGCATTTTACAGCAGTCCGTGGACCTGGTCAAACATAAAAGCTGAGGGCAATTTGGAGCTCTGTTTGCGTAGATTTTAGGGCTGTACTTAAAAGACATTTTGCAAGACCTGTGGAGAAACAGATGTAGTTATTCAGACTTTCACCCCTGAATGTCTGATATCACTTAGTCCTCATTCCCTCATGACAAGATTTTAATATTTAATTTAATATAATTCTGCTGAATGTATGCTCTAGAAAATATTGAAAGGAAAACTTGAGCTAAAGGAGGTGAAATGTGAGCCTTCATAAGGACTCATCTCTAGAGAGCTAGGTCACTTAAATCTCTTTGCTCTTTGAGGAATGTATACAGATGTTGACCTTCTGATAGGAGAGACAGTGATAACTTGTTAACTAAAATGTCAGTCATTCATCTTAATCAAAAGTATTATTTACAGTCATCAGTATTATTTCAGCATACCTGCTCTAGATTTGCAACTGACAAATGCAAGAATATATGTGATATAAAATGCAACATTAATTGTTAATAGACTATCATTAACCAGAGTTATGGAAATTATATAGTAATGGTAATGCAACCACTCTTTGTCAGATAGTAGATTTATTCCAGTGACTTTGTGAAAGGCTTTACATCACTACTGAACTCTTATACTGCTACAGAGAAGATCCTATTATTCTTATTTTTAATGTGAAAAAAAGAGGTTCAGAGAATTAATAAAACTCTCTCCAGGACACGAACCTGGTAGAGGCATTGGACTTGAACTTATTCCAGGTTCCAAAACCTGTATTTCTTTCCTAATCATATCAGTTTTTTTTTTTACCTGTAGAAACTTTAATTATAAGAAAATTATCTTGTACTTATTTAATATAACTTTTTAAAATTTAACATGTTAGTAAAGTTCTAGATTAATCTATCACTTTAAGGAAGCAAACTGCAGTTGGTTACAAATGGCTTAGGATGATAAAGTGCAACTTCCTTATTAGCTGATTTTTAGACCCATCATTTAAAATCTGAGGGCAATGAACCTAAATGAATCATTCTTATTTCTTATTTCAGACAGGTTATTCATACTCTTTAAAATGATTCTATAGTAACCTTACATAACCTTTTCCTTTCACTCTATACTCACTAGCAGCCTTTTTATTTTTTTTAATTTTTTTGAGCTACTTACTGAAAACCTCGTGTTGTATAGTATATTTCTGAGACATACATCCTTAGATATAAGTAAGTAGTTCAAACTCAGGGCAAGTAAAGTTGACTCAAAGTCTTAACCAAAAGGTCAGATTTACATTGAAGGTTCCTGATAACTTCTGTTGGAAAAATCAACTTACTTTACTTTAGCTGTTTCATCTTTATTCTCTTTTTCCTAAGTGATAATCTAAAACCCCAGTGTGTGGAGTAAAACCACAATATAGTACAGTATATGGAATAAAAAATACAGTGACCTGAAGTTACTGCTGAAGTACTTTTGTGAGGTTAATAAAAATCTCTATTAATAGGACATTTATTTTTGGAAACATAGAAAACAATAATTTTCTCTCATTTGTCATTAAAAGCACAAATTAAGGTAATGGAACCAGTTGTAGAGTAAGGATCATAGAATAAAAGATATAATGGATGAGAAGGAAAACATGATGACAAGGCAGTTATTCTGACACCCACAGTGTGCCCCTCAGAGAACTTCAGGATACTTCCAAATCAGGGAGCTCAGGAACCACAGCCAGTCGTGTTATGGCTAGACATTTCAGTTGACTTTACACTATTACAGATGCAGCTTTACGCGGCTTTGCCATCTTTCCATTTCTCCTTAGCATTTCTAAAAACTATGCTGAAAATGTGGAATGTTGAGGTGCCGAGGAGTTCGCTATGGCCTGTGTTAATAGCTTCTCACTTTTCCTTCCCACTGCAGCTGCCTTTGTTGAGAGGGAGGGAGCACTGGGCTTTGATGTTGCATTGTCCACCTCTGATGAAGCCACAAGCCCCATCATATTTGACACCACCTTCCCCTCCTTTTACTAAAAACAAGATCAAGAAAACACTGCTTGTCAAACTGTCAACAAAATACAATACTTGTTATTAACTTTACATGAACTCCTACTTACCTAGTATTGATGAAACCACATGTAATCATTTACTCAAACTACATGTAATAACTTCCTTCTATCTTCAGATTCATAGTGCAGTTCGAGGCATTTTCTATTAACCAGTAGGGACAGTAGAAAGTGAATGCTGAGAACTCTTTCTGAAAATTTTAAAATATTTGAAATGGACCAAGGCATACTATAAAATGCAATCTTATTAAAGTATAAAAACATTTAATTGGTGCCTAATCATATACCGTAGAAATCACAGAAATTAAAAATTAGAAAAACCGAGCATATTCTCACACAGTTTTGCTGCTTGTATTACTGTTGTGGCAAAGGACAGTTATATTTGGTCTGTATGGTGTGTACTTTATTTTCTACATTTTGGCTCTGCTATTCCTGCCAGCACATATCAATACTTTCTTAGAACTCTATTTTATTTATTTATTAGTTATAGCCAACTAAATACTTGAGTACTTTCCATAAATTTTAGTTGCTCTAATTTTCATGAGGAAAAACATTTACAGCTCATAAACTTGTTCTTTTAAATATGTTTATCAACATGTGTATGCATCTATACACATCCACTGAAAATGACGCCATCCATATTCAAACATGTTTGTGATTTATGAATATCAGTCTTTGTGTAGGTAGGTTTATGTCTATCCATATATGTAAGTACGTATTTATTACTTTGAGTAAATGATGGTATATCAAAGCATTTGTTTTTGGAGTTAGAATATACAGGGGGAAATGATGAGATGGCCCAAGTGGATTTAGGATCTGGAGCACCTGAGGACATTATGTATAAGATTGATGCAGTAAGAACCAAGATGAAGCACTGAAGAGTAGGCATGTGGGAGAAGGCACTGATTAGGAGAATCTCCACAATACCTGCTGGGTTTGTCCCACCTACCGGCCCTGTGGTTGAATGCTCAGTGTGTTCTACTGTCATTTTGAGTATCCTTGATAGTTCAATATATTATCTCAAATAAGTTTTCAAATGATCATTGTAAGTTATTAGATTTGTGGTTATGTGATTTTGTGCGGCAGGATCTACTCTTACTATTGCTAGACCAGACCTGTGAAAGTTCAGGCCTTGATGTCCACCCCTTTATTCCACAAGGACTGAAAGGAGATCCCGAGAGGAAAGGTGACCTGGTTGGGGCAGCAGATCCTGAGGCCTCTCCTGACAAATGATCTCCCATTCTCTCAAACTATTCAGCACTAAATTAGTAACTATGTGTATGTGCTTGTGTGTGTACATGTTTCTTTTAGTACACTCCAATATATATGGATGTTCCTGGTATTGGTATTTCTAAAATACCACTGGAAATATCAAAAGAGATAAAAAAATGTTTAAATGACTTGTGAAAGTTGTAAAGATATTTTATAGAATTGAATTTCTAGTGTTATTATTTAAAATTCCATCCATTATTTACTGTAGTATATGCTGAAAAGACCAATTTGGATGGTCCAAGTGAAGGAATATAAATCATTTACATTTCTTATTTGAAAGGAAGGCATTAGAAAGTGCTATCCAAGCCAGGGAATTATAATGGATATTAACATAAAAATTGGAATTTTAATGTTTATTGTTTTTACAATATAATATATGGATAGAGGGATTTCATTGATTTTTATAGTTGATGGTGATGGAATGTTACTTAAACATAATCATATAATTATTTTTAAAGTTGGTTTAAGCTAGACCTGTGGTTCTCAAATTGTGTCCTTGGATTGGCCTTACTGTCATCTGTGAGCTGGATAGAAATGCAAATCCATGGGCCCAACCTGACCTAGTAAATCACAGTCTCTGGATATGGTCCCAGTATACTGTTTTATCAGGCTTTATAGAGATTCATATTCACAGTAAGTTTTAAGAAATACTGATCTATAGTACAAGACTAAAGGCTATTATGATCTATCTACACAGGAAACAACTTGGAATGAGGAGCTTGGATTTTGTCTTAGTTTTATTTTGTAGAGACCTTATTTCTTGTATATAAAAAAGAAGTTACAGTAGCTAAGATTCTAGAACAAATAAGATCAAAGTTTTAAAAATGACTATTATGAGATAATGCAGTTTAATTATATTCAAAGTGTTATTAAGAGTTTTAGTGATTAATTTTTATAACTATTGCATACTGTTAGTTTAGACTAAACTGTTTGTCAGGATATTTTTGTTTACTGACTGAATTAAATAATGATTCTGAAATGAACTTATTATATACAAAATAAAGTTAAACTTTATTGAGCAACCTGCTGAATTTTGTTAGAGGGTAGGTTTCCAAATACATGCTTAGTTTGCTTAGCTGGAAGGCATAAAGACTAATTAGTCATTCCATATAACCTGTTCATTAACTATTCCCAAGGGAAAATTGAAAATCAGCCACTATGATTTATTTTTAATAGAAATTTAAAAGAAGAACATTGATTTATTGCCTAAAATGGCTGACAAAGGTTGAATCCAACTTTAGCAGAACTGTGCGAATTTTTTTCTTTGTTTTGATGTTTCAGTCTGCAGATGTTAGCTGTTTTTGTGAGGAAATAATGGTGTTAGCTATGAGTTTTCTTGGAAAGAAAGAGCTTAAAAGCTTTGGAGTGCTGGACTCATAGTCTGCACAGCCAGATGAACATGGATGGAATGTTAGGTGAAGTCCATGGGGAGTCATTCCACAGCAGCATCTGGGAGGAAACAATAAGTGACTAGAGGGTGTACTTTTAAGACGAATGATTAAGAGACAATTAAATGAAGGTGTTAGGATGTGAAGGAGGGAAGGAAGTACTGAAGGTGTATATATAATATGGAATGAGGGATTATGGAAAAGACTTAACAGAATGAACTGTGGATCACAGCTGAACTTATCCAAGGCTGGAATTGGAATTTGGACAGAACAGCCTATAGGTATTCCATGAAATAGAACATGAGATTCACATTATATAGAACATATTGTGACATAATTTTTTTAAACAGTAAAGGATGGTGATGATGTCTATTCATTCAGAGCCACTGGAAGTCATTTCTTAGAGTTGGAAAGACACCTTGCTATTACACCTTTATGGTCTTATTCCAATTATATTGACCCTAATTTAAAGTCTTAGGAAATCTCTGAGCTCTGGAAATAGAAATCCATGCCTTTGATCAAGTGAGCAGTTTTACTTTCACTGTTTGATACTAACTCACTCATGATCCTAACTCATTAAATTACTTTGCATAATTATATCTTCCTGCCCATTTCTTTTGCCTGCTAACAATTCTCCACTCTCAACTGTGAATGAATGAATGAATGAATGAATGAATAAAACTCTGCTTGTCTTAGATGTTATGGAATGAAAACTAGTTCATTTTTCCCCCAAAGGGTCATGTTTACCCTTAAAAATACAATCTAGGTTCTTCTGAATACAAATTTTTCTTCTTGATGCCAGATAGTTGAACATCTGGCAAAGGTGAGAAGTTAGAGAGGGAGATAAGGCAGCGTAATGGAAGCTGATGCCCTACTGTAGGCCCAGTCATCGTCCCCAGCAATCGTTTAAAGGTCTTTTCATCTTAATCAATGGAGATTCTGCAAATACAAGGCTGAATCTTTACTCAAGGCTCAAAATCTAACAACTGGATTTTATTAGCCAATATACTTAAATACTATAACACACAACTTCACATTTTCATATCCTAAAATAATTACAGATGATTTCTTGCTCGAGTCCACTGTGGATGATGTGGTCGTTCAGGGACCACGTGGCCATTTAGGGGCCCAGACTCCTCCTCCTTGTGATCCTGACCTCCTGTAGGTTCTTTCCCTTTAGTTGGATGATGGGAAAAGAGAACATAGGAAAGACACGTGTACTTCTTACCACGTTGCTCCACAAATGACATGCTTCTGCTTGACTCCATTGTCCAGGCCTCATGTAAATTGTCAGACTTAGATGTGACAATGGCAGAGATGTGCGCATTTCAGTATCTTCCTTTCAGTCTCTAACCTTCCTGCCACATCTCCAGGCAGGCTCTTTTTCTGGATTATATGAAAATGTAAACTATGTGGGCACATTCAAGTACAAACTAAATAGAGAGCTGTGTATGTAGTATTTGCTCCACAGTATAACTTTGGATCAAAAAGTCAAATTTAACTCCATTTAAATATCTCTCTGGCCTTTTCTCCTTTCCACCTTTGGTACATTTCTGCTCCTTAGACTGGCATTGTCTTAGTATGACAATTTCATCAAATGGCTCTGAGAAGTCATAAACTATGGGATTCCAGATCGCTGAAATGTGTCTCAGGGCTCATTCTAATGGGAAGCAAAAGATACAGGAATGCCTACCTGCACAAAAGTTGTTCTGTGGTACTCCTGAGTAAAGATAACATTTAGATTAACCCAGGTCATAGTCTGATAGATTATGGACAAGGTGCAATATATGTTGATGAGATTTGGGAAAGAGCAGTAGTTTGGATATTTCTGAGGATGGTGGACCCATTTTGAAATAGAAAGTGTCAAGAAGCAGCTTGAGGGAAGCAGGGTTAAGAGTATAGAAACAGGAAAAGGCTCAGTCTCTAAGGTGGTACACACACTGAGACTGAGGGGTTCTGGGAGGGATGGCTTTGCTTATTTGGGACCATTCTTGGTCATTATAATCACATGGTGAAACTGTGGCAGTTATATGTAGGGGCAGAGATAGGAGCCTTGTTTTGTCACTGAGAAAGCTCTATATCCTGGTAGGGATAGAAAGCATGTATGTTGTAAATAAGTATGTATTGCTTCAAAGTACATTTATATAGGAAATTTAAAAGAGGTGATCATATAATTTATTGTCCAAACATGGGCATTCTAAGAGTAGAGGGGGGTAGTATTAACTACCCTGGGACAACAGGTATAAACCAGGATCACCTCAAAGAATAAGGGATGTGTAACCACAGTATTTTTAAGACAGTGGTATTGCACTCATCCAACAATAACCCTTCAAAGTATTTAATAGCTCCCACTTTAGAAAAATTTCATCATCATACTCAACCTACCATTTAAAGTAATTCTTATGTTAAATAAAAAATGTCAGAAACACTAATCTTTATAGGGTGACCCTTTGCATAGTAAATTACATATAAAATTGCCTATTAGTTCTCTATGCTTAAGGCTAAATATTTTCACTGCTTATTACTTCTCTCACCCTTGCTCTAAGCTGCTACTTTATTCACTTTGTAGGCCTTTTCCCCTCAAATGGAACCTGAAGCAGGAGTGTGCTCTCTAGTTAGGTTCCAACCAAATCCCGAGTAAGGCAAGAGTAGTATTTTAGAATGACACCAACAGGTTAAACTTTTATTTAACTCTCCTGTTGTTCACTTGTTCAGCTTGAGAATAGAAGGTTGTGGAATGGATTAGGCACAGTTTTCAAGTATATGAAGCCTTTCTAAGTACAGTATGGGTACCAGCTGTACTCTGTACCGCAATTTGCTGAGTAGCCCAGTACTCCCTCATATATGGACAACATTTAAATGTTTAGATTTTTGGCTTACTGGGAATGAACAAATACACACATGATGTGATTTAAGAAGGATCAGAAATTCTGTGGCCCCAGACCACCCCTCCCCAGCCTGCTCGCATTCCCAGCATTAGAGACATCTCTGCGGTTCAAGATATAGCGGCTCTGCAATGAAATTGGCCACCTGGAAAGGAAAGTATAATAAAGCCAGTAGCAACCTTATCAACGTGGTTCAGAGCCCTAAGGAAACAAAACATACATTTAATTAGAGCTGGGACTGGGGAAGGTCTTTGTGTTAGAGGCCGAGCCAGGTGAGGAGTCAGTGAGAGAGGAGCAGAGCGAGGCTGGCTAATGGCAGGTGCCCCTGGGAGTGCACCGGTGCTGCCAGGAGACCTGGAATGTCGTTTTTGCCGTGGGCTGGCCTGAGGTCAGCTGTCACAGGCAGCCAGACAGAGGAAGCAAGTGCTCTTGCTTAGCAGCTCATAACCTACTTTAAAGCTTGGTAACTGGAAAAAAAAACCCACCTTGGTGTATGCCTATTTAGTATAAATTAGTATCTGCAGATGAGGTCTTACTTTTGGGGGGATTGGGAGCAAAACAGAGAGAATAAATATTGGTATCATTTGGGTGATTGAATGTAACTTTATGTGAGAAAGCTTCTTGGTGGAAAACATTTAGTTGCATTCTGGAGGAAGGTAGGAAAGAGTTTAATGGAGAAACAGATTTTGAATACATTGAACAATTTATTTTCCTTTTCCTTAAATTTGGGAGTGTTTCCTTCTCATGAGTATTCTGACTCTCTCTGCATTTTACATTGTCAAACTTCCAGGGAAAGTAGGGACATAAGGTTGACATCTGTCCTGCACAGCCCAGGAGTCAGAGAGTGACTTTGTCAGGGTGAAATGTTCCTGTACCCTCAGATCTCCTCTTGTCTTCTCTACGCATACCCTCCTGATCCAGGCCACCATTGTCGGTCCCTGGGTTATAGCTGTCACCTCCTAACCTTGGCCTCCTTAGGTCTATTCTCAATAGAGCAACCAGCATGAAGGGGATAAATATACATCAGACCATGTCCTTCCTCTGCTCTGATGACTTTCCATCTGCCTGGGAACAAGTGTTTACCTGGACCTTCTCTATACCTCTGGTCCCTGTCTTTTTATTCTACTCACTGCCTTTCTCCATTGAACACTGGATTTCTGGCCCTTCCTAAAACAGTTAGCACACAAGGCACATTTCCCCCAGTCAGTCAAGGAAAATTGCACAGGCAGTTAGAAAACTCTTTCCCAAAATACCTCTGTATCTCTGCACCCATCCATGACTCCCATTCTGTTCTGTTCTTAGGCCACACCTTCTTATGAACATTACGAAATGTCCCCTACTCCCCTTATTCTTCTTTTACTTCTTTTCTTGATTTCTCTTTATTCATCATACTCATCACCATATATTGTACATTTTTTCCTATTATTTGTAAGCTCCGTGAAGACAGGGCCTTTTTTCTGTTCCATTCACTGTTGCTTGCCAGTTCTCACTAACTGAATGAATAATAGAAAGCTTAGCTTGTTAACTATCACCATTCCAGGGGCCCTTGAAAAGTTGATGCTGATAACAATTAGCATAGCCCTTCCCCTCCCAACTTAGGGAACCCCCCAGTTCCAGCGCACTCGTACATATTTGGATCCCGAGGGTCAAGATTTTTCATATAGTATCCTGATATATCATAGCCAGTAGTATCTGTGGAAAATGTGTATTCTACTCCACCCTGTCCAGGAGAATCTTTATAACAGAGCCAAATGTATTGAATTAGACCACAGGGCATTCTGTTCTTAAAAGCAGTGGTCCGGGTGTTGGGCCAACCTTCCTTTTGTTGAAATTTCCTCACCACAATACAGCTCTCATTCCAAGTATTTTTGAATTCTTCCCCTGAGCAATCTGTGTGCAAATGCGATTCTAATTGTTGTCCTCAGTCTCAGGAAATATTACATACAGTGAATTTTTAAAACTATAATGTGAGTGTGAACATCTTCCATTATTTGACAAATTTCTGGAAACTCTGATTGGATGAATCATATACTTATTTATTTCATAAGTATTTACTGAGCATGTCCTATATGCTAGGCTGCGTTCTAAGGGCTGGAATACAGAAGTGAATTTAAAAGAGTCTGTTCCCTCAAAGGGCTCTTTGTCTAATGGGAAGAGACAGACAATGGACGACAAATAGGAACACACATAACATACAAGGTGGTGATGAGTTCTAGAACCAAGATGAAGATTAAGGGGGAGGAGTCTTGTTGTTCCTGATTTTAAAATATTACATAGGCTTTTTTGAGAGCAGAGATCCAAAAGAAGTGAGTCACAGAGATATATGGAAGAAGAAAATTCTAGTAGGGGGAAGTGCAAAATGCCGAGGTGGTCACTGAACAGCAAGGAGTTTAGTGTGGCTGGAACAGAAATGAAGGAGGAGTGGGAGAGGAGCTCAGAAATGTGAAAAGGTGCAATAACGTGAAGGGCTTCAAATGCCAAGGTAAAAACTTCAGTTTTTCTCCGAGGAAAATGGGAGACTATTGAACCCGAGGAATTATATAATTGGATGTGTGTTTAAAATTATTAGTAAGGCTGTTGCCCTGGAGGGTAGGTGCCAAAAATGGCAGCAGAGACCACTTGGAATGCTCTTGCAGTAATTGAGGTGAGAGGTAATTGTTTTGAAACTAATTGTGTTGCTTTCAGTTTTATATGCCACTTACGAGTAAAATCATATGGTTCTTGACTTTTTCTGTTTGACTTAATTGGTTTAGTATGATATTCTCAAGATCTATTCATGTTGTTGGAAATGGCAGTATTTCGTCTTATGGCTGAGCAGTATTCCATGTATATACCTCAACTTCTTTATCCAATCATCTGTCAAAGGACACGGATTGTTTCCATGCCTTGGCCACCACAAATAATGCTGCAGTGCACACAGGAGTGCATTTATCTTTGTGAATACATGTTTTCAAATTTTGGGGGTAGGTACCCAGAAGAGGGGTTGCTGAGTTATATGGTAACTATATCCTTAATATTTTGAGGAACCTCCATACTGTTTTCCATAGAGGCTGCACCAGTTTTCATTCCCACCAGCAGTGAAAGAGGGTTCCTTTTTCTCCACAACCTCTCCAAGAAAAACAAACAAAAACTCATAGACACAGACAACAGTATGGTGGTTACCAAAGGGAGAGGGGGTGGGCGGGTAGTAAAGAGTAAAGGGAGTCAAATATATGGTGACAAAAGAAGCACTGATTTTGGGTGGTGGGCATACAATGCAATGTACGGGTGATATATCATGGCATTGTTGACTTGAAACCTATGTAATCTTATTAACCAATGCCACCCCAATAAATTTAATTAAAAAATAAAATAGAACATGTTTCGCTGATTGACCTGATACAGGGTGTAAGAAGAAGGCAAGAGGCAAGGATGAGTCCATGTGTAGACTTTGGCAGTTATTTTAGTCAGTTGGGGCTGCTATAGAACACCATAGATTGGGTGGATTATAAAAAACAGAAATATATGTCTCTTCGGGAGGCTGGAAAGTCCAAATCAGGGTGCTAGCTGATGCAGTGTTGGTGAGAACCTGCTTCCTGGTTCATAGATAGTTGTCTTTTCACTGTGTCCCCACATGGTGGAAGTGGAGAGTGAGCTCTAGTGCCTCTTATAAGGACACTGGTCTCATTCCTGAGGACTCTATTCTCATGACCTAATCACCTCCCTAAGGCCCTGCCTAATACTGCCATACTGAGGAGAAGGTTTCAACATATGAATTTGCTTGGCGGGGACACAATTTTTCAGTCTTCAGCAGCAGTGTGGAAGAAGTATATGCCATTTGCTGAGACGGGGAAGCCTGCAGGAAGACAGTTTGCAGAGGAATGAACTAAGTCTCAATTGTACACAGAACCCCTCTTAGGCCTGGGTTAGCGGGGCCCCTGCCCTGGGCTTCATTCCTCAAAGGGGCCCTGTGCATAAGCACCAGTTTTCAAAATTGTCTCAGTATATTTCATTGTTGTTATATTTTTAGTGCCCCAAATGACGTGGTGTCTGAAACTTCTGATAGATTTGAGGTCAAGAAGCTTTTTCATTTTATTACCTGTAACAGCAGTTAGGTTAATCAGCGTTCTTCAAGAATGATGACAAAATGAGTAACTGAGTTACTTTAAGGCATTGTGAAGTCTCTTGTCTCTTTTGCTCAAGGGTGTGGGTCAACTTAAATTTTATGGTGTGGTGTGAATGTCTAACCCCTCATCAACAAGCTTTGTATTTCACTAGATGTATACCCCAAAGCTGCTCTCTGAAGTTGATAGGAAGCTCCGTGGGGTGAAAGCTTGTGAAGAGGATATAGGGCTTTTTGGATACTCTTGTCTCTGAGCATGTGATACCAATCAGAATTATTAATGCATTTAATTGGCCTTTCAAGTTCATATTTTTTCCATAAAAATGTTTCCCACAAGTAAATAGCTGTGACTCCTGTGTTCATTTATGGCATTATTCAGCCAAGTTTTGAATACGAGCTCTTATTTACCCTCTTGATGAAGTGAGTGCCCCTCTGTTGCCTCTCGGAGGTTCAAACTGAGGTTGACATTGCCAAGTGGAACAGGATGGGTGGAGTTGATGGTGTCAGCACTGGAGGTGGATAAAATTGTTGGCAGGCTTCGGAATGGGATAATGTCTCCAAAGTGTTTTGAGCTCCTTACTGAAAGACCTTGAATAATTTCCATGTATTATTTTGATTGTGGCAAGAACTGTGTAAGGTAATCTGCTCTGCTATCAACAATGATTCCTTTCATTGCAAATTTTAAACAAGTAGGTATATTTTAAAATGATAAATGGAATAATTTTAAGCTATGCTTCTTTCAAAGTATTATCAAAAAAACTTTTTCAGGTTACCCTTAAGAAAGGCAAACAACAAACATTAATTATTAACTCCTCACTGAACAGTGTGCTGAAATTTTTATATTCACGGTCTTATTTAATCTTTATAAGAAACATATATAATATGTACATATATACACAGACACATATATATAATATATGTATATACACACATATATAGAGAGAGAGATTTCTGTAAAGATGCACACGCACATTTGAGACAGTTTTAATTAGCTTTTCCAAAGTTACCACAACTAGCACAGAAGCACAAAAACAACAGTTGGGGTTGAGGTTGTGGTAGTGCATTGTCAACCTTCAAAATCTTAACATTTTCCTCATTGTGCTGATTAAAGTAGGGTTATCAGGGAATAGAAAAGTGGTTGCCAGGGGATAGAGGATGGAGGAAATAGGAAGAGATTGGTAATAGAGTACACACTTTCAGTTATAAGATAAATAAAGGCCGAGGATCTAGTGTATAATGTATAACATGGTGATTATAGCTGGTAACACTACACAAGGCCTGTCCAGAAAATATCCAGCCATTTACTACGAGAAATAGAGACATTTCTTGAAGAAGATACAAGACACATTGTACATAGGACAATGACGCCTCAGTCCCCTTCAAAGTAGGCATCTGGGACCTTACCCTGTTTTCCCAATTGCCATCAGCCGCCCCGTCATATTTTCCTGAATCTCATCAACGGTCTGATATCTCTTCCCTTTAAAAGGCGATTTTAATTTTGAGAAAAGCCAGAAGTCACAGGGCATTAAATATGGCCTGTAGCAGGGCTGATGTTTGATGTTTTTCCAAACACTCTACACAAGATGTGATGCATGAACAGGCTCTTTGTCATGATGGAGCTGCCAATCACCAGTTGCCCATAGCTGCAGCCTTGTGAATCATCCAAATAGTTTCTGCAGAGGAGTGTGCAAGCCTAGCACAAAATTTGATGCAAATTTGTTGTTCTACTCAGTCATTTTGAATGTGACAGTCACACAGTACACATGCTCAGTCAGTGGTGTCTACTGCCCCTATTAACTAGTATAGTGAAACCATCATTGTTCACACATGTGCATTCCAGTCCACTCTCCTTGGCGACCAGGTTACATCTATGTCACAGAAACCTTTCTTGTCATATTTACAATGGCTGGACTTTTTGCACACAGACCTCATATCGTATCATCGAAATTTGCTAAGAGAGTAGAACTTAATTAAATATTCTTACCAAGAAAAGGGTAAGTATGTGAGGTGATGTTGTATTGACTGAGTGGCAGAATCCTTTCACAATGTGTCAAATGATCACATTGTATACTTTAAATATCTTACAGTTTTATTTGTTAAACTTCAATAAAGCTGAAAATAAAGCAGGTATATGTTGGGGCCATCACCCCTACACCCTTTCAGGGGTGTCCAGCATGCGGCCCAGGATGACTATGAATGAGGCCCAACACAAACTTGTAACTTTATTTAAACCATTATGAGATTTTTTTTTTGTTTTCATTACTGTTTGTATATTTAATGTGTGGCCCAAGACAACTCATCTTCTTCCAGTATGGCCCAGGGATGCCAAAAGGTTGGACAGCTTTGCTTTAGATATTCAAGAATGATAATCTCTGCCATTTGCCCCACTTCTCCCGGGTTACTTTTTTTAATTATCTTTTTTCTTTTTTTCCCGTTCTTTCTTTTCCTCCTTTCCTCCCAGCTTCCCTCCCTCAACTGTCTTGGCTGAGTAGGAGGAATAAACAGTTCCAGAAGCTTCCACTTGCCCTTCACTACTGTGATAATTCTTATATCATAGGTCAAGGAAAAAATATGCTACAGAGGCTGTTCCAACTACCAAATATGTCTATTCCAATTACACTCACATACTGGGAAATGACCATGGGGAGACAGAGGCACATAACTCCATTAATGTGCTCCCTCCCCGTATTCCCCATTCTGACAGTGTCAAATAGTATATAGTACCATTTTGGATCTCCATGTATCAGTGTTAACTTGGACCTTGTGTCAACGAGCCTGAAATGTTTGGTAGTACCCTTTGCCCAACATAGTGTACATTTACTCAAATAAATAGCTGCAGGTTCCTTTGCGGAAACATTAATGAATTACTACATATAATGGTCAAAGTAGTACAGGATCTTCCCTATAGGAATCTGGCTTTTTCTTCAGGCAGTTGGTTTTTGTTTTGTAAACTAGCCAAGGGAACTTTTACTGAGGCAGCTAATCTCAACTAACTGGTTAACTATGTTTTGGGTTTATTTCAATTGTATAGATCAGGGGGCCTGAATCACATCACTGTTGACATGTTGGGTTGCTAATTCTTTGATTGTGGATGCCTTCCCTGTAGCAGTATTCCTGATGTCTGCCCATGAGGGGCTAGAAGTACTCAGTGTGACAACCAAAAATGTCTCCAGACATGACCAAATGTCCCCTACAGGGAAAAGTACCCTGATTGAGAACTAGTGAATCTTCTAACAATTACACTGCTACAGATTATTAAAGAGTATTAATATCTCACATTTTTCCAAGAATGAGAACTAACTGAAAAATAACCAGTGAGTAATCTTGCTTAGAAATCCTATTTTAGAGACTTCTTCCTCAGCTTACTTCTGGTACCAATTTTCTTAGGTCTGGTTCCCAGGAAACATTCTCCGATAAAGATTTGCATGTAGGAAGTTGTTGCTGTTGATTTCATGCTTGTGCGGAAATGAGGCAGGACTAGGCAGAGGGAGAGCTGGGACCAGGATACAAACTCTGTCAATCCCACAGGGCTCCCTGGAGCAGGCATGGCCTTTCGGAGTTGTCCTACCTTGAAGCAAAGGGGTTGGGCTTTTATGTTCCTGCATCAACCCCTCATTGGATGGTCACAGAGAAGAGACCTGACATTGAGTATGGTGGTTTTCTTTAGGTAAGGGCCATTCATGAAAAAGGGCTCAGTGAAATACTATCAGCTGCCAAAACTCCAGAGTCTGGGAGTGTCTCATTCCTGAAAGGGAAAATGTAGCGGCATACCAAAACACCCACTATAGTCCATTAGTAATAGACATCAAAATTTCTAAAGGTATAGATTTCATGTAACTGGACTAACATAGCGTCGTGTTTCTATCCACCTCTTACTCTGCTATCTTTAGGACACAACATTTCGTTCCTAAAACATATCAAAAACTGTTTATATGTAATACAATATAAGATATGATAAATTAATAATTTGTTTTGTTATTATAAGAATTTTTGGAATATATCTGTAACCAAGCAAATACTTAGCCAGGCATTTCAACTTATTTTTGCCAATCAGAAAATACATATTATATAAGGAATTGTTTTGATAGAGGGACTTCACTGAGATCTGAAAAATTTTATTTAAAGTTTGAGTGGGTTCTGTGGCTGGGCGAGTAGTCTCATTGTACGTAGGAGTATTATAAAGCAGAAAGCTCATAACCCATCTCTGATATGATTTCCCGATTTGCCATTGTTATACAATTGATCTGGCATAACTAATGAGCCATGTAAACAATGTAATTGCTTTTGTTCATAATAATAACAACCCAAATTTAAATAACTATTTAAAACAATGAATTGTGGCTCTTTCGCTAATACAAAGCTGAGCTCCCTCAGCAATGGCACTGCTATATTATCTTGGGAGTATGTACTCTAAAACTCTGACAAAATTATATATTCTAACAGTTTTCTTAAACTTTGTGGCTATGAGGTCATGCTTCTTATATAAAAGCTTAATATAGTTAGTTGAATTTTCTATTTTAAAACACTGCTTTCAGAAACTTATTCTAAAAAATATTTTCCTGATGAAACTTGGTATATTAAATGACAGATCACATTTTATCCTGGGAGATTCAGCTTTTCCAACTATGTATATATTTTTTCCATCAATTTGACTGCTTCTGTATTTGTAAAAGGCAAAACAATCTTAGTGGTTTCAAAAACTATTGTTAGTGAAGACACTGAGGATAAGAAAACTTTCCATACTTAAATTATTTCAAGTCAAACTTCTTCTTTTGATTTTTTAATTAACACTTGTTGCTATCTCTCAACTTTAATACAGTAGTAATGATAATAATAGTAATGAAATACCTATAGGTCGTTTTGGCTATTTTTTTCACAAGGTTTATTTTAGTTTCTTAAATTTCTATGAATACAAGAATAAATAATTGTATTTATTAAAACTAAATAATGTAACAGCCACCATTTAAAGAAGTATAACTACATGGATCTCATGCTCTGTGAATGCATAGGAATTTTTCTTTTTTGAATTCTTTTTAATGTATTTTAATGCTTTTATTGAATTGTTTATTGGATTTTTTGCACTAAAAATTACTATTCTTCATTTTTTCATTTCTCCTTACCTGTTCTTCATCTCACTTCAGTTTTGTTTCTATTATTTTATTACTGTCCATGTTCCATAAACTGTTCACATAATCTTTTAACATGTCTATTTTCAGTCCTAATACACTATTTTATTTTCAATACGGTTATGCTTTTGTATAAAAACATTAATTAATGGATGCCTGTTAAATGCATATGTATGCATTTATTGCTCAAGACACTCCTAGAAATGGCATTTATCTGGTGCATGTATTAAGGGCCTCATTTATTCTAATAAATTGAAATCTTATATTGTTCATCATTCCATTCCATTTCATTTATTACAGAAGATGCCCTAATCTAATATTTATATGCTTGTTTGTAACTCCTCTTTATCTAAGTGTTCGCAAGACTTACATATTTCCAGAAGGAATTAATATTTAATTATGCTCTATATCTACACTGACATCCAGCACTAATTTTTCCATCAAATGCCAAGGACAGACATTCACACAGAGGCCTGTTCACATTTTTAGAGCATATTTTTAATCTCTGTTAAAATGTTTCCTGAAAGCAGTTGGGAACAAAGTACTGCACGTATGTTACTTTTCCTTCTGGCTGACCAAAAATTGTTGAAAAGTAAGCGGTTGCCTTCCTTTACCTTTTGATTTAGTCAATTAAAATGTATTGTTCATAGAGTTTAAGATGACTTAACAGTACATTAAAATTTTCTTTTTACTTCGTTATAAATACATTCTTCTTAAACTGCCAGAGCTTGCCTTTGAATCAACCTTAGGACATGGATATTCTGAAAGAAAGGTTTCAAATACCAGCTTTGTTGATTCAGCCCTTCATCCCCGAAAGGCACCCAAGGGAGAGAACTGTCTTTAGATTGCTCCAGAGGACCGAGGTTCCTGTGGATGTCTACTTCATTAGTGATAATGCTTTATGGGTTTCTGCCTGTGTTTTGTTAAAAGAGAAATTAATATCTAAGAAATAACAAATATCAGAATGTGGAGAGTTTAACATTACCACAAAATGCGCCATGTGCATATTTCAGAAGAGATGACAAAATTAGATTCTTTTGGAAAAGTTGACATCTAATGCCCCCTTAAAAAGTCCAATTTAATTTCAAAGAAAATCACACAATTTCCTGATTCAAACTTCATCTGTGTAGTGGGAGCATTTGATTCGGTTATTGATAGCAGTTCTCCATGGGAATACTGGCTATGAAACAGGATATTTCAATATACATACAGACTATTTACACATAAAATTACTCCTTAAGAAATGGAGTGGAACATGTAACAATCTGTCCAGAAATTTCTACTGTGGATAGTGTTATTTTCCTAGGGAAAAAAGCAGTACTTGTCGATTGAATAATAAGTACTCCTATCTGTCACCATCAGGAAGGGCTGATTGTATGTATAGAAGCCAACTATTATGACTGCTGCAAAAGTATGTATGTATGTGCACATGTTATATAATATATAAAACCTATAATATAATACCATATGTTATATAAACACATAGATTTCAGAGGAATCCCCATCAAATATGCCTTCCATTTAATTTTATGTAAGATTGAAAAATGTGAATAAAGCAGCACATTTACTTTCTTACATGAAAGAATGGTTCATTATTATTTTTTTCAACTGAAGCTCAATATTTGGCATTGTATTTAATCTCATCCTAAAGAAAACTCGAATAGGAGCCAGGGAACTTAGTTGGGTAACCTTAGAAAGTCATTTAATCTCTTTCAGTTCTGCCTACCTCACAGGGTAGCTTCACAGATGAAATGTAGATAGAAAAGTGCTTTGGAATAATAAAGCAACATATACATGCAAGGTAGTATTGCTTTTGTTGTTTCTCTATGAAAGTGAACCATTAGAAATCTGATTCCAAATGTGATGCACTCACCCATATAACGGCTTTTCGAAACCCTCATTCTGTATGATACATCTTTTGTTTTTCACCGGTATCATACACTGCCCCACATTAAGCAGGATGTACTGAATTCAGTAACATAGGTCTTTTAATGCCATAAAAATAAATTTAGACTATAGGCCTGTTTAGGGATGATATTGCTAACTTCTGCAGACAATGTTTTTAAACTCAATTCCTGGAAACTTACAAGTCATTGATAAATTCTTATATATTCAGAGGATAAGAAATATAAGCTTGTGTGGGCAGAGTTTTTGTTTGTTTATTTTATTTCCATATATTTAATAGCTATAATAATACTGGCTAATGTGTGATAACTAAATGAAAGGTCAACATTACTTTTCTAAGTTTTAGATGTGAATTTCTTCATTCTTTTATTCATTAATATAACATACAGTGACCAAGTGATTGGTGTGTATCCATTCTGGTAATTCTTAAGGTTCATAATGGAAAACAGGGTACAGACAGGCAAAGAAGTAATTATGGATATATTTTAAAATAGGTTTCTACAAAGTGTTATGGTATCATATTAATTAAAGTGCTTAATTCTGTCTGGGGAGGTCAGAAATATTTTCCATGAGTAGATGACAAATTGAATCTTAGGTAATGAATAGGAGTTTTGGTTGTGGACAATAACTTAATATTACTTGAGTAATAACAGTGTTGAGAAACAAGTCTTCATGGATCTCTCATATCTCTGCATGTCTTACTAGCAAGGCACTGATTACCTTTCTTTGGAAGTACCTTTTTAAGGTGTTTTTCTAGCAAATGGCCTTGGAAGATAGAGATAATGCTCTCTTCTGGAGGAAAGGGCAGTTGTCCTTACTGACCATTATGAAGTATTCAGGTTCCCCAAGAACAGCTCCTGTAATGTTCAGGGAACAGGTGCAAGAAAATGTTGATGCTCTGGCTCCTGCTATTAAGGTGAATAATAAATGCTTTTGTCTCTGATTCAGAAGTCACATATCTTCTGCCAGCATCCATAAAACTGTGAAAGGGTTACTTAGCATATAGAATAAAATCTTAGCCCTTTACAGGTTTTGACAGTTGTGTTGATGTAGATGAAGCTAAAGAAGACATGACTTTCTGAAAGAGGAAGAATGAGGAATTTTCAGGTGTATTAAAAGGATTTGAGAAAAGTCCATGGGAATTAGTAACAAACATGTTGACCAAATATTAGTCAGTTGAGCAATAAATGCTCCTCTAATTTATTGCCTGTTAATATGAGGTATTGGGATGATTCTGGTTTCTGGGAAGTTGGTTCAAAGCCCGTGCGGTGCCCTAGTTGTGCTAACTCTCCTCAGGGCAGGTGAGCTTACTTAGCAACCTGGTAGGCAGCTTTGTGTCCACTCATTTTAACAACAAGTACAAAGATGAGTCCTGTGTGGGTTGAAGGCTCTCTTCCCTCTTTCCATCAACAGTTATTAAGAGTGTAGAAGGAAGAAACTTGGCCACATTTATGGGAAGAAGCCAGGTGAATGAATCATAAGGACATTGGTTGGGCTGTTGAGATGAGGTGGTAGGATATGTAGTGCTTGCTCAGGAGGAGTAGCAATAACTGGGTTTCTGTAACAGCTTAGCTTGTCCTGCAGTCTTTCATGTCAAACTTAGATACAGTTGGAGATGGCAGCTAAAGGTCTGTAAGATGTTTTGTTTGTTTGTTTATTTGTTTGTTTGCTCTGAGTCCTGCCTGCCATACAGGAACTTTGGCCCTCTTGCGGACCCTTCACTGGGACAGACTCGCTCCTGTGAGGAACCATAGATGAGTCAAGTGTTAATATGAGGGTTCTGTTGCCCCTGTTTGTGTTTATAATCCTGGAAGGCAACCCACTGGCAAATGAGAAAGGGGCTAAAGAATTGTATGTAAATTTTATAGTCAGCCTTGTTATCTTGCAAACTCCCTTAGCCATTATAGTGTAACTGGATGAAGATGTAAGAGATGTTCTCATGATCATGAATTATGTGCAAGTTAAGCCCGTGTTGGCCAGATGGAACAAACCCCATTATCCCAGTGGAAAACAGTGCAGCTACAGATGCGAAGTCCAGGGGTTCCCAAGGTTAAAATGAATGGTGTCATTAATGATGATTCTGACTTTCAATACAGGACTTTGTGTGGAACCAAAACATTGCCAAGTCCGTTTGATGAAGCTGGTGAGCAGCTGCTATGCCACCTGATGTTGAAAATAAATGGGCCTTCCTTACTGATTTGGAGCTGATTTCTCCCTCTGTGTCTCTGATTGCCAATCTTCTTTATTCAACTACTACTTTAAGGAAAGTGATTTTTGGTTCATCGAGATCATTCATTTGAGCATGCTGGAGAACTTTGGAGAGAGCAAGGACTCAAACTTTTATGGCTCTGTGGAATCAAAGCATCAAGTCATCACCCTACTCAGACCTCTGGAGGTGGGAGATCTGATGCAGCTGATGGGGTTTGGGCAGTGTTCACAGTGGGAAAGGACAGCCAAAGTAGCCTTCGGGGCGGGGGGTGCCTTTGGGGTCAATTCAGTGTACTGTTTTTCTTCCGCAGCTGAATGTGTAGTAAAAATTGATGTGTGATATGGTTGTAATTATACATCTCACAAGTGTCAGAGGGAATCATCTCAATTAGGAAGAGCTGCATATTGTGTAGTGAACATACCTTTGGTGGTCCCCAAGTCCTTCTGACCTCTTTCAGCTAGAAGTCTCTGTGACTGGAGATTTTGCAAATCGGAGCTTCTGACAAAGTCAGGCAGCTTCCACCCATCAGTGCTGCTTGGGGATGTGGGCCCCCTGCTGCCCCGATACAGCTACCAGGTACCTTTTGAAAATCAGCTGTAAGCTTATCATTGAGCTCTTACTGAAACTGGACACCTGACTAATGGGGACCTTGTGATTCTCTGTTTTTTTTATTTCTGTTGGGAAAGGGGGAGTCAATTTGGACTCAGTGATTAACAAGGTAAGACAATTTCAACAGACTTCACTAATCAGAAGGAAGTTTGTACTCAAGAAACTGGTCAGCCTGTCCCCAGTGCAGTCTCAGCTTTACATACAAAAAGTAGCAGTTGTCCTTTCCTAGCTACTCTGATGCCAGAAACAAAGGTACTGGCTCAGTGGGACCCCTCTGTTCACAGTGCTTTCCCTAATGCTGGGGCCTGGTTGGATGATGTTTTGGTTAAGCTGAAACCTGATAATGTCCGCTGGGCTGCTGTGGTTGTACAACCACTGCAACAGCTGTGCAGAACTGAAAATGTACGTGATCACTCTACTCAGCAGAACTCCAGGCCATTCCCATATTGTTACTGACTCTTGGGTTGTAGTCAGTGGTGTAGCTTATGTATCTGCCATTTGGAAATTTACAGACCAACAGATTAAAGACACTTTGAGGGGAGGGGCTATGAGTTCAAAACTGCTGGTCGAATCATCTGAGGCCTATACTCTGATGAGGCCCACCGTAATTAAACTGCTGAATAAGTCTCCATCAGCTGATGACCACCATTGCTGCTCAAGAAACTATAGTACCGATTATGACAACATATCCACTATCATAAAATAGGTGTAAAGTAAACATTAGTATTCAGCTGTTTGGGTCCAGGACCATTGGGAGAAGGGAGCAAGGCTGAAATCAGTACTGAAGGTTGGCCTTATTTTGCTAGTTGGAGTTCTGTTGAGAGTAGCTATAATCAAATGTGTTATGAGATCAATTGAACAGATTTGGTACTAACCTTTGTTCATTAGAGTAATCAGAGGGACCAACAGAGTGATTTACTATCAGAAAAATTTGTCATACACAGAGATGGTGTAAAAATAAGTAGTAGGTGTTACTGGAAAATAATTCTCCAAGGATGCCATGTCTATATGTCTTGTAATGGAGGTGTGATTGCCTTTCTTCCAGACTTTCTTTTCTAGGATTTTTGTATGAGGAACAACTCTGAATGATAGAAATACCCTTCTGGAACAACGAGTAAGTGTGCTTAAAGCCTTGGACAATAGAGATAGTGCCTTCCTTTGAATGAAAAGGCAAGAATGCTCATGGTCAGGTGTAAAAACATAGCGTCTGCCTCTGTTGCCAAGGAAAGAGATAATTACTGTACATTAGTAAAGGTTCAGGTTCTCTATGGTGGGAGTTCCTTTCCTGCAATGCAGCCAATTGCTTGTGCATGCATCATATGCCCCACCTTGCTTCTTTCTGTCTGAGTTAGGGTTTGAGGAATAATCACATTCATTCGATAGCTACTGTTATTTTTTGTTAGTAATAAGTTTTGGGTTTTTTTTCCCTTCTTCTCTGACCCAGGAGTCTGTGCCTTCTGTTAGCATCCATGGCAAGCTCACTTGTTAGCTTGCATGTAGAGCAAAATTTCAGACTCTTCACTCTTCACAGTCAGAAGCTATAAAAGATACACCTCTCATCTCAGTGGTCTGAAATAGGTGATGTTTATTTTTTTCCATTCAATGTACAAAATAATTTCTTCTTCTTGGCATAAAATCCTTATTTAAACTGTGATTCAGGGATTAGGCTCCTTCAATTTTTTTGGTCTTTATTAGCTTCCAAGTTTGCCATACTCACCTGCATCAAGCTGACTGAAGGGAAAAGAATGTTGAGGAATGTGCATGGGATAGTTTCAGGGTCAAGCTTAAAAGTGGTACATGTCATTCACGTTCGTTTTCATTGAGTAGAACTTGTTCAAACATTACCCTTAGGGGAGAAACACAGTTCGGTCCTTTTCCACAGATAGGTGGTGTTTCCAACCAACAGACATGAAAAGTGAGCAAGATGGGTCTCTAACATTGTTAAAATCATAGGCTGCATGAAATAGAGTGTGGTAGACGATAACAGTCTAGTCATGAGTCATCTTTTACCTTAGCTTGGTCTCTCTGAAGGTGACTGGCAAATGCTGAAGGATTTTAATGTTGAAAAAGGGAGATTAAGGGAGAATACTTTTAAAGCTGTAACAACAGGCTGGATGAGGGAAAAAAATGACAATTTTAATGAAGCCATGACAGAAGAGATTCACTAATACAATAACAAGTAATTATTGAGCACACTCTAAGGGTCATGCATTGTGATGGGTGCTGGGTATTTGCCAAGTTAAAATCAGTAACAAATGGACCAATGAGACATCAGTGGTAAGAGTGAAGTTAAAAATGGCATGTGGTAGGAGAATGTCTGAGGACAGGTGTGAGGTGGGAAAAAAATGAGATCAGTTTTGAAACATTAAATTCTGTGTGCTTGTACAACATTTAGGTGGATATGGCCAGCAGGCATTGTTTATGTATAGCTGAAGCTCCTTAGAAAAGTCAATACAGAGTTGGTATGTCCATGGGGAGAATAAAGATCACTGAGAGAGAGCTCTCACATCACACATATTCATCAAGTGTGTGTTCATCGACTTTTGTGATATTTATTTATATTTGCTGTTAAAAAGAGGGACTTATTACTCTTTGAATTACTGAACATATTCTAACTTTCTTCTTATTTCTTAGGTATTCATGTAGAGTTAGTATGTACCCATGCCTGAAAAGACATAATAGTAGCCTTCGATTCCAGAAGAAATCTAAAATAATGTTAAGGGAACACATATTCTGCTTTGACAGAAATGGCAATAATTGGTCTATCATTTCTTTAGATTGCTTGTTTCTTCTGATGGCTACAGTGATGCATGGGAAAGTCTCAAACTCTTTAATTGTACTCAGTGTATTGTTATTGGCTTAAAAAACATATTTTCCTTTTCTTTTTGGATAAACTCAGCTGTTTCATCAAGAAGTACCCTTCATCCATGTATGCTCCAAGCTAACTGCTGTTGCAAATGCAGTTTCAGGATACAATCAGTGATAATGAGACCACTTGGTTCAAGATTGCCTGGTTTCGTTTTGTTTTTTTCATTTTTGTAGTCTTAGGACCGGAGGTAGTAAGAGATAGGAGTGAGCTTCTCTTTATTCACAGCACTTTCCCCTGCCATGCTTGTCCTTTGTTGCCTGGTTGAAATTATGACCACTCTGTAAATGAGGCCTGATTTTCACGAGCGCCCTCGAAATGGAGCCTATCGCTCAGGATGGCCATGCTTCCCTGTCTGCCCTCCACCCTCCCGGGCTAACTGTGTGAGTTGTGGTCTGCTCAGAAGATGCAGCATGAGAGTACTCCTTTCTTCTTGGTTAATTTTTGCTTACTGAATTGCCCAATTTCATGGAAATTGCGGAGTAGTATGTAAACATTGTAACAGGAACCATCTGGGTTCTTCCACTGAGTAAGTTAGAATAGGATGCTAATAAAACCAAATAACAGCTTTGGACTCCAAAAGAGCCAGTGAGCATTTTTCTATGTCATAGAAACAAACCGAGTCTTGCATTCAAAACCGTCCCCTTACCAGAGCGTGTCCTTGTTACAAAGACAGGGTGAAATACTATAAACTGTTCAAACTACATTTATCACCCCTGATGAAAGACAAGACACAAAACCTTGAAGTACCGGCCCTGCTGATCTGGGTTGATTCCATCAGCTATCCATTTGAAGAACTTGATAATGACTTACCCAGACTTAACTTCGCTCAGAGATACCAGGAGGTTGTGTTTGTAGTGTCTGAAAAGATGTAGCCTACTTCTATTTTTAACTGCAATATGAAGTTCAGAAAGGCTGTTTCTAGTTTTCCTGTTTTAAACTAGTGTCCTTCTAAATATGGTATGTCCATAGAACTTACAGTATTTTAGGGACACCGGTTACAGAGTCCAGACCCTCATTCCATTTCAGATTTGGCATAAAGGTAACAGGGTGTAATGTTGGGCTGGAACTTGGCTGTTTCCAGTGGGATATCGAGGGTTAAATCCTACTGGGATGGGGGTCCTGTCTTTCTAGAAGCTGTGTTTAGGTGCTGGTTATGCTGTGTGATGCAGAGAAGAAATAAAATGGATACCTTCATTTCTAGTATCAGCTTTCTGAGCACAAGCCAGAAAACCAAATCCACATTCCTCAAGTACAAGGTATAGAGGGCAGCATCTTGCATGACTCTGCTTGGTAGAAGTCTGTTAATACAAAGATCTAATTTTTAATGAACTCTAACAATGGTTAGTTTATCATCACATGTAGAATTACTCAACAGATTTGCTCTTTAGATCCTGAGTAAATTACCACTTCCAGTTATATCTTAGAAATTAATCTTTGAATTTTATTATAGTTATAATTATGCTGATTATCATTAAGTTTCAAGAGAAAAAATAACCTTGTGTTGCCATAATATATACTTGGTATTTGGATTATAGTATTTTATTGTATTGATTTCTTACCATTTTACCTTCCTGTGGTGAGAATTTAATGTATAAGTTATAATTGCTTGACTTTTCAGATCCATAAGTTTGATGATCTGATGGTTATCTGTTGTTCTTGCCTTGTGTTTTCCACTACAGGAATCATCCCAGTTCCCCGGACTTCCTGAGTATGTTAAAGTAGTAGAAGTTGGACCTAGGGATGGGTTGCAGAATGAAAAGGTAGATTGATATCAATTTTAAACCGCTTATTTTAAATGCTAAATTAAATGTTAATATTCAGATTTTTAAAGGCTGATATGGATTCCACATGCTATACTATTACTTGTTCTCAATTGTTAGTTAAATTTATAAATCTGAACTAGGATTTGCTTTTGGTTAGGAAGTCATTTTCTGTTTATACTTCAATAGGCCCTCTACAAATTAGTTATAAAATATCTTTTAATGTTTTCATAGGTTATAGTTCCTACAGATATAAAAATTGAATTTATCAACCAACTTTCCCAAACTGGGTTGTCTGTAATAGAAGTGACCAGCTTTGTGTCTTCCAGATGGGTACCACAGGTATGTACAGCCATGATTCCTTATCTGGATCCTTAATTCAGCTTTGCGAAGGTTTAGAAAACAGTGTGATATACATTGTGATATAATTACTAATTTGCTATGTTCTTACAAAATTTTAGCCCACGCACTGAGAAAAAATTAAAGAAAAACCCCTGTGACGAAATATATCAATTAAGTCCTAAAAAGTTACTAAGAACTCCGTTTTAATCCTACCTGAGTATATGGTCCCATAATGAGCAGAGGATAAGATTTATCCCTGACTTCTCATCCCCTCCACTAAGTTGAAGGTTCCTCTGAGATTCTGCCTTCAATAACTGTCTCTGCCTATGCTCTTTTTGCCTAGTTTTCCAACATTAATAGTCAGTTCTAAGGGAATGAAAAATCTGTGTTTCTAGCCCTCCCCTCTCTGATAAGCTTCAGCTAGATGGATGGCCAGCACCTCAGATCAGCAGGTCCAAAATCAGACTCATTATCATCTATCCTACTTTTTGCTAGTAGCTCAACTGTTCCATTTGGAATCTCAGACTTGAATGCTCAATGGGTTGTATCCTATATATAGTCAGTTACTGACTCATAAAAATTCAAATTCCTTATACAGCATATACTTATCTCTTCAGTCTCATTGATACATTAGTAGTCCACACCCTTAATTGATTAATTACTATGATAGTCCCTTAAATGATATCCATAAGCACTGTTTCTCTTTTTATTTTCCTTATATATTTTCCCATTGATTCTAAAATAATCTCCCAGAAATATCAGCCTTCTCAAACTCCTATATTCCTTAGAGGTTACCTTCTCATCATTGAAAAAGTCTGGGAACTTCAGCCTGGTATTCAAGGCTTTCTATACTTGGTACTTTTTTTCCCTTTCCAGTCTTAACTGTATTTTCCTACTTCATTTTCCTGAAGCCCTGCCAAGCCAAATTGCTTTTTGATTTTCATTTACATGTCCTGCCTATTTAGCTTTATAGCACTTTATCAGTACTTGCTTATGTACATCTCAGTCTGCATTGCTCTAAACTTATAACACGATGATGTAAAAAGGCTTAGATCATTAAAGCTTGTTAATCGCAAGGCATTGGAAGCAAAAGAAACCACAATACGATTAATAGTATTAGTAATATGTCACATTTCAGTTTTCAAATATGATTTACTTTTCTTCATCCTCAATAGACCATAATTTTTCTTCATCCCAATTATCACTATATCAATAATATTTTTATAAATATTTTCAACAGTCTGCTTCCTGTAGTATAAGCCTTATGAAGGCAGTGACTGTGTCTCTCCTGTTATATATCCTCAGTGCTTGGTGCCTAGTCAGTAGGTGCTCAGTAATTTATTGTGAAATGGATAATGAATCAATCAGCATAAAAAAATAACATCATTTTCAATTTTTTGGTTTGGACAAGTGTACTTCCTTTTGGTCACATATTTGGCACTGTGTAATGAAGGTCACAAATATTTTTCTTAGGAAGACACAAATAGCTTGATAAGACTGTACATATTTCTTTTATATTTTCATTTTATAAAATGCTAGCTACTATTATTTTACTTACTGTTATTAATTGTAAGAGAATGTGAGACCCTTTTATCATCTTTATGTCTTCATGAAATCGCTTCTGCATTTGATTCAGTCAGTGCTCATTTCATATATTTTATTATTGTTGGAGAGACACTGGATAGTGTGGTATAATTTTAGAGGAAGGGTTAAGAGAGAACAGTTTATGGTAATCTTAATTGGTGACCAATCAAGTTATCCTTTAGATGTTATATGTTACTAGGCCTCTTCAAGATACTTTTATTTCCGCAATAGTTTTGTAAAACTGCCTACCAAGTATTCTCCTTTACTACTGTGCTTATGGTCACATTTATGATTGCACAGTACTGGAAATTGATTCATAGGTTATTTTTTCAGACTGACCTAGGACACACCCCGTGACATTTAGAAGGAAAAGGAAAGAATACCTTCTAGAGGGCCAGACTTCTTGCAAAACTAGTTAAGAGAAAAGATGGACCTAACAAAAGGGAAGGCAGTCCCTCTGTGAGCAGTACTCGGAAAATGACTTCTGGCCTCACGTTAAGTAGATACATGTGATGGGACCATAAAATAATATGATTTATTCTGCACTTGGTCCTGAGGTGAATTTAGGACTTAACCTATTGAGATTTAATGAGCTCTTCCTAGGCTCCAAGTATCATGGAATAAATGGCATAATTCCCCTCATAGCTCTTGAGGACAGCTGTGGCGAGGTGCATGCACCTCTGGTGCTGTGTTCTGTGCACATTTCACTGAGAGCTTGAGTAAACAGCTTAACCTCTTTAAACCTTGGGAATCCAGCCGTGATGCCTGCAGTGTGGGAGGTTCAGGGCAGAAAGGCAGGTGACTCTGTCCCTGTGCGTGACTGCCCAGAGCCCAGAGCACCTGAACCTCAACCAGTGCTCAGTAAGAAATGCCTGGCTGATGGACGGACTGGCTGACTTAGCCTGGGCTACACAGGAGTCAACTGCCTTCTCTTTGATAAACAGCCTTTTCTTAAAGATTAAAATATGTATTTAGTTTAAATATTTGATTGGGCCCAATCTCAATAATTAAAGATACTGATCTTTCAAATACTAAAGAATATGCCCTATATTTCACTTTTAATACTCGTCTGGTTACATGCATTGTAAACCCTCCCCAAAAAGTGTTTCCAGTAAATCACTTTTTATGGAAGAACACTATGTTTGAACCAAAGACATATGAGAGTCATATTCTTAAATTATACTGGTTACTTACTATTGGGTTGGCCAAAAAGTCTGCTACATTTTTTCTGTACAATGGCTTTAATAGTGCTTAGTTTTCTTTAAGTTCATTTGAAACAATTTTGTTAGATTATATTGTGACAGCTCTATATCAGCGTGCATTTAAAAAAAAACTTATCCAAATTGGTAAATCTTTGTGCAGCTATTTTAATATTGAAGATGGAAGAAAATATGCCAAATTTCTGTGTATTATCTTTTATTATTTCAAGAATGGTAAAAACTCAACTGAAATGCAAAAGAAGATTTGAGCAGTGTATGGAGAAGGTGCTGTGACTGTTTGTATGTGTCAAAAGCAGTTTGTGAAGTTTCTTGGCACTGTTGACATTTTGGCCAAATAATTCTGTGCTGTGGGGCTGTCTTATACATTAGAAGATGTTTAGCAGCACCCCTGGCCTCTAACCCCTAGCAGCCAATAACAGGAGAGAGCCAACATATTCAAAATATCCAAATCAATAAAGTTATTGGTAACAATGAAAAATGTGTTTGCTATTTTACCAAAAAAAAAGTAACAGACTTTTTGGCCAACTGAATGCATAGCACATCAAAGTGTTTGTCAAAGGGCAATACTGAGAAAGTTCCATTTTTGCAATTTTATTTTTCATAGTTGTATTTATGTTTTAGAAATGATTGGGCTTGCCTAAGCAAAGCACTTTTTATGGTTGTAGCTGCAGGTTATCTCATTGTGTAATTCTGCTGAATTCATTGGTTTTATGCTAACGAAAAAGACCTAAAGTCAGCGGGACTATTTTATAACGTTAATTTCTCTTTTTAAATGCTATATCATTCTCTTCCAGTGCTGAAGAAACTCTTATGACATCAGACTATCTAAATTAAAATAATGTCTGAGATTTATGACAGAACAATAAACAACAGCTTATTGTAATTGTCTGAAGTAACTTCTACTTCTAAAGACTGAATGTGGTCATCAATTGGTATTCTGTAAATTCTCTGCATCTTCTAATTCTTTCTGTGAAACCTAGGTCATGAGACTAGTCTTATAGTTTATGTTTAGAGTGCTGCCTGTTCACTTCTTTTTTTAGTGTTTTATAGCTTTTTTATAGTTTCCCTCCTACTGTTTTGTTTGGCAGTGGCTTTCTAACTAAATCAGCTAAAGAAAAGTCCCATGGTAGCAGGGTGCCATATAAAACAGGATCCCACACCTATAATCTAAATGGCCAGAGATGATAAAATACCTGCCATTGAAAAAAGAATATGTTCTTTACAACTTATCTAGAAAAAGTTTTCCTTAGAATGACTTACAAGAACATTTACACTGCGTCCAGATAGCTCCCTACTTGAATGGAACAAATAACCATAACGGCAGAAAGAAAACATGTTTGTAAAAATAGGTTTACTGCAACTTAGGAATGTGGCTCTTAGTAGTAAGCCATTTAAATCATTATAAATACAATAATTTAGAAAGTGAACTAGAGTTTTATATGCATCCTTAATTTAGTCATTTGGCTTTAAGCACTTTCATTCACAGGAATGATTAAACATCATTCATTGAAGAATAAGAATATATTAAATATATACAATACTGTATGTTCATGTATGTCATATGCAAAGTCTTAGTTATAAATATTTACTCCCTATTTAATTAATTTTTAACTATTGGAATGGGTGAGTCACAAATCTTGACATGTCATCATGGGCTAGAAATAGATTTTCTCTGTAAAAGTAAAAATAAATATACATAAAAGTCTGTGACAATTATTTACAAATCAGTCTAACACTTAAAAATATGGCCCAAGTACAATATAAGCAAGAAGGAATGTGTAAACTTTTCCCTTCTCTCCTTTTACTGTGTGTTGCAATTAATTCTTTATTGGTAATGAAAACACGTTTACTGGATTGAAGTTTAAGATTCAGATTTACATTGATGAGATGCAGGAGGCTGAGCTTCTGCTACTGAATTTCCTCCTGGCTTCTATTCCTGGCCCTGTTCTTTTTGAGGGGGAAAGGTGTGTGGAGAAAAGGCAAGGAAGAGGGTTAGTGGAGATGTTGATTTTGTGTGGGAGAGAGGAAGAAGGAGAGAGAGAGAGTGTGTGTGAAAGTGAGAGAGAGAGAGAGGGAGAGAGAAAGAGAGAGAGAGAGAATGAATGTGCCTGCCCATACAGACACACGGAGCCCCCAAATTCTTTTGCTTATGAGGCACAGTTAATTGGCAGGGTGATTTTATCATCTGGGAAGTGTTCCAGTACAAGCCTCATTCATTATACCCCAGATGAGTTGGCCTGGGCCATCTCCCCAAAGAGAATCCTGGTGAAATTTACCAAAACCGCAGTTCCCGTTTTATAGAGTTATAGGATTCCTTTTATTCAGCTAGGTCAGGGAGAGGGAGAGTGGGAGAGTGGGCTGAAAGGGGAGTAAGATTTAAGCTACGTTCCCTTCGAAGGAGATTGATTTTGAATGCTCAGTTCTCAGTATAGTACGCTTTTCCACTACACACTTAAGATTGACCCTCATTTAATCCCAGTCATATTTGGTCCCCTTATGCCTTCCACATATTATTTTTATAGTAGAATTATCTGTTTAAGTATGATAGTTAGCATTAGAAACGAGCAGTTCAATTCACCCAGACTGATCATTGATGAAGTTTCCCGTTCTTTTTCTTTTCTCCTGAATTGGTAGTTTGGGAGCACACACTAGTGCTGCTTCCTTGTCAAAAAGTTTATATTAAATAAGTTTAAGGGTATATTCTTTTTAGCTGTAGTTTCTAAATATACTAGGTTTGTTTTATTTTTCAATTTATCTGAGCATGTTGAATTTGTTACATGTCACATAATAATTGCTATGTTCAAAATTTGGTCTCAGAGGAGAAATAAAGATACCAAGTTCTTCAGTCAATTACCTTAGATGGTTATTGAAAGTTAAATGGGGATAAAGTTATTCTATGAGAGCTATATCCACAAAGAAAAATGTACTAGCTCCTCAGAAAATAGAAAATAAGAATACAATATTTTCCACCTTATTTTGTTCCCAACATTTAATGGAATGAACCATAGACTCTTTAGATTGCTTCTGTAAGTCTGTTTTTTTCATTGACTATGTAGTTTGTGGAGAATATTCTAGCTGTATGTGTGTGTAATGCATGTGCACATGTATGTTAGTTCAAAATTAATGCCAGTTCATTTGATTGTCTACATAAAAAATAATTCCAAAATTTAGTGGCTTAATAACGTTTGTGCTTATGGTCTCATTGGATCGAGAACTGAGGACTGGCTCCATTGGGTACCCCGGCGAGATGTTTCTCAGGGAAGGTGGTCAGAGCTGGAGTAGCAGAGGCCAGGAGGCCTGGGAACCCGAGGGCTGCTGGGCACCTCCTTTAGCTCATGTGTTCTCAGAGCCTCTTCACGTGGTCTCTCTGTATGGGTTGCGTGTGGACTTGCTCACAGCACTCTAGGGTTAGACAAAAAATAAAAAAATAAAAAAGGGACTTGGAACTGAAAAGGTGAGTATTTCAAGAGGCAGGGAAAAGTGGTACTCCTGTTACAACCAAGCCTTGTAAATTTTATAGCATTATTCTTTTATAATTTATTAGTTGAGCCAATTACAAAGGTACCCAGTTTCAAAGGGAGGGGGAAAAACACCACCTCTTGATTGGGAGTGGCATTTTAGAAGCACATGTGAGGGGAATATCATTGGAGACATTTTTATAATCTGTGACACTTATGTTTTCTTAAAATGGTCCAATTCCAAGGTTAGACCTCCAGAAATGAAACATAACAATTAGGTTTTTGTTGCTGTTTGTTAGCAGAAAACATCCTGCATTATTTTAAGTTGCTATATTAAAATGTTCCTCTAAATTTGTAGTCAGATTTTCTCCCTTTTAAATGTAAATACTTGCATGCATTCTGAATAATATACCAGGCACTGCTTACAATGTGGGGATGTATTTGATTTATTTCCTATACTAGTGTTGGTTATATAATAGTGAATATCACTTTCTGTAGCTTTACATATGGTGATAAAGTACATACCTGCATTCCTCTAATCAGTGGGTGGGGTTTTGCTTAACCATTTGTTTTTTAAGCAGTGATTAACCTGAATGCCTTATTTTTCAATTGTTTCATTGTACCTATAATTGCTTAGAGCGAACAGATTGCTTAAAGCATTGATTTTCAAACTTTTTCATCTCACGGAACACATGAAACATTCTGAGGTACACCAAGAAATGTATTTTTTGCTGACCTGACAGAACAAATAGGTATAATTTTGATTCATTCGCATCAGGTGGCTATTGGTTTGTTGGCTGCTGTTATTTTTTTTATTTGACAATTTAAAGGAAAAGAGGTCAGTGCCCCTGACTAAATAGTCAGGTATTGCATGTTTTAAAAATTCTTGTGACACACCAGTTGAAAACCACTGGCCTAAAGTATATTCATAAATTTTTAAAACACCTTTATCTCTTGCAGAAAAGAACATGTGAATATGATGTTTTTATTAAAATAGTGGGCAGTACTTTTTATCTTTTTGAGCTTAAGTTTATGCTTCACAATAGAAATGGAAAAAAATATGAGTTCCTAACATTGTACACATTACTTAGCATTCAGCAGCTACTTATGTAGCTAAGATGTAGTTTCATTATAGTCTGCAGAGCAAAGAAAAACATAATTAAGAGCCATAATACCAGCAAATTTACTGGTTAGATTTGAAAATTTTTCATGCTGAAGGTATAATTCAATGTTTTTTGGCTTTTTTTTCTTCATGAGGACACAATTCATGACTATACTCAGATTTAGTATGTTCTCCATAATAAATAGCTTTTGTATTTACTTAATTTGATCAACATTTTGATTAACAAATTGGGCTTTTTGGCTCTTAGATTTATAAGCGGAACCATAACAAAATATTAAAGTAAAAAACTTTACCTCGTTTTTTTGTGCAATTATATCGCTTATCACTGATCAAATTTTCTCTGAGTTTTCCCATGAATGAAATAAACTTTTAAAGCCATTCTGATTATGTTAAAATTTCCTTTTTGGATCTGATTAAAATTATCCTAAAACTCATTCTTACAGAATTATCGGCATGTATTGACAGCTGAAAGGTCTGTACCTAATATAATTACATAAAAGATGAATAGGAGTACTCTTTGTCATAGAGTGATTTGAATCTAACAGTGTTGTTTAAGATTTTCTTTACTTTTAGAGAGAGGGGAAGGGAGGGAGAAAGGGAGAGAAACATCAATGTGTGGTTGCCTGTTGCCCGCCCCCTACTGGGGATCTGGCCTGCAACCCAGGCATGTGCCCTGACCTGGAATCAACCGGTGACCATTTGGTTCCAAGCCAGTACTCAATCCACTGTGCCACACCAGCCAGGACGAATCTAATTTTTTTTAATGGTTTTTCCTGCATCAGTCTGATTAGTTTGTTGATAAACATTGTCAATATTATTTTAATGTAAACTCATTCCATTGATATGACTCCTGACTAAGCCTCTTAAGTGCAGTTTACTTTAGGAGAAGCATAGTATGCCTGTGGACTAGACTTGAAGGAACTAAAAAAGTATTTCCATTGTACTACAGTTATGACTGTCTCACATGGAGAATCACAGTTATTAGTGAAAACCAGGTTTAAAGTTTAAATAGTTAATATTTTAAAAATAAACTGGTTTGCTCACCAGTTTTAAATATGTGCTCAAGTAGCACTTGTACACTGAGCATCGAAAATGGAAATATCATACCAAATATTTTTAAATTACGATTTTAAATGATATTTTTATGTTTATGAAAAATTGTTTTCTGTGAACATAAGTAATTTTTTCTAATTTTTAGACATACACACACCAATCTAAAATTGCCTGGTTAAAATGTTGGAAAGTTCTCTAGTAGTAATATGTAGTAAACACAGAATTACATAAATCTGAATGCTAAAATCACATATTTCAAAAGTCACATTAAACAATAGTTAAGATTTAAATTTCAAATGTTAGACCTGAATAAGACATATATGTTAACATTTTACTTATTCCATATTTGATAAGATAAAAAGACTATAATTTTATATTTTTTCATTCACAGTGTACCTGTAAGTAGAAAGCATACTTTAAAAAAGAATTTTATTTTGTTACACTTTAAAAATATCCACATTCATTTTGCTTGCATATTCAATTTATAGACTTAAAGGGTAACTGGAATTACAATTTTTAGAATAATAGAATATTTTATAACATCTATAAGTTTTAGATATTTGTTCATTGTTACTATGTAGAAAAATGCTGTCATTTTATAAAAGTCTTGGACAACTTCAAATTTGCAATTGCAAAAGTTTATAGGTTGCAGTTTTAATTGTTCACATTTATATTCACTTTTTAAAATACATAATTAAGGACTCTTTGAAATATCAACCTGTTTGAAGGAAATTTATACTGATCACTTTAGAACACAATACCACTTACTCCAGACTTCCTTATGTCGCCCTGATGTGAAACCCATTAATAAGTTGTAATATTATTCCTAGTCGAGGCTGATGCATTTTATATTGAACTCAGCTAATAGTATATAATAAGAAATGTATCTCTAAGTAATCCCAAAATAGTTATTTTCCCAAAGTCCTCCAAGTTGCAGGTTTCCTCCACTTTTAGTGATGTTATTTTATCTACTGTTTAGATACAACAACAAACCTATTTTCTTATAGAGCAATAGAAAATCTGAAACCTGACTCTTACTCATCATAAGATTCACTCATCCCTTGCTTTTACTCTATCTGTACTAAAAGAAACAAACAAACAAAAAAACACATTGAGTTCTTTGTTAGACTCCAAAATTTAATAACATATAATTGCTAATAATAACCATAATACCATAATATCTACATAACAAGGCAGTTGTGAAGTTAAAATATGCAATGGAGATTAAATCTTTAAACAATTAAAACTCATACAAAATGCTTTTTAAATGAAACGAATATAATGTAAATAAATTATAATAAAATTGAACCTAGTAACCAGAATACATTAAGCCATTTGTCATTGCTCACTCTGGCCAATCTTTCAAAGTTCTGCCTTTATATCTCTTCCAGGTCTTTCAGTGAAGATCAGTTGTCAAGTTCTGCCTTCTTTACTATTTACCAAAAGATATCTCTGGATTCATATAATGGCAAATTATGTATCGTTGTCTTTTCATTATACAAGCTATTGTAGCTATGGCATTGCTTGTCATGATAATAAGACCTTTTTTGCTGTAGTCCTTTCTTAGTGCTCATGTTTTATTGATAGTAAGAAGATGGTCTCCCTCAAACAACCCAAGCCAACCCGCCATCCCCATCAGTGCAGCTATTCACTGTGAGCTGAGGTGGCTAACAGTAGGAGGTGTAAATCTTGAAGGGAAGCCCCATTTAAAGTCAGTTTAGAATGAGTACAATTAGATGTAGTGTTTTAGTAATCACTTCTGCTTCCATGCATGGGAAATAACAATGTCAACAGTGTTATTATCAAACACGAAGGCATGATATATGAGAGGCAACACAGTTGAATGGAAAGAAAATTATACTGGGAGCTTTGAGACTTCTTGCCCCTACTTTAGAGTGATGTTGGGAACATGATTGTTTTGACATGGAAGACCAGGAGGGTGGTCACAAAAGGCACTGACCTGAACGAAGAATAACTAATGCATATTTGTTCTGTTTATCTTAGGAAACTGCGAAATGTTACTAAATAAATGACTTTAGTTTCTCTATGTAGAACAGTGGTCTCCTAGTTTATAACTCATGAATCCTTTGGGTAGATTGGGTTAATTTTATAATTTAGAAATGCATATTTGTAGACATGAATATATTGTAATTAAAATGTCTTGTCTGCATTCATAGTAAAAGAGTAGGCATAATATGCTGCTTGCTTTGGCACTCATGAGCAGCATCGATAGAGGGCAGTACAAAAGTCTTTAGAACAAAAAGGTAAGGTTGAGTAAGGAAGTACTACAGGAAATTATACACCAGCCCAAATTAGTTTTAAGGCTTCTGGACTTAAGCAATCTTCTGAGTGTGGTGTCAGACCATTTTAGCAGTGGCAGCCAAGACAGGGTATTGGGTAGGAAAAAAAACTCAATGTTCAATTTTCCAGAGATTTCCTGTGTTTATTATTGTAAGACTGTGATTTATTAAAACTGTCTTATTTCCTCAAGCAGACCAAGGTTTCCTCTGTGCTACTGAGGCTAAGATATATGGGATTTGTGCAAAGAGTCTGTGAATGAGACAGGGTTATAGTACCCAGGCTACAGTGGCATTTGTAGCTGGGTAGAGCATTTTCACTCTGGGTTGTCCGGAAGAGCTGTACTCTCATTTTTTCTTATTACTGCATTTATGAATATATTACCCCTAAAAGGAGTTACTGCTCAAATTGAGTTTTGAGTTATAGGGTCTGAAACCACATGATTTACATTTTAAACTAATCGATGGCATGTGTTAAAGACATTGCATATTCTATATCCGTCTTTGCTGCCGTACTTCTGCATACAGAAGGTAACACCATCAGTTACGTCTCATCGGGCCAGTGGAGACTGTAGGCACGATCTGACATTTCCCTCTTATTTTGAAAATATATGAATGTTGTCCTGGGTGATGGTGGTGGTGGTTGGCAAACAAGAACAAAGAATCACTTAAAATATTTTTAAAAATTATTCAGCAAACAATATTAGTGAGCAGGGGAAAATGAGGGCTACGAGTCCACAAGTTTAAATCTATTTCTTGGAAAAAATAAAGTGGTTTATTAAGCAGGAATTTATAAAAGTAAATATACAGTTGATTCTTGAATAATGTTAAGTATGCTTAACACCCAGGCAATTGGAAATTCACTTATAACTTTTGACTACCCCAAAACTTGACATCGTATAACCTGTTGAGGCGGAAACATTACAGATAACGTAGATAGTTAATTAATGTTTTCAGTATGTTATGTATACATTATGTACTGTATTATGATAAAGTAAGCTAAAGAAAAATGTTATTAAGAAAATCAAATGGAAGATAAACTACATTTACAATATTTATAAAAAATGATCTGTGTATAAGTGGGCCTGCATAGTTCAAACCCATGTTGTTCAAGGGGCAACAGAAATATTATGGATATACCAAGAATAAGACATGTCAAACTGACTTTACGTCTTTCTTGACAGTATTTTTGGAGTGATATGAAAAAGAAATACTATAGACATCATGGATCTGTATTTCTGAAAGATCCTTAATTATCTTGATGATGTTGCTAAGAGCAAGGTAGGAAACTTTACCAAGGCTGATACTTTTCAAGCTTTTATTTATTTTTTTAACCATAGATCTTTTCTACTCTGGATAAAACTTTATTTAAAACCTTTATATATGATTTATATTTTACCATAAAATATTTTTATAGATCCCTCCCAAGGCCCTGAAAGGGACCCTAGCAATATGTTCATGTGGGCATGTTTTAGTAAAATTTACAAAAGTTAGATATCTTTGTGTTGTTTCTCTTAAAGAGGCTCCGGCCCAAACTGCAATCATTTCAGACCCATAGAACATGGATTCAATTCCGAATAAAAATAAAACAAAACTTCCTGATGGAAGTAGGGGCCTCCAGTGCACTGGTTGACTCCTTAAGCCAAACTCTGAGGTAGCCTCTGAGGTAACTGAGGCAGACTTATAAATGAATCCAGTTTGATTCCCAGTCTGGTCGATGTCTAGCATTTCTTGAGAAGTCTTGGTGACTACAGATTCCCATATTCTATAGCAGAACAGAATCAGAATCTGCTCAGATGGGGTTAAGAAATCTGTATTTAAAAAAAAAAACCCAAAACATATTTCAAGTAGTTCTGATGATGAATGCAAGTTGGGAGATACAGGGTTAGATAAACCCCGCTGGCCCCAGCCAAAAAAATTAAAAAACAACCTGTTTGGCCTGAGAGTGGGATCTCTAGGAGCTCTTCTCTTGAGTTTGTGATTCATAAACTCTTCAGCAGTGATTAAGATGAAGATATGGGGACTATATAGAAGGTACAGAGGACATGTTATTTCAAGGACATCTTAGAGAGTGTGCTTTACAGTCAGGTGGACTTGGGTCCCATCTCAGCTCTCCTAGTCACTAGCTGGGTAATCGGACCACCCCTTAATATTTCTGCTAGTTCTTATACAGAAACTGTCCCTTTCATTGGGTTGTTAAAATTTTTTAGAACAATAATGCACATAAAGAACTCAACCCCTATGGACTTAACATGTAAACAGGCAAAAAAGTAAATGTTTTTATCATCATTACTATCATTCCTAACAATAAAATATTAGAATTAGTGGAGAAAAAAAATCATGATTCAAAATGGATTGAGTGTAAAATAAATTCAAACTAGAATAAAGGGCAAGGAGGAGAAATTTCAGTTCAGTTCAACAACCATTTATTAAATTTCTTTTTTATGCAAACCTTCAAGGAGCTAATATTTTATCAGGGAGAGAGACACAAAAATCAATATAAGTTATCCAGTATTTGATAAGAGCAATGTTAGAAGTAAAGTAATTTTACTAACCAATGATTTGGAAGTGCTGTAAAGTTTAATTTGTTGTCTCTGTCAAGGTACCTTATCATAAAACTTTTAAACTTAGTGATTTTCAAGCTTTTTCATTTCATGGCACACATAAACTATTCACTAAAATTATGCAGTACACACACACACAAATACATTTTTTTGCCAATGTGGCAAAAAAATAGGTATAGTTTTGATTCATTCACACTGGATGACTATTGTGTTGGTTGTTGTAATTTTTTTATTTGGCAATCTAAAGGAAAAGAGGTCAGTGCCTCTGATTCAATAGTCAGCTATTGCATGTTTTAAAAACTCTTGTGGCACACTGGTGTCTCACCGCACACCATTTGAAAATCGCTGAACTAAGGAATACGCAATTTTCCAAGGAACAAGGTATGGCCAAGGAGCCATTAGGTATGGCTTCATCTTCTTCCTCTTCAAGGACTGTGCCTTTGGGGTGCAAGGTTTGTCTGGTTCCTGAAGTCATTCAGTTGTGAGAGTAGGTGCCAGGACTAATGCCTCCTCACTCCAGATGAAGGAGCTGCTGTGGTGGGTCTCACTCTGACCGAGATCCAGCAATCACTAGGGGTCTGTGGCAACCTCCTGTAGGGAATTTCAAGTACGACAGGTACTAATTTAATTTGGAGGACCCTCATTAGCAAAAGGAACATATAAAGTGAAATACAAAATGAGGTAGGAAAATTAGTATTAATTTTAATGAGAAACAACTCATGAAGTTATAAAATTAAAAAAAATTAATTTTCAGTTACAGTTGACATACAGTTTTATATTAGTTTATTAGTTTAAATTAGTTCATATTAGCTATACAGCATTGTATTTATATAATTTACTAAGTGATCCCCCCAATAAGTCTAGCACTCATCTGACACCGTATACAGTTATTACAATATTATTGACTATATACCCTATGCTGTATTTTGCATCCCCATGACTGCTTTTATAACTGGCAATTTGTACATCTTAATTCCTTCCCCTTTTTCACCCATTCCCCCTCATATCGGACAACTATCAAAATGTTCATTTATCTCTGTGTTTGCTTTGGTTTTCTTTCCTTCCTTTCTTCTTATTTTTTAGATTTCAAATGTAAGTGAAATCATATTTCTCTGTTTGAATTATTTCACTTAGCATGATACCCTCTAGGTCCTTATATGTTGTCACAAATGTAGAGATTTCATTCTTTTTTTACAGTGGAACAATATTTCATTGAATATATATACCACATCTTTATTCATTCATTAGAACTACACAGCAATTATGCTTCTGGATACTTATCTAAAAAAACTGAAACACTAATTCGAAAAGCCATATGCACCCCTCTATTCATTAAACATTATTTACAGTAGGTACAGTATAGAAATTATAAAATTTTTAAAATTAAAAAATATCACAGATATATCAACATTAAGGAAAAGTACACTGAAAATTCAATTAAATGTCTGAGGTTACTTCATAATACTACCCTTTACTGTGGTAAGAAAACTTAACATGAGATCTACCTTCAACATTTTTAAATGTCGGGTGCTGATAACTATAGGCAGAATGTTGTACAGCAGCTCTAGAACTTAATCATCTTGCATTACTGGAGCTGTATACCCATTGAACAACAACTCTCAAATCCCCTTCCCCTGCATTTTCTCACAACCACCATTCTCCTTTGGGCTTTTGTGTGTTTGACTATTTTAGATACCTCACGTAAGTGGAATCATGCAGCATTTGTTGTGACTAGCTTATTTCACTTAGCATAATGTACTCATCCATGTTGTTGTATATGGCAATATTTCCTTCTTTTCCCTGAATAATATTTTATGGTATGTATATGCCACCTCTTCTTTATCCAATCATCCATCCATGGACATTTAGATTGTTTTCACATCTTGGATGTGTGAATAATACTACAGTGAACATGGGAATGCAAATAGCTCTTTGAGATTCTAATCTCAGTTTTTATGGATAAATACCTAAAAGTGGAATTTCTGGAACACGTCGTTCTATTTTTAATTTTTTGAGGAACCTCCATACTGTTTTCTCTAATGGCTGCACCATTTTACATTCCTATCAATAGTGTACAAGAGTTCAATTTTTTCTATGTCTTTGCTATTACTTATCTTTGTGTTTTCATAATTGCCATCCTAATAGCTGTGAGGTGATATCTCATTGTAATTTTTATTTGCATTTCTCTAATGATTAGTGATGTTGAACATCCTTTCATATATCTGTTGGCCATTTAAATGAATTCTTTGAAGACCACTCTAGTTCTTTGCCTATATTTTATTGGGTTATTGTTATTGTTATTATTATTTTGCTATTGAGGTATATGTATTCCTTATATATTTTGGATATTAACCCTTTATCAGATATATTATTTGCAAATATCTTCTCCCAATGCTTAGGTCACCTTTTCACTCTGTTAATTGTTTCCTTTGCTGTACAGAAGCTTTTTTGTTTGGTGTAGTACCACTTGTCCTTTTTTCCTTTTGTTGACTGTCCTTTTGGTGTCATATCCGAGAAATCATTGCCAACATCAATGTTTTGAAGATTTTTCCTTATGTTTCCTTCCAGCAGTTTTACAGATTCATGTCTTATGTTTCAGTCTTTAATCCATTTTGAGTTATTTTTATGTATGGTATAATATCAGGATCTAATTTTATTCTTTGCATGGGATATAATCTCGTACTTTGTGTTGGGTAACTTTATACACAGATACATTTTTTTATAAGAATTACTATAGTTTTGTGTCCTTTATAGTGAAAATTTTGTACGTATATTTGATTATCTGTGATATTAAAAAAAATACAAGTGATGGATTTATAATTGTTTATACTATATATTGAATATTTCAGATAAAAAAGGACTTCCATTTATGCTGACATTGATGAAAATGGATTCATTCACTTGCAATTTTACACATATAATGTTTGGAAGAATTTTCGGTAGACCACCTCTGGCTCTATACATTTTAAAACCTTTCTTCTCAAATATTTATACACTTTCGGTACCAGATATTGTAGGTCAGGGTGATTATGGACTCTTGGCTTAACTCTAGATGGACAGTTTTAATAGGAGACCCATTAAGTATTATATTTTATTTTATATTTTAAATACATGAGAATATTTATACCAATGTTTTTGAAGAGTGCTGCAAGTGTGAGCCCCCTTAATGGGCAAAGTCTGTGCCTGGATTCACACCCAAAGAAATATTATATAGCTATCTAAATGATTTAAATGGTATCCCAACTTTGCGTGTGTTACTTGAAGACCGTTCAGACCCTCTCTGTAGATAGAGCAGCACTCTGTACAAATGCCCTTTTGTCTTCTTTTCTCATACTTCTTCACTGCTCCAGAGCAGTTAAAGCTTCTCATTGCCAAAACATACCTCTTGAACCCCATCTTGTCTCTCCCCAAATTCATTATTATTTAGATTGTTTAGATTTTTCTGGCTATCTCATCCTGTTTTTTTCCTAGCACTTCACAGCTTCCTTCTATTCAATATACCATAACAAGAAATCTGATGCAGGACCCTTGATAGAGGGCAAGAGAGGGAAACAGTTTGAGCTCTTTAGCAGGTCAGTGGAGTGAAGGAAGGAACAGTGGGTAGTGCTCATCCATTGATGATGCTTGACTTGGTCATATTGGCTGGACCAGGAAAAAAAAAAAAGAGAAGAAAAAGGAGAGTCCTATATACTGGTTACAAGTCCAGTTGCAAGAGAGGTGGTCTGGTTATGCAATTTTAAAGATAATCACTTTACAAGTATGACTGTAAGGATTCAGTATCTTAACATTTTTTTTTTCCTCACATGAATTTTAGAACCTCCTCTAAACACTTTTGCCATTTAAAAACACAGTGCTTGAGACCTTGCTAAATGTTCCTTGACTTTCCCCTCCCCTTCCTTTTCCCCCGCCCCGCCCCTCCCTCCTTCCCTCTTGTCTCTGTTGGTTTCTTTTCCTTTTAGTGTTGCTGGTCTTATTTTCCTTGCATCTTTGTATTGTTGCTTAGGTTCCACTTATAGGTGAGATCATACGGTATTTGTCTTTCACCCCCTGGCTTATTTCGCTTAGCATAATGCTCTCGAGTTCCATTCATGCTGTCGCGAAGTTTAGTAGTTCTTTTTTTCTTTCTGCTGCATAGTATTCCATTGTGTAAATGTACCATAATTTTTTGATCCAATCATCTAGGGCATTTAGGTTGCTTCCAACACTTGGCTATTGTGAATTGTGCTGCTAGGAACATTGGGGTGCATAGGTTCTTTTGAATTGGCGTTTTGGGATTCTTAGGGTATAGTCCCAGCAGGGGAATCACTGGATCAAAAGGCAGTTCCATTTTCAGCTTTTTTGAGGAAGTTCCACACTGCTTTCCACAATGGCTGCACCAGTCTGCATTCCCACCAACAGTGTACTAGTGTTCCCCTTCTCCACAGCCTCGCCAGCACCTGTTGTTTGTTGATCTGTTTATGATGGCCATTCTGACCGGTGTGAGGTGGTACCTCATGGTGGTTTTGATCTGCATTCCTCTGATGGCTAGTGATCCTGAGCATCCTTTCAAATGTCTCTGGGCCCTCTGTATCTCCTCCTTGGAAAAGCATCTGCCCAGGTCCTTTGCCCATTTTTTGATTGAATCATTTGTCTTCTTGGAGTGGAGTCGAGTGAGTTCTTTATATATTTTGGAGATCAAACCTCTATCTGATGTATCATTAGCAAATGTATTTTTCTATACGGTTGGCTCCCTTTTCATTTTGCTGATGTTTTCTTTTGCCGTGCAGAAGCTTCTTATTTTGATGAGGTCCCACTTGTTTATTCTTTCCTTCATGTCCCTTGCTTTAGGAGACATATTGGTGAAAAAATTGCTATGCGGGATATCTGAGAGTTTCCTGCCAATGTTCTCCTTTAGGACTTTTATGGTGTTGCGACTTATATTTAAGTCTTTTATCCATCTTGAGTTTATTTTTGTGTATGGTGTCAGCTGATGATCCAATTTCAATTTTTTGCATGTAGCCTTCCAGCTCTCCCAACACCATTTGTTGAAGAGGCTATTATGGCTCCATTTTATGCTTCTTCCCCCTTTGTCAAATATTAGATGTCCATAGAGACCTGGGTTTATTTCTGGGTTTTCTATTCTGTTCCAGTGGTCTATGGGTCTGTTCTTGTGCCAGTACGAGATTGTTTTAAGTATAGTGGCTTTGTAGTATAGTGTGATGTCTGGTCTTGTGATCCCTCCTACTTTGTGTTTCTTTCTCAAAATTGCTTCAGCTATTCAGGATCGTTTATGGTTCCATATAAATTTTTGAAATGTCTGTTCTATTTCTGTGAAATACGTTATTGGCATCTTAATAGGGATTGCGTTGAATCTATAAATTGCTTTGGGTAGTATGGACATTCTGATGATATTAATTCTTCCAATCCATGAGCATGGACAAAACCAAAGGAGAAGGGTTGATGGAGGGGAGGGGGCAAGGGAAAGTGGTGGGGGGAAGGCAGAGACAAATGTATTTGAAAGAATAAATAAAGAAACAAAACAAAACAAAACAAAAAGATAAGTGACAAATAGGGAGAAAATATTTGCAAAACATATATCCAGTAAAGCCTTCTATCCAGAATAAAAACTTCTTACAAGTGAATAATAAAAAGACAGAAAACATAATTAAGAGAAGGGCAAAAGGTCTGAATAGACAGACGTTTCACCAAGTAGACATAAGAAAAAAATGTTCCATGTCATTAATACACAGGGAAATACAAACTCAAACCATAACACAATGCTATTACACATTTATCAGAATGGCTAAAACAAAACCCAAACCAAAACAAACCTGATGATACCAAAGCTGGTGAGCATGTAGAATAACTAGAAACCTCAGATATCACTGGTAGGAATACAAAATGGTACAGCCACTATGGAAAACTGTCAGTTTCTTATTATGTTAGTTATTATTGTGTTACAACATGACCCAAAAATCTCTCTTCTAGGTGTTTCTACAGGGGAAATAGAAGCATGAAAACTTATGTTCACATAAAATCCTGTATGTGGATATATACGGAAACTCCATTTATAATTCCTGCAAACTAGAAACATCTCAAATGTTATTGAAGAGTTACAAATAAGCTAGTATATACACACAATAGAATACTGGTCAACAATAAAAACAAATGAACTATTACTGATCCACTAGAGAACATGGGGAGAAAAATCTCAAATGTATTAAATAAAAATCTCAGTCTCAAAGGATACATACTGCATGATTCACTTACATGGCGTTCTGAAATATGTAAAACTCTAAGGATAGAAAACAACAGTCACCAGGTCACCTGGTCACCAGGGCTGAGAATTGACCTTGGGGGAGTCATGGAACTGTTCTATATCTTGATAGTGGTGGAGATTACATGACTATATATTTGTTAAAATTAAATAATTGTACATTGCAAGAGTAAAATTTACAATATTTACTGTATTACACCTCAGTAAACTTTACTTGACAAGAACAACAACAACAAAAAAATAAAAATAAAAAAATAAAAACAGTGCTAACTCAAACTCTTAAAATTTCCACCCCATTATGCATTGAGTGATTTTTGTTGTGGTAGAAAGCAATTCCTCTCACATAGTTTGGAGTCTTGTTAGTTACTCATCTTTTGTTGAGTTAAAATGATAAATGTGCAGTTTTATGTATCATAAATGTGTAGAAGAGTCATTAATGTGAAAATTTATAATAAATGTAGCTCTGAAACTTAGAGACCTGTACAGTGTGGTATCTTTATAATTGCATTATAAAGGAAAAGGAAAAGAATGTTAATCAGTGATTAAGTTTTAAATGAATAGAAGTGAAATTAGCTTAAAAAATGGAATAGAACCTGTCAGTTTCCTATGCACTTTCACTTAAAATATAACAAATATTTATTTCATTTTGTTAAATAACTCACACAACATGTATTCAGTTGGAACTGAACAGAATTTGATCTGTGAATATTCTGTTTTCTTTGTCAGCTGTTTTTGGGGAAGAGAAAGGAAGGGTAATAAATATTTTTATTTTTTATTGCAATAGACTCAAAAATGACAGAATTATATGACTTTAACAATTAAATTAATTTCTATAAAATGTCACACCATAATTATATGAAGAACTTTAAGTATTTTTTAAGTTTAGATTTCTTAAATCATTTTCCTCTTACAGTACACTAGAAAGTTAAATTTATCACAGAAACTGTAAATATATTAGTAGTTTTGCTCTATGAATATTTTTAAGCTCTATGAATAGTTTTGCTTTATTAAGCTCTATGACTCTTTTGCTTCAAAGAAAAAGAAGCCCCTGAATTACTTACATTTGGTGTAGACAAGGTTTAATTTAAGTATTTATCATTATTCTAGCTTCGGGTGCAAAGAAAAATACTTTTTATCTGTGCTCCTTGGAACTTCAGATCACATGATACCTATACTATTTTATATTTTTGATACACACACAAACACACATAAGTATCTTCCCCACTAGCCTGTGCATCGACTGTATCTGCTTCATTTTTGTAGGCCATAATGTTAGGTACATAGTGTTTAAAATATTGAAATGAACCAATATTCAAATGTTGAACTGAATTAATAAAAATCAATTTTTAAGGTCCCATCTTATTTTAAAATTAACTTTTGATGGCCCCAATTTGAAAGTTTATAGTATATTTCAAAATATAATTGAAACTTCCAATATTTCCTTCTCCCAAGTTTATGTGAAACCCTTTATCATTGTTTATGACTGCATACTCATATGCATTATCTTGAAATTCCATACCTTAGGGAATTTGGGTGAGATGGTGACACTTAAATTATATTTTAGTGATTGCTGTTGTCTGGAGAACACACTGAAATCCTAAATACTTAAGAGAGATTTTAGTATTCAGATAAAGACAAAATATTAGAAGATGTCTACATGTATATAATGTGGAGTGTCCAAATTTAATCACCCCATCATAGTTAGAAGCAAATATAAGATCTCTTAACTATATACCTATGACATTCTAATCATTGTAACTCTTTACATATTTTTAAGACTCTTGCAGTGTTGCATGAATATTGTGACCATTTGAATCCATATCAAAATGCTGGTGCCTAAGAATTGATTAACCATAGTGTAGCCTGTTTTGTTGCCTAGATAGATATATAGGTATTGTCATTCCCAGGCTGTGGCCAGATGGTGGCAAAGCAGGTTACCAGCCAGATTGTGGGGATTTTATAATTTGAAATGAAAAGTCACAACAAAATATTAAAAGTATGGTAAATCAAACCTGATGTAGAAAAAAGTCCCATTAAAGTGTCAAAATAATACTGTAAAGAAATAGTTTCATTATTTGAATACTAAACTTTATACATCAAAATAATATCAAGATCAAAGTATACATAAACCCCTAAGAGTTAAATAAATAAATATACAAATTAAAAAATGAGGCAGGAATTTTATACCTTTAATTGAAACCTGCTCTATTTTATTTATTGTAATAAAATTATATCCTATCAGGATGTCCTAAAGCACTTTACATAATTCTTTTTGTTAACCAAATTTAGATGAAATATTGTTACTTCTTAAATTACCTCAGTTTATTGTGTCTTTTTATAAAAAGGAAAAATACTGATTTGTTTGATTCTAATTAATATATTTATCATAGTTTCATTAAGATATCTTTTATACTTATCAAAGTTTAGTTTTCATGACCTAGAAATTTAGTTATTGTCCATCTCTGTTTATTTTCTAATTTTACTAGTAAAACATTTATTAAATCATTATTTATATAAATTTATTCATCATGATTCAACAGTTTGTTGCAATTACATGTAAAATGAAATAATCACAGGATAATATGACCTATGCTTCTTAAAGATTAAATTTTGTTTTGTGCCCATTATGCAGTTTTATATGCACTGACAATCCTTTACCCAGATCTGTGTATTGGTTAGAGAAGCACTCTTTATTCCTATCTATTATCATATTAATGTAAATGTCTCTAATAAATAGTTAGACATACTAGGTTTAGACATAGGAATTAATATTATCAATTAACATTTTCTGGTAAGAGAGTATTGTTTTAGATTTCATTGCAATATCCTAAAACAAGTAGTAATTTGGCTTTTCTTTTTGCTTAAAATTAGAAGAAAGTGGTCCACATTTTTTATCATAATTTGTATGTGCATTTTTGTATGTTTGTGTCTGAGATAGAAATAGGCAGATAGAAATAGAGAGAGACAGAGTCCACGCTGGCACAAAGGCTAAACAAATGAAAATGCAATCAAGAATTGTGTTGATATGCACACAAGGTTAAATATTTTAAAAAGAAGTTTATATAACACTTAGAATCACTTTCTTTTTTGAGTAAAGCCATGTCCCTTATTCTAGTAGCCACTGTGTCCTGCTGGTGTTCTTCAGCAGTTCTACTTCCTGTGCCATTCACTACAACAGAACCTGTCACCAGATGAGTTCTCAAAATTGCATCAGAATCGCCTCTCTTCTCCCTAGGCTGCCTGTTGCTGGTTTCTCTTCCTAAATTACTGTATTTGTTCCAGTCTTCTGGTAATTCAATATCCACTCCCCATAGCATTCTATTGTTTCACAATAAATCCTGAAATTTTTGAATAATGTGAAAACTCAAAGACATCACAATGTGTGGCTCTTCTCTAGCCAAATAATGTATTCTTATCTCTGCATCTGCCCCTCCCTCTTTTCCAACCCTATTGATTATTTTTACCTATTTCAGCTTTTTTGGAAATGTAATGAACTACCTGAGAACTTACTATATCAATAAAGTTTTGCTATGCTCACAAAATCTGAGGACTGAAATTAGAACAGGGTACTACAGGGGACAGTTGTCTCTCGTACACACTGTATAGGGCCTCATCTGGTGACTCACAAGCTGGATGGAGACTAGTTACCTAAACCGCCCTTCGATCACAAACTTAGGGGACTTTGCTGACTGTTGGCTGGTTGGGGCCGCAGCTTGTCTTCACATGTGTCTTTTTATGTGGGCGTCTTTCCATGGCCTCTTTGCATAAGCTAGTTTTTCTCACAGCATATCAGCTGATTTCTTCATAGTGGCTTCCCCCAGAGAGAAAGCCCTGTGGAAGCTGTATCCTTTTCTATAATCTAGTCTTGAAATCACATAAAATTATTTCTGCTATATTCTATTTGTTAGAGAAATCACAATCCTGTCCAGATTCAAGTAGAAAGTAAATAGAATCCATCTCTTGATGGGAATTGGTGAGGTTCTGGAAGATCATGTGCAATTAGAAATATTGTTGTGGACATATTTTGGGAACTTGTAATATAGATCCCATAGTTAGGGATGACAGGGATTGACCAGCCTTTTTCCATGCTGACCTCTTACAATCTGTGCTCTCATTTATAACCAGTATATCCTTTGACTTATTAACTTTCCATGTGCATCTGTTTTATCTTCCCAACTGTGTTGCAAATTGTTCAGTGCAAGAACCTTACTTTTCTGTATTTTACTTTTCCCCACAAGGCCTAACATAGGGCTTTGGACATAGTAGGTACTCAATAAACATCTGGATTAAAGTCAAATCAACTTAGAATGAAATGAAAGATTTAGCTTTTATGCAATGTGACTAAAAGTGGATAGTCTAGAAAAGACACAGCTGTGGGGTGGGGGATATGATCCCTATATGCATGTGATCTCTAACAAGTAGGTGAGCAAGAATCACACTCTAGACAGAAATATATATGTATAGATAGAATGAAACATGGAAGCTTAAATTTCAATAAGAAATGATGGTAGTGTACCATCATGGTAGTGTACAATGAAGTATACTTGCTTTGCCTCTAAATACTTAATTTTAAATTTGAAATATATTTAAAGATTTATTTAATTAAAATTATATTCATTGAAAATATTACATTTAATTCTTCTGGCATTCAACTGAGAGTCAATAAGACCAATTGACCAATAGGAGTACATACTATAATATTTTGTATTTTTTAAAAGTTTGGTTATATTAAGAAAGGCATTTATACTTTAATTTACTTTTATTTCACTTTTAAATTAAAAACAATACATGTTTATTGTAATACACTAAGATGTATAGAAAAAACACAAGTCTTCCCTTATCTATTTCTGTATATTGAAGATATAAATTTTGGTTTGATGTATGTTTTTACAGCTTTACCCATGCTCATTTCGTATAATTTTCATTGTTTAAATATTATTTCTCATATTTATTGTTCATGCCATAATTCATTATTCTTAAATGTGCAAAGCTCATGCTTATGTCAATGGTAATTTCTATATGTGATGGTTATGTGATTTGATCATCAATTATTGTTCTAGAAGGCTAAATGAGACTTGGTGGCAAACTAGTAAATTTGATATTTTAATTCAATGTTGATTTTTATAGATTCATAGAAAATATAGAAAAATAAAGTCTTGGCAAGATAAGTTAAATTTTCCTGTGGTGTACTCTGTTGTATTTTTTGTTTGCATTATGAGAACATATAGTAATTCAATGATAGTACTGCATAAAACATTTTGACTACTACTAACTAAAATATCTATGCAATATACTAGACTCTCAGCCTTGTTAAATTATTCTAACAGAGATGTGTAATTTTCCTTTTTACTAATCATTGTAAAATTTCATGCAATGAAAACTATTTGTATGTAAAATTTTCATGTAGCAGGTAAATGCATAGCATATTGCTTTTCAAACTCTCCCCGGTCTCAGGAGTATTTCATGCTTGGCCAATAAAATGAAAGAAAGAGAATAAAGATCAGTCAAATAAAAATTGTAGAGTTCAGAATTCCTGATTATTTGTAATTGTTTATTTAACCAGATCCTTTATGTGAATAAGTTAAACCCAGATCTAGGCAGTATATATTTATGGCATTGAAAACTACTTATTTTTAGCTATATTGGCATAGTTTTGTTATTTCAAACATTAATTTATATAAGTTAATTAATGGCATGCAATTATAATCTTCCTGGAAAACTAAAGGCATGCTTGACAGAATATTCAAAGTGACATATTTACGTATAACTGTTATATATTTAAGATGGCTGATCACACTGAAGTGATGAAAGGCATTCATCAATACCCAGGAGTTAGATACCCTGTCCTCACTCCTAATCTTCAGGGTTTTCACCATGCTGTAAGTATGCTACTAATTTTTCTAAAAGCAGTATGCTGCTTATTGTTTTTAAAGTTTTTACTAAGTTAAAATGGTGTCAAATGTAACTTGCTTGTTATCTTGTATAAATTCTATGCTAATATATTTATATGAATACATGGAGATTAGTAAATTTAGAGCATAGTTAGGGATTACAATGCTCTACCTTAATGGTTCTTGCAATTGAACCATTTAAAAATCAAAACACAAAAATATAGTCATCCATTTGATTAAATTCTTTTGAAAGTATATTTTGTGCATCCCCCTTATATAAGGACTATAGAACATAACCTAATCATTTATCAATACAATATTATACCTATTAATATTGTAATGTATGATTATTTTTGTCAACTTTTTGGGGTCAGCTTTCTGTTGCTATTCTGTCTCTCTATGTGAAGCTAATCGCTGTCATTGGAAATGCCTCTAACACCTTTCTCTATCCCCCTTCTGGCTTGTTTCTCCCACTCTTCTGTGACCTAGCAATTTATATGCAAAATTATTTTAAAAATACACATACAAGAAGAATCAATGAAATATTAAGTAAAGGCTTGAGGTGTTATGCTTACATGGCTTTATTGTAAAAGTTTGCTGCAGCTATTTCTGATGTTAATGGATATTTTTCACTTTTGTATTTTGGACATCATTGCATAAAGTTGAGGTTGTATTAGTGAGTCTTGTTGAAACCACTTATGTTTGATTAGATATAATTGTTTATCATATTGTAAAGAAAAAAGGCATTTTAAGAAATTGTAAATATTACTGTCATTCTGTTCTACACAAAGTAGGGATTGTATCTACCTTGAAAAGATACTAACAGGACACCTCTATGGTAGCTTAGAAATGCACCTGATGGAGTGAAACAAATCTTGGTTTAAGAATCAGGCAAGCTTTCCGTAAAACTCCAATGTGTATACTAGCTTTGTGAACTTATGCCAGTGAGTTAGCCTCTTTGTCCCCAGTTTTCTCATCTGTAAAATGGGATAATAATACTTAGTATACAAGATTGTTTGTTGATTACAAATAGGGCATACAACATACTAACAATAATACCGGCACATAGTAGGTGTTCAATAAATAGAATTTAATTTTAGAAGTTAAACATTTATTTGGATGAAAGAGTGGAAGCCTACATATATATAAATATAAATATATATATTTAAAGTTGTTGGAAAGATGACAGGGTTTTTTTTTCTTAATGTGTTAATAGAGTATGAAAAAGAGAGGGAAATTTAGGCACAATGCTAGAGATACGTTCATAAAGAGTCTTATATTTCCCCTGGAAAACTAGGAGGCTTGGCATTTGAAAACAAGTTGCTGGAGAAGTACGGGGAAAGGAGTAGAGATGGCAAAAGAGGCCAAAGGAAAACTGATTTGGTTAACTCTTTGAATCTAAAGACTGGCAAGAGGATTAGACATTAGACACACAAGAGTATGGTTATAGCAGTCAAGGTATGAACCAATGTAAGTTAGGTCAAGAGACGGGAAGAAAATTTTGGGCATTACTTGAATGATGACCTGGAAAAAAGTTGTTTTTTTTTTTTTTTCTGTTGAACTATAGAAAGAGAAGAATCCACAGATTTTACTGTACTTTACTGTTTATAATTTTAATAATTGTTCTAAAAATAATGTTTTCCATAGATATTAAGAGGTTTAATTGGAGTGCTAGTATTTTCCATAATTAGGGTTAAATATTTCTGAGGATTATGTACCTTAGAAAAGACATTATACTGGAACATCATTATTGTATTTTTTGTGCTTTATATTTATGAGTGTTGCAGTTTGTAAAATTTTTCTGTTATAAAATATTTTTACATTTCAAAAGAGTATATGTGGCAATGTGAAAGGAATGCAATTTTAAATTCTAAGGCAGATGTTAAAGAATACAAGTATGCCTTTATAGAGTGCCTTTAAATGTTCCTTCAGCTATTATTTAGGTTTTTTGAGTTATTAGCTTTTGCCTTTAAATTATATTTTTTTCAGGTTGCTGCTGGAGCCACAGAGATATCAGTTTTTGGTGCTGCATCTGAATCATTTAGCAAGAAGAACATTAACTGTTCTATTGAAGAAAGTATGAAGAAGTTTGAAGAGGTCGTTAAGTCTGCAAGGCACATGAATATTCCAGCACGAGGGTACTTGTGAAATCCCCCAAATTCTATTTAGTTAAACATCAGTTATTAAAGACCATTTATGATCTATGTAGACATTATTTTACCATTCATAATAATATACATAGGGTACCTTATTGGTACCTTATGTGATCAGGGCTATCACTATATAGTGCTAAATCTCATCAATATCAGTTAATAGTTATTAGAGTATGTCTAGTTTGAGGAGTGTATAATGCAGTTGAGATCAAAGGAACAAGCATGCAAACCTGATACTGTTACTCATTTTATGAACACTGAATATCCAATTGCCGCCATCTTTTGTTTTCAGGCCACTGTGAGTTAATAAATTGGTGTAAACTCATAGTAGCATTTGGAAATGAATCATCTAATGTAATTTCCAAATACTTAAAAAAAATTTTTAAGAACCTTAACTTTTTCATTCAAAGATTATTTTATGTAGAACTTCAATAGAGTATATAAAACAAAATTGAACCTTTGAGCTGCACTGTTGAAGTTCAGCCCAGAATTTCACCCATTTAACCTCCCCCTCAGCATCCAACCTTTCTGCCTTCCCTGGCTGATCACAAAGCAAAGGTATATAGGGAAGGACAAGAGAGAGAAAACCTGCTATGTTTTTTGTATGCGCCCAAGACCAGTACTTGCAACATCCACTGCAAACAGGATTTATACCCAGGCCTGTGTTCTATGAAATGTATAATAACTCTTTGTTACTTAAGAAAGAAGTTGTCTCTAAGACATTAGCTAATTTTCCATCAAGTTTCATCATTAATGGAAATTTATAAACAAACTATGTCATCTTAGTAAATTAAAATGCATTTGTAAGAGAAGCTTGAGTTCTGTAATTGAATTTAGATGCTGATTGTATTTCGTTTGGTTGAGGTGACCAAAGTTCATGGTGGCTGGAAATATTTAGCAATTAATGAAAAAAAGACAAGTGGATCCAATTTAGAGGGACTCTATTAGAAAAGGATTAGAATTCAACCAAGGTCATTGGAAGAGCAAGTGGAATTAGACTGCATCATAGTGAATTTATCTTGTTGGTTTGCTTATTTTTGTTTAACCTTTTTCTCTCTGTGTACTAAGTTCCCAATATGAGTTTTTTAAAGATACAGAATTATTTTTGTTAAAAAATATATATATATAAACATGCAAAGCACATAGAAGAAAAACTTTTAATGAGATAATGTATTTCCTTAGAAGGAAAACAAAGGGTGCCTGTTATTAAGGCAAAGTTATAAAACCACAATAAAAAATTAGTGAGGAACTATATATTTCTAAATCCAGAGTTATTTGGCCTCTTCTTGAAGTGAGTGGGAAAATAAAGAAGCTATTCTATTTCCATGTTAACTTAAATATGGAATATAGGTTCTAGATTAAAGTTGTTCTCATTGGAAAGTTGAAAAAAACCACATAAATATAAGAATTAAAGTGCATCTGCAGCTTATATGTCAAACAGGAAGATTTTTTTAATGTTGAAAGATGGCTATAAACATAAATTATATGCTATCAGATTTTATCATCTCAGTTTTCCACTTACAAAACAGTGAAGGTAATGAAATAAAACTAATAGAAACCCTCAATCATTTTTAATACTGATTGTCGAACAATTAATATTGTCCCATCAGTAAAGAAATTTCTAACCATGTTACAACTTAAAAAGTTTCCCAGGCTTTGACAGGAAGGCTACAGAAGTATAAAATGGAGAAGTAATACACAGTCAAATGAAATTAGTTAAGTGCAGTGTATTGGAGACTACTGTATACTTCTCAGTGCATATCTGGATTCTTTGGGACACATTTTGTGAAACACTCCTCACTTTTAGAAATATACCTTTCAGTGTGGGAGTTCACTATTTATTGGTGAAATTGAAACTATCTTCTTCCTCCCCCAGCCTTTTAAAGACTTTACATTAGATTTTATTTTAACTGGTGATCTGGGTTTTAGGTGCTCATTATTAAAAACCATAGGCCATTGGTACTCATTTAAAGAAAAGAGCCACACTCAACTGCTTGAAACTGAAGTAGAAGCTTCAGCATGTCTTTCTATGGCAACAGCTGCATCAACATGGACTTGATCATCATCCAGAAAATTTATGTCATCAGCTGTTAGGTTTAAAGGCCGTAAGGCACTACACATTTTATAAATGCTCACCATTTAAATTTTTATTAAAACAGTAAACTTTCATTTGGTCAAAATAGCAGCTTTTATTAAAGTTATGAAGGCCAATATTTGATTTCCTCCCTCCTGAAACACACACGTACACATCAATGTATACACATTTTTAATACATGCTCAGAACTTTATATAACATCTGGGACACATTGGGAAAAGATACCATGCCAAATCATTGACATAAGATGCAGAGTCAGCTAACTACTGCTGCATATACATTATATGTGAATGAGCAATGAAATGTTTACATTTTGGACTTCATTCTTTAATGTGTGAATCACATGATATGGCTTTTTTTCTTTAAATCTAGGTTATTTTCTCTTATGTATAAATTTTTTAAAAGTTAAAAAGACAAAAATAAAAGCATCCGATAAATGTAGTCATTCGCTCTCTTTTTATCAATGGCATTTATTCAAAGAAGCATCTCTCAGTTCATGATCCTTTTAAAACTGAAATGCCTCAAAATATCAAAATAATAGTGCTCTACTGTACCATATAAGAAATTCAGGTTTTGTTCCTTTTTGTTGCAAGTAAGTATCAACTTCTCTCGAACGGATGACACGCTCAAAGTAAGTGATTTTCAACCCATGTGCCAGAAGAGGCACACTGGTGTGCCACGACAATTTTTAAAACATGCATGACTTGACTATTTAGTCAGATGTACTGACCTCTTTTCCCCTAGATTGTCAAATAAAAAAATGACAACAGCCAATAAAACAATAGCTGTGTGAATGCAGTATGAATGAGTAAAAGTTATACCTATTTTTTGTCAGACCAGCAAAAAATATTTTTTGATATGCTGCAGAATTTTAGTAGTTTGTGTGCCATGAGATAAAAAAGGTTAAAAATCGCTGCTTAAAGTGTTTGTGACAAGAATCACATGCTCATGCTGTTTATGAGAATATTGATTTAAAAATGAAACTGTCACTGGGGTGACTTTATTAATTTTGCTCTTAAAATGCTTAGAAATGTATATTAAAATTCAAAAGATAGCAGTGGTGCATATCAAAGGGAAACATTTTAAATCATGTCTTAGGCTTCTCCTGTAAAATGACCTAGAATGATTTGATCCATGATTAACCGGAAAGTCTGAGCCTACTGAAAGTTAAAAAAATAAAAGAACAAAAACTGTATTTTAAACAATATTTAGGAGCCAAACAAGATTATTCACCCATTTAAAAAAAATAAAAGTGTAAAAATATTTGTGAATTCCAACTGCAGAGTTTCTTCTCAAATTTCCAGAAAAAATAAAAGTATAAAATAATAAGAACAGGGAATGAAAGGCATATTAGTAAGTAAACTAATAATGACAATCACACTTTTAGATGCAGAAAAACAAAGAAAACTGTAAGATGCAATAATGTTTTATTTTAGTCATAACCTTTTTAATGTAACATTGGTCTATTAACATCATATAAGTTTCAGGTGTTCAACACTATAATTCAATATCTGTATACACTGTAACATGCCACTAAAAGTCTCCTTTTCATTCTTCCTCATGCATTTGACTTCCTTTATCCATTTTGTCCTCTCCCAAACACATTTTTCTCTGGTAACCACCAATCCATTTTCCATATGTATGAGTTTCTTTTTGTTTGGTTTCATTAGTTCACTGGTTTCTTTTTCCTTTTTTTTTTTAAATTCCACACATGAGTGAACTAATATTATTTTTGTTCTTTTAATTCTGACTTAATCCACTTAGTATATGATACCCTTAAGTTCCATCCATGTTGTTGCAAATGCCAATATTTCATCTTTATGGCCAAGTAGTATTCCATTGCGTGTGCCTGCATGTGTATATTACACCATATATACACATGGGATGGGTAAAAGTAGATTTACAGTTGTAATACAAATAATACAATAATTAATTAATAATACAAGAATAAACTCTGTGTTTTGCATACTCACAACTAAAAGCCTACTTTTGCCCACCCCTGTATATGTACCACATTTTCTTTATCCATTCATTGGTTGCTTGCATATCTTAGCTATTGTAAGTAATGCTGCAGTGAGCACAGGGTATACATATCTTTCAAATTAGTGTTTTCAGATTCTTTGAATAGATACCTGGAAGTGGAATACCTGGATCATATGGTAGTCCTATTTTTAATTTTTTGAGGAACCTACATACTGTTTCCCAGAGTGGCTGTATCAATTTATATTCCCAGCAACAGTGCATGAGGGTTTCTTTTTCTTCACACCCTAACCCACATTTGTTATTTCTTCTGATAATAACCATTCTAAAAGGTATGAGGTGATATTTCACTGTGGTATTGATTTGTGTTACCCTAATAATTAGAAATGTTGAAGAACTTTTCATGTGCCTGTTGTCCAACTATATACCTTCCTTGAAAAAATGTCTTTTTAGGTCCTTTGCCCATATTTTAATCAGGTTGTTTGTTTGTTCTTGTTGTTGTTGAGTTGTATGAGTTCTTTATATGTTTTGGATATTAACCTCATAATGGAAATATCACTTCAAATATATTTTCCCATTCAACTGGTTTCCTTTTCATTTTGTTGATGATTCTCTTTGCTGTGCAGAAGATTATTAGTTTGATGTGGTCATTTGCCTATTTTTGTTTATGTTTTCCTTGCTGTCAGAGTCAAATCCACAAAAACATTGCTAAGACCAATGTCCAGGAGCTTAACACCTTTGTTTTCTTTTGTATAATTTATGATTTTAGGTTTTACATTTACGTCTTTAATCCTTTTTACTGGTTTTCCCTTTGAGAGATAATTTATAACTCAACACATTTATTCAAGAACTTGCAACCTACTTGTTTGTTAGCCAAACCATTTACGCCATGATGTACATGTTGTATTTCCTAACTTTCCCTGTCTAATGCAAAATGTCATTTTGGATTCTGATCCTGACCCCAAAGGTAATAGCAGTCTTGTTGAGTCAGATAATGAGCCTCCTATTTGGGGCTCAGTTTTTTAAATACACAGTGACTGACAGGCTGTGTTTCTCATGACTGGTACATCAAATACTTTCCATTGTATGATCAGTCCCAAAGGATTTCACTTGCTCATATGGTACCATCTTCTTATAAAGGAACAGCTTATTGATCAAGTTTCTTTACTACTTCTGCTGTTATACCTAAGGCCTTTGTGTTGGCCTGGAAGAGTAATTCAAATCATAAGTCAAAATATGGTACGTAAAACTCTAAAAATCAGACATCTGTTAAAGCTATTTTCTTTCATACATGCAGTCTACATGAGGATTTGTACTTTTTCTAGCCTTAGATACTCCATCACTGCTGCATGCTAGCATAACACATACCCAGAAATAGTTAATATGTATAATGCTGTGTTTGTGCAGTCATGCCTAAATAGGCATCGTGTAGAGCTTTTGAGGAAAGAATGTTTTGACATTTCTCATAGTTAGCATTTTAGAGCAAATGGAGACTCTTACCAGAATTACTTCTTGAGACCAAGAGACAGTCTTTATTTCTTACATCATCTGCAGTGACAAGAGAATAAGAGTTGCTCAAAAAAGTATTTCTGGTTGGTTTATTAGTAAAGGAATGCTAGTGGAATAGGTTGATATATTCTGCATTACTGCGTCAGAGCAGCACATGTATTTTAATGTCTTGATTACCTTTAGGCATTACATGCCATCTCAACACTCTGGGCATTGCTTTATTTCTTCTGATATTAGCGATGGTTGACTCTTTTCATTCTAAGTGTTTGTGGCATTTATCCAAGGCTTTTATGATCCTTTTTCTTTTTTTTTGTAAGATGATGAGGAACAGGAGATAACTGTGGGAAAGCAGGCCTGAGTAGGGCCTAAGTATAGATGCTTTTTCATTAATTCAGTTCTACTAGGTAAAGTTGTTACAGACTTGGATGTCACCGTTTTGCCATTTATCATGGTTTTTCACAGTGCAGATACTCCTTGAATTACAACAGGGTTGTACCAATAAACTCATTGTAAGTTGAAAATTTCATAAGTTGAGAGTGCACTAAATACACTGAATATCATAGCCTAGCCTACCTTAAATGTGTTCAGGACAATTACATTAGTCTACAGTTTGTCAAAATCTTCTAACACAATGAACACACAGTAGGGCACCACTTGTTTACCCTGATGATCTCAGTGCTGACTTAGCAGTGGCACCTCACTGGCTTTGCCCCGCATCCTGAGATGATACTGTACTGCATGGGGCTGGCCCGGGACAAGATAAGAATTCCGTCTGCAAATTATGGTTTCTACTGAACGCTCATGGTTTTCTCACCATCCTAAAGTGCAAAACTCTATTGCAAACCATTATAATTCAGGGGCTGTCTGTACTGATAAATGGCTTCAGCAAGAACAATTAACTCACATTTCAATCCACAGAGTTGATTGTAACACTGTGCTTTTTGTTAATTTTAATACAGTAAGCCTCAATGCGATTGGTGATTTCTTTGTTACTCTATTATCCTAAACAATGTTTAAAACATGGTTCCAAGTCTGAACTTCCAAATATGTGCTATCCTCTCTAGCTACGGGATTTAGAACATTAATAGCCTGGATCTAGCTACACATTTTTTTTGTATAGATGAGGAATTTTGAAAAAAAAAAAGTACTCAGAAGGTGAAAAGACATTTTAACTAACATATTGGTACATTAATTTATTCAAGAATTATTGGGTGTTTTATATACTGCTTTTGATGCTATGTGGAATGTGACAATGAAAAATTAACCTAATTTCAAAGAGTTACCAGAAGACTGGTAATAATTATTATATTGTCAAAAAACCCAAGTACATTAAGGGAGATACAGATAAATCCTATTGATGTTAAAATAATGCTATCTTAAATTTTTGGAGAAAGTTCATAGAGAAGTAGTTAATACAATAGAGTAATTAAATCTAAGTAAATATATGTAATATACTTGGAAATAATGGCCTTTTCAGGCAGGGCAGAAAATCTACAAAGAGCAAAGACATAGTGAAGAGAAATCTGAAGAAATGTTTGGGTAACAGGAAGAAGTTTACTTTTACTGGAATAGGAGTTTTGGAGACTGTAGTGAAAGAGAGGTAGAAAGTTAGGTTGAGGTTTCACAAATTGCTAAACTTGAATACCAAGTTTATTTGGTAGAAAATGGCAAGAAAATGGAAAGTTTTCATTAAAAAACTTTCAAAGTGGAAAAATATCACCCTGGCCGGGTGGCTCAGTTGGTTAGTGCATCATCCCATATACCAAAATATTGTGGGTTCAATTCCAGGTCAGGACCCATACCTGGGTTGTGAGTTCAATGCCCAGGCAGGGTGTGTGTGGGAGGAAACCAACTGATGTTTCTCATACATTTATGTTTTGCTCTCTCTCTCTCTCCTTCCTCTCTCTAAAAAAATGAAACAAAACAAAACATATCCTTAGGTGAGGATAACAAGAAAAAGAAAACTATGTAGTGAGATCTGTTCTTTAGGAATACTATTTTGGCAATAGATATTAGAGTAAAAATGAGTGGCATGAGACTAGAGGCAAGAATAGCAGGTAACAGATGTCTATGACTGTCCTGCAGAGGGTACTTGGGGACTAGTCTGTGTATGTGGTCTGTCAGTAGCAGAAGTCACATGCTGTAGAGGTTGGAGGGGAAGAATTAGCCAACCTTTGAATATGTTCTCAAAAGTGATTTAGCAGGACAGACTCTGGAATGGCTTTCATTTTTTTTTTAATGGAAAATGTAGGGGACACAGAGATCAGCATCATTTTGGACATACTGAACTTACTATGACATATGAATATGTCAAACAATCAATCTGTAATAATCACAAGGAGATTTGGAGTTGTTCCTGGAGTTATCTGCATAGTGGTGAGGGAGAGAGACTCATGGGGGACTCAGCTGATGCAGTGACTCCCTTTTCTATTCCCACTGGAAACACATAAGTATATCAACTTTTAAAACATATAGCCAAACTGAGAAAAGAAAAGAAAGTCCCCAGGTTTATCAAACAAAATGGGATAAGTGTGCAGGTTGATGCCACTAGCACATAGGGGTATCGATCTCTAGTGGCTTGGGATAGAATTTTAATGTCTATATGAGAAAAGATAGAAGCTCTGCTAAAACATGAATTTGTAACAGTATTCACGGAGCCTGAAAACACCTCTTTGCCAGTGCAGTCACTGGAAACTGTGCCTTGATAGTTATAGATTGCGGGTTTGTAACATATGAGGATTGTAGAACCTCAACTGAGAAACTAAGGTAGAAATTTGTCTAGGGACTGGTAAAGTCCTCAGGGGCAAGGGCAAGAAAGTCAAGTTTCCTTCATAGGGATATTTGAATAATACAAGACTTGTAGAACTCATATAGCCGTTAACATCACCATGACAATGCACTCAGTAAAAATTATAAACTTAACCACCAGTCGATCAAAGACTGATAAAAATGCTGTGGCATAGTAGTGAGGTGATTCTTGAGATTAGACACTATCAAGGCTACTTCATATCACTTTGTTTTTCTAAATTTAATCTTTATTGTGTTTTCTCCCTTACCATGCAATCCCCTTCTGCCCCCTCTCCCCAGCAATCACCCCTCTGTTGTCCATGTCAATCGGTCCTTTTCCCTTTCTGCACACTCACCGCACACAGGGACTCGATCAGGCACTCCAGGTGATTGCTGATAGCTGAGTGGTTTTCAATTTGACAGAATAATGGAACTTTAAAATTTATTTTAAAATATTAATGGTTGGGTTCCATTTTCTAAGTTTCTGATTCAACTAGTTGGGAGGATATCCTAACTATCAGGGCTTTGTTTTGTATTTTTAACTTCCTTGGTGATTCTGTACAGCTGAGTTTGAGGACTGCTGTAACAGATTATTGGAGAAAAGCAGAAGTTGAGAAATTGATGTTAGCCACTAGTCAAAGCAGACGATGTAGCATATTTTCATCATGATGGAGGTCTTTTCACACATGAAAATGCCTTACTTTTTACAAGTGGTTGGCAAGATTTTTCTGAAAAGGCCAGAGAGGAGTAGTTTAGGTTTTGTGGTGCAGATGGCCTCTGTTTCAACTATTGAATTCTGCTGTTATAGTACAAAAGTAGACATTGATAATAGCTAAACAGATGAGCATAGCTTTGTTCCAATAAAATTTTATTTGCCAAAGAGTGATGAGAACGATTTGGCCTGTGCACCTTAGTTTGTGGACCTCTGTTTTTAGAGTGTTAAAATACAGTTGAGAACCATCACATTCACTTTGGAGAAAGTAGCCCCATGTGTGAATAGGTTAAAGAAATGACTACTCAGTTTACAAGGATAGAGAGCACAGTAAGATGAAATACAGTAGATTGCGAAGACTAGGCAAACTGTAGGCCTGGAAAGGACTCGCAGAAAAACTTGAGTGAATGAGAGAAAGGGGAACCCTAGTGCATTATTGGTGGGAATGCAGACTGTTACAGCCACAGCAGAAAATAGTATGGAGATTTCTCAGAACATTAAAAGTGGAACTGCCTTTTGACCCAGTGATTCCACTTCTTAGAATATATCCTTAGAAATCCAAAACACCAATTCAAAAGAATGTAGCTACCCCTATATTCATAGCAACATTATTTACAATAGCTAAGATCTAGAAACAGTCCAAGTGCCCACCAGCAGAAGAGTGGATAAAAAACCTGTGGTACATTTACATGATGGAATATTATGCAGCATTAAAAAAGAGGGGATTCTTATCTTTCGCAACAGCATGGATGGAACTGGAGACTATTATGCTAAGTGAACTAAGCCAAGCAATGAAAGACAAATACCATGTGATCTCACTTTAGCTGGAATCTAAGGAACAAAATAAACTAGCAAGCAAAATAGAATCAGGGGCACAGAAACAAGGAACAGACTGATAGCTTTAAGAGAGATGGGTAGGAGGGACTAGATGAAAGATGGAGAAGGGATTAGCCAAAGAACGTATATACATCACCTGTAGACACAGACCACAGTGTGGTGATGGCCAGAGGGAAGGAGGAGCAGGGCCTGCATAGAGCTGGACAAATGAAGGGAAATGGGGACATCTGCAATAGTGTCGACAATAAAAATAACACCAAAAAGAATAGGTACTCAGAGATTTAGGATTATGGCATAAAGTGGTAGCTGTGGCCACGTAATAAAAATACAGGAAAGGTTTGTTCCATGTTATTTTGCATTTGTTTCTTTTTTTCTTTTTCACATTTAGAAGAACAGCATATACATGGATGGCTTGGATTTTCTATTTAATAACGTCTAGATATTTTGGATTCAGAATCAATATTCTTGTATTTCCAAATGCATTATCTATAATCATTATATCTGAATTGAAAGTATTTACACTTTTTCATCCTTAGCAACCTTCTCCCATGTTATCTTTGCACAAGAACATTTTTCACACATTGTGATTAAATATGTAGCTTATTTAAAGAATAAACTTTGTTTATAGTAATTGGAAAAGCAGAGAGATGGGTTTCCTGTCTAGCATCACTTTCGACTTTTATTTGAATTTGCCTTTTTCCCCTTTCCTGTCATCATAACTGCTTGTCTGGCTTATGGAACTGTTTATTTCATGTCAAAACACACATTTATTCACATTTTCATACTTCTGAAGTTAGGTTACGTCTTTAGAATCAATAGATATGTATTAAATCATTTAATATATAGTATGTTTTCTTACTCCAAAACCTGTTGTGAAATTCAACAGCATTTTAGAATCGAGGAAATATGGCATTGTGTTCTCTCCTGTTTTCGCCTCCACCTTTCCTCTGACAACCACTTCCAGAGTTCCCAAGAACGTATGTTTCTGGAAAACAAATCTGATCTTGTCAGTACCTAACCTAATAACTGCGAATGCCTCACAGTGATTTTGAGTGATCCTAAAGTTCAGACTCCTTGGCATGGCACTCACGGGCCATGCTATCTAAAGCCTTTCATATTTGGGCCCAAACAACCGGATCTCCATCCTCGCTTCCCACCACCCCTCTCTCCCTCCTGTGTATTGCTTCATCCCTGACAATCAGATGCATGATGCATTATTTTAATACAAGTGTTGTAAAGCCTCTGAGGGAAGTTTAATAAAATGGGATTGGTGTTGAGCTGAAAATAGCTAAAACAGACTTTTTGTAAAGCTTAATACTTTAAGATGGAAATGTATCGTTGTCCTTGCAGGAAAGGCTTGACTTTTTACATTAAATTGTTGAAGAAGCTTAAAGAATATCTTTATTTGGAGCCTTTTAAAAGCAGACTAGACACTCTTCTGTTTGGGATGATTTAGGTATACCCACGAGAGAGAACAAGATGAACTTTGAGGTTGTGGCCAGCTCTAGGAGTCTTGGGGTGATTAATGACTATCCAAATGAGTCCAAGACATCCAGATGGGAGTGAAGAGAGAAATCCAGTTAGTCATCTCCATGCTGTTTCTATATGGTTCCAAAAACCTGGATAGTCGAATGTATGTACTTGTTTAAATCAAACTATTTATTTCACTGCTATTTTCTGCTTTGAATGTTCACATGTTGCTATGGTATAAACAGCCCCACCAGATAAACCCTTTTATCTTATTCCATCTGCCATCAAATAACTCATATCAAATTGTAATTATTAGAAACATACACATGTGAATTAAATTGAAAATGTTCCGAAATTGCTTTTGTTTGGTCTAAGCATAAAATAGTAATGAAGGAATGGTGCAAAATATTTTTTGATGCATTTTTGGCTCTTTGCTCATTTTTATAAAATGGAAATTAGGAAGTGACTTATCTACCATACTTATATTTATATGGTTCTGCATTTTAAATTTAGGTATGTGTCGTGTGCCCTGGGCTGTCCATATGAAGGGAGCATCACCCCACAAAAAGTGACAGAAGTAAGATATGCCTCTGGTCTTCTGGTTCCTGGTAAAATGACATATAATATTGGCCTATTTTCCTTACTATTTAGTTCATCTGCATAATAAAGACTAAGGGGAACCATGGAGTGGGAGACATGTGTGACAGCTTAACTAACAGTTTCGTTTTAACACTGAAGACCTATATTTTATTGCCTATAGCTGTTCAAAATTAAATAACATTTGTGTTTTATCTTCTGGGTGCTCAAAGCTTAAGGGAACCACAATATCTGCTTTGTTTTTATGTGAGTGACCTTTCTAGCCTCTCCTGACAGTTTGTGCACAGTCTCTCCACCTTTGCCTTGGTTGCTCAGGTAGCATCCATTTGTTTTTCTCTTGCGTATTTTTGGCACGTGTATCAGAGGAAATACATTGCTTCAGCATTTTGTTCCTTTGGGATTCTATAGCTCTTACTGCTGAGATACAAGTTGCTATTACAGAACAAGTTTACAGCAATAGATTAGTCATTAAGGACCATTATTGAAGTTCATTTTTTACTTATTGATCCTGTTTAGTAACTGATACCAAGGAATGCAAAATGCTCATTCTTTGAGATTATATTAAACTAGCTCATTAGTTTAGTCATGTGCACCTGGTGTTAGGGTGTTAATGTTCATAAATGTACTAATGTGGTGCTGAAGCATTGAAGATGGCATTATTAGAAATAAAAATTTAGGCTGAATACATTTCCGGTTTGACTAAAGCCAGTCCTATTTTTGTGCATTCATTTGAGCTTTTGAAATTTGCTACAGATTTTTTAAATTAGTGACAGCCCGTGGCCCATTAGTTAAGCAAGACCTTTGCACACAGAGACAGATATACTATAAAATAATGAAGCTTACATGTTGCAGTCCTTGGGTTGCATGGGATACTTCCAAAACTCTGTTATTAGTTTATATTCACAATTATGTATTTTTTTCCTTAAAGAACACTTCCAAAATGGTATGAATTCAGACTCCACAAAATTTGGATCCAACTCTGCTTATACAGCAAACCTCTTGCTCTTGTGTCTTTGCTTTATTCCATCTCTGGATAGACCACACGTACCCTCAGGCTCTCTGCTCCTGCATCAGAATGCTGGGCAGTTGCTGAAAAGAATTATGTAACAGGCAGATTAGAAACATTAGGAATTCATCGCCAGCAACCTTTAATGGGCCTTCTGAGCTATTTTAATGTATTTGTAGCCAACTCGCTCTCTTACTTTCGGAAATGACTAATGCAATTTGTGTTCACTCTCTAGTCTTCCAAGCCTCTAGTCCTTCCCTTTATTTATTCCCCTGCATATTCAACTGCTTAGACTCCTTATGTGGACAGTCGAACATGTCCAAGCTTCTTCCATCTGAAGGCTTTCTTTTTTTTAAAAGGTTTTATTTATTTCTTAGAGAGAGAGGAAGGAAAGGAGAGAGGGAGAAAAGCATTGGTCAGTTGCCTCTTGTGTCCCCAACTGGGGACCTGGCCTGCAACCCAGGCATGTGCCACGACTGGGAATCAAACCTGCAACCTTTTGGTTTATAGGCCAGCACTTAGTTCACTGCACCACACCAGCCAGGGCTGAAAACTTTCTTAATTCAGCATCCTTATCTAGTTATTCACTGTCTCCATCCTTCTACATCTAAACTTCTTCAAAAAGCTGTCTACAGTAGTGGTATCCATTTCCTTGTGTGCCACCAACTCTTCGTCATACCCCAAGTTGACTTCTAGACCATCACTTCACTGAAATCCCCGTTTATAAGATTACTATTTTGCACTTGGCACCAAGAAATGTAAAAGTATCTTTTGTCCTCATCTTGACTTCTCAGTAGATTTTTTGGACTAGTGAACTGACCATTCCCTCCTTTCTGCAACACTTGTATCCCTTGTATTCCCTTGACACTACACTTAAGACTTTCCTTTGAAGCCTCATTCTCCTCTCTCTGGCCGTTATGAAATTCTGGCAATTAATAGGCATTAGTGAGGCTGAGCAGTATGATTTTTTAATCCAAATTTCCATTCAGTAATAGTCTGCTACCTGGACTAGGAAGCTCTTCTGAGTACCCTATATTCTGGAGTTTTTTTTTTATATCGCTATTGATATCACCTTTCTGAAAAACAAATCTCATTATATCACTACTACCCCAAATTCTGTCATGCCTTTCTATTGCTCTCCTGATAGAATCCTCAACAAAAACTCTAAACTTATTTACAAGGCTCTGTATGGTCTTCCTCATGCCTACCTCATGTAGCTTCCCTTTGGATTTTGCTTTCTTGTCACATTGCCTTTACATTTGAGTTTTTTCCTGCCTGGAATGCTCTTTGCATTTTTTTCTTTTAAATTTCAGCTGCCTAGAACACACTCACCTCTGCATTTGATATTCTTCCTGGAATATTCTTCTCATACACTTTTTTCTCAGTCTCTTCTACAAGTTAATGCTTAGTTTTTTGTAAGCTGTCAACTTGGGCCCTTGCTGCTTGACAAGATCTAGGTCGATTTCCTTTACCACAGTGCTCTTAGAATTCTGTTTCTTTGTTTAACAGTTTCTATTTTAGGGGTAATTACACATTTCCAAATGGAATTGATTAAGGTCTGTCTTAGTTTGACTCTAGGCTTTCTAACAGCTTGAGCCATCTCCAGATTTGTCTCCCCATTATATACCAGCACCTAGCACAGTGCCTGGCATGAAATGGCATTGAAGAAATATATAATAAATGAGTTAATGAGTGACCCTGTGCCAGATTTTGTACAAAGTGATTTATATATATTCTCCTTTCATTTCATTGCCAAGTATGTCATAACTGACATCATTATGATTGCAATTCTTAAAAATTAAAATAAGGATTAGAAAATATGCTAAATAAGGATATTTTGTCATCAGTTTTTTTGAGACTAGGGACTGAAGTTTGAAAAGGTTCATTTTCTGCCCAGTATCACATGACTAACATGGGTGACAGCTGAGGTTAAATCCAGGCCTGTCTGACTCCAGAACCCATGTCTTTGTCAATATACAATGCTGCCTTCATGCAAATTCTTATTGTTCTTCAAAGTAGCCTCAGTTATTCAGCTTGAAGGGACCTTGCAATACATCTCTTTATGATATCACTACTTATCACTTGAGTCGAAAAATGAAAGATCATCCATATATGAGCAAGAAAAATTAAGTCAGAAATCTTTAGTTACTCTACCAATTACAAAGCTACTGAGTGATGGAGCTGAAGCTGGTATTGATAATTTTTGACCTCTAATATAATGCCTTGAGAAATGCTACTTCCAAAGTAAATTTGTAATGCTTCTGTTTGATTAAAGAGCTGAGAAAAGTAAGTCTACCAATAGTTAAAATTGTAATTTATAATTTGTAATTAAACATGAAAATCAACAGAAGACTCTAAAGAAAACTCAAATATTAAGAAATGATAATCACAGTCTTGTCTTTCAGGGCTTTGTATAATGCTCAGGATTTAATGAGCATGTAACTGGGACAGAAAACTAAAATGTTTTCCATGGATATGTCCTCATCTTAGTTGTGATTTTTACCTCTAGATGATGTTCGCTGAGGAACAGCAGGGTTTGAGTCTATTTATTTCCATTGTTTTATAAGCTCTTCACCTGTCTCAACAGGTATCTAAGAGATTGTATGGCATGGGCTGTTATGAGATCTCTCTGGGAGACACAATTGGAGTAGGAACTCCAGGAAGCATGAAGAGAATGCTGGAAAGTGTCATGAAGGAAATCCCGCCCAGTGTTCTTGCCGTTCACTGCCATGACACATATGGACAAGCCTTAGCCAATATCCTTACGGCCCTTCAGGTATTTAGTATTATTTGTATGTATGTAAGGTGTGTATCTTTATTTATAATATAAACATGTTATGAGCTTCAGTGAAATAACATTTTTAAATTCCTATGGATATCATGTTTCAACAGTGCCTGGTACGTGATAAGCACTCAGGAGGTATTTGTCAATTGTACATGTTTTTTGAGGATAATGATGTCTCTTACTACTGTTAATTTGATTCGATAAAATTCCTGAATTTGTTCCTCTTAAGGTATTAATCCTCTTAAAGCTGTGTCTGCTTTTTTCAGCTCCCATGTGCATTTGGCCATAAAATATAATAGGTTGAAATATGATAGCATTTTGAGGAGTACAAAGCACAAAGTAGAGTGTGCTGTTGTAATCATGTAACTAATATTCTTTTTGATAATTTGGTGATTGATGATGAGAAGATGCAGTGCTGAAACATAGAATATTTTGTTTAAGGTATTTTTTTGATGTTGGCAAGCATACTTTTGAAAGAACCCTGGTTTTTATCATGTATATCTGTTAGATGATCAAAATGAGTAGATCTAGAAAGTTGGAGGATTAAAAGTGTTTATTAAATTCTAATGATAACTCAGTTATTTTTTAATATATTTAAAAGAATAGATATAAATAGCATTTTAAGGGCATTGTTTTAAAATTAGTGTCAGTCTCTTAAACTCAGCTAAAAATAGATTCATTTGATGTCCTTAGAACAGAAGATTTAGATGACTAAAGATAAGATTCTATGAAAGCATTTTGTTGAAGCTGAAAATCAGTATGTAAGGCTTAATGTCACAGTCCTAAAGTGTACAGTTGCTTGGCAGGAGTTAAAAAACAATGTGAAGATCAAGCCCCATAAGGGCTTATTTTGACTTTGTAACATATGTGCACAAATCCTTATTCATCCTCTGGAAGCAGACAAGGAACATTGTATTGAATTAGTAGAGAAAATCATATCCCATGGACTTTTGGACGTGGGAATTTTTACGATTTTCTTTCCCTAGGTATTTCAGTTTCTAAAACAATAGAGAACTAGGCATCACTTCAGGATTTTGTGTTCAGCTGCAACTGTAACTTATTAAGTGTTCCTAACCAGCAAGTTCCTAAGTTCCTGAAGAGCTGTGTCTCAGTGTGTCTCTGCCTTTCTCTGTCTCTCTCTCTCTCTCTCTCTCTCTCATTTCTCTGTATGACTATAGTCTCCATATGGCAATACATTGAATAATATTTTATGTCTGTATTATAATACAATGAATGATAGTTTAGTTCTTTGGGAAACAGCGCAAAATCCGGGAACCCAAACTTCTGATTCTGGACAGTCTGCCTCTTGAAATTTCCCAAGTGCAAGGTATTGCTGAAACCACACTGTGATTTTAACAGTTCGAGAAGGCCCATCTGATGTACTGTTTGAAATCAGATCTAAAGAATGAGAAGGAACTCACCCCAATATGGGGTGTGTGCGTGTGTATGCACACATGTGCACCAGTCTATGAAAAGAATACTTCAAGCAGATGAAACACCCCTTGGGGAAAGGGCCTTGAGAGAGGGGAGGATCTTGTCCTAGGAACTGAAAGAAGACCAGTACATTCATAAGAGATATTAAGCTTTAATAACATTTGCTGAATTAGTTGAATTGCATAGTCTCTATTTCCAGAGAGATGAGAACTGAAATCCTAGGGCATCTGACCATCTTGTAACAGCCGTACACAGGAGCACAGAACAACCTGGGACCCAAGTTAGTTGGGGAACATGGGCAAGAACCTATATATGGCTGAGATCCCCCAAGACACTACACCTTCAGTCAAAGGGAGACCCAGCAATAATTGCATCTCACAAAGGGCGAAGGCAAGCACATTCATTTTCATGGCCTAGCCTCAGATTTGGAGGAGAAATACAGTCTCCCTTGGTCTGCCATAACTTTTGGTCCAACCTCGTGTGGGCTTAGGGTTCAGGTTCCTATTGCCTACAGAATTTGAAAGACCCAAGAAGATAAATTGCTTTGAAAAGGCTGGGGGTTAGTAGTGCCTTAAGGTACAAAGAACCTTTTCAGAAGTAACTCATCTTCAGTTTAAGCCCAGCTGTGGTGTGTCGGGATATGCATGTCTGGTATGGATATTCTCCTTCTCAACAGTTCCTGTGGTAGTTCGTGGGAAGAATGACTATGAGCATCTGTACCTATTTTCCCTTCCTTTGCTATGAGCTCACTGAATATATGGAGGGCAGGAGGGAGGCTGCTGCATTGTCCCAGAGCTTAGGTTATATTCACAGTGGAAATAGGTGAAGTAGGTAACAGTGGCTTGTGTAATAAGCAGCATGATGTGAAGCCAGAGGGCCCAGTATAAGTGAGAGACTGAGGAAGTGGTCAAAAAGTAGAGACCAATGAAAAAGCTAAAACTTAGAGTGTAGAGGATTTTTTTTCCCTTTCTGCCATCCACTTTCACATAGTTTGATAAATGAGTAACAACATAAAAAAGAAACACAACTGCTCTTCTCTTTGAAACTGTGTGTAGAGGAAACAATCTTTATGTTGATAAAGATAGCCACACGTGGTCCTGGAATGTCATTGCACATACACACGTGTCCTGGTCCCAAGCAACGCCTAGTAAGGCAGAGTACTTTTCTCGTCTCCCATCCCCTCCCACAAACAGCAACAATGACAGCAAAATAAGCGGGTTTACTTTTAGTGGAGGAGAAAAAGCATCTTGGAAAAAACTGTCAGTGCTTAAATAGAAGGGAAATCAGAGAAAGTTTCACTTCATTATGAGCAGGGCTAACCTTGGATTCAGGAAGCAGTGGCCATACCTCATTTTTTAAAAATGGAATCTTTGAAGTGGCTTCTAGTAAAACTGGTGTAAGATGTGGAGTGGATATCATTTGCTTTAATTTAGGGGTTGAGAAGCAGTTTACAGTGCTCTGAACTAGATGTTAATATTAAGACAAGCAGACATGTAATAAGTGGAAACTTGGCCACATGGAAGGAAACAAAAGAGAGTTATAAATAGAACATCCCCCCTCAGTCTGGAAAGCACATACTAATTGTGTAGTAGAGGGTATTAGAGAAATTTTTCTTGGTTTTCCAAGTTATTGTATTTTTAATGACATAGACATATGACATAGGGCTGTATATAGATGGTTATATGGGAGTCAAGAATTCATAATTATCAGATTTATTTAATATAGAGAAAAAATTTTGAGGCTATAGATATAAGTGTGGGATATTTATAACCACTCAAAACCAAAAGAGCAAGAAATGAGGTGATAAAATGTACAACATTTTAGTAACAGAAGAAATGTATATAACCCAATGTGTTTGTCTTAATTTTTTATGTAAAAATTGAGCTTCACTCTTCAAAATATACTCCCTAAGTAAAACACCAGTGAACAAACTGTTTAATCTATTTAATAGCAAGCAATTGTACAGTTGTGATTTTTCTCCACTCAAATGATTTGAGCCTTCATAATTGGGCAAAACAAAGCAAATAAGATCCAATACCACAGATAGCAGTACCATGTTAATAGGTAGCACAGAGACAAAGCAGAACAGGAAATGTTTAGCTTTCTCCTGAAAAAATATTATGTGCCTTTTTTCTCTTAAACTTAATACACTTTTAGCTTAATGTACCTTTCCTTATAATTCTTTCCATATGTTTATTATTCTCTTTCAGAAAAAATTATTTACCTAACTTTTATATTAAAGCATTTATTTTTTATATTAACTTTTAGAAGCCATGTTTAAATGCTACCAACCACTACATATTTTTTCATGTAATTTGTTTTTGCCATTCTTGAGGAGAATTTTTAAAAATTCCAATCACAAGCCTGATGAGTCTGTTTCTCAGTTCTGTGTATGTAGAAAGCGTTCAACTGAGAAACTGAGATGAAATGCAGAGTTTCTAGATTAACTGCCTTGGTGATAGTACATTTGGTTAATATTATTATTAGAGTCATTACAATTAAAACTGGAGAGTATTATGCTAAGTGAAATAAGCTAGGTGGTGAAAGACAAATATTATATGATCTCACCTATAAGTGGAACCTAATTAACAAAACAAACAAGAAAAATATGACCAGCAACATTGAAAGAAAAAACAAACTGACAGTAACCAGAGGGAAGTAGGGAAGAGGGTAATGGAGAAAAGAAGAGGAAGAGTCAAGTCAAGGAACATGTAGGAACACGTATAAAGGAACACGGATAATGGACAAAGCCAAAGTGGGGAGAGATTGAGGGAGGGATGTATGGGAGTGGGGCAGGGGAAAGTGGTGGCAGGAAAACAAAAACTGTACTTGAACAATAAAAAAAAATAAATTTAAAAAATTAAAAAAATAAAACTAATAATAACAATCATAATAACTTTTTTTATTTGAAAAATTCTTTAAATGTGGTTGTACTTAGCTGTCCTCGTTTGGCATATGGTCATTTGTTTTTTAATTTTTATTATTTTTTATTTTTTCCGTTTTTATTCAATTTATTGGGGTGACACTGATAAACAAAGTTATATAGGTTTCAGGTGCATAATTCCACAACACCTCATCTGTACACTGTATTGTATGTTCACCACCACAAGCCTAGTCTCCCTCCACCACGATTTATCCCCGCCCCGCCGTATGCTCCTCCACCTCCCCCCACCCTCTCTCCTCCTGGCAGTTACCACACTGCTATCCGTGCCCATGACTTTTTTCTCTTTTTTGCTCAAACCTTCCACCCCCACCACCCAGCCCCCAAGCCACACAACGCCCCCACCAACAGCTGTCAGCCTGCTATGAGTCTCTTTCTACTTTGCTTTTTAGTTAATTTTGTTCACTAGATTCCACTTATGAGTGAAATCATATGGTATTTGTCTTTTTATGACTGGTTTATTTCACTTAGTATAGTGCTTTCTAGATCCATCCATCTGTGGCAAAGGGTAAACTTTTCTTCTTTTTACAGTTGAGTAGTATTCCATTGTGTAAATGTACCACAGATTTTTTAAATCAAATCATCTGCTGATGGACCCTTGGACTGCTTTCAAGTCTTGGCTGTTGTAAAAAATCCTGCAGTGAACACAGGAGTGCATATATTCTTTTGAATGAGTGTTTTGGGTTTCTTCAGATAAATTCCCAAAAGTAGAATCAGTGGGTCACAAGGCAGTTTCATTTTTAATTTTTTGAGGTAACTCCATACTGCTTTCCACAGTGGCTGTGCAAATGTGCATTCCCACACATTTCCACACAGTGCAGGAGGTTTCCTTTTTTCCCACATCCTCAGCTGCACTTGTTGTTTGTTGATTCATTGATGGTGGCCATTCTGACAGCTGTGAGGTGGTATCTCATTGTGCTTTCAATTTACATTTCTGTGACGATTAGTGAGGTAAGCATCTTGTCATATGTCTGTATGTCCATCTCTATGTCCTCCTTGAAGACAGGTCCTTTGCCCATTTTTAATTGGATTATTTGGGTTTTTTTGGTGTTTTCTGAATTCTTCATAAAATTCTTAATGGACATTAACACCTTATCAGATGTTATATTGGCAAATATATTCTTCCATTCAGTGGTTTGCCTTTTAATTTTTTGATGGTTTCTTTTGCTGTGCAAACACTTTCTAGTTTGATGTAGTCCCATTTCTTTTTCTTTTTTTTTGCATGCTTGAGGAGATATATCTGAAAAAAAATTACTAAGAGAAATGTCCAAGATTTCACTGCCTATGTTTTCTTCTAGAAGTTTTATGATTTTGAGTCTTACATTTAAGTCTTTAATCCATTTTGGGTTTATTTTTGTATATGGCATAAGAAGGTCCAATTTTCCTAACATCATTTATTGAATAGGCTGTCTTTACCCTGTTTTATGTTCTATCCTCTGTTGTTAATTATTAATTGGCTGTTTAGATGTGCATTTATTTCTGGGCACTCTCTTCTGTTTCATTGATTTTTGTGCCTGCTTTTATACCAGTACCATGCTGTTTTAATTACCATAGCCTTGCAGTTTAGTTTGATAAAAGGTAGCATGATTCCTCCAACTTTGGTCCTCTTTCTCAAAATTGTTGTGGCTATTTGGGGTCTTTTGTGGTTCTATATAAACTTTTGAGTTACTTGTTCTAATTGTGTGAAATACATCCTTGGTATTTTGATAAGAATTGTTTTGAACCTATAGATTGCTTTGGGTAGTATGGACGTTTTAATGATGTTAATTCTTCCTATCCATGAACATGGTATATGCTTCCATCTCTTTGCATATTTTTTAATTTCTTTGTTTTGTATTTTATAATTTTCTGAATACAGGTCTTTTACCTCCTTGGTTAAATTGATTCCTAGATAGTTTTTGATGCAATTGTTAATGGGATTGTTTTCTTATTTTCCCTTTCTGATAGTTCATTATTGGTGTATAAAAATGTAACTGATTTCTCTATATTTATTTTATATTCTACTTCTTTACTGAGTTTATTTATCAGTTCTGGTAGTTTTTTGGTGGAATCTTTAGGATGGTATACATATAGTATCGTGTCATCTGCAAACAATAACAGTCTTACTTCTTCCTTCCCAATATGGATGGCTTTTATTTCTTCTTGTCTGATTGTTGTGGCTGGACTTCCAGTGCTATGTTGAATAAGACTGGTGAAAATGGACATCTCTGTCTTGTTCCTGATATTAAAGGAAATGCTTTTAGTTTTTCCCCATTGAGTATGGTGTTAGCTGTGGGTTTGTCATATAGGGCCTTTTTTTAGGTTAAGATATGTTCTCTCTATTCCCACTTTCCTGGGAGTTTTTATCATAAATAGATGCTGGATTGTGTCAAAAGCTTTTTCTGCTTCTATTGTTTTGATGATTTTTATCCTTCATTTAGTTTATGAAGTTTATCACTTTAATTGATTTGCAGATATTGTATCAACCTTGCATTCCAGGAAAAAATACCATTTGATCACTACTTGATCATGTTATGTGATTTTTTTTTTCTTCAAATACTCACTCAAGAAAATTTTTCATTTATTTTAGAAAGACAAGAAGCGGAGGGTAGTGGGGAGAGAAACATTAATGTGAGAAAGAAATTTCAGTAGGCTACCTGCCATACACACCCCAACCAGGGATTGAATTTGCAACCTAGGTCTATGCCCTGACTAGGAAACAAATTCAAAACCTTTTGCCTTTTGCTGTATGGGGAGATGCTCCAAACAACTGAGACACTCTGCCAGTGCTTTAATCTTTTAAATGTATTGCTGGATTTAGTTCGCTAATATTTTTTTTTTTGAGGATTTTAGCATATGTGTTTATCAGGGATATTAGCCTATAATTTTCTTTCTTTGTAGAGTCTCTATTTGGTTTTTGGAATTAGAATAATGCTGGCCTCATAAAATGAGCTTGGAGTTTTCCCTCCTCTTGAATTTTTTGGGGATATTTTAGGGAGGATAGGTGTTAGTTCTTGGAATGTTCAGTAAAGTTCATCTGTGAAGGCATGAGGTCCAGGAATGGTGTTTGACATTTTTTGATTACTGCCTCAATTTCATTAGTCATCATCATCTGTTTAGATTTTCTGTTTCTTCTTGATTCAGTTTGTGAGATTGGATGTTTTTAGGAATTTATCCATGTCTTCCACATTGTCCAATTTGTTGGCATATTTTCTTATAATTCTTTGTATTTCAGTGGTGTCAGTTGTTACTTTTCCTTTTTTATTTCTAATTTTATTTATTTGGAGAAACCAAATAAATAAATTTATTTTATTTATTTATTATCCCTTGTTTTTTGGTTAATGTGGTTCAAGGTTTATCAAATTTGTTTATTTTTTCAAAGAATGAGCTCTTGGCTTCATTGATCATTTTTATGTTTTTTTTTTAGAATCTATTTTGTTTAATTTTGCTCTGATCTTTATTATTTCCTTTATTCTTCTCTCTCTGGGCTTTGTTTTTTTCTTTTTTCCCCTCATTCCTTTAAGTGTAAGATTAGAGTGTTTATTTGAGATATTACTTGTTTCTTGAAGTAGGCCTATAATGCTATGAGTTTTCCTCCTAGGACTGTTTTCACTGTTTCTCATCATTATATATTTGCATATTAACTCCTTATCAGATACATGGTTTGCAGATATTTTTCCCATTCCATTGTGTGTCTTTTCACTTTGTTGTGTTTTTTTATTATGGAGAAACATTTTAGTTTGATGTAGTTCTAATTTATTTTTTTATTTTATTTCTTGCATTTTAGGTGTCATATCCAAAGTATTTTTGACAAGACCCATGTCAAGGAGCCTTTTTGCTATGTTTTCTTCTAGGGGTTTTATAGTTTTACATTTTACATTTAAGTCTTTAATTTATTCTGGTTAATTATTGTGATTAATGTAATATAGGGGTCTGGTTTCATTCTTTTTTCATTTATTCATGTGAATATCCAATTTTCCCAGCAGAATTTATTGAAGAACTTTCTTTTCTCCATTAACTGTCTTTGGGTCCCTTTTAAATATTATTTGAATGTATATGCTTGGTTTATTTCTGTGCTCTCAATCTGTTCCATTTTCTATATACCCGTTTTTATGCCAGTTCCATACTGTTTTGATTACTGTAGCTTTTCCATGTAAATCATAAAGTTTTATACCTCCCATTTTGTTCTTTCCCAGGATTGCTTAGGCTATTCAGGGTCTTCTGTGGTTTTGTATAAATTTTAGGATTTTTTTTTACTTCCAAAAATCATGCCATTAAAGCCTTGATAGGGATTTCATTTAATGAAGACTCTACAGATTTTAGTATGTTATACTTTGTATCCTGCAACTTTACTAAATTTATTGATAAGATGAATTCAACTAACTTATAAAAAATTAAATTCAATAGAATATCCTAAGACTTTCACTTTTACTTCTCCTTCCCCTCATATTTTAGGTTATTGATACTACAATTTACATATTTTATGTTGTGTAACTAATAGTTTATTGTACTTTGGAATATTTTCACATTTGTTTTTAAACTAGGGTGGTGAGTGAATTTTGCCCCACCATAAACATGTTACAGAACCTAACTTTGGCTACATATTCATCATTACCAGTAAGTTTTACGCGGCCTTCTTATGTTATGATATTAATCAGTGTCCTTTTGTTTCCATTCATAGAACTCCCTTTAGAATTTCTTTTGAGGCAGTTCCAGTCACGATGAAGTCAGCATTTATTTAAAAACCCTTTATTTATGAAGGACACTTTCACTGGGTGTAAAAATCTTGGTTGACAGCTTTGTTTTTTAAGTTTTTTGAACACATCATCTCATTCTCCCTGGGCCTGAGGAGTTTCTGTTGAGAAATCCAGTTTTAGTCTTATTGAGGTTCCCTTGTATTTATTCCTCTCTTTTCTCTTGCTCCTTTTAAAATAATTTGTATTTGGATTTTAACATTTTAATTATAATGTGTGTCAGTGTTGTTTTATTTGGATTCACTTTATGTGGGATTCTTTGGATGTCTTCTATATGGATCTCCATTTCTACCTGCAGGTTTGGGAACTTTTTACCCATTTTTGTTTTAAATATAACTTCTGTCCCTTTCTCTTTCTCTGGAATTCCCATAAAGTTAATGTTTTTTTCTTTTTCATTGTGTTCCATAAGTCCCATCAGCTAGCTAGCTTTCTTTCTCCTTCCTTCCTTCCAACTGGATAATTTCAAATGTCCTCATAGTTTGCTGATTCATTTCCTCTGCATGATCAAGTCTGTTTTGGAAACTCTATTAAACTCTTCAATTCATTTACTATATTTTTCAGCTTTAGGATTTCCGGTTGTTTTTATTTTGATGGTTTCTATTTCTTTATTGCACTTCCTTATCATATATATGTTATTTTCTAATTTAGTTGTCTTCCGTGTGTTCTTTTAGTTCATCAACCTTCTTTGAGAACATTACTCTGATGTTTTATCTGGTGTTTCATAGATCTCCATTTATTTAGGGTCAGTTATTAGAGCTTTATTAGTTCCTTTGGTGATGTCATATTTACCTGATTCTCTTTTTTTGTGGTCCTTGATTCCTTAAATTGGTATCTGTGCATTGGAGCGAGTAATTTCCTCATCCTGACTTTGCAAGCTTACTTTAGCAGGTATACTTTTTCACCATTCAGCTCCTTTTGGGTTTCTGAGTGTATCTGCTGGTAGCATGCTTCAGCAGGTAAGGCTTGCTGTTAGGGTCTATTTGGGGGCAAGGCAACTATTTGACCTATGAGATCAAGGGTGGGAGGTATGCCACTGGCTGAGAGCACCTGGATAGGACTGCTGGCTTGGTTCCCAGGTCTAAATGAGGCTGTCCTAGGTAGGATAGGCTACATGATTGCCTGGATTCTCTTGTCAGGCTTTCTAGATGGTTGTGGCTATGCACTATACTCATCGTTAGAGGTAGCTATGAATTAGCTTCTCTGCCCTGGCAGGGTAGCAGGAACGGGCCTAGAGCCTGCATGGTTTGTTGTTTGGGGAATCCAGTGAGGCAAGAGTGTGCATTGGATATCCTCAACAGGTTATTTAATGCTCAAAGCCACGGCCTGGGCTGTCTGTTCAAATGCTACTATAACCAGGGCTTTTGGATGGGCTACACAGCTTTCTGTATGATCTGGTGAAGTTCTCTGATCAGGAGGGAAGAAAGCTATATTTAGCAATATGTGGGCCTACAAATTAGTTTCCCTAATAGGAATCCAAGAGGGAAGCAACTCCAAGGCTGTTAAGGATCTTTTTTTGAGCTCTTTTATTAAGGTGACCTGTGTTTCAAGTCCCCTACCTCAACAGGGATACTGGCTTTACTCTTGGGGTCATCGGCTCTGCTTGACTGACTCTCAGCAAAACTGCCGGGTTATACAGCAGCTTCCAGGTTTTCTTGCCAGCCGTCTAGTCAGACAGGGTCAGGAGGCGGGCCGTATAGTGGGGAAAGAATATGACTCAGCTCTGCTGCCTGGGAGGAATGGGGAGTGCCTAATTCAGCACCTCCCAAATTTTCCCGGATAGGCTTTTTCATTAGGGGGCAGTCGGGACCTGCATTAAGCAGAGGGACATGATATACCTGAACCCTCTGCCTAGATGGAGTCAGGGGAACCCTCCATGACCATTACTGGCATTTCTCTGAGGTGGATCAGATCTGCCTGCCAACCTCCTGCCTCCAGTGTAGCTAGGTTACTCAGCTTCCGGGTCTTCTTGCTAGCCCTTTTGGTCAGATAGGCCTGGGAGGCACACTCTCCAGTGGGTGGGACTCTGACTCAGTTCTTCTACCTGAGGACAGTCAGACCATTCTCCAAGGCTGGCAGAAACCCTCATTTAAGGACCCAATTAGTCATACCCGATCCCCACCAAGTTCCCTGGGCAAACTGCACCGCCAGCTTGGTTCTGCAGAAGAGAAAAGCTGCTGCTTGAGACTACTACTAGGACTCTTCAGGTAGGAACTGTTTGCCAAGATCCATGTGCTGGTTGTTACAAGCACCTTTCTCCCTACTCAGTCACAATCAGACTCCAAGTGGTTGAGCCCTGAAGATTTCCCTGCAATCTCAGAGGGGAAAAACTAGTATTGGGTTTCCCACAAAGTAACCAACAATTCTGAGGGGGCTAAATGTCACCCCTGGGGTCTCTTTTTTCCACTGGAGTTACCATAGGCCAAGGGGAGACCTCTTGGCATGGTGCTGTGCTGCCTTGGGGGAGGACACAGTGGTCAGTGTGTAAACATTCTTCTTATCCTTATAATATAATCTATTTTGGTTTTTGTGGTGCAGAGGGGTGCTTCAGCTTCACTCCATGTTCTAGGATTCTCTCAGTGGTGTCTTGGCCAGGAGGAGTTGTTACTTATTCTTCTTTTGAGAGGCAAAGTCAAGAATGTCCTATCTTGACATTGCTCAATTTTATCTTTTACTGATGTAACTTTTAACAGATTACCAAATAAATATAAAAATTATCGTAGCCTGTATCTATCCAACCCGAAATATTATATTGAATATTACTGTCATTCATAATGTGAGAAAATTTTGTATCCTGTTTTCTACTTTGTTTTTTAACTTTTAAAACCTAATTCAAACAATGAAGTACTCTAGTACTACGGAGGATGCATACAAGAAAAGCTCAGGTTACTGACCTTGGGGAGTTTCCAATGCAAGCAGAAAAGAGTTTCAAGTAAAGTCAAAGGAACCCAGAAGAGATACCCTTTGGATCAAACATGAGATTTCTGTTTTGTTTTTCTACTTTTACTGGCAAAGTACAGCCACTGGATATGTTAAATTGGAGTGGTTTGATGAATGCCTTGTTTTATGAAGTTCATTCCAAATCCTGTGTGGAGGATGGACTTTTATGATTTGGGGTGCTGCAGAGATGAAAATGTGAAGTTATAGAGACCGGAGACACAGACACTAGGAATAAGACAACCGCAATGATCGTTCACAGTGATAAATTATGGGAGAAAAGACAAAATAAAGGACACATATGAGAGAGATTATTCCAATTCACAACTGGTTGGACTGAGAATTGCTTCTAAGTATATGTGAGGTGAGGTGGTAATGAATAAGGGTGAGGGAGAAGGGAAGAGAGTAATCACTCTGACACTGCAAGTTAGGAAAAATAGGTGATGTCATTAGGACATTTGATCTTTCCAAGGCATTGCTAGTTTTGTGAAAATAAATCCAGGGACCTGTTAATGACAGTAATCCATATTTCATGAAATCATGTTTCACAGGGCCACAGCTATTATGCAGAGTTCCCCCTCAAAATAGAGTGGTAATAATTCCTCAGGGCTTCCTCAGTCCCTAAAGCAAATAGACTTGTGGAAGGCCTGCCTGCCAAATAATATAGCATGTACAGTCAAACCTAAGTTCTGTATTTAGTACTTAATAAATTACATTTAATATTGTTGATTAAAGCAGTTATAAAGGGGTTTACACATTGGTTTACTGATTTTTTTGTTTTCTAATTTTATTTGGCTATAGTTGATATATATAACTGTATGACTTTCAGGTATCCAGCCTAATGGTGTGACTTAACATATATTGTGAAATGAGTTTACTTAATAAGTTTACTTAACAATTTAATATATAATTATATTTAACTACATTAACAATACATTAAGCTGTATTTAGCATCCATCATCTCAGATAGAAACAATAAAAATAAATTTTTTCTTTGTAATGAGAACTCCCAGATTTTATTCTCTTAATTTTCCAGTATAACTACATGCAACAGCAATAACTACATATATGTTGTACATTACATCTCTATTATTTACTTTATAACTCAAAATTTGTATATTTTGACCACATTCCTCCAGTTTCCCCATGCCATACTCCTCATCTATGGTAACTAAAACCTAATCACTTTTTCTTGTAGTTTTTATTTGGATTTTACTGATGATTGGTGATGTTGAGAACCTCTTCATATGTTTGTTGGTCATTTTGACATCCTCTTTGGAAGAAAAATGTTTGTTTAGTACTTCTGCTGAATTTTAAATCAGATTGGTTTTCTGTTGTTATTAAGTGGATTGAGTTCTTTACATATTTTATATATTAACCCCTTATCTAATATAGTTTGCAAAATTTTTCTCTCATTCTATATGCTGTCTTTTCATTTTGCTGTGTGGAAAATTTTGAGTTTGATGTAGTCCCATATGTTGATTTTTGCTCTTCTTGTTTGTGCTTTTCGTGACATGTTAAAAAAAAATTTGCCAAGACCAACATCATTTTGTTTTTTTTCCTACATTTTATTCTAGTTGTTTTATGGTATCAGGTTTTATGGTCTTTGATCCATTTTCAGTGAGTGGTGTAAGATAGGGGCTCAGTTTTATTATTATGTATTTTTTTTTTTTTTGGTTTTCCCAGCACCACTTGTTGCAGAAAGTATCGTTTCCCCATTGAATATTCTTGACTCCCTTGTCCAGTATAAGTTAACTATATATACTGCAAATTAATTCTGATCTCTGTATTGTATTCTGTTGGTTGATGTGTCTGTTTTGTGCCAGTACCATACTTTTTTATTATTGTGGCTTTGTACTATAGTTTGAAATTAAGAAGCCTGACACCGCCAACTTTCTTTTTATCAGGATTGCTTTGGCTATTCTGGGTCCTGCTATTCTATATAAATTTTACGATTGTTTCTTCTATTTCCGTGATGAGTCTCTTCGGAATTTTGATAGGGGTTACATTGAATCCATAGATGGCTTTGGGTCATATAATCATGTTAAAAGTAGTAATTCTTCTGTTCTATGAACACAGATATCTTTTCGTTTGTTTCTGTCTTTAATTCTTTCATCAAAGTATTGTAGTTTTCAGCAGACATTTTTTACCTTGTTGGTTAAATTTATCCCCAAGTGTTTTATTGTTTTTTATTCTGTTGTGAATGGGATAGTGTTATTTTTTCTTCTAATGCTTCAGTTAGTGTAAAGGAATGCAATTGATTTTTACCTATTGAATTGTATCCTGCCACTTTATTGGTTAATACCAACAATTAATTAATTACTTGGTGGAATTTTCTATATATGAAATCATATCATCAGCAAATAGTGAAAGTTTTACTTCTTTTCTGACCTAGATATTTTATATTTCTTTGTTTTGTCTGTTTGCTATCAGTAGGATTTTCAATATTGTATTAACTAGGAGTCATGACTGGGAATTTCTTGTCTTATTCCTGATCTTGGAAGAAATATTTTAATTTTTCTTTATTGAGTATAATGTTAGCTGTGGGTGTATTGTATATAGAATTTGTTATGTTGAGTTATATTGCTTAATACCCAATCTTTTTTGTTAAACATGAAAAAGGATGTTGTATTTTGTCAAATGTTTTTTTCTGTATTTTTGAGATGTTAATATGATTTATAATTTTTATTTTATTGATGTGATCTATTACATTTATTGATTTGTATATATTGAACCATTCTTGCATCCCAGGGATATATCCCACTTGATCACAGTGTATATAATTCTTTTAATGTATTCTTATATTTGGTTTGCTAATTTTGAGAACTTTTGCATTTATATTCTTCATAGACATTGGTTTATGATTTTTTGTTCTTATGCTGTCTTTATCTGGTTTTGATGTCAAAGTAATGCTGATTTCATAGAATGCCTTTGGATATATTAAAGGAGAGTTAGTGTTAATTATTCTTTTAAATGTTTTGTAGAATTCTCCAGTGAAGCTCTGTGGTCCTGGAGTTTTCTGAATAAGGAGATTTTTGATTACTGATTTAATCTCTTAACTTGTTATTGGTTTGTTCAGATTCCTATTTCTTCCTGCTTTAGTCCTAGTAGTTTTTGTTTTTTCTTTAGAAATATATCCACTTGCTAGATTATGTATTTTGTTGGCATACAATTTTTCAGTCTCTTACAATTCTATTTTTGTAGTATCAGTTGTAATCTTTCATTTCTAATTTTGTCTTTTTTTTCTTAATCTAGTTAAAGGTTTATCAATTATGTTTATTTTTTTCACAGAGCCAGCTCTTAGTTTTGTTAATCTTTTCTTTTGTTTTTCTGGTCACTATCTTATTTGTTTCTGCCTGGATTTTTATTATTTTATTCTTTTGTTAACTCTGGTCTTAATTTGTTTTTATTCTACTTTATTGAAGTGTGAAGATTGTTTAATTCAGAATGTCTTAATTCTTAATACATACAAACATTCATTACTATAAACTTTCTTTTCAGATCTGCTTATGCTGTTTCCTACAATATTTGATATGTTGTATTTGCATTTTCAGTTTCTTGAGATAATTTTTTTATTTCATTTTCTTTTTGATCAATGATTGTTTAGAAAGTTTTCAAAATATTTATAGATTTTCTCTCTTTGCTCCTTTCATTGATTTCTGTTTTCATATCATGGTGGTCAGAGAAAATAGTTGGTATGACTTCAGTTTTTTAAAGAATTTTCTAAGGTTTGTTCTGTGGCCTGTCATATAATCTACTATGGAGCCTGTTTAATGTGCACTTTAGAAGAATAGATATTCCGCTGCTATAGGTTGTAATGTTCTGTATATCTGTTAGATTCTTTTGTGATGAAGTGTGGTCAATTGCAGCATTGCATTGATGATTTTCTGTCCAGATGATATCTCCCAATGCCAATAGTGGGGTAATGAAGTACGCTACAATTATTGTATCACTCTTCCTTTTTTAAGATCTGTTATTGCAATTGGCCCTCTGTACTGCAGATTTTACATTCAGCCAACTATGGATCTAACATATTTGGAAAAATAAATGTTATTTTGTGTCTAACATGTACTATGTAATTAGACTTGCATGGTTGCATCTGTACTAAATATGCATATTCTTATTTACATAGCAATTTGCATTGTATTAAGTATTATATGTAATCTAAAGATGGTTTAAAATTTACAGGAGGATGTGCATAGTTTATATGCAAATAGGATTCCTTTATACATTAGGAACTTGAGTATCCCCAGATTTTGGTATCTGTTGGGGCAGAGGCAGGCTCCTGGAATCAATTCTCTGTGGTTATAGAGAGAGAACTCTATTTGCTTAATATATTTAGGTGCTTGGCTGATTGGGTGCATATATATTTATGATGGTTATATTTTCTTGATGTACTCACCCTTGTAATATCATTAATGACCTTCTTTGCCCCTTGGTACTCTTTTTGACTTGACATATGTGTTGTTCAATATACATGTGACTACACCTGTCTTCTTATGGTTTCTGTGCTTGGAATATTATCTTTCATCCTTTCACTTTAAGTCCACGTGTTTCTTTGGAGCTGAGATGAGTCTGCTCTAGGTAGCATATATTTGGGCCTTTTGATTAGTGAGTTCAGTCTATTTACATTTGGGGTGATTATTGATATATAAAAATTTACCATTCCCATTGTTTCTTTTTCCTTCTATGTTTGTAAGTTGGTGTTTTTCCATGGTGATTTGTTCAGTCTCCCCTTTTTTTTTACCTTAATGGTCTTATCTCTACTATAGATATTTGCTTTGTGGTTACCCTGAGGTATACATAAAACTTTATATAAATAACATAGCTCTTCTCCTGCTAATAGTAATTTTTCTTTGTTAATAGGTTGTAGTAGCTATTGCTGCTTTTATTGATCTTTTTCTTTAACCTTTCTGCTATGATTAAGTGTTTGCAGTGGGGCTTGGCAAAGACAGTTCTTCACCAGTAAGCTCAGTTTGGGTTTCTGGGCATATCTGCTTCTTGCCTCCTTAGGCAGGCGGGTCCTGTTATCGGGGTGTGTTTTGGGTAAGTCAGCTGAGCTCTGAGGTTGGGAGTAGGGGGCGAGTGCCACTGGCTGAGAGCAGCTGGACAGGACTGCTGCTTGGATTTGCTGCTTGGATTTGCTGCTCAAGTGAGGCTGTAGGATGAGCTCTGTGGTTGCCTGGAATCTTTGGTCAGGCTTCCTACGTGGTTGTAACTGGGTTCTATACTCTACAGTAGGAGGAGTTATTAATTAGCTTCCCTGGCAGAACAGCAGGACAGGACTCAGAGCCTGCACAGCTCATTTTTAGGGAGCCCAATCAGGCAAGAGTATACACTAAATATCCTGGTCAGGTGAAACCACTGGTTTTTCTCTGCAGACTGGGAAAGCTGTGAGCTGTGTTCTCTATTCAAGCTGCACTGTGAGTGGGGCTGTTGGATGGACTGCGAAGCTTCCCATGTGCTCTGGTAGCTCCCTAGTCAGGCAAGTTGAAGCCTGTACACAGCAACAAAAGGAGTGTGAAATAGTTTCCCTGCTTCTGAGCTGCAGGAGAATCAGAACTAAAGACTGTATCTTGGTCTGCCAGGATCCAAGTGCTGGTTGTTGCAAGCCCCTTCTCAGTCACAATCAGACCCACAGATTCCACTATGACCCCATAGGTTGAGAACTGAGTAGAGGGTCCCCTGCAGTGATCCGCAGTACTGGGGGAGCTGGATATCATCTCTGGGCTCTCTTTTCCCACCGGAGGTGCCATAGGCTAAGGGGAGACCTCTTGGCATAGTGCTGTGCTGATTGGAAGGTGGGACAAAGCAGTCAGAGTGTAGCCATTCCTCTTACCCTTCTTATGCAGCTGGTCTTGGGTCTGTGGTACAGGGGTGCTTCTGCCTCACTCCAGTGCCGTAGGATTCTCTCAGCAGTGTCCTGTCCATGAACAGTTGTTACTTGTTCTTCCTAGAGGGAACAAAGTCAGGAACAACCTATGTTCTTGGTGATGTCAGTCCTACCATTGTTTGTTTTTTAAATGTCTGGAAAATATAGATGAGTGCAACAAAAATTAATTACTTAAAATCTCGCCACAAAGGGAAAATTATCATTAGTGATTAAGTAGGTCATTCTCATTTTCATATACATACACACACACACAAATAATCATATGGGTATAAACAGTCATGTGCCACATAATGACATTTTGATCAATAATGGACAATATATGTGACGGAGGTCTCACAAGATTATAAGGAGCTGAAAAATTCCTATCACCTAGTGACATTGTAGCCATTATAACCTTTTAACTCAATGCATTACTCACACGTTTGTGGTGATGTTGGTAAAAACAAACCTACTGGCCTGCCAGTCACATAAAAGTATCACATGCACACTTATATACAGTATATAATACTTGATAAAATATTTATATGTATTGGTTTATATATTTATTGTACTATGTTATTTTAAGTTGTACTCTTTCTACATATTAAAAAACATTTTCTGCAAAACGGCATACTATGTTACGCTCGCAGCAGCCTCACATACATCATTTACTACACCGCTTGATTGCATCATTTTCTCTCGTGCTTTTTAATCTTTGTTGTTTTGGACAGTGACTTGATGTACAGCCTTGTATCCTAGAAACAACAGACTATATCATATAGCCTAGGTGTATAGTAGGCTATACCATCTAGGTTTGTGCAAGTACACTCTGATGTTCCCACAACAAAGGCACATAGTAATGCATTTTTTCAAAACATATCCTCATTGTTAAGTGGTACGTGACTATGTATATAATGAAAGGATGTTTTTAACAGTATATTCTGTTAAGTAAACCTCTACCTCATGATTCCCATAACCCTTCCTATGTATTAACTAGGGTAGTTTGTGAAGGCAAGAGCGGTTTAAGCAAAGACCTGAAGGAAGTGAGTATTAGTTCACCTGGGAAACAAGGCAGTTGTGCCGGCAAAGATTTTACGGTGTATTCAACAAACAGCAGTGTGGCCAGAGTTGTGTGAATAGAAGAGGATTCTTGTAGGCCATGGTAAGTCCTTTGCGTCATACTCGGAATGAAATGCAGAAAAATTACAGGATTGAGTGGATCTGGCTTGCATTTTAAAAGAACTACTCTGACTGCTCTGGTTAGACTAGACTGTAAGGAAGGGCAAAATCAGAAGCGGGAGACAAGTTAGGAGACTCCTGTAATCGTCCAGGCAACAGATGATGGTATGGCTTGGACCAAGGTGGTGACTGCTGAAGTAGTGAGTATTCTTGATGTATTTTAAAATTTGAATTGATTTTATAAAGAAATACATATGAGGTTTAAGGAGAAGAAAAGGATCATAGATGTACCAAAGTCTTCACCTGAACTTTAATAAATTGCCATCAACTGAGATGGGGAAGGCTGGGAGTGGATAAGATTTGGGGGTGAAGATCAGCATTTCAGTTTGGGGCATGTTATATTTTAGAAATCTACTAAACATCTAGATAGAGATATGGAGTAGGCGGTTGGATATATAAGAATTAGTTTAGGGTGAGAAATCTTTGTTGCAGATACCAATTTAGAAGCAATCAGCAGAGAGTACTTAAACCCAAGGAAGTGTTCGAGATGGTAGAGAGAGAAGCGAAGAGGACCAATGAGGAACACTAAACCCTGCATCATTAGGCGATCCGAGAAAAGAGGATATTGAGCAGACAGAAGTAGGACTCATGAGGCTGGAGAGAACCAAGACAGTTGTAAGTCCTAGACTCTAAAGGGAAATGCTAGGTCAAGAAAGATGAGGACTAAGGGTTTATAATGCTGTCTTTCCTTTATGGCTTATACCTTTGGAATTTTGCTTAGAAGGCCCTTTGGTACTCCAAAATTAGCCATCTTTTCTTTGGCTTTACATTATAATAAAATTTACGTTCCAACTGTATTATGTTCTTATTCATGGCTAGGTATATTTTTATATAAATGCACTGTTATCCATTTATTACAAAACCTGTTCTTTTCTCACCAATACAAAACATTCAGTCAGGACAAAAACTATGTTTTTAATATTCTTGAGTCTCTCACTAGAGTATCTATCGTGTGATAACAGTAGTTAATATATATTGGATTTTTAAATTGTGTTTCATCTGTGAGAAATTCTGTCCTAATAACAGCGCTATTAAGTAACTCTTTACATGAGGCAACTGTTGCTGACCCAGTTTAGATCAGCTGCCTAAGGCGCCCTACATAAAAGGCCATTGAACCAGGACGCTGACCCAGTTTATCTTGTCTTTGCCTGTCACTTAGGTCTATTTATTTTGTTTAAGCACCATATTTTTAATTAATGTGGCTTTATATTAGATTTTAAATCTAATATGGAATGACTTATTAGTCTTTTTATCAATCCCTCTTCTTAATTTGCTTTAATTGTATTTTAAGTAAATTTGTCTAAGACCTCATCCTCAAAATATATATTACATTAAAAACAGACTAATTTAGAGAGGATTGACTTAAGAATATTATGTCACCATTCAAGAAAGTGGTATGTATGTGCCCTGGCTGGTGTGGCTCAGTGGATTGAGTGCCAGCCTGTGAACCAAAGGGTTGCCGATTCGATTCCCAGTCAGGGCGCGTGCTGGGGCTGCAGGCCAGGTCCCCAGTTGGGAGTGCGCAAGAGGCAACCACACATACACGTTTCTCTCCCTCTCTTTCTCTCTCCCTTCCCCTCTTTAGAAATAAATAAAATCTTTTTTTAAAAACTAGCATGTTTTTTCCATTTACTCAGGTTATTGTTTTTATTAAAATGAAAAATTTTTTCCATAGAAGGCTTATGAATATAGATTTTGTAAATATCTGAGAATCATTATAATATGTGCTTCTGTTTTTCTTCCTGATTTTGAATTGCTTCTTTTTGTGTTCTATTAATCTCTCTTCTCCCTTGATTTAGAAATTATGAGTCTCCCCAAGGCTCATTTTCTGACTAATCAGGAGTATTTCTTTAAATATCTCAGAACACTCTGGTATTATGTGAAGTGTATGAATACCTTTAGCAATTTCTTGGTGAAAAGCTTATCTTAAAGAACATGGAAAATATGTTTATGATTTCAACTTCCTGAGATTAAAAAAAAAGTTGAGAATTGAAGAGGATGCTTTGAGAGTTAGATTCCATTAACTCTGATCTCATAATAACTACAGATAACTAAAGTTCAGATTTTTTTAGTAACTTTTTTTCATTTTGGCAAATTTTATAAAGAACACATTTGCTTCAATAACCAAAACCCACTGTTTTCACTTTGGAAAACAGTGAAATATGGAAGGTCCAAATCCAAAGAATACTGTTTCTCGTCTATAAAAAGAGAAATCTTACTCAATTTTCTACAGAGACATTTTGAGCACTTCCCCTTGAAAATACACAAGGCTTTATTGTTATCAGACCTTAGACTGCAAAGTATTAGTAACCACATTATCTGTAAGAAGACCAACAAAGTTACCCTGTACCGAAGTTCCTTAACAAAATGAAATATCAAAAAGAAGGGGGACTCCTTTTGATTGCTAAGACATAACTTAAATAAAGAGGTAATGGCAAATTTCTGAATTTTATCCTACTTTATATTTAAGCAAATGAGGCAACAATAAGACACAGAACTCCCCTAGGAATTAAGGGTCCCTAGTGTGTCTGAGACCAAGTTAATTCAAAGCAGTTGTGATTTAGAAATGTGAATGCATTTGCCAATGTGGTTAAGGTATTTGTTTACTTATTTAAAAATTATAATATCTTACTGTAGGTTCAGGAAACAGTAAGTGTTTCCCTGTCTGAAATTTCAGGAGAGCAAGTTTATGTGTGGTTTTGATGGGAAGATGTGACTAAATTATGAAGAAATGAAAATAAAACCACTATTCCTTTAAGAAATTATATTTGTGCATTAAGCAAAAAGCAGAACAAGTAGTAGGGCTAGGCAGATGAACACAAGCCTTTCTTGGCCATTCAACTTGAAATACTGAATTGAGAGGGAGTATTAGTAAGGAAATGTCTTAGGGCAAATATGTATATTATTTTTCCCTTTAATCTTGGTGCACGAAGTTAGATAAACATATAGATATATGGGCATTGGTGGCTTACTTTCTTATATTGGGAGATTTCCTGTAATAACCCTGCTTTGCTGTGGATTTTAATGAACTGCTACCTTGTTTATCAAAGTGAGTCTATAGTCTTGCATGCCAAAAATATACTGGAACTAAGTTGCAAGTAGCCTCTTGAAATAAGGCATGCCCTCAGACTGACTGGGCATGCTCTAACATCTTCTTAGATCTGGTTTGCATCTTGTATACCACTTACTTGTTTCACTTCTACATGCATTTGAGTTTTAGAAACATGATCTAAATATTTCAGAGAAGAGACAATGGTAATAAGGTTAGAAAATGGTATATTGGTAAATAGAAATTTAGGCCTTTTAGTAATTCAGGATCCAAATAGATACTCTTGTCTTTAGTAAGTAAAGGGCTCCTGTATTACATCAGTAGGAATTAGAGGTTAAAATGAATCTTTCTGAACTAGAGTGAACTAGAGTGAGTAGAGGTAATAGATCCATACACACACATTTGTAATTATCTTTCTGTATATTTTTTAACATTAGCCTTCCACAGACTAAAGTCCTGTTTGCTTTTTTTCAATTACAAAAGGAAATCATTAAATGTCTACAAATGAGTTTCTACATTCTGCTGATCTGCTGTACTAATACAAAAAAAGAAAAAGAAAAACAAACATGGATATAAAAATACAAAGGGTAAAATATGTGAGCATTACCTGTGGTTCTATAAATGCAAAGGTTGGGATGAGAGTGGCAGGGGATTTGTAATTTCATGGTCTATGAAAACAGTTCAGGACATTTATTAAACTTACACAGGTTTTATTAGGACTCCGTATTTCAAACGTGCCACACATTTTTTTCAGGCATATGCAGCAGCATCATCAAAATACAAACATAATGTAATGAATAGAATGTCATGCCTGTGTTTTAAATGTTATCATATGTTTTGATTTAAAAACATAGGATTGGCAAAATTGTTCTCAGACGATGTCTGACTGACAAACAGTAAAGGCTGCCATAGAGAATGCAGAAAGGCCAGTAGAGTGCTTGTGGTGCAGAGTAAACGATCCACAGATAGAGCCCACACATTCATAAACTCAGTGTCTTCATCTGTAAAATATGAGAGTTGACTGGGCGATCTCCGAGATCCCTTTTGGTTTTGACTGTGTTAATGTCAAAGACACTTAAAGTTCTGTGTACTTCAATTTGAAGAGAAAGGGGGAAAAGACAAATTATGAGATATGAGGACATTTCAGACCCATGGTCTCCGACTTTTAAATTTAGTTAAAGAGATACAAGTGAAAAATAAATTTATAGATCTTTTCCTCACATGATCAATGTATACACGCACACACACTCATCAGGACAATAAATTAATTGGAGTGAAATACTCCTTTAATAAGTACCGTCCAGTGAGAGAACAGCCTAAAACGAATCAGGTTAGGGGGGTGACGTCTTCAGGATGGTGACATAAGTTGTTCCTGACTTTGCCCCCCACCCACCCACCCATTAGAAGAAAAGGTAACAACTACTCACGGCTAAGACACCAGTGAGAGAATCCTAGAACATGGGAGGGAGGCAGACGCAGGCCTCGGCACCACAGAAACCAAGATCGGCTGCACTGGAAGGCTAAGAGAAGTGGTTACACACACTGACTGCATTGCTGCCCAGCCTGGCACAGCACCCTGGCAAGACATCCCCCCTGAGCCCATGGGAGGGACATACTGCAGCCCACCTGCCTATGTGAGTCGCTTCACGGGAACTCGTACTCTGCTTTCGCCCCACTTAGCTTCCTAACCCAGCAACTCTTGAGGCAAGAGAGGGACAGACAGAGCTGATCACCCCCTGAAAAAGCCGGTGGCCCTGCAAAGGCAGGGAATTTGAGACACAGAAGGGTTTGAGTCAAGACCACAAAGAAAGAGTAATAACGATTTTAGAGCTGCTTCAGCTGCTACAGCAGGGCAGGGAACCTTATTTGTATCCGCATTTATTGCTGAATAGAGCCCTCAGCCCACCGGACAGGGGAAGCCTGCCAGCGCACAGCGGGAGCTGCACAGCGGGAGCTGCACAGCCCATCCCACAGCCCTGCATTCAGTGGCACTTGGACAGAGAACATAGCCCGTGGCTCTCTCTGTCTGCAGAGTGAAACCAGTGAACGCCCTGACCAGGGCATTCAGTGTCAGTGCACACTTTTGCCTGATTGGGTCCCCAAACAGTGAACTGTGCAGGATCCAGGTCCTCTCCGGCTGTCCCCCAGGACAGGAAAGCTAACTCATAGTGCCAACTACTGCTACATATTGTACCCAGCCGTGACTCTCTAGTAAGCCTGTCAGAGAATCCAGGCACCCACAAAGCCCATCCTGCAGCCTCACTCGGGCAGCGAATGACTCTAGCAATCCTGTCCAGCTACTCACAGCCAGTGACACACTCATCCACCCCTGTCCTCAGAGCTCAAACAATTGACTCACCAAAAAAGAGACCAGGCCCCGGCTGCTCAAGGACATTACCAGCAGACATGTCCAGAAACTGAAACTTTGCTGACTGGGTAAGAACTATTATGCAAAAACAAACCTGTGAAGGCTGGAAGAGACTGCTTATCAAAAGCGCATATAGCAATGGAAGGAATCAGGATCATTAGAATCAGGTAAATTTGACCCCACAAAGGGAAACTAATAAAACTCTAATAACTGACCCTAAAGGAATGACTATCTATGAAATACCAAAGAATTCAGAGTAATTTGAATAATTATCTTAAAGTAGTTTAGTGAACTACGAGAACACACAGACTAAACAAAATTAGAAAACAGTGCAACAACAAAATGAGTTCAGAAAGGAAATACAAATCATTCAATAAAAGAAACCCAAACAGAAACCCTAAAGTTAAAAAATACAATAAATGAAAATCATTCAATAGAAAGCTGCTTCTATAATGCAGAAAAATCAGCGACCTAGAAGATAGGACATTAGAAATCATCAAGTCAGAGGAGCAAATCAAACAATGAAAAAAAGTGAAAAAAGCTTGTGAGGCACAATGAAAAAAACCTGTATTATGGTGATTTCAGAATGAGAAGAGAAATGGACAAATATTATATTTAAAGCAGTAGTCTAAAATCTTCCCAAACCTGGGAAAGAAAGAAATATCCAGGTCCAGGAGACCCTAAGGATCCCAGATAGGATAAACCCAAATTGGGCTACACTGAGACACATTATAACTAAATTGTTAAAAGTCAAAGACAAAGGAAAAAAATTGAAAAACATCAAGAGAAAAGAAAGACACAGGTTGCATACAAGAGAACCCCCACAAGACTATCAGAGGACTTCTCCAGAGAAACTTTCAGGCAAGAAAACAAATTAAGAAGACTATACACAATGAAACTGTCTTTCAGGAAAAGTAGGGCTAAAGACTTCACTAAAGAAACCTTAGGAATTCAGCACCATTAGACCTGCCTTGCAAGAAATACTAATGGGAGTCTCTGAATATAACTAAAAGGATGTTAATTACTATCATAACAGTACAAGAGGTCAGTGTAAAACTCACTGGTAATGGTAAATATACATCGAAGTTGGATTCTGTAATATGGTAATGGTAATGTGTAAACCTCATAGTTTAAAAGCTAAAAAACTAACAACAGTAATCTGTTATTAGTTATACATTATAAATAATATGTAAATCATAGCAGCAATATCTAAACTATGAAGGGAAATAAAAGTATAAGCATAGAAATTTTAGTGAACTTAAGTTATTAGTTTAAATAGGGGTTTACAATGTTATTTTATGTAATTCTCATGTTAAGTACAAGGGAAAACGCTATAGTAATTGTACAAAATAACATGATAGAGAAATCAAGACATACTGATACCACAAGACATCAAACCAAACACACACACACACAAAACAGCAGGGTAACAAGTAAAAATGGACCTACTTAATCAGAAAACTATTAACAACATGGCAGTAATAAGTTCTTATATCAATTACTCTAAGGAGGATACATTCTCAAATTAAAAGACATAGAATGCCTAAATGGATTTTTAAAAAACCAACAATATGCTGCCTACAAAAGACTCGCATTAGCCTTATAGACACACAGACTGAGAGTGAAAAAAATAAAGCAAATGATAACCCCCTAATAAAACAGCGAGAGCTATACTTATATCAGACAAAATAGACTTTAAATGAAATGGTAAAAAGAGTCAAAGGTCATTATATTATTATAAAGAAGTCAATCCATCAAGAATAATTAACAACTGTAAATATGTATGTGTCCAACATCAGAGCACCTAAATACATAAAACAAAAACTAATAGCTAAAAGGAGAAATAAATAGCAATTCATAATATTTGAGGATTTTAATACCCCATTCTCAACAATGGATATTCAGATAAAGAATCAAGAAGGAAACAGTATATTTGACCAACACTATGGACCAGATTGACCTAACAGCCAAACATGGAACATTCTATCTTACATCAGAAGAATATCCATTCTTCTACATTGCACATGGAACATATTTTAGGATACACTCTATGTTAAGTCACAAAGATGGTCTCAGAAAATTCAACAGGAATGAAATCATAGCCAGTGTCTTATATGACCACAGTGGTATAAAATTAGAAAGCAATAAACAAGAGAGAAACTAGGAAATTCATTAATATATGGAAATTAAACATTCTCTTCAACAACGGATAAAATAAGAAATTTGAGGGAAAATAGAAAAGTACCTTGAGGCAAACAAAAGTCAAAGCACAACATACCAAAACTTACGGCATGGAGCAAAAGCAATTCAAAGAGGAAGTTCAGCAATAAAGGATTACATTAAGAAGCTAGAAAGATCCTAAATAAACAACCTATATCTATGCCTTAAGGAACTAGAAAAAGATCAGACTGAACCCAAAGTTAGCAGATAGAAAGGAATGGTAATTATAGTATAAATAATTGCAATAGAGAACAGGAAAACAATAGAAAAGATTAACTAAACTAAGAGTTGGTTCTTTGAAAAAATAGAAACAAATTAACTAAATTTTATCCAGACTAACCATGGATTAGAGAGAGAGGACCCAAATTAACAAAATTGTAAATGAAGAAAGGGGAATTTACAACAGGTATCACAAAAAACAGTCAATCATAAGATGCTACTATTCACAACTATATGCCAACAAACATAGAAACTACCAAGACTGAATTGGAAGTAGAAAGTCTGAATAAACTTATTTATTAGTAAGAAGTTTGGATCAGAAATCAAGAAACCTTCCAGCAAGAAAAGCCAAGGACCCAGTAGCTTCACTAGTGAATATTTTTCAAATATTTAAGAATTAATGCAAATTCTCTCAAGCTCTTCCAAAAAAATTGAAGGGGAGGTAGTGTACCCAACCTCCTTTTACTTAACAAGCATTATCATGATACCAAAGTCAGAACAGAACACTACCAGAAAAGAAGACTGCAGATCAATATCCCTGGTAAACATAGATGCAATATAACACTAACAAAATAAATTTAGTGGCATATCAAAAGAATCATTTACCATGATCATTTACCATAAATCATGGGATTTATACCTGGGATGCCAAGATGACTCACTGTCTGCAGGATGATTCGATCAGTGTGATCCAGTATATTATTAGACTAAAATTTTTAAATCATATGATTTTTTCAGTAGACACAGAAGAAAGCATTTGACAAAATTCAACATTTGTTTATAATAAAAATTTCTTAACTGATTAAATACAGATAAGCTATACCTCAACATTATAAAGGCTATTGTGGGCATATAAGCCCACAACTAACATCATACTGATGAACAATTTAAAGCTTTTCTTCTAAAATCAGGATCAACACAAGGATACCAACTCACATCACTCCTTTTTTAAACATAGTACTGGAAGTCCTTGCCGGAGCAATTGGGCAAACAAAAAAAGAGTATCAGAATTGGAAAAAAAAATAATTAAAACTTTTTCTATTTGAAGATTACATGATGTGATATATTGAACTTCCTAAAGACTAAACCAGAAATCTAGATTTAACAACAAATTTAGTCAAGTTGTAGGATACAAAACTAATATTCAAAAATCAGTAGTGTTTCTATACACTAATAAGAATGGTTTAAAAATGAAATAAAGAAAGTGATCCCACTTACAATGAGATCAAAAACAATAAAATATATAGCAATAAATCCAATCAAGGAAATGAGAGATGTGTACTCAGAAAATTATAAGATATTTATGGAATAAAAAACTCAAACAAATGGAAAGGCATCCTGTATTCATAGACTGGAAGAATTAATATTGTTAAAATACTTATACTACCAAAGCCATCTATAGATTCAATGCAATCACTACCAAGACTCCAATGGCAGTTTTTACAGAAGTAGAAAAAACAACCCTAAAATTTAATAGAAAACAACGAAAGACTCCAGATAGCCAAAGCAACCATGAGAAAGGAGAACAAAATGAGAGGCATCGCACACACTGATTTCAAAGCTAACTATAAAGTTACAGCAATCAAAACAGTATGGTGATAACATAAAAACAGACACATAGATCAGTGGAACAGAATCAAGAGCCCTGCGATAAACCCAAAGCATGAATATTCAACTAATGCTTGACAAGGGAGCCAAGGATAGTCTATGGAAAAAGGACAGTCTCTTCAATAAATGGTGCTGGGAAAACTGGATAAGCGTAAAATACTGAAACTAGCCATCTTACATAACTCACAAAAATGAACTGAAAATGTATTAAACATTTAAACATAAGACCTGAAACTATGAAACTTTTAGAATATAGGAAAAAAGGCTTCTTGACATGGATATTGGCAATGACATGACAACTAAAATATCAACAACAAAATAAAAAATAAACAAGTGGGACTGCATCTAACTAAAAAAGTTTCTGCACAGCAAAGGAAATCATCAACAAAGTGAAATGTCAACCTATCAATTATATATATATATTTCATATTCAAAATAGATAAATAACTTATACAACTCAATTGCAAAAAAACCCACAAATGACCCAATTTAAAAATTACCAGAACTAAACAGACATTTTTCCCAAAGAGGATGTATAAAAGGCTAATGGGTTCATTAAAAAAGTTCAACATTATTTTTTAGTCATTCTGCAAATGCAAATCAAAGCTGCCATAAAATACCACCTCACACCTGTTAGAATGGCTATAATCCAAAAAAAAACAAGAGATAACAAATGCTGGCAAGTTTGTGGAGAAAAGGAAATCTTTGGGCACTGTTGCTGGGATTAAACTGGTACCGCTACTATGGAAAACAGTGTGGAGGTTCCTCAAGATATTTAAAAGAGAACTACCATACTGATAAAGCAGTTCCTCTTCTGGAAATCTATTCAAAGGATACTAAAACATCAACTTGAAGAGAGATCTGCACCCCCATGTTCAAAGCAGCATTATTTACAATAACCAAGACATGGGAACAACCTGTGTCCACTGATGGATGAATGGATAAAGAAGTTGTGATAGACAGTTAGATGATAGTTGATGGAGAGAGAGAGGTACACACAATGGGATATTAAATGGAAGTCCTGCCATTTGCAATAACATAGGTAAGACCATTATGTTGAGTGAAATGAGCCAAACAGAGAGAAATACTCAAATATTGTGTGATCTCAAATAAAGAATCTAATAACATGCATAGAAAAGAGATCATATATGAGATTATCAGAGGTGGGGTGGGATATAGAAAATTGGAGAAAGAGGGTCAAAATGACAAACTTAGAATCACAAGATAAGTAAATACTAGGGATATAACATAGTACAATGCCTATAGTTGAAACTATATGTAGGATATATATGAAAGTTAAAAATAAATCCTGAGTTCTTAGCACAAGGACATTTTTTCCTTTTCTTTCTTTTTTCCTTTTTTCTTTTTGCTTTTTCTTCTTCTTGTATCTATATGAGATCATGCATACTAACTGAAAGAATTGCAGTAATCATTTTACAATATGTTAGTCAAACTATTATGCTGTATATCATAAACTTATACAGTGATGTATGCCAATTATATCTCAGTAAAACTGGTAAAAAAAAAAAAGAATTAGTTTAACAAATAGTTAAATAAGAGGTCCACTTAAAGTGCCATTTTTTTCTCCACTTAAGACAAGGAGACTGACCTGCAATGGTTTCTCATTAATGATTTGAGAGTATCCCTATATCACTGAAAAAATAATTGTGTAAAATGTTTTAGTATATATATGATTACAAACATATTCATTTCTATTTTTATATTTTCTCAAAATATTTTCATATTTGGAACTATCTTCTTGTTATATGCAATATTTTTATAATAAATATATTATTTTTAAACACATATTTGTTCTTTCATAATCATTTTACCCAAATAAGTTGCTTCTCTGCGAATATGTAAGATTCCTTTCTACCGGGTCTGACAGACCGAATTTATAAGCTCATTCACATATACTCCTATTTTATTCTTACTTTCACTTTTCCTGTCCAGTTTAATATTTATGTGAAAATTTGGATATCTACCTTTTCAACTTCTATATAGAATTGATTGTTTTTCTGTGAAATTTGTAATTGCCTAATGAGATTTCCAAATCTTTTCTGTATCATAAGGAGAGATGAGAAGATGGAAAGAGTGAAAATAGGCACATTACAGAGGTAGCACAGACCGAAGATTAAGAGATTATTGTGAAAAGATTATGCCAACATATTTGAAAATTTGTGTGGAAAACAAAATATATAGAGTGATATAAACTATCAGAAATGGAAAAAATTAATAGAACTCCATTGAATCATTAGTTTGCATATTTTTTCCAATGAGGTCATCAGACGTAAAAGCTTTTTTACAGGCGAATCATGTTGACAGTAAGATAAGCATTTAGTTTCAGTATTACACAGACCATTTAGTAAATGAAGACCTTTTCAGTGAATATTGAAGTGTGGAACCTACCCCGTTTCATTGTACCAGTACCCTTTTTTCCCAAATCAGATAAAGAGAGCATATAAAAGGAAATTTATGGCCATTCTCACTGAGGAACACTGATGCCAAACCTCAAATATTGGTAACACAAACCTAGTAATGTATAAAAAGATAGCATATCACAAAGAGTTTTCTTTTATTCCAAGAATTTGAGTTAATGTCAATATTAGAAGTCACTACCTTAAAAGGTTGAAAAGGAAAAGATATGATTATATCAATGCATATAATATGTATAAACCATACCTTATTTATGTACTGATCTATTCTCCCTTCATGGAGCATTTATGTATCTGGTTTTTCTTGTTACCCAATTTTTGTTTTCTTGCCTCTGATTTAAAAACAGTTCTTAAACACTAAAGGAACAAATTCTTAAGTTGCTTCAGAAGGAGCTGTTACTATAGAGGCTCAGTGTAATATCAGATGCTGAATTCCACTGTTCTTCCCTCTCCCAAACCATTTCATGAGTCCAGTATAATCTTGAATCACAAATCCTACAACTATATTTCAAGAAAGTAAAATCACAGACAAATCTATTTCCTGATGTCCTAAATCAAATATTTCTAATGAAATCCAGTGACATATAAAAATAATAATCAACTCTGGCTGGTGTGGCTCGGTGGATTGAGCACCAGCCTGCAAACCAAAGGGTTGGTGGCTTGATTCCCAGTCAGGGCACATGCCTTGGATTTCAGGCCAGGTTCCCCAGTAAGGGGTGCATGAAAGACATCCACACATGATGTTTCTCTCCCTCTTTCTCCATCCCTTCCCCTCTCTCTAAAAATAAATAAATAAAACCTTTAAAAAAATAAAAATACTAATCTATTTCTACCAAGTTGAGTTTATTCCAGAAATTTTAATGCAACATTTTAAAGTCAATCAGTGGAATTATCACATAAATAAAATAAAGAAGAAAAATCTTCTGATTATCTGAAATGATGTAGAAAATTATTTGACATGCTTTACAAAGTAGGCAATTCTCACCAATGCAATAAAAAAGTATAAGATATATAAGTTGGAATGAATGATAAAATTATCATTATTTCAGATGGCATTTTTGTGTACTCAAAATCTCAAAAGAATTTTAGACACACTATTAAAATCAATATGCAAATTTAGTAAGATTGCCAAATTCAAACAGCATACAAAAATAAATACTTCCATACACACTAGTGAAAAATATTTCATTACAATATGAAATAACAAATTTCCATTTTCAGTATCATATCAAAGAATAGTATCAAATAATAACTCAAATAAAGATATCAAATAATAACTCTAACAACAAACATGTGATATTACTTTGTAGAAAGCTATATATACTATTTTAGAAAGAATTTTTTAAAGACTTAAATAAAGGTAGATAAAATAAATTTCTGATTAGCTCTCACCAAACGGATCTATAGATTTAGTGCAATTGGATTCTAAAGTTGACATTGGACTAAAAATGATATAAAATAGAAAAGGCAATTCTAAAAGAGAAATTTCAAATTTGGACAATTTATCAGATAACACACCTTATTATAAAATAAAATAAATAAGACATCATAGTAATAATGCAAGGATAGACATCTAGACCCAGAGAACAAAAGAGCTAAGAAAGAGATTCAAACATGCACAGTCACCTGATTTGTGGTAAAGGCAACTGATGGGAAAAGCATATTTTCAGTAATGGTGCTTGTTCAATTGGACATCCACAGAGAAGAAAAATCTTAATCCTAACTTCTAATTATACACAAAATCAAGGCCTGGTGGATTGCAAGTCCGAATATGGAATTAAATAATGTGGGAGAAAATATTTTACATGGGCAGAGATTTATTATGTAAACTTTCCATTGGCAGGGATTGTATTACATATTAAATAATAAAGGACTAACAGATTAGAAAATATTATTGATAAACAAGGTACAGTAAAATTAGAATTTTCTGTCCTTAAAAAGATACACTATGCTTTCTGCTTTCAGCACCACATGTAAAGAGCATGGAAATAATCACCCTCATCCTTAAAACTGGAAAAAAGCTGGACAAACTACAAATAAATGACCTTTTCTTAAGCCCATCAGAAAACTGAGATTGTACGGCAAAACTCCCACCCTGATCTGGAGAGAGAGGCAAAATCACACATGGACAGCCAAGATCCCCTTACTTGGTAGGAACACTTAAAATGATAATTTTGAAAAATTGCTGGAGGCTGACTGTAGATACACCTGAGAGTGACAAACTCCTGGATCCAGAGTCTAAAAGGAGTCACCACAATGTGATGAGTTTTACTTCCAGGAAGCACACTGGGTCTCAGAGTGAGGCTATGAGAAGAACCCTCCCGTGGCTCAGGTAAGGATAGAAAAAGAATAATTGCTGTGTGATATTACCAGGACATTTTCCATAAAAATGCCTGTATTCCAGAGAAAAACACCTTATCAGAGTCTTATCCTAGCTGGTCAGGGGCATTCATCCCTTTACAGTCTCTGTTCGATTTTCTATCTCTCCAGAGGGGTAGAAAAAATTGATACTGCTGGAGAAACACTTCTGAAGGTCACCCCCTGAGACATAGGCTCACTAAAAGTCTGAGATTTAATCATAAGATTATAGAATGTTTTCCTTCCCCCAAACTTATCAGCATATCAACAAGTCTTCAGTATAGTAACTGACATACATTTAATAAAGCGACAAGATGCACACTATCTCTGAGAAGTATGTAGGGAGGTCCACTGTGAAGAGGAGAGGCAAAATCAAGGAAACTAGAGAAACTTGAAGGCTCTGGCCATTACAGCACCAACAGACATTAAACACAGCTGAACCCATAGCCAAATTAATACATCCTCTTACTTATATGGCCTCTTCACCTCAGTTCCTGTCATCAGATGCAATATGTCTGGCTTTCACATAACAGAAAGTCACAGGGAAGGTCAAAAGTCAAGAGACAAACCAAGTGTCAGAACCAGACTCAGATATGACATAGATGTAAAAATGTTCAAACAGGTGGTCTAAAGTATCTGAATAATATGTTAAAGGTTTTAATGGTAAATAGAAAGATGCAATAAGAGATGGGAATATAAGCAGAGAGATGGAAACTCTAAGAAAGAATTGAAAGGAAATGCTGGAATTTTTTTTAAGTAACTATAAAAGAAATGAAGAATGCCTTTGGTAGACTTATCAGTAGACTGCACATGGCCAAGGAGGGAATCAACAAGCTTAAAGATATGTCAATAAAAACGTACTAGACTTGAAATGCCAAGAAAAATAAAATTGAAGTAGGCTATACAAGAACTGTGGGATGATTTTAAAAGGTATGACATATGAGTCATTGGAATACCAGGAAAAGAAAAAGACAAGAATAGAAGAAATATTTGAAGCAATAATAGCTGTGGATAGTTCAAAATTAATGACAGACACCAAACCACAGATCCAGGAAGCTCAGAGAACACCGATTAGAATATAAATATAAAAATACACTTATGCTTATTATGTTCATATTGCAGAAATCCAAGGAAAAAGAGAAAACCTTGAGAGAAGTCACAGGAAAATAAACATTTTCCTATAAAGAAACATAGATTAGAATTACATTGAATTTGTCATCATAATCCATGCAAGCAATAGAAGAGTGGAGAGAAATATTTAAAGTGTTGAAAGGAAAAATTCGCCAACCTCAAATTCTATATTTAACAAAATTACTCTTTACAAGTGTCAGAGAAGAAAATGCTTTCTCAATCAAATACTGAGGTATTACATCATCAATACATTTGCCCTACCAGAAATGTTATGAGATTTTTCATAGAGATGGAAAATTACATATTATATATGTAAAACATATATAAAGACTATGTATAAAATCCGATGGAATTTAAAGTAACTATGAATGATGTGTTATTTAATAGCATGTATGTAAGAAAGAGCATCAGAGATCTAATAAATGAAGGCACAATACAATTACTTTTTCATGTTTAACTCATCTAATAACTATTCAAAATATTATTTACAAACTACAGGGTAATTTTAGCATATGGATAAGTGAAATGAATGATAGTAATGTTAGAAGAGATGGAGGGGAAGAATTGGGACTACTCTGTTACCAGGTACCAGCACTACACATGACATAGTGTAATATTATTTGAAGGTGAACTTAGACTAGTTAAAAACATATATTGGAAATTCTAGCAAAATAACTAATTTTTTTCAAAGAAGTAAATGATATGCTAAGAAAAGAGATAATTGAATCACATAAAATTCTAATTTAAAACTAGAGAAAGCTGAAAAAGAGGAAACAAAATAGGAAAAATAGAATGGAATGGAATAGAATAGAATACATTCACAAACATGGTATGTATCGCTTCACTTATCAAACTGTGAGCATCTTAAATGTGAGTGGTGTAAATACTCTGATTTGAAGACAGAAATTGTCAGAGAGGATAAAAAGCAAGAGATACCACTACACAGATGTGTTAAAAAATAAAAGACTTGTAAAAGATGCTCTCTACACAGACTTGTAGAGAGCATCTACATACATATATACATATGTATATATATCCATATGTGTGTACACACACACATATATCTACGTGTGTATATATATCCTGTTAACACCAATCATATGAAAGCTGGAATAGTTACATTCATTTCAGACAAAGGAGACTTCATATTAGGGCCAATTATAAGGGATAAATAAGTACATTGTATAATGATAAAAGGATAAGTACCCAAGAATAAATAACAATTGTGAATGTGCAGCACAGCATCAAATTCATGAGACAAAACTGATAGAACTGAAACAGGAAACAAATTTACCATTATGATGGGAGACTTTGAATACTTTTTCCAGTCATTGATGGCTCATGAAGGCAAAAAATCAGTAAGGCTATAGTTGATCTGGACAGCACTATCAATCAATTTGTTTTAATTGACATTTATAGAATATTTGGTCCAGTGACAGCAGAATACACATTAATGAAAAATGTTAATAAAAGGAGAAATTAGATATTATAACAGGGTATGGTTAATATGGTAACTTCCTGTAATACATACTTTTTTCAGTATGATTAATATGGTAACTCTCTGGCCTATTTTTGCAGCTAGTCTAAAACTTTCCTAAAATAAAAAGTTTCTTTAAACAAGAAGAGATTATGAGAGTAAATAAATAAGTCACAGTGTGGAGAAAGATACTTGCAATTTGTATATCTGACAAAGGAGTAATATGTTGAATGCATATAAAACTGTTACTGATAAAACTGTGGCGCAGTGGACTGAGTGCCAGCCTGTGAACCAAAGGGTCCCTGGTTCAATTCCCAGTCAGGACACATGCCTGGGTTGCAGGCCAGGGCCTCAGTTGGGGGCATGCAAGAGGAAACAGCACATCGATGTTTCTCTCCCTCTCCTTCTCCTTCCCTTCCCCCTCTCTAAAAAAATAAATAATATCCTAAAAGCAAAGAAAAAAAACCTCATACTAGTCTATAAAAATATAAAGATTAATGATCAAATAGAATAATGGACAAATGACTTAAAGAGACATTTCGTGACAGAGGGTACACTAATGACCATTAAACTTTGAAAAAGTACTTAGTCATCATAGAAATGTAAATTAAAACCACAATGAGATATCACTATACAGCCACAAGAATTACTAAAATTATGTGGTCTAGGAGGTATTGGTAATGATTTAAGTTATATGTGGAACTAACTAACTGAATTAACAAGCAAAATACAGACAGACTTGTAGAGAGCAGAATGACAGCTACTGGCAGGGAGGTTAGGGCAAGGAGAGATGGAGCAAAAAGGAAAAAGGGCCCACAGACATGGACAACAGCGTGGTGATTGCTGTGGGTGGGGGTGGGTGGAGCTGGGAGGGGGTATAAGGGGTAAATGGGACTGGAAAGAAGACAATAAAGAAATAAAAAAAGAAAAGCATGAAGGAGAAGCAAAAAGTATAGAGAAAACAAAAAATCATTCAAAATTTCACCACCATTGTTAAAATTTCGGCATAATTTCTCTTGGCCCTATTTCTGTGTTGTGTGTGTATGGCATACACACTTAGTATATAACATATATAACACATTTGCATGCATGCAATATATGTACATGTATAATATACACATACAATATATAAATAATATACACATATAAATAGTTATTATTTATTAGGTATGCCAGATACCTTGATTTTCTTGTCATATATACATATATATAGTCTCTCATAATCCTCTCAATAGTTTTGTGAGAAAACATTATCATTCTCATTTTACAGATGAGTAAATGGGGCTTAAGGGTATTAATTTGTTTGCCTAAGGTCATTAGTAAATAGTAGATCTAGATACAAATCTAGACCCAGTTCTAAAATCTGTAATCTCAACCACTATGCTACAGGACTGCCTGTACATTTCTGCCTTAAATCAAATTGGAAGCAACACTGAAGGGAAAAGAAACCAACAGGGACAAGAGGGAAAGAAGGAGGGGTGGACGGGGAAAAGGAAGGGAAGGGGAAAGTCAAGGAACATATAGCAAGGACTCATGGACAAAACCAAAGGGGAAGAGTTGAGGGAGAGAGGCAGGGAGGGGGCAAGGGAAAGTGGTGGGGGGGAGGCAGAGACAAATGTATTTGAAAAAGTAAATAAGTTAAAAAAAATAAAAATATATTAATTATATTTAAAAAACGAATTGTTTATTTTTTCTAAAAAAAATTGGAATTATCATAGAAGTAATTTTGATCCAGCTTTTTATTGTATTTTCTATAACAGTTTGTATCCTCTACTAACTTAATTTTAATGGATTTATGATATATTTAAGATTATTGAAATAATAAATGAGTTAATAAAATATTGTTTATCACCCTTCTCTGGTAAAGAGTAGACTTGGTAGATGCTCTGATATTTAGACTCTTTCAGTCATCTTCTTTTCGTAATCTTTTTTTCCACATTCTGCATAATATTCTCTATTTTTCTTTTTCTCTTACTACATGAACTACGAATTCTTTGCTTTTCAAATCCTGTTTAATGCTTTAGAAGTTATACATTTTGTATTTATTCTAAAAGCACTTAGTTTAAATTAAAGAATAACATCTCATTTTCAAAAGCACAGTAAAATAATAGCTCTTGATATCTCCTATGCAAGATAGGGTATTTAGCACACTTTTATTTCATATCATTATCTCCTGCTCCCCATCCCTCCCAGCTTGGTTTTTCTTCATGCAGCCTGGCCTTTTCAACCCTCAATACTCCTCTTATAAAAGAAAATTTCTGCTTTTACATCTTTTACATTATGTATTTTCTCTTAGAAGAGTTATTTTAGATATTTAAAGGTCCTTAATGCATAAAAACAGGAATATAACAAACGGCACCCTCTCACAATTCTGCTAGGTGTTTAAATTGGCACCATCACTTTGTAACATACGCATACTTTAGAACCCAGCAATTCCATTCCTAAATTTATGTGGAAATGTATACACACATTCACGAAAAGATATTCTCAAGAATTTTTACACTAGTAGTATTTGCAGTAGCCCCAAATTAGAAGGAACTCAAATGTACATTAGTAGCAGAATTCATATGTAGATTCTGGTATTTACATTTATCATTTATGAGAACTAACATGACACTGCTTTATGCAACATGGCTGTTATTTTTAAAAACCATATTGAATGAGAGAAACAAGACCTGATAAAGTATACGTAATAGGATTACATTTATGTAGCATTCAAAAACATGCAAAACTAATCTATAGTGACAGATGTTAAGATGCGGGTTGGATAACATGGGAGGAGGCATGAGCTGGGTCTCCCATACTGGTTATATTCTATGTTCTGATATGGGTGGTGTCTTTCTATTGTGAACACTCATTGACCCCGTACACTTATTCATACTTTATATGTATGTTCGTCTTAAAGAGTTTCCTTTAAAAACAAATGAAAGAAAGAAGCAGGTAGTGAATAGTCAAAGGATTCCATTAAATATTACATACAGAAAGAAAACTACCATATAAATGTAAATTATGTTCAACCTTATTAATCAGAAAAATGAAAATTAAGCAATTTCAGTTTACACCTGGTATATTGGCAAAAAATGTAAAAGTCAGACAGTATCCAGTGTTGGTAATGATATGGATTTACAGAAAATCTCACATAGTGCTGGTGAGAATATGTGGTGATACACCCACTTCTGAACAATGTTAACTCTCTAGAGTAATTTTAAGCATTAGCAAATCCAATGATCCAGCAATTAATTCCTTGTTACAAACTTAGAAAATCTCTTTCTTATACCTGGAAAATAGGAGATATGGCAAAAGAGTTTGTACCAAATTTGTTCCTAATAAAAACTGAATTAGTTCCAATTTCCATATCAAAGTAAAGTATGGTATAGTTACACAATGAAATATCCCATGATAAGGAATAAATATCTAGAGGTATGTGTAATTACATGGTAGATCTCAGAAAACTAATAATGGGTGGAAAAAAGCAAACTATTGAAGAATACATTAAGTAATATCCTGGTTACATAAAGTTCAAAAACAGACAAAATTAGCAATCATATTGTAGGACTACAAAAAAAAAGGATGATTTACAGGATTTTCTGCGGGGGTTGGGAGGATGTGTATTCAAGGAAGAGTACAGGGGGATTCAAAAATACTGGTGATGCACTAGTTCTTAAACTGTGTGGTAAGTACATGTTTATTGTATTTTAAAATGTATGATTACTTTAAATACACCTTTTCTGCTAAAAAATAAATAAAAAGTTAAAGAAAAGAAGAATGAAATATGCCAGCATAATCACATTTGGGCTTTCGGCCATGATCCTAAACCAAAGCTATTAATTAAAATAAGAAAACATTATGGTGTTAACTCCCATTGTTATTTTAGAAAGTGTCCATCTGATATCTTTGAGCCCATGGTCATTTGAGAACACAGCAGAGGGACCTATAGGGTAAATCACCAAGACTTGTTTACACAACAAAAAATGTGGCTGGTAAAATATTCTCTACTGATGTTTCTGAAACCAGAGACCGGAAACTTACAGTGGAAATGAGACCCTTTACTTTTCTTGCGCCAACACAAACAACAATTATAGAGCTATGTGAGAAAAGTTGTAAGAAATATGGCTTGGTTTCAGTGGTTCAACCAAGTCAGCAGAAATCTGTAATTGAGGCAGATTAGACCCCAAAACTTTATGATCTTCAGCAAGGACTGGCTCTTAGACATTAAACTGATCCCTGATAAAACAGCCCGGGGTCATGAGAAGGCTATCCTGCCAATTTCATTTCACTGTGGGACCCACTGACATCTGGCTCAGCTGCGGAAGCTGGAAAACTTCTTTAAAATTCTCTTGACAGTAAAAATGGACATGTGGAAAACATTCTAATCTGTTAATCTTTGGTGCTCCTGAAAAAGGGACATTTGGCTTTATACTGCATGATGATAAATATGAACCCTCCAGATCTAGTTGTACATAAGCTAATGGCGTTTGAATATAGAGTTTTCATTTCCGAAATGATGAATATGCACCTGCATCAACCACATGACACAGAAGGCCCCTGGATTCTTTGTTCACACTTGAGTTTTATAATTTGTCCCTTTTCATATTACTTCTATTTGGCCAGGAAAAATTAGCAAACGGTAGCAACTAATTTCTTCTCTTCTTCCTCTCCTTCCCCTCCTCTCTCTCCCCCCTTTACTCTGTCCCTCTCCCTGTGCTACCTTGGCCTGGGGCTTGTTCTAGTACTCTCTTTTTTCCTCCCTTCCTTCCCTGGCATTCAATATTTCAAATAACCAAGGAATATAACAAGAAAAACATGCATACAAGTATTTTCACTTATATTACTTTCATGTTATCATAAGTGACCTAATTTTTAGCACCACAGCATCAATGTCTGGCTTCAAGAGCAAGGGACTGTGGAAGCTGCCTGTATCCTTGAGCACCCACAGGTATACACAGCAGTAGTGAAACACAGCCATGACGGCTCACTTCGCCCTGCTTGGGGACCCAGGTTGCCTGTTGCTCTTACTTCATGTAGCTTGTTCCCCTGCCTCAAACTGCTGTTTGAGGGTGTCTTCTTGGTCTTTTTAAAAATAATCTTTTGTCTTTTTTCCAGTTTTCTTCATTACTTCCACTACATCCCTTTTTTTTAGTCTTAATATATTTATTCCAATTTTCAATACTATCCTAAAAGTCCTGGATTGAATGTCATAAAAGTAATTAGAGGATAAAGGAAGTATGTACAACTAAACATAGGTCTATGCGATTCCTTATTAAATAAATACATGCTACTCAAGAATTTTGCTTTCCCAGCCCTCAAACATCCTGTAAGTTCTCTAGTCAAAACAAATATGCAGATACATAAATAAGGACATAAATTAATTAATTTAAAAAAATAAAAGACTTTGCAGGGTCCTGGTTCAAAATGACAATGTCGGAGAATCCCAGGCTCACCTTTTCCCAGGGTCACACCAGATCTGCAGCTACATATGGAAGAGCTTCCTCTGAAAAATACAAACCATGATCTTAGCAGCTCCTCTGCATCTGGAAAACTAGGGAGGCCCACGTGGAAGCAAGTAGGGGAGGCTGGGACACAGTCTCAGCGCAGTAACTCAGAGTCGGGGAGGAGCTCAGAACCTGGGGTTTCTCCCTGAGGAGCAAAAGGTTTGAATCCTATGTGAAGCCCCCCAGTTTTTAAGACCTGCACCTTAGAGATGAACTCCCCAAAACACCTTTGGAAACCAACAGGGCTTTAGTCCAGAAAACCCACAAGGCCATAACAATCTGAGGAAACAACTCTTCAAAGTCTTGTACCTTGAACTCACCCACCTGAGAGCTCAGAACAGAAACAACTGATTAAAGAGGTACCCAGAATGTTTGTGAATGATACCTGTTTGCTAATCTTAAAGTGTCAGCCTGAGGGGCAGGCATCTAATCTGTCACACACCTTGGGGCCTGCTGACCGGTGGCACCCTCTCCATACTCTCCCTCCGCTGTGCTCTGGAGCACCAGTGTCTCCCAGATGGGAGCTTTGACATATCTGGTGGCCTGGTTTTTGTGGATGCCACCCAGGGGACATCCCTTTATCGCCTAATTCTGGAGGTCAGGGGACCTGCAATCCTGGTTCCTGCGGGGCTGTAATCAGAGAGAGAGCTCTTGGCAGACGACCCCTCACAGGACGCCACAGGTAGCAGACTGAAACACACCCTTGGTCTAAGAAAGAAATCTGTCTTTCTAGGATCTTCAGTCTGAGTGGCTGGCTTCTGGTTTCCACTCGAGAATGAGCCTATGGAAGGGCTCTGAGGGAGTAGGGGCTGGTAGACTCACTCTTGGCCCATACCCTCTCCCTTGCTTCTGCTCCCCGGTATTTCCCAGAGAGAAGCTTATACCCTAGCCTGGCACTCAGTTTTCTGTGGCTGCCACCAGGGGACATCTCTACATTACCTGGCTCTGGTGGCTAGTGGATTTTATGCTCCTGGGTCCCACAGAACTTTAACCAATGGAGAAAGAATTTTTAAGTAACTACCACCCCCAGGGCACAGCAAGCGGCAACAGGCCCAGGAGCTCCACCTTTCTGTGGAAGTGGCCTATTATCATCATAATTGCAGTGTGAGGTGCAAGAATTCTAATTAAACACACATCTCAGGGCTGACTGTCATCCTTTCCAGGGAATGCCAAGGGCGGATGCTATCTTTGCACTCCCCCAGCTGAGCTCCAAAGTGCCATTATCTCCCAGAAGAGAGTTTTAACAAGCATCTGGCGTCTGTTTTTGCGGCTGCTCCCTGTTGATTTCCCAGCGCTAGTGGCCAAGGGGGCTTCTTCTTGGTTCCCATGGGACTGTAAGAATCGGAGAGACAGTTCTTGGCAGGCTGCCCCTCCTGCAGCACTGAACAGGCGGATGACTGAAACATCCACACTCTTTCTGTGAAGAAGACCTATTTGCTTGTCCTGGAGCTTAGGCCTAACGGGCAGTTTCAGGTTTAGCAAGATCAAAGGCCTATGCACTGATCTCAGGGAACTAGGCCAGGGGACATTGCTTCTGTGCTCCTCACAAGGCTTCACTACCACTTACTGGTGCATCCCGGAAAAGTGTGCACTCACAGATGTTTGCAACTGCCACCCAGGGGACACCGCCAGACCACCTGGCTGTGGGTGCCGGTGGGTTGACACTTTTAGTACCACAGGACTGTGTATACCTGCACACTTTAAAAACTGCTGCCAGAGAGCCTGGCTTTTTCAATCAGCCTGAATGTGGCTACCGAAATCCTTTCTGTTAGGCCACTGACTGGTCTTGGAACAACTACTATGAGCCATTAAGAACAGGCTGCTTGGAAAATCACAGAGGTTTGAGAGATGAAACTCAATTACAAAGAAATAGAAACTATAAGTAGACTAAGGAGAATGGATCAGCAATCAAAACTTTCCCAAAAAAATAGTTCTAGACTAGATGGCTTCACTAACGAATTCTATCAAACATTCAAAGATGACTTAATACCTATCCTTCTCAAACTCTTCCAAAAAATGGGAAATAAAGGAATTCTTCTGAATTCATTTTATCAGGCCAACATCACACTTACATCAAAACCAGACCAGGACTCCACAAAAAAAAAAAAAAAGAAGAAGAAGAAGAAAAGAAAATTATAGGCCAATATTTCTGATGAACATGGAGGCAAAACTTCTCAACAAAATATTAACAAACCAATTTCAGCAGCACAGTAAAACAATCATAAATAATGATCAAGCGAGATTTATTCCTGGAATACAAGGATTGTTCAACATCTACAAATCAATCAATTTTGTTACACCATATTAACAAAATGATGGATAAAATCACATGATCATCTCCATAGATTCAGGAATGCATTAAACATTAGTTTAAGCAAAATGTTTTAGATCTTTTTCCTAAGGCAAAGACAACAAAAGCAAAACTAAACAAGTGGGATTACATAAACTAAGTAGCTTCTGCACAAAAAGGATATCATCAGCAAATGAAAACACAACTTACTGCGTGGGAGAAAATACTTGCAAATCATGTCTCTGATAGGGGTTACTATCCAAAATATATAAAGAACTTATACAACTCAATAGCAAAAAATAAAAAATAAAAACTGGACAGAGGATATGAATAGACATTTTTCCAAAGAAAACATACAGATGGCCAACACAACAGGCACTTGAGAAGATGATCAACATCACTAATCACCAAGGAAATGCAAATCAAAACCACAATGCGATCTCACTTCATACCTGTTAGAATGGCTATTATCAAAAACAAGAAATAACAAGTGTTGGCAAGGATGTGGAAAAAGGGGGACCCTCATGCACTATTAATAAGAATATGAGTTGCTGCACCCACTATGGAAAACAGTATGGAGGTTTCTCAAAATATACAACTATATGATTTAGCTATTCTACTCCTGAGTACAGTGGTACTTTGGTACTTGTCATTAATTCATTCTGGACCTTGTGACAACTGCCGCAACTGACAAATACCAAACGATGAAGCATTTTCTCTTGAGGGACAGTGTCGTTATTCATACAAGTTGTAGCAAGTGCAACAAATCCTGAGCGAGCACCAAATACAGAAACATTTTTTTTTCTTATCAAAATGTCACAAGTACAGGGTTTGACAAGTTCTGAAGCTGATGAGTACCGAAGCACAAGTGTATTTAAAAACACAAACATCTGTACCCCATATTCATTGCAACATTATTCACAATAGCCAAAATATGAAAATAAACTTAATGTCTATCAACAGAGGAATGGATAAAGAAGATCTAAGTTTATGCATGCTTATATATGTATATATTATATCTAGTATGTATATGTATATGTGTGTGGGGATATATATATATCTCTCTCTCCCCCCATACACACACAACTGATGTTCATATTACATATGTAATATGAACATTACATATGTTCAGATGTAATGAAGACAGTCCCACCTTTTGGTGACAGCTTGGGTGACCCTTGAGGGTATTATGCTAAGTGAGATAAGTCAAAGAAAAACAAATGTTGCATGATATCAGTTACATGTGAAATCCAAAAAAGCAGAACACAGAAAAACAGAGAGTAGAGTGATGGAGTGATATTTATAAGGGGATTGGGAGGGGGGTGCAGAGAATGGGGAGGTATTGGTCAAAGAGTATAAATATCCAGTGATAAGATTAACAGGTTCTAGACTCTAAGGTACAGCTTGGTGATTAAAGCTAATAATACTCTATTGTGTATTTGAAAGTTGCTAATTGAAGAAATCTTAAATGTGCTCACCTCAAAAAAGAAATGGCAATTATATGATGGGATAGAGAGGTATTAGCTAATGCCAGGATAGTAATCAATTTGCAGTATAAAAATGCTTCAAATCCTATGTTGTATACTTTAAATTACAGTGTTACATGGCAATTATATTTAAATAAAGGTGGAAAAAGAAAAAGAAAAAAACAGATATATGAGTAAATGGAAAAAAGTAAACAAGAAATATTTTCGAACAACATAGGAGAAACTGCCTTACCAAGTTCTTTTCAGGAAAAACTTCTACAGGATAGAACACCACCAGGACTTTTTCTATCTGGAATGCTAGGCTGGTTCACAAAGCCTGGCATGATGACTGATACCTAATTCTAAAAGGCTTTACCCCTCCAGTAGGAAGGGGAAAGGGTGGCCTGGGCTCCAAGGATTAGAGTGGTCACATGGCTAGAAATTTGATTTTACCTATGGAGATCCATAAGGGGAAACTTTGTTTTATTGTTAATCCTGGCTAGGTTTTTAATCTGAATGGACTAAGTCACAATGAGAACTGAATGCCATGTTCTTCTAGTGACACATGGTTTGTTTGTGTTTGGAGAACTTTGTTTTATGTCGTATTTATTTAAAGTATTCTTTAGGAGGTTATCCTCGTAGGTACATAGAGGCCTGGCAGTACAAATGTTTTCTTAAAGTCTAAAAAGTAATTAATTCACTAAAGGTCACATTTATCAGCGTTATGGCTGCAGAACAGGACTTATACATCTTTTACTTTGCTTCTTTTATTTCTACTTGAAACTAAGAGTCTGATTTTTTTATAATAATCTCACGAGACTTTTAAAAAACCAGTAAATCATCTTTATGAAAATCTAATAAGATAGACTTAATTACATCTTCGGCTGATATCACACATGAGCAACTTAAGAGAATGTCTCTTGGAATTTAATGTTAATATTGTTCAGAGTCATTGTCTCTAAAAACATGTGTCTTGACAAAAAAATGTTTTTGTCAAGACACAAAAAGAAGCTAGAAAATTGTACAAAAACCTCATTATCAATTTTACATTTAATATTTAAAGAAGATTTTAAAAGTGAGGATGCAGCAAGCTAAAACCAAAATAAAATAAGACATTTTAGCCTGAAGCCTCGTGTGTTTCCTGGGTTCCACCTGTTTTGTGTTCTCATATTTTTTAAATGATCCTGTACGTGGAGAGCATTGCCCTGAAGGTGAAACATAAGACAATCAGAAAGCTTGTAAATATTTTATCCTGAAAGTGTATCCCATGTGTTCTCTCAGGAAAGCAGAAGCAGGAAAGCAAACAGTTCAATCAGAAACAGAACAAAAGACAGAGCTCACTTTCCTTCGGTGATGGTTCCATCTGGAGAGGTGCCTAGGGGTTACTCCATTCAGGGAGAAAAAGTAAATATTTTGTTTGAGACACTTTAAAGTCTGCGGTTACACCAGCGTTTCAGACCAGAATTTCTATTATACTTTAAAACACTTGCATCAGAATCCATTTTATTGTCTTACAGGAGTGCTTTGCAAATTTGTATATTCTAGCATAACTTCTCTGAAATTTTCTCTTTATTACAGAGCTCTAAATCAAGGACACTAAGGCATCAAGTAAATAAATAATGAATTATAACTTCCCTTTTTCATTTGCTTTAAAACAGCTACCCAATTTTTCACATTGGAAGGACCTCTTTTTCCACATATTTTTATCTCTCTTCTTAGGCAATCTTAGCACAATTTCTTTCAGAATTTTGACCACACACATTCCCTTCATGTGGAAGAGATCCTTCATACCTTGCATGCACTATTTTCTTCAAAAACTATGCTTTTAATTGTGAAGGAGTTATTCTTATACCTATATATTCTTTAGTGAACTATTCCTGAGAAGCGTACTGGCTGACATGCCTTGCAGCAATATGAGGTCTAGAAAACCAGTGCACCTAAGGCATACCTGCAACATAGGAAGTTCGCATGCTCAGTTTGAATATAGCTAGTCTTCAAGATGGCCCTTCGGCCTTTCTGCAGCAGCTTATCCAAATACAGGTAAAGATGGCTGACATTTTTATTGATCACTTTTGGACTCTAGTGTAGATCAATGTAGGGAATTTATAAGAGTGTATTGGCATATTATGGTGGATTATGTTTTGAAACTTAAATCACTAAGCCAATGAAAACCATATAGTTGTTATTCCAGATAGAGAGGTTGAAGGCAGACAGGGGAAGGAGGGCTCGGGAAGTCAGGGGGAAGGGAAGAAATCTATGGTGTGGTATAATTGAGGAAAGGAGCAAAGCACAGAGGTTTAAAAGGTGAGCGTTAATGGTCAGCACAGGAAGGGAGAAAATGATTTTATATGTGGTTGCAACAGATAAAGGTGAGAGTTTTGAGGAAGGCGAGGGCCTAAGAGAGCAGATGGCAGCATTTGATACAAGACGTAACTCATGTTTTAATTAGAAAAGTAAGCAAAGAGAATCAAAGCAGTCTTTCTTTTCACATTTTGTAAATTTGTAAACAGCCTTTCTTTTTGGATTTTTAAAGTTTATAAGGTATTTTCATATAGTCTTCCTTATTTGTTCACTCTAATTTTGACAGAAGTTTTCATTAGCCTGTTCCAAAGGCTCCATAATTGCTTGAATATATGATATACCTGACGGGATCAAAAGACTGTCTTGATTTGCTGTATTTGTCATCCATATAGATCCCAATGAATCATACAAACCTTCTGCTATGTTAGTAAACGGCCAGCCTGAATCATATTTTTATTTAATTTTTCCACTATTTGCCTTTCTTCTCTAAAGTTAGAAACATTATTTTATTACTAGTGTGCTTTAAGTTTTGGCACAGCTATGTATTTTGGAGCACCCAGAGCAGCCAAATTTTATGGACTCTCTTGGGTACTTGTTCAGTTTAAGTCCAAATAGTCCAATCATATATATACCTACATTTAAAATATAAGCCATTATTTTATAGATATGTTGATCTAATTGTATGGTGCTATTTTTTTAAGTTATGATAAAATTATGGATATCTTCTCTTATTTGAAGTGTGGTTTTAATTGTAAATGGAGTACCAAAATGAATCAGTTTTCAAAATGTATTAGTCCAAGTAACATGAAGAAAAAAAATTAGTTATATTCTTGTTTTTACCATGTGCCAGGTATTCTATCCAATTCTTACTGGACATCAGAATTAGCAAATATTGACTTCTGGTCAAGATGGCAGAGTAGAAACATGCCATGCATGCCTCCTCCCAAGATTACATCAAAATTACTACTAAATATAGAACTCTCATTGAGAACTACATGAAGACTAGCTGAACAGAAGCTGTATAACTAATGATATAAAGAAGACATGGCAAAGCTGATAGAAAAAGCAGAGGCATTGAATAGGCAGGTCCCACACCCATGGTGTGGTCATTAAGAATCAGGGGGTGTATCTCAGCTGCAGATTCCCCCTGAGCAGTAATGGGTCCTAGCCCCACACCTGGCTCCACACTAAAGCTCCCCTCTGGGAGATAATGGCACTCTACAGCTCAGCCTGGGAGAGTGCAGAGATAGTACCCACCCTTGGAGCACCAGTGCTGGAAAGAAGAGTTCTGCTAAAATCTGGCTGTGAAAACCAGTGGAGATTACATCCGAGTGAGACGGAGTGCTTCTGGAGTCCCAGAGCTTCCACTCAAAGGGCTGGTGCACAGAAATGGTTGCTCGCAAACTCACTCACTCTCTGATCCAGTGCAGGGGCAGGAGCTCAAAAGCGCCAGGGACGTATGCGGAGGAGCTGAGTTGACTAGCTTCAGGATGAGGGATAAAAGGGCAGGAGGCAGGACAGCTCTCTCTGGGAAGTGCTGGCAGGCGCCATTATTTTGTTGTTGAACTCTTCTTCCACCCAGGGGGCAGGTGCAGGGAGGTGCCAAATCTGTGCGCTCCTTTCACCTGGCTAACATTTTTAACTCTGCCGTGATGACCCCTGAAACCCCAGCCCACTCAACTCAAGTGCCTGGCCCAAGCTGCTTTCTGTAGCTGATCTCAGTGAGAAATTAAACAAAGAAATAAAGGGAAATTTATAGTGATACAGGCCTACCTCAAGAAATAAGTAAACTCTCAAATAAGCAATCTAACCTTACACCTAAAGGAACTAGTAAAAGAAGAAAAACAAAGCCCAAAATGATACAAGGAAGGAAATAACAAATATCAGAGCAGGAAAAAAAAAAAAGAAATAGAGTCTACAAAAACAATTGAAATGGTCAATGCAACCAAGAGCTGGTTCTTTGAAAATAAGTGAAAATAAATCAATAATCAAAACTCCCAACAAACAAAACCCAGGACAAATGACATATCAGATGAATTTTAAAGAATTAATACCTAGTCTTCTTAACCTATTCCAAAAATTTGAAGAGGATGGAAGATCCCCAAAATCAGTTTATGTAGTCAGTTTTACCCTGATAACAAAACCAGACAAAGATACAAGAGAAAAAAATTATAAGCCACTGTCACAGATGAACATATATGAAAAAATTCTCAACAAAATATTAACAAACTGACTTGAGAAATTCATTAAAAATATCATGTAACATGATCATGTGGTGTTTATTCTTGGGAGACAAGGTTGTTTGAATGTCTGAAAACCAATTATTGTGATATACCACATTAACAAAATTAGGAATAAAATTCACATGATCGTATTGATAGATGTAGAAAATGCATCTAACAAAATCCAACATCCATTTATGATAAAAATTCCCAGCAAAGTGGGGATAGAAGGAACATAGTCAACATAATGAAGGCCTTATATGACAAACACACAGTTACTGACATACTCAATGGTGAAAAGCTGAGAGCTTTTTCTTTTAGATCAGGAATAAGACAAGGATGTCCACTTTCACCACTTTTACTTCAACATAGTATTGGAGTCCTAGCCACAACAATGAGACAAATGAGACAGTAAGAAGTAAAACTGACATTACTTACAAAAGACATGATACAATTTTATATAGCAAGAACCCTAAAGATTCCACCAAAAATATTACAACTAATAAATAAATTCATTAATGTAACAAAAATTAGTTGCACTTTTATACACCAATAAAGAACTATCAGAAAGAGAAATTAAGAAAATAATCACCTTTACAATTGCATCAAAAAGAATAAATACCTAGGAATAAATTTAACCAAGGAGGTAAAAGACTTGTGCTCAGAAAACTATATGACATTGAAGAAAGAAATTGAAGCATATACAAATAAAAGAAGCATATATCATGTTCATGGATAGGAAGAATTAACACCATTAAAATATCCATAGTACTCAAAGTGATACACAGATTCAGTGCGATCATTATCAAAACACAAATGGTATTTTTCACAGAACAAGAACAAATTATTTTAAATTTATATGGAACCACATAGGATCCAGGATAGTCAATACCATGTTGAGAAAGAAGAATGTAGTTGGTGGTATATTGCTACCTGATGTTAAACTACATTGTGAGGCTATGGTAACAGCATGGCAGTGACCTAAAAAAACAGACCCATAAATCAATAGAACAGAACAGAGAGCCCAGAAATAAACCCACACCTACATGGCCAATTAATCTGTGACAAAGCAAAATAATATACAATGGGGTAAAGATGGTCTCTTCAATAAATGATGTCAAAAGAATGCAACTGGATCACTTTGTAACAACCATATATGTGAATAAACTCAAAATGAATTAAAGACTTGAATGTGCTCTGCCTGGATGGCTCAGTTTATTGGGGTACTGTTGCATACACCAAAAGGTTGTGGGTTTGATCCTCAGTAAGGACATACGCCTAGGTTGCAGGTTAGAGCTCCAGTTTGGGGACCTACAAGAGGCAGCCAGTCCAGGTTTCTCTTTCACATTGGTGTCTGTCTGTCTCACTCTACCCCTCCCCCCTTCCTCTCTCTCTAAAATCATTAAACATATCCTTAGGTGAGGATTTAAAAACATTGTTAAGACAAATGTGAGATCCAAAACCATAAAATTCCTTAGAGAAAACATAAGCAGTAAACTCTTTGACATTCCTCTTAGTAATATTCTTTTGGGTGTGTCTCTTCAGGCAAGGGAAACAAAACAAAAAATAAACAAATGGGACTACATCAAACAAAAAGTTTTTGCACAGTGAAAGAAAACATCAGCAAGACAAAAAGGTAACCTGCTGAATGGGACAAGATGTTTGCCAGTGAAATATCCCATAAGAGATTAATATTCAAATCTGTGTAAGAAACTCATACAACTTAACACACACACACACACACACACACACACAAAATTTTGATTAAAAAAAGGGCAGAGGACCTGAATAAACATTTATACACATGACCATTAGACATTTATTTGAAGAGGTGCTCAACATCACTAATCATCAGGGAAGTGCAAATAAAAACCAGAATGAGATCACCTCATACCTATCAGAATGGCTTTTACCAATAATCAACAACTAAGTGTTCATGACCCTAGCGCACTATTGGTTTAAGTGTATATTGGTGTAACCGCTATGGAAAACAGAATGGAGATGCTTCAAAAAAATTAAAATCAAACTGCCTTAGGATCCAGCAACTTCTGAGTATTTAGCCAAAGAAATCCAAAACATTAATTGGAAAAGCTTTGTGCATCCCTGTTTGTTGCAACATCACCAAGATATGGAAGCAACCTAAATGTCTATCAATAAACAAATGGATAAAAAAGAAGCAGTGCATATATACAATGGAATATAACTCAGCCATAAAGAAGAATGAAATCTTGCCATTTGCAATGACATAGGTGAACCTGGAGGGTCTTATGCTAAGTAAAATAAGTCAGACAGGGAAAGATAAATACCATTCGATTTCAGTTGTATGTGAAATCTTAAAAATAAAATAAAGGAACAAATAAAACAGAAACAAAATCACAGACACAGAAAACAAATTGATGGTTGCTAGATGCGAGGGAGGTTGAGGGGTTGGGTGAAAAGGTGAAGGGTGTAAGAAGGAAACCTTCACATATTTGGGTTTATCCCCTCCCCCGTCATTGATTAGTAGGCATCAAAATACTACCTAAACCTTTTTGATAGCAGTAGCATTGGTAGGTATAGTATTATTTATTTGGAGAATTACTGTGATCTGCTTTTCTTGTTTCATTTTTTTGAAAGTTTTAAAATACTGTACATGTATCACACACAGAGGTTTCAGAAAGCTAAGGAATGCATTCCACATGTTTCTTTTTTTGACTGTCAAAAAAACCATTTACTCAGAAAAAAAAAATCTTTATTGCCTTAAAGAATGTCTAGATGACTAAAAAATATAGTGGGTCATTATTCTTTATGATGTTTACATGGAAGGCCAAAAAAAAAAAAAACCCCACAGAATAGATTGCATATATTAGGTTGTATTTTATTTTAATTTTTTTCATATTTAGAGTATAGAGTTAAATGATTTTGGTTTCAAATCCTGTAGCAGCACTGTAAGGGCAAAAGTCTTAATAAAACACATTAAGTTGTTTCTCATGAGAAGATATTACATCTTGTATTTTATATGTCTCATAGAGATTTCCTACTTAACTTTACTTGGTCAGATAAATGTTACCAGTGTTGTAACAATAAATAAGGAATGTTGACATTAAAACTTATCTTTATACTAAATTTCAGATATTGCTGGGTTAAAAAACACTAGCTGACACAAAAATGTTTAGATACATGGGCTACAGGGCTCATAAGTAACAGTAGAGTGTTTTTCCTCCCTTGGATAAGGGTGACAAGTGAATTTAATATATTTCTTTTAGATAAGTGTTCTGCCGATGGATCAGATTTATATATGATTTTGAGTGTGTCTTTTTGGGAATTTTTTTCTAGCAAATGGAAGTAATGTTTTCTTCAGATTCCTAGAGCAGTCTATGACTTATAAAATAATTAGGACTGTGACTTCACAGAAGAGGCCTTTTGTCTTGTATTGAGAAGCATGTAAACATGTTATCCTCTTTATATTAAAGGTGCATTTTTAGTTGTTATATTTTATCAGGGTAATAATTTATAAGCAGCACAAAATATGTTCATTTAATCAACAAACCTTTATACACTGCCTGCCTACCCTGTGTAGCAGGTTATGCATTAGCACTTTGAATACCATTTTTTTTTAAATCAACACTTCTCATTTCCTTTATCTTTAGGAGAGTAACAATGAACCCTGTTCTTCCTCTTTAAGAATACTTGTATATATTCTATAAGTAAGACTTTGAAGGGAACTGCTTCAACAGCTCACTTTTCAAATGTGGGAAGTGGGGCCCAAAGAAGTAAAGTGACTTTTCTAAAGTCAAATATCCAGTTAATAAAGAACTGAAAGCAAAACCAAAGGCCTTTCTATTGCATTCTTATTTCTATTGCAAACTTGTCCAGTTTTGAGTAATGTTTATAAATACAGCAGGTCCTTAAATAACACCTTTTTTCCCCGAAGCCATTTCTTTATAACACCAATGAGATGCCCTTAGAAACTAAACTCTAATAAATCAGGTAGCCTATGATAAAATTGGTTTTGTTATATGTCATTCCTCTTAATGTCTCAAAACCTATTAAGTGAGGACTTTCTGTATGAGGTTGGTGAAAGGGACAAAAACTTGGGTAACATTAAACTTAAGTGCTTTCTGCGAATATCAATGGCCTTTCAATGAATTATTTGTGTATCAAAATGATTCAGTTTAGAGCTAAATCAACTTGAAAATAATATTTTTGGTTTTCCATATATTGAAATAAATAGCTAGTGCTCTCTTGCTTAAATATATTATGTTGTACTTCATTTGGTGTAAAGTTTTGGATTTCTCTTTTCCTTAGTGGGATATGATGCCTGGAAGAGTTCCACCTCTGTAAAAATTTTAATACAGGTATATATTACAGAAGCATGCATGCATTTGTTAGATGGCTTTCAAACTTTGATGTAAATTCCTCCTGGACATGTGAGGTGATGTGAGTAATTGATACAAGATCAGGGACTGGCCTAAATACTGAGCAAGAACAGACATTCATCTATTAAGAAATGCAGTAGTACTTACAGAGTTCTGTAGACATTAACTGCAATGAAAGTAAACTAGATTAAAGTTATTAGGGGATACAGCTGAAATATATGCATGCACATACACAGATAGCTATAGCTATGCAATTCTCTTTATATTTATGTGTAGCTCTCTGAAACACATTCATCAATGTAGCACCTGACTGAAATTTATAAATTTATGACATGTGAGGACACATCATAAAATACTACCTTAAAAATTCAATGTACTTGAAAAAATAAATAAATTTAAAAAAATTAATTCTATTAAGCATCTAGAGATATTTATAATACTGCATCTTACTCTTATTTATGTCCCCCATAGTGAGCTGTCCATAGAAACCACCTAATAAATACATTTTAATAAATAGAGAATTAATACTATTTTGGGATATGTCTACCAAATTGTGCTACACAGCAGAGGGATTCAGCATTATGTCAGCGCTAATGTTAAATGTCAGTGCTAGTGTTAAATGTCAGTAAACAGGAAACAGTAACAAGTTCAGTCATTGATGTTGCTTTTACTTCTCTGGTAAGGACTGCTCCCCTAAGCCCCATACTCTGTGGAATCTTCCTACCCTTCAAGGCAAAACTCAGATGTCATTTCCTCCATGAAACCTACTCTGATTACCCCAACCTGAAATAGTTTCCTTCCCCCTTGAACTCATAATATTTTCCGAACTTACCTGAATTAGAACTTCTCACAGTTGTCCTTTTATTTTAATCATGCATATATACATCTGATCTTTTCCACTGCATTATAAGTTTTTTCAGTCAAGGACTGTGTTTTAAATATATTGGTATGTTAAACTTTTTGTAAGTGAATAATTAGTAAATATTCTTTAGCTTACAGAAAATTGAAGATACTACTAAAAGCTATCATTCTATAGTAATTTTGACAGAAGAGGAAGTCTCCTTGTGAAATTAGAACTTGTTCAACTAATAGACATTTATGTAATTTACATTGTATTGTCCACTAAGAAACTAAAATCTCCTGTAATAAATTATAGGAGACTTGTTCAAGTAAATGTATTTTATTTGACAGGAAATCATAAATATGGTCCCAACTGATTTGTTCATAAGTTCATATGAGCTTTGGCTCATAACATGCTTCCTTGTCTGTTGTGGTTTATGAATCCAGGACATTGTGGCTTATCAAACAGCAAAATGTTTTGTGATATGGAAGGAAGTGCAATGCCCAAAGATATTTTCTTTTCTATTTTCATCTGTTGCAAAATACTGATTGAGACTCCAGTCTGCTACATCAGAAATTTTCAACTGGTATGCTGCAAGAATTTTTAAAACACGCAATACCTAACTAGTTAGTCAGAGGCACTACCTATTTCACTTAGATTGTCAAATTTAAAAAAAAATGATAACAAGCAACACAATAATAGCTGTCTGGTATGAATGTATCAAAATTTCACATATTTTTGGTCAGATTGGCCAAAATGTATAACTTTGGTGTGCCACAGAATTTAGTAGTTATTTTGTGTGTGCCATGAGATGAAAAAGGTTGAAAACCACTTTGCTCTGCTAATGATACTGACATGATTAAAATATACTTGTCTGCAAGCTTTAGCCCTGCTGCTTATCTGATGTTGTTTTCTAACTTTGGCTCCCTCTACACCAGTCACAGTGGTCTCTTTACGGCTCTCTAAACACCACGAGCATTCTTCCTTTTCAAACATTTGTTCTGACCTTGTTCACGTTTGCCTTAAAGACTATTCTTTTGGATAAGTTCATAGTTCACTTTCCTACTTCATCGGAGCTTCGGAACAACGTTCCTTGAAAGCATGGTATAAATTGGCATCTCTCTCCTGTCATTTGTTTTTCTGCATTTTTCTTATCTTGTTATTTTACCATTGTTTTTTCCTACCACCAGAATCTTGGGTCCATGAGAGCACAATGGTTGTATGCATTGTTTTCCACAATAGTATACCTTGAACCCAGGGCCTTGTAGGAACTCAACAAATAATCTGTTTAATGATGGGATGGATAGTTACTACTGAGCAGTAAATGTTTTAAGTTTCCCAAAACAAAGACATGGTTACATTTGTGCTTAACCCTAGTCAATCTTTTTATCATACTGAATTTTATATAGAATATGAGGTTTATCCAGAAGGTATTTAGCCATTTTTAAAGGTATTATGAGAAATAGAGACATTTTTATTTAAGAAGATTCAAGAAATATTGTACATAGGACAATGATGCCTCAGTCCCCTTTGAAGAAGGCACCTTGAGACTTCACACAGTTCTCCCAATCTCCGTCAGCTGCCCCGTCACATTTTCCTGAACCTCATCAACCGTCTGTAATCTCTTCCCTTTCAAAGATGATTTTAGTTTTGGTAAAAGCCAGAAGTTACAGGGCACCGAATCTGGGCTCTAGGGGGTCTGAATCACCTGGGTGATTTAATGTTTCCCAAAAAACTCTGCACCAGATGTGATGTATGGGTAGGTGTAATGTTGTCATGAAGCTGTCAATCATCAGTTGTCCATAGTTGCAACCCTCTAAATCATCTGAGTAGTTTCTGCAGAGGAATGTTCAAGCTTAAAGCAAAATTTGATGCAGATTCATTGCTCTACTTGCTCAGTCATTTTGAATGTGATAGCCATAGAGTATACATGCTCACTCAATGGTGTCTACTGCGCCCACTGACTAATACAGTGAAGTTGTCATTGTTCACGCATGTGCATTTCATCCACTCTCCTTGGCTTCCAGGTTACATTGATGTCATACAAACCATTCTCTTTATATTAACAATGGCTAGACTTTTCCTGGATAGACCTTATATATTGTGATTTAGCAAATAGGAATTTAGCAAATATTTATTGTTCAGTCTACTCAAAATAACACTGCCTCTTCTAAGAAAATGTTCCCCAACCACTCCAAATATATGAATGTTTTATTTTTTTTTCTATCTTTACCAAGGACATGTTTTCATTGCTTTTAGAAAGAGAGGAAAGGAGAGAGAGAAAATTGATGGAAGAGAGAAGCATCAATTTGTTTCCTCCCATATGTGCCCAGACCAGGGATCAAACCCACAACCTACATATGTGCCCTGACCACGATTTGAACCCACAAACTTTTGGTAACCGGACAATGCACCAATTAACTGAGCCACACTGGCCAGGGCCAACCATGTGCATTTTATTAGAGGCTAGAAATTATTGCACTTTCCCAATTTCCCACACCCAACATACATACACTCCTCCAAGGTATATGAGTGGACTCGTTGCCCCAGTGCTGGTCATCTTTGTACTCTAGTGCACTTGGCTTTAGTAGCTGGTCCAAAAATGAACATGTGGCTCAAGGTGGGTCAATAAAGATCCTTTGCCCGAGAATTTTCTGGTTGTAGCTCATAAAAAGTATTTGATATTCTAATACAAAGCCCTGTGGCCTTTGTCATAACAGACATGAAAGTGTAAGACCAAGAAAACAAATGATGAGGGGAGGAGAGGAATAAAGAAAGAAAATAGCCAAAAGGAAAAAGGACTCATGGACATGGAAAACAGTGTGGTGATTGTTGGAGGGGTGGGGGGAGTCAGGGGAGGTGGGCATAAGGGGACTAAATGGTAAAGGAAAAAAAATAAAGATTTCATTAAAAAAATGAAAAATAAAGTATCTATCAACCAAAAAAGAAAACTAAGAAAAGAAAGAGAAAATGAGAGGAGTGAGGAAGAGAAGGAAGGAGAGATGGAGAAAGAGGGGAGAGGTATTCAGAGAGGGGGTAAGAAAGAGAGAGAGAGAGAAGAGGAAGGTAGGGAGAGACAGAAAGAGCAAATGAGGGAAAGAACAAGCCAGGGATCAGCACCCTAGATCAGCTCCACTAAATTCTTCCACATTTTACTTACGTGAACCAATACATTTTTGTTCTTTGTTGTTGTTGCTGTTGTTACTTAACAACCTCATCATCCTGATTAATACAAGATGCAATATAGTAAAATTGATGGACAGTATCTGCAACAGGAGTTTTTAGGATACATGTAGGGAAAAAAATTCCCCATCACAAGACATTTCTTTTTTAATATTTTATAATGATGATCAATACATGCAAGAGAATAACCTTAAAATGCAATTCAGGGGAATCATCTTTGCAGGAGTCTGAGCTGATGAGATGCACTTATATGTCTTTCTGGTAAAATAAATTGATATATGATCCAACTCAAACTTTTAGAAGATGATGGATTGTATATTCCTTAAAGTGTCTCCCTTTAATTTTTTTTTGGAATCTGCCTTTGACAAAAGCTAGGTAGAAAGGAATTCAAGATTAAACTCAGTGAAAAGGATGCTAGGACTTGTCACAGTCCAGCCAGAAGCAGAAGACATACAGGCAATTGAATGTATGGAATTATTTACACTGGTTGTAGAACTATAAAACTAAACAGACAATGAGGCAACCCAGAGAAGAGCAAGGGTTGGATTAGGACAGGACAAACCAGGTACCTAGGTACAAAATTTAGGAGACACTCATTCTCAAGTGCTTACTGGCTGATCCTAAGAGTGAATGCCTCCTTAAACCTAGCACCCTGCATGCCTCACTTTTTAGGAGGTGCCCCTGAGACTAGAAACAGCAGGAAACCACCACTGCAGTGTCAGTGAGGTCCCTAAACTGGATGAACGAAGGAAGGGGACAAGGTTATTGGAGCCCAGCATCCAGTCACCAGGAGGAGGCCAGGCCCATGGCGGGCTGGTCATGGTTGAGATGGCATTGGGAGCCACAGAGGAAAGAGGCTGTGAGGGGGACACAGCGTGGGGGAAGTATTCTGCCTTCTCCCTCCGTCAGAGCGTTCTACCTGCTGAACCTGCGGGAGTCTCGCTGACGTGGGAGTTTGGGGAGGGCAGCCTGAGGCATCATTCCTCTGGGAGAAGAAGCAGGAAAGGGATGGACGCACAAGCCCTGTTGGAACAAACATTTGTTTGAATGTCACAGGGCTGTGTTCCTTGAAACTCAGAGGTACAGATGGTGCCTTTCTGGTTCTGTTGTGAGAGTTGTGGAGACTAACTTTCATTCTTCCCCAGATTAGATGTTTGGCATATCATTTTTTTTCCATGATTAATATTTCATGTAATTTCCTACATATCCTATATCTAATTTTTCTCTTCTCAATTTTATCTAGTCAATGAGGAAAATAGCACTTGAATTAGACTAGATCTAAAGATTGATGCCTGATTATCTTTTTATTCTTAACTAAGCTTGGTATTGATTTGGGGTAATTGGGATTATTAAAGTAAAACAAAAAGTATGTTACAGGTCATGTGGAAGCTTTTGTAAACCTAGCAGTATTGGGCAGCTTTACCACAAATATGTGTGGGTTTGGCACCCTTCAGGAGACTCTTCAACAAGTGTTTTGTTTTGTTTTGTTTTTAAACTGTGTTTTATATGACTTTTTCTTGGCTATTGGCACTGGACATCACATTTGTATGCCATCTGGAGGTTTACTGCATTTTGCCTTCTCAAGGAATCACTGTGTCTGCTCAGAATTTCCCTGTTGTAGTTCAGATGCCAAGGAATGGACTTAACTTCAGTAATGTGTTGCTTCAAACTACAACAGAAGAAACCCTTAATATTTTAATTCTATCTGTCTATGTTCATAACTTTATGACACAATTACTTGTTATTGAGCAAACTAAATTCAACTCACATGTATAGAAAGCCTTGAGATTGGATAAAACCCTGGAGGTCATCAAAAACACAATAGCTTCACTCACTGTGGAAGCATTTTTTTCTATATAGATTTAGATTTTATTTTAATACTTTGGTAGCAAGGAATCATTATTTTGAGAGTTAACCTGTTTAAGTTTGGGGGGGCATTAAATGGCTAGAGAGTTATCCCTCCTAATCAAGAACAATCTTCCTCTCTCTGTTTTCCTCTGGAACCACACAGAATGTGTCTACTTTCTTGACCACATGGTCATCTTGGACTATGGAACTACAACTATTATCTACCTTTGGATTTTATTGAAGATAAATACCCACAACTGCCTTAACCACTGATTGTATCATGTTTTCCAGACATGTTGGTTTGCTCTAAACCTACTTCATCTCCTGTATGTTTAACTGTAATTACACCTACTTTTGTTTTGTTTTTCCTCCCTTCTTTGAATAATTGGCTGCAAATGGAGAAAAACCCATTCTGATTTCATGCATACTAAACTTTCTCTTTACTTTCAAGTTGTACTCACTGCTTAGAAAAATATATACCATTGGTACATAAATATCTTGTGACATATTCTGATCAATGGTGGCTCTAGAGTAAACAAGGTCCTTGGTAAGTTATTTAGAAATCAAGTTGAACTTTAGTTATTTGAAATGAACAATAAGAATGTGAGTGGTAATACTCTACAGTGATGTAATATTGCAAGATATTTTGAACTCTATCTTTTTAAATATATGACAATGTCCAGTTTAATGAGCCCTCCAGTTTAAATGCCCCCCAAAAAATCTCTCCTAATAAATGGCTGAATAACACACTTTGGCATAAATAACACCCCTATTTTATTACAAAATCATAAGCATGTAATTCTAAATTTATCTCAGATTTTCCCTTAATATATTACTATTCCTTCTGCTGCATCTAACTTTCTAACTAATATTTCTATTTACACATTTCCCAACCTTCTATCCACCTCAATTTTTGCTCCCTTACTAACAAAATCTGAGTAAAACAAAACTCTGATGATGCATGATTATTTATAAACTTTAAGTAGATCCTTATTTCCTAGGTAAAATAAAGCTCAGACCCTATAAAAAGGTAGCCAGGGCATTCGTGATCAGGATCTGTAGCTCACCCGCACCTCAACTCTCCTTACAATAAAAATTGCATTAAAATCTTAGATGTCCTTAGCCTGTTAATCAAGTATCTTTTCTCAATGTTTCCTCTCCGTACAATATTCCTTCCCCACTTTTAAACATCTTTCAAGGCCCAATTCAGAGCCAAACTATTCCCCTACCTCTCCTTTCTTGCTCCACTACAAAAGATAGAAACCACATCAGTGGTGTTTCCGAATAGCTTTGTTTATAATTCTTATAATAGCTAACACATTCTACCTTGTATTATAGCTCATTGTATTTATGAATATCTTCTCTGCCAGGTCATTAACTTAATGATGTATTAGTTACTAATGTTTGTTTCCAAGTGACAGCAGCCAACTTGGGCTACGTTAAGCAAAAAGGAGGCTATTATGAGAGCACCAGGATGTGTCATGGAAACCTCGTAGAGGAAGTATACAGACAAACGAAGGGCAGAGATTTGAGAGCCTTTACACCTGATTCTGAATCTCAGCTTTCACCACGTATCAAACATGTGACATTATGTGTGATTATATTAAACATTCAGTGACTCAGTTTCCTCATTTATAAAATAAGGATAAGAATAATAGTATTTATCTCCTGGGATCATTGTGTGGTTAAATGCATATGACACAGCTCTCATTAAATGTTATTTTAAAAACAAAGATAGGGAGGAAGTTAGCGCTGGGCCTTAGGAAGGACTAACAAGCTGTCTGGAACTCAGGTGGCATTGTTCTGGTTCAATTATGCTTTGTCTTACCTTTTACTACAGACAAAATTTCATTGCTCCCCATTACTCATGAAAAAAAAATGGCTTGTCTATGGCCACATGCAGAATCAGGGGTGAAGACTTCCAAATCCCTGCCCTTTGTTTGTCTGTATACTTCCTCTAAGAGGTTTCCACGAGACATGCTGATGCTCGCCCCTCTGAGAATGATGGATTCCATCTTTGTTTCTGCTCCAAACTCTGGGGGAGGACACTGTGATTGACCCAATGTAGATCCAGCCAGCTGCACCCTAGATCAATAAAAAGTCACTGAGCAAACACACATATAAAAGACAGTTTCCAGAAACCCATTTTTATGATAAGGCACTTCTAAAAGAAGGTTTAGGGAGCAAACAAAAAAGTGATCCACTAACATGTTTTATTTATTTTGGTACCCTTATTATGTAGTTTGGTGTCTCTAATTCAATTGTATCAAGTAAATTTATTATCCTCTACAGACTTACTTGCACCCTGGTCTTAGTATTGCATGCATGATTTCTCTATGCATCATTTGTTTGATTATTTTAAAAGTATTTGAATAGTAACTTGCTATGTTCTAGGTACTATGCCATATACTGAGGGTATATGAATGAGAGAGTGAAGTTCCTGACTTCATGAAGCTCATATAGTGCTTGCTGCTTTAACTTTTTTTTTTAATGTGGTCCTCCTATTATCACAAGCCATCCCTGCTTTTTAAGTGTTAATAACACTGTCAATTCTTTGTCAGCACCACTGTGTTTTTTCTGTTAACAATTTTTTTTTGTTTATTAACCATTTAGTTATATTTTCACACTAGTAGGTAGGCCTCCCACTAACATCCATTTTGGAACTGGGAATCACTTACCTCCTACCAGTGAAATTCTGGAAACATAAAGGCTAAATTCTAGCTTCATCTCTACAACTCAAGAACTCTGTGGTTTTGGGTAACTCCCTAAATGCTCTGGAGCTTTTAAAATTAATTAATCAATCATGTAAAGGATTTTGATTAAATTATCTGGCTGTAAAAATCTGATCTGTAGTTATTCATGAAACATACATGATGAATTCCGCCTTTACAGGCAAAAAATGTTTATTTACACAATGTTATTTATTGATCTATCTGCTTTTGTTTCTCACCCTCATTACCATTATTTCCACCCATTCCTCTTTCTGCACATACTAAAGAGTATTGTGCGAGCACACAAGGCTTGGTCCAAGAGGAGTGAGCGTCAGGAAGTGAGAAAGACGATCCACTCCTTCCAGGACTCTCAGCAGAACTCAATTACTAGGTTTCTGAGAAGACTGAATGTTTATTTTCCTCAGAAGTTTTAGGGCCTCATTGTTCCTTTAACACATATCTGTACCTCTCTCTGTCCTCTCTTTTCACTCTACCTCAAAGACTGTTTTCTCAACTAATTTCCTGGCTCAATCCCATGTTTCTGCCCTGATCCCAAACTTAGCCCTACCTTTCTTAAATGTATCTCTATTAAATTTTTCTTCTGTGTGTGGCATCTTTCTTGACTCATTTAATTAGCTTTGTCCTTTGTAACTTTCAACTTGCATAACTCCCATATCTCCCATATCTCTCCCTTCACATGCACCCACCCCGAATTCTGCCCCAACTTTTTTCTTCATTTTATCTCACACACAGGTCCTTTCTCTGCCTCTCTACTTTTGTCAAATGCTTGTTAAAGCCAGGATTTATTGGGTGTTGAGTGCCAAGCTATGGGATAAACAACTTCCTTGGAAGATTCTCACTGTATCTTTAGCAAACTTTACAGTTGGGGCAACGGAGAGGTAAAATAACAATATCAAGGTCACAGTTAACAAGTGTGAGAGCAGGTTCAAACAGAAGTCTGTCTCTTGAATCAGATCTCTTAAGCAGTGGGCTGTATGCACTACATTTGTGTTTAAATCTATTGCCTGCTCTCCCCTGTCCTGTCTCTGCTGAAATGACCCATTTCAAAGTTTGCCAATGGCATAGATCCAGAGGACTTTCTCGGCTCTAATTTTCCTTAACTACTTGCAATATTTTATTACTATTAAATGAAAGTATTTAGAGAAAGTTCTGTCACCCTGACTTGTGACATTGTACTTCCTCCTTGAACTTGTCTTTTTCACAAACTCATCTTCTTTATCCTACCTCCAAAATGTAGTATTCGTTCACCAACACCAGGGCTTGAATCTCTGCTATTTTTATTCTAGACAAGTCCCTTCAGAGAACTCAGAAGTGAAATAAATCAAGTAAAATTGTTTTATTATTTTTAATTGTTGTAAGAGATAACTGACTGCCTGAACCAAAAGCAGTGACAGTGTATTGTGGGTTTATATGTGTGAAAGGGAGGGAAACAATGGGACAAAGGATGGAAGGAGCTAATTGAGAATATACTGTCGTAAGGTCCTTCCCTACACATCACATAGATATTTGAAGGTGGACTTTTTGAAGGTAGACTATTATTAACTAAAGATGTACATTGTAAACCCTAGGTGTAGGTTAAAGAAGAGGTAGAGATATTAAGTCAATAGAAGAGATAAAAATTGAATCAAAATGATTAAGAAATGAGAAAGTAGAAAAAGAAGGAAAACAAAGCAAATAACAGATAGAAAATAGCTAGCAAAAAGTCAGATTTTAGGTCAACCATATCAATGGGTATATCAGTTCTAATTAGCTATGCTGATATAACAGTACACCCCAAAGTGAATAATATATGGGATATCATCTCCAACATATGGGATGTTTGTTCTTTACTCATGAGACAGCTCGCTGTACACAGTCCTGTCCATGAGCATCTTTCCTCCAGGGAGTCATTCAGGGACCCTGCTTCCTTCAACTTTGTGGCTCACCATTTTCTAAGGCCTCACTGTCACCTGCATTTGACTTTTAAAAATGAAGAAGACACAGCTTTTGAAAAGACTTGTTCTAGAAACGGCCTGTATAACTTTGCTCACACGCCATTTGCTAACCAGCAGTCACATAACCACCCCTAACCACAAGGGCAGCTTGGTCGAGTCAGCAAGCTGAGTCCTGGAAGAAGGGGGAACCAATTTCTGGTGCAGAGTCACAGGTGAGCAATTAAATCAAAAGGTTAGAGATTTTCAAACTTTATTATCCAAAAAAGTCATCTTGGAGTTCAGAACCATGCATATACTTTGCCTTTAGATGACAAAATACAGATTTGGGGAAAGAACATAGAAATCTACATTTTAAATGAGGACTTCAAGTTATTCTGATACTTGGATGGTCTCATTCTGAGAAGAGCTGCCCAAGACAGGAGCCGTTATGGCAGCTGGCGCAGCATGCACTGACGCCTCAGGTGTTTCCTGGAACAATTTAATCTGTTGCCACTCAAGTATGTTCTGGAGCTCAGCGTTTTCAGCATAATGTGGGAGTTGTTAGAAACGTGGAAGCTCAGGCCCCACCTCAGACACAGTAAGTAAAATCTTATGCTCATTAGAGTTTTAGGACAACTGATCCAAATATTTTGTGCCAATAGATTAGAGAGAATGGATGGCTACCAAAGTGTAGGGGCAATATACACTCAAGAACAGGCAAAAGGAGATGATTCTGAGAGGAATCATCTGCGGAATTTGAATTGAATCCAAGAAATGAGAAAATAGGGCAAGATCAATCTACTTTTGGATGTATTTTAATGGCATAAAAAGGGAATGATTAGGAAAGAAGAGCATACATTTTAAAATAAGGTTCCTTTGCCCTAATTACATGACTGTGTGTGTGTTATATAAAATATATTTAAAAAAATCTAGAGACAAATAAATCCTTCCAAACAGTATTCTGCCCTCTAATTTCCCATTTTCTTATGCTCATTTTTCATACCCTTAAATATTCTTTGAAAATAATTAACTGCTTCATAATAGTCTTTCTTACCTAATTCGTTACCCGTTTCCCTCTTGTTGAACATTTAACTTGCGGGCTTTTTCCACTGCTATAAATAATGTTACAAAGAGCATCCATCCTTGAACATAAACCTATATTAACATCTCTGGCTATTTTCTCAGGTTAGCTTCCTAGAAATACTATCACTGGGACAACCACCATTTACTTTCTCAAGTCTCTTGATAATGTTGCTAAGTTGTATAGAAACTTTTCAGAAAGTTGAAGACTCTTAAGAAAATGAAATTTTTGCTTTGTCAGTGCTCTCCTCCTAAGTGACACCCTGCCCCCTGGGGTTTTTATATGGATCAAATGCAATAATCCATGTTTCATACTGTGTCTGGCATGTAGCTCGTGCTTATTAAATGGTAACCATCAATATTGTGCAGTAGCCCATTGTTGTTAAATTGGGTTTGCATTCTTCCTCTGTGTCGTACTATCTGCCTGAAGCAGGAAATATCACGTGCCTTCTCAGAGTCTCAGTCTCCTCATCAGTAAAGCAGGCACATATTACTACTCACTTCACAGTGATTTTGTGGGGTTTATATAAGGGAAACATATGGTATAACACCTATGACAAAACAAGCGTTAGGTTCCGTATTTATTATCTTCTCAGTGTTACTAAAATTGAGACTCTCCTTTGTATCTGTTTTTCCCTACTTTTTTACCGCCCCTTCTATGTACATACTCCCATCATTATCTCAATTTGAAATACTTTAAATGAAGCCAAGAATATGTCACTGGATGTGGTAGGGCAAGGAGAAATGAGGTATGTAGGAAAACCTTTCGACGATGAGAGATGTTGTATGAAGGCGCTAGTAATCACTCATCCTTAGCTTAGTTATCCCCCCCGCAGCAACCTGTATGCCTATCATTATTTACATACTGTGTATTGATACTTCAGTTTATTAAAACACTGGGCTTTATTCATGGATGCTAACTGTTCATTATCTGTGGCTTATATAGCATGATATTATTTTCAAAGCACATGTGAAGAGCAAATGGTGTCCTTTCTCAGCTAATACCATAACTCAATGTTTAGTAACTGATTGAGAAATATCTCAAGGCAAGATCAAAGCTTATTGGAAAGGGGGCTGTCACCCATTGGTGATATCTGGCCTGGCCACTGGAAAAGCACTTCATATATGGGTAATTGTAGTCCTCTATTGGAGGGCATATGGGCTATGAGGAAAAAGTTGAGAAAAATATTAGAAAATGAGCATATTTTTAATATTTTGCCATCCATTAATAGTTCCCTTTTCCCCATAACTTAAATCCAAAATGAATTTTGCCCTGACTGGTATGGCTCAGTTGGTTGGGCATCATCCCATGAAGCTAAAGGTCGCCGGTTCAATTGCCAGTCAGAGCAGATGCTTGGATTGTGGGTTTAATCCCCAGTCAGCTCGCATGTGTGTGAGAGGCAACTGATCGATGTTTCTCTTCCTTTCTTTCTCCTCCCCTCCCTTCTCTCTAAAAATAAATCTTAAAATTTTTTTAAATGAATATTTTCCACTATCAGAAAATTTTTATTTAAAATTAAATAAAAATTATTTGTTTTAACTATTACAAACTACATTAATTATTACATTACTACAAACTTTTAAATAAAATTTAATCTTGAAGGGTTAAGAAAATAGCTGCAATTTCAAAAGATAGCATTACCAAAATTTTACATGATCCTTGAGACTTTAGTATCCTCAGGACCTAAAATTTTAGATTTCATTAAATATTGTGAAATCCTGAATGTATGAAAGATTATACCTTTTGCAAAATTTTTTTTTTTTTACTCTTATTTTTCAATTTTGTTTGGGAAATAAGATCTGACAGCATCAAGAAGAAGTCAAGATGGTACTTTTCTTTTAGTTACCATATGGGCCTGGCCCAGGCATATAGGCACCATACAAAATGAATACTCCTTAGGGCTCACCTAAGGCTGTAATACAGAGCGATACATTCATGATCTACCTACAGCCATTTTTTTAAAATTTATTTTCCAGAAAAAGTGGCCACTAGTATTTTATCTATTTTCCTTAGTGCTTAAGTCTAAGCACATATCTGGAGAGCTCAGGCAGACAGAGCATACTACATGAACTCATCAGGGTTAACATATCCTGGGTTACTGGGTTAATAGCTTTAATCATGAGCTTTGAGAAAAGTGGGAGCCAAGGACACCTCAATCCTTTGAGTTCTGGGTTTATCTTGTTTTAGGGAGACTTAGTTCCCTGAGCCCTAAAGAAAATTGTTTCTCATAGGATAATAATAATAAGCTATTTCTCATTAGCTCCGATAGGCAAATATGTAGTAATTTTAATTTCTAATGCTTAGCCCCTTGGAGTACAGGGCATTGTATGTATTCTAAGTCCCTGGCACATAGAACAGGCTTAATAAACAAGTTCAAGTTAAAGGAGGAATAAAAAATATATACTGGATACATTGAACCACAGTTTGTGTTACAGACCATTTGTAAATGTTTTCTTATTTTAAAGGAAATATTTATTTGAGTTACATAAAGCTATTTATTTACGTGTTTGCCATTTTCTTACGCTGGAACACAATGGAGTTGTAAATGTTTGGCGTTAACTCTGTGGAGTTTGGAGCTACATTGCCACCATGTGGTTACTCTTCTAAAGATGTTCTTTCCCTCAAAACAAAAAGCGAAGACTTTGTTTTTGCATTTTATGGCACAAAACACTGCTTGTGCTGGTGTGAACACACACACACACACACACACACACACACACACACTCTTCCCCCCCTCCGCCCCCACCCTCCGCAGGAACCTGAAAGTAGTGACTTCTGTCGGAGCAGGGAGAAAAGGAGTGTCTTTCTAGGAACAGTTTTCCATGCAGATCAGATAATCTCTTGTATGATTATGTCAGCTACATGGCCGATAGGTTATTTTTAAAAATATGTTATATAGTACAATACACATAATGGCATTTACTTTAATACCATGAGTTTGATAATAAAGTACAAATGTATTCCCTCTGTTTGCCATGCAGAACTGAAGAGGAAGAATATTTTTTTCTTCTCACCCTGTTGAGAACTTCTTTATGTCATATTACCTATTATTTCTAGTGGAATAGGGACATAAATGTAGAGAAAACATGCGTAGTAAAATCAAGTTTCTTTTTACTTATTATATGTGTCACATTACACACTGAGAAGATCTTTATTCCTGGGTAATAGAATTGCACATTTAATAGAGGATAGAATGTAGGGGATATTCCATAAATATAAATATTTTTAAAGTACCTGGTTTTTTTGAGAAACTTTAAAAAGAACTAATATTTTAATATCCTCCTTTACAGGTAGTGTAGACTTTAATGCTCTTTAAATTTGCTTCCTTAAACTTTAAATCCACATTTTGCTTTTATAATTGATTTAATTAATTTGTAGCAGGCTTATGGCAATCCGTGTCTGAAGCTAATCTGATACTATACAAAAGAAAAGACCATTTTCCAGGTAGACTTTCACCAAATCATTTCTGCCATTAACAGAATAGCCCTTAAACCCTGCAGTCTTAAACCCTGGAATGTTCAATTAGATGCACAATAATGATCTTAAGAAATTCAGAGTCTTGGTTTTATTTGTGCTTATTCTCATTTGTTTATTATCATTCTAGAGCAGGTTAAAATTTGCATAAACCTTAAATTTCTTCTACTTATATGTATAGTAATTAACATTCATATTAGAGGCATGGGAAAACAAAGACAAACACAATTAAAATAAATTACCTATAATCATACTACACCTACTGTTAACATTTCATATCACCACTGTTAGCATTTTGTATGCCATCGAATCCTATTTTCTTTAAATGTGATTGCGATTTTTTTTTAAGGTTTTATGTGTTTATTTTTAGAAAGAGTGGAAGGGAAGGAGGGAGAGAGAGAAACATCAATGTACGGCTGCCTCTTGCTTGCTCCCTACTGGGCACCTGGCCTGCAACCCAGGCATGTGCCCTGACTGGGAATCGAACCGGCGACCCTTTGGTTTGCAGGCTGGCACTCAATCCACTGAGCCACACCGGCCAGGGCTTGATTCTATGTACTGTTATAATGTTCTCTAACCTATTTCTTTCCCTTAAATGTATTTAAATAGCATTTATCTTTACATTTTATAGCTATACCATAATTAATTTAAATTATATCTCATTATAGACATTTGAAGTGCTTTCAAATTTTTATTCTTATAAAATGTACTGTGATGAATAGATGTGTGTGAGTAGTACGTTTCACATGCAACACATACACATTCAAAATATATATTACATATTAATCTAATTATAGGAATGGACAAAAGTAGATTTACAGTTAGAAAATAATACAATAATAAATTTAAAAAATACAAGAATAAACTGTGTTTCATGTACTCACAATGGTAAACCTACTTTTGCACACCCAGGATTTACTTAGGAATTGTGGAATATTTCCTGGAAGGAGTTTTTGGATAAGAATTACTGTGATGATGAATATGGGCAATTAAGACTAATTATTGATTACTCACCAGAAGAAAAAATACAATTTATTTTCCTACTAGTTTAAGTTTTCCTGTTTACCTGAAGTTTCATCAACACTGCTTTTTTTGTCATTGGTATTTGTCAAAGTCTAATGCACACAAGAAAATTGGCCAAATCATAAGCTCACACTTATGAGAATTTTCACAAGCTGGTATCGGTGGAACCAACCATAGTTCAAGCAATGAAGTGCTGTCAGCATCCGGGACGCTCTCCTTGTGTCCACTGTTTTTACTTACATCTCAAAGGTTAACTATTCTCCTAGCTTATAACAGCACTGATATCTACATTAAAACTTATCTAAATGGAGTTATCATGTACATCCTCTTTTGCTCCTAACATCTTTCATACAACCTTGTGTTTGTGAGATGTATCCATATTGTTAAAGTTAGTGTTTTTTTTTTAATATTATGTTGCTCTATACTATTTCATTGCTAATAACCTTTTTCAAACTCTAAGTGTAAAAAAGTGTTTTAGTTTGCTCTCCGTCTTTGACTTACTGTGAGATTGAATGTGTTTTCCAACCTTGAGCTGTTATTTATGTTTGCTGTATGTTGGCATTGGTTATTTATTGTTACTCTCTGTGACCCTGGTTACTTTTATTGGGTTGGCCAAAAAGTCCTTTAAGTTTTTTTTCCATAAAATAAAAGACACATTTTTCATTTTCACCAATAACTTTATTGATTTGGATATTTCGAATATGTCACCTATCTCCCACTATTGGCTTCTAGTGGGCAGAGGCCAGGGGTGCTGCTAAACATCTTCATGAGTAAGACAGCCCCACAGCAGAGAATTATTTGGCCAAAATGTCAACAGTACCAAGAAACTTTGCAAACCATTTTTGACATGTTTAATCAGTCACAGCCTCTTCTCCAAACACTGCACAAATCTTTTTCTGCATTTCAGTTGTTTTTACCTTTCTAGAAATAATAAAATATGATACACCAAAAATGTTGCGTTTTCTTCCATCTTTAATATTAAAATGGCTGCACAATTCACCAACTTAAATTTTTTTTAAATGCATGCTGGTATGACAGCTGTCACAATACAATCTAACAAAAGTTGTTTCAAATGAAGTTAAAGACAAAACGTAACAGACTTTTTGGCCAGCCCAATAGCATGACTAGTCCTTTCCTGTTAGCCACCAGTAGGACACACTAGCCTTTAGTTACAAAGTAAGAGTAACTTTTGTTTTTTCATTGTCTCCCAAAAGGGCAATTAACACTCTGCTCTTCTGACAAGGCAACAAGTGTGCCTTCTGTAGCTCTGTGGTTGCAGGGCCTTCATCCTCCATAGTGCGAAAAGGAACAGGATTTGTGGATTCCAGCCCTTATGGTGGGCTGAATGAACCCACCTTTCCCCTCTCTGTGCTGGTACTGCTGACTTTTGATAGCTCATACTTCTTTGGGCGTTCTTTCAAAACTGATTTCCTTGAAAAGTCAAACAGTCATGCTTAACTATTTGTTGCCCCAGGGTACACAGCTTCTCTAAAATTAAAGCTGACTCACACCCAGGATTGTTAAAGGACAAGATGGATGAGAACCTCTGCCTCAGGGGTTCCCACACCTCGTTACACAAAAGAATCACAAGAGGGAGCTTTCAAGAAATACCAATTCCTGGCCTCATTCCCAGAAAGAAATTGTGATTTCATTGGTTTGGGGAGCAGTTTGGGTGTTAAGTTCTGAAAGGTCCCAAGGTGATTATAATGGGTAGCCGGGACTAAGGACCACTAAAACTTCTGTCTGCATAAAGGATAGATTAAATTCTACTGAACTGATAGATTTTAGCTTGTAAACAGAGTTCCGCTGCCTATTTGATGTCATGGCAGACTCCCAGGGATGAGCCAGCATCCTAACATTTGTCTTTCCCAACTGCTGGACAATACACAAATTTCACTGCTAGAATCTAATTTCTTATACTTCTTGTTTTGATTCACAGCAAATTAGATAGATCGTTCTAAATGGACCGGTCCTCTGGCTGGTCACTTATTAACACCTGAATATGACTGAGCTTGTTGGATTATATTGCAGAGGGGTTTTGGTAATGGAAGAAGAACTATTGCGACCTTCCCATAAGGAGTATAATCAGGAGAAATGAAGGTGCAAAAGCAAATAGATTACGTTTAAAGTTGCTTTAGGTCCCAAAGACACCCAGGGCTTTTGGACTGTGGTTCTGTCTTGTTGAGCCTTAGTAAACATCCTCTTAATTCTCAAAAGGGAGAATGTAGAAGAGTGGTTTAAAAGGCACGGTCCCTTTGCCTTGTCAAAGGAACACAGGAGCCAACAGAAAGAGTTCCCAGTGACCAGTTCTCAAACAACAAACAAACAAACAATGTAAAGTAATACTGGATTGTAACCCAAAGTGAAAAATAAATACCTATATGTTACTAATACCAGTAAATGTTTGAAAATAAAATATGGGAGAACAGACAGATCTGCCATATAGGAGAATTTTAAGTAATATATGGAGATATTTTCTACTCCTTAAATGTGAGCTGCACGCAGTGGCTTTTTCCCCAAAAGAGTACCATATGTGAAGTGGGAAGTGGGGCTCTATAGTACAGAAACCTGGCAAATACTACCTCGGCCAGGTGATAAAGGCTAATATCAGTCATAAACTATTTTGACACTATGTATCTATTTGGGTTTCTGAACTCATTTCCAGTGGGGGTGGGGTGAGCTTTCCCCATCCAAATCAACAATTCCATAGACACCACCTGGTGTCTTACCATTTATCTTAATTCTGATGCTGTCTGCCCAGCGTTAGAATCAGATTTCATAGGTTAAACACACAGTCCTACAAGCCTGCATTTCCCACCTTCAGATGCCAGTTGCAAGCCCAAGTTGTCATCAGTGCTTGAACTGACAAGATACAGATCAGAGATTCCCATGACCCCCTCTGAACTTCAGATGCCAGTCACAAATCCAGGTTGTTGCCCATACTTTTGAGGGACAGTCTGTAAATCAGATGTCCCCACAATCTTCACCTTGGGTTCAATTAATTTGCTAGAATGACTTATAGAACACAGAGAAATATTTTACTTACTAGATCACCAGTTTATTATAAAAGGATATATTATAACTCAGGAGCAGCCAGATGGAAGACATGCACAGGACAAGGGGCGGGGAAGGGTGCAGAGCCTCCGTGCCCTCTGCAAGCGCATTGCTCTCCCAGGACCTGCACAAGTTCGCCAACGCGGAAGCTCTCCAAACCCTGTCCTTTTGGATTTTTAGGGAGGCTTCATTACATAACAATGGTTGAATTAAATACTGAGTTTAGGCAATTAATTCAACCTCCAGCCTCTCTTCTAACCGGAAGGTTGGGACTGAAAATGCCAACCTTTAATCACAGGGTGGCTCCACTGACAACAACCAGCCCTCAGGCTTAGGGAGATCCAACTATCACCTCATTAACGCAACAGAAGACTCCTTTAGGACTCCCTTCACTTAGGAAATTCCAAGGGTTTTAGTACTCTGGGCCAGGAACCATGGAAGACCAAATATGAGAAATACCCTTTGGTCATCTGAATGGCCAAATATTTTTATAAAACATAATGTCGCTGTACAGAGAAAATAATCACCTCTGTCATCTTCCTCACAAAACTTCAGAACTCCAACCTAACCATGAGAAAAAAAATCAGATAAACCCATACCGAAGGACACTGTACAAAATACATGACACATACTAGTAATCAAAATGGTCAATGTCAACAAAGAAGAAGCAAGTCTGAGGAACTATCACAGTGCAGAGGAGCCTAAAGGGATAAGAGTACTAAGCATAAGGCACAATCCTGAATGAGTTCCTGAAACAGAAAAAGGATATGAAGTGAAAAACCAAGAAAGTCTGAATAATATATGGACTTTCGTTCATAATAACATATCGTGACTCGTTCATTAGTTGTGACAACTATACCATAATAATGAAGATGTTTAACAACAGGGAAACAGAGCAGAATATATGGGAATGCTCTGTTCTATCTTTGCAAATTTTCAGAAAATCTAAAACAATTCTAAAATAAAACTTTTATTAATAAAGGAAAGAAAAAAGAAAGAGTGATCCCCAGAGCAGCTGTGAGAGCAGCATCTGGGATCTTGTTAAAAATTCCAGTTCTCGGGTTTCAGCCAAGACCTCCTGAATCAGCAGCTCTGGGGATCTAGCGTTCTGGGGATGCGGACCTGATTCTGTGATTGAGAACTGCTGATCAAGCAGGTCGGCCGAGAGCTCTCCTTTCAGGTGCTTCTCATTTTATATGAGGTCATGGTATGTTTTCTTTAATGCCCAGGAGTGAATCAGATATGGCCTCCTGGTAGCTTTCGATTACCCAGTTATACTCTTTCACAAAGCAATGATATGTCCGCCTCTCTTCTTCGATTATTCAAACCTGATCTCCAGGCCCTTTGCCGGCCCTTTTCAGACCCTGCTGTGCTCCTATCTTCCAGAACACACAGATCCCTTCCACCTCTGATGTCTCCAAGCAGATAACATGTACCAACTCCAATGTTTTCAGAGGCCACAGATCACAACAGAATGTGAGTTCTCTGGAGACAGAGGTGACCTTACGCAGAATATGTGATCTCACTCACTTGAGTTTCTTCATGTGTGGTTTGGGGTTATAGAAGATCATTTCATGGATTTTTGTGCAGATTGTGAGTTCATGCGCATAAGGTGTGAAGAATAATAACCAGTCCTTAGTGAGGACCTAATAAATGTGAGCTGGTGCTATTATTAGTAATGGATGCCTTGCCTCTTAAATGTTTCTTCACTTCTCCCAAAGCAGCAGGGTTTTGTGTGTAAAATAACGGCTCAGTAAAGACTGGGTGAATTGAGCCCACACAGATCACATTTCAAACACGGCGATGCCACCCCTACCATCACACATCTTCTAAGGCATCTTGATTTTGACTTGATATGTTAGAAATATTTCCTGTTGTTTATATAATGCTTTTAGGATAAAGTTTTGGATTTGGTTGATGAAAATATACAACCTGGGCGTGAATTAATCTTACTTCAAGCTTCACCCCCTACCAAAATATATATCTGTATATACATATACAGATATATGTGTTCTTATCTATGAAAACACCATCCTAATGTTGATCTACAATTATTCTAGTTCCCAAGATCCTTAGCAGAGTTTGTTAGCCTAAAAAAAGAAAAAAAGGAGATGAGTCAGAAAAGAAATCAGCACCCCAAGGACTGACCGTACTAGCTGCCAGCTGGTAAGTGAATGTTTGGATAATGGATTCAGATTTTGCCTGTTTGCTCTTTGGGACAGGTTAAGTGGAGATATAACAATTTAGATGCCAGAAATGTATAAGTCCTGGGTATTTTGGTTTGTTTTTCAGATGGGGATTAATGTGGTGGACTCTGCAGTATCCGGATTAGGTGGCTGCCCTTATGCAAAAGGTGCCTCTGGAAATGTAGCCACTGAGGATTTGATATATATGCTTAATGGGCTGGGGCTCAATACAGTAAGTTAATTTTACATATTTTAATATTCATGCATTCTTTGCAGATCCAAATTGGAATGCATCTCAGATTTGGGAAGCAACTTTCAGGTCAAAGTTTTACTACTTTTGCTATTTGCTAAAATACGCAGTGGGAAAATGCAGGAAAAATTCTTTGGGGAGCTTTATAAAGTAACACTGCTATAGCTCAATCATCAATAATGCTACTGTTTCACGTTTTTATGTCTCTTCATGACCTCCAAGTAGTTTTTTAGATGTTTCATCTGCTTTGATTTTACACACTTTGTGAATTAGAGCCTGTGTCTTTCCTGTTGTAATTATTGTTTTCACAGTTTTGGGTTTTTATAGATGTTTTCCTTGGAGGAAACAGATCTTGATTTTTCTCACAAAGTCAACTAGGGCTGCTGGACAAGAGCCCAGGGTCCACTTAAAAATGGTCAGTGGAAGAACAGAGCTAAATAATTCTTAGCTATCAGACACTGGGCGGCAAGAATAGGCTCTTTACAAGTGGTACCTGAAAAGTCTCATGCTCTGTAATAACAGCCACCAAAATCAGCACCTTGTTTTGCCACATTCCTGTTAACATGGGTTATTAGTCTATAAGGCAGATTTTGTTGGGTTTTTATTTTTTTTAGGAAAAAATATAAAAAGGCAAGAGAAACAGTTCACAGATGATTAGTTCATAATGTTTTCTGAGACATAAAGCATCATCTGGATTACAAATGAATTTCATCCTCTCTTTCTCTCTCTCTCTCACTGGTCCCTCGCTTGTATCTCTCTCACGTCTCTCTTTCTCCCCCATCTCCTGTCTCTCTCGTTTCTGCCTCTCTCTCTCTCTCCCGCTCACTCCCTCTCTCCCTAGTCTTTTGTCTCTCCTCACTCTACTTACACTGATGCTCCTCAAACACCAAACTTGTCTGCAGTCCCCATTGCTGTGCCTTTCTCTCTCACCTCTGCCCCTCAACTCGTGGTTTTACAACCTCTTGGAATTGTCTAATCCCCATATTTAATTTCATTTGAGAGTGAGGCACTGCCATCCTCAAAAACTTTTTCTAGCATCTCCCTGCCTATTCCCCAGGTCCACACTGTTGGGCTCCTCTCCTTAGTGCTTCCATGCTACCCTCTGTGCTGCTACCTCTGAATCTATGGTGAGGTTGTAGAATGATCTCATTTCTTCCTGTACCCCCCCCTTGCAGCCAGAGAGCAATTAGTACAGCTTATTCTTACTCTCTGCTTGTTACATAGAGATGCTTAACAACATTCATTGATCTCATGTGGCACTAATCACCAAAAGCTATTGCTTAGTAACACCAAAAGCTATTGACTATCTTCTCTGATTATGAATAAGTATTATTTCACTTACAAAGTAGCTTTATTATTTTTATGAAAAATGTATAGCCATGACAGAGACTGAAGAGAAATATATCTTTTCTTGGAGATTTAGTGATTGTACTGAACACAGCAGATGCTTAGTATGTTTTAGGTCACGTTCTATAACCTGGGTGTCCAAATGCAAATAAGCCCATGTCTTCATGCCTAAGAATTTTACAGTTCAAAGAGAATTGGTACATTTAGTAGCAGCTAAAATTCAACCAGTTGCTCATGCTAACTAGCCAATATTCTCTGTAGAATCTGGTGTCACAGTGGCTCCCAAATTAATGACCAAGAGTCATTAATTTGACTTGTAAATTATTTCATTTGTCCCTTTCTTACTATCCTTGCCATAACTACATCAGCACAAGTCCTTTATCTTTTTCCTGGGTATTCATCTTCCAAGTTATGCTGGGTTCAGACTTGCCTTTCATTTTTTTTTAAATTAATTTTGGAGAGGGAAGAGGGGAGGGGGAAGGGGGCGGGAGAATGGCAGGGGGAGATGGAGATATTTGTTGTCCCACCCGTCCATGCATCCATCGGTGGCTTCTCGTATGTGCCGTGACTGCAGAGCGAACCCCCAACCTTGGCATATGGACCATCTGGCTGGGGCCAGACTTGCCTTTAAATTTATACGCTCCATGCTACCGTCAGAGGATTTCATCTAAAATACAAATACGAATATGCCTTGCTTCTGTCTGTATGCTTACCGGTGGATTATCATTTCCTAAAAAAAAAAAAAAAGAAAAGAAAAGAAAGCAAGGCTGTGTTCTGTCACCTAACAGCAATTTTCAACCTTCTTCCATCTCATGGCACACATAAAATAATTATTAAAATTCTGGAGAAACCAAAAAATATTATATTATTTGCCAATCTGACAAAAAAAATAGGTATAATTTTGATTCATTCACACCAGGTGGCTATTGTTATATTGACAATTGTCTTTTTACTTGACAATCTAAGGGAAAAGAGGCCAGTGTCCCTGATTAAATAGCCAAGTGTTGCGAAAAATTCTTATAGCACACAAATCACTGACCTACTGTGAACCAGTTACATGTCTCTGGTCTTCTCTGCCCATCGTTCTCCATATACACCACAGCATTTTCAGGGGTCCTGCACTGCTCCTTCACTGCGTGTGGTGCCCCATCCACCCTCCTTCCTCTCAGGAAATAATACTCTCCGTATAAGATATGCGTGGGGACGTACCTTTCCTGGCACCCTTCCTTGCCACACTCCTCTCCATTCTCTTTTACTCAGAGACTTGACTCGGAGCAAAGCTTGACTCCCACAGCTTTGCCCTCATAATCATACGAGCATATCTCTATCAGCGACTTTAAGTAGAATAGTACAGGATTTTCTGCTGTATGGGGGGTCCATATTGTCTGCTTCATCATAAGCACGCCGAAGACAGAAACTATATTCTACATGAACCCCAGAACATATTAGAGAACATGAGACATATTTAAGCACCTGAACAGTGATCCAAGAATAAATGCAATGTTCTTTTATAAAGATATGTTATTTAAATCAAATGGTACAGAAAGGCCAAAACAAAACTCTTCTTTGGTATGATAGCAACAGATTCCATTGCATAATTGTTATAATTTTGAATTCTTGGAAAAAAGAGAATATTGGTGACTAAACTATTTCTGTGTTCTCTTGCTGGATATAATTCAGAAATGAAAGAAATATGTAGTTAATTATTTACAAAATTTAAACTTCACTAGATTAAGGATTCACTAGATTTAGTTTAATTTCACAGTTAAACTAAACTGTGCCTACTCGATAGTCTACATAAAGCCATCACCATGACAAAATTAAATTTCTCAAACCAAAGCAAGTATTAGTACCCTAAGAACAATTTTATAATAAAAAATATTAAAAATAATTTACAAGTCATTTAAAATATATTTGCTGATCATTCTTAAATGAAGAGAAATAAACCATAAAGAAAACAGTATTGTAAGAGTTTCTAAAGAGGGAAATAATTGGGTGTATACTATTTTTTGGGGGGAAGCTTTTAATTGGGTATATTAGAATGATGATCATTTTATGATCATTGTTATAGAAAGCCCCTGATTATTTATACTTGTCTATTTAAAGAAAAATACAGACCCACATAAATATTAAAAACTACTCCTTAGTACTAGTAAGTCTGAATCTGTTCAATTTTAAATCCACATTGTTTCTAATCCATATTGAGAGAGGACAAAGGGGTTTATGAAATGTTATATGAGCACAAATCTCTGATTAATCCACCTAATGCTCTGCCTCCCCCAGTGATAACTGAGTGGAGACCTCAGTGGTAACCATTTGTTACCAAGTCCTAGAGATGAGGAACATGCCTTGAACTTGACCTTCATACTCAGCTGCCTTATCTGTCATACATGGATTTACCAAAGTCTTTGTTGATCCTACTTACACTTTCAAACAGTAAAATCTCTCAGGCAAACAAGTTCCAGATATTTAATAAATACTATTCATTTTATTTGATCTGCAGCTACCTCCTTTGATAGCAAACCAGTAATGGTTTTTCTAAATATGGTTTTTAAAAAGTATATACCTTTTGTATTTCTTGTAGCTTCATTGTTTCTATTTTTGTACAGTAAAGAGGTATTTTTGTCTAAGTCCTTATGTATAAACTCCTCCAAACCATTGTTAGTTTAATTGCCCTTCATTAATATTTATAGATTGTTTTTAGTTTCATTATTTTCCTTTGTATAATTCAGGAATCAATCTGAATTACACTGATTTATTTGGGTGTGGCTAGCCTGTGGTTTTATGCAAGGGTCAGATTCAAGGTAGGTTTTCATAAAGAAGAAAAATCTAAAATGTTGACTACACGGTTCATGGAAACAAAGATTGCCCCCAAAGCAATAATGAGCAAAATTGTTTTCAGTAATTTTAAATGGTTAAGTATCTACTAATAAAATTAAAAGGAATCTGTTTTGTCCTCTTTCTCCTAAATTCCTCTTCCCCTCTGATATCCATCCCTTCTTTGTTTTACCAGGGTGTGAATCTTTACAAAGTGATGGAAGCTGGTAACTTCATTTGCAAAGCTGTGAATAAAACCACGAACTCTAAAGTAGCACAAGCCTCCTTCAATGCTTGTCATGAATGAATTTGTGACTTAAGGCTGAGAAGATCCATTTCAGCTACAGACATTCATCTAAAACTCATAACTGTCAACTTGTTCTGAAATGTGAAGTAATAGAGTGGGAAAAAAGATACTTTTAAAAATTATAACTGGATACATTTTGAACTCAAGAGAAAGTAAGACTGGTCATCAGGTAAACTGCAAGCTGAAACTAAATAATAGAATTTGTAGACATGCCTTTGAACATGGAGAACAGTCTGCTCTTTTGCTCTTATAGAAATAACTTTTTAATTTAGTAGACGTGAAAATTGACTTCAGATTTCCCTAAGTATGAAATACTGTGTTAAATACCTAATCAAGCTAGCTTAGCACAGTATACATATTGTCAGTAGTTTACGAGCTCCTGCATAGTGTGCAAAGTGTGTGGCCTCGATATCATGCATTATGCCTCTGGATCTAACTTCCCATTTGCCAAGTCAGTTAAATTATGGACTAAATGCCAAATCTCCAGCCAACCCTACATAATTTTTAGCAATAGAACTTTTACATTTCAAGTATGACTAACATCTGTTAACTATTTCAATGACTTTATCTTGTTCCAAGAGGCTGTGGTCAATGGCAAGATGCCATGTTCTAGAAACATATTACGGCCTCCCATGTTTGTTACATGCTTCCAGTTTACCATACTTTTTCTTTCATCAGTTATAGTAAAAAACCAGCATGGTGTTACTCAACTGTTGAGAAACAGAAGGCACAACTTTTCATCTTGCTGTCTAAATTACAGTGATGAGAATAGGGAGTAGAAGATTGATATGTGTACCGTAATCCATGCTCGTAATTTTCAGATCACTTCCAAATTGCCTGAGGAAATGTTATTGTGATCCTAAAAATGCATATTAAACCAATTTTTAATTCATGGGATAAACTTTTCCATTGATTCAGGATACTTTGATTAAATCACACTTTTTTGTTGACTATTTTATTGTTATTTTACAATTAAAGTGGCTGAAATTTTATCTTTTGTACCAGCAAGAATTGCCAGATATAGCAAAAATTAATATATCAAGTTAGAAGAGGAACAGGAGGACTATGTTAAGAAAAACATTTCTGTAACCTACACAAATAATATGGAGACAGTATTATTATACACGGGTCTAAAACATCAGTTCTATTATTTATGTAGACTTCTCCAGCAATATTGGGTGATCTTATCTTTGAATAAATTTGAATATAACTTGAAATATGAATGTGAGCATTGTGGACTTTGTATTAAATATTCATTAAAACATGGAAATGAAAAGCAATTCAATATAATAAGAGAACCACTGTTTACAACTAAGTACTGTTTAAAGATGTATAATAAGAATCATGAGGGAAACATTGGTAATTAACAAAACCAAACAATATTCCCATGGAAGAGGCCAACTCATCCAGGTTGCAATGGCTGATAGAGCAGGATCTTGTAAGCCAGGGTGCTGAGCAGCTCTTTGCACTTGGGTTAGTCTTAGGAGGTGGGAGCAGTGCCAGGAACAAACAGAATTGCAGCTCTTTATGGATCTGCCAGTTGTATATCCCCTGTGCTTCCCCCTTCACAAGGACACATCCCTGTGCACTGGGGCAGTAATAGGATGCTTACCCTGATTGTGCATAGCAGGATATACACATCTTATGAGAATCTCTTAGAGTACTGCGATGATTTCAGTTTTGAGATTATTGGAAAAGTATCTGTTGATATAAACTGCTCATAGAAGCACCTAAGGACAACACTGCTGTTTTGGAATAAAAAGACTCCCTAAGAGGCTGAGCAAGTAGTCGGAAACCTGAGGTGCAGCCTAGCACACTTACACAGCAGCCATATCAGTCTACCGATTGATCGTTTCTGAGCATAATTTGATGCTTCCTAATCACACTCACCATGAGAAAATGTGTTTTGGGTACTTGTTATCCTTTCTCCACCCAAACCACCTAAAGCTCTCTGTTAGCTTAAAGAAAGTTCCTTTTCTGGTTTTAGGGGGAGAAGTTATAGAGTCACATAAAGCTGCTTGAAACCAATAGACAGAATTCCCCTAAAGCTATATTTCAACTAACCAGGAAAACTTGGAATTATTGCAGGACGCACCCAAGTAACCCACCTACATATAAACCTGTACAAGTGTTAGCCTTGGGGAAAGGCTTAGAAAGAGCAAAGCAATTATGGCCTTTATCAACATACATGTCAAAATCATCTTCAATGACATCTGCCTTCAAATCAAGAAAAGTATTCTTTCTAGAATATGTAAAATGTTTTATCTCATGTAGGTGTGGATGATCTATTACACAGGGTCCAGCACAAATAATGCCCCTTATTACAAAATCATAAGCATGTAATTCTGTAACATACCAATATCACACTCAAGCACACCATATGACATTTTAGGTGAAATATTCAAATTAAAACTATAAATTATTACCCTACCAACCACACTCAAGCAGGCATTACTTCTGCCAAAACCCTGTATACTGAACCTTTAAGGCTAAGTCAACGAAAATAGAGGTTTTCTAAATTCTGGATTCATGAAATTCACAAACCAAATAAATGAAAACTGGCTATGAATTTCTGAGAAAATTCTAAGTGCCCTTTTATGTTATTTATTCTGATCATTCTAATGTTTAATAAATACTCTTATAGCTGCACTTATATGACTATTTCTATGTGTGTGCATCCTGTATCTTTAAAGTGGACTCCAGATATAAGAGTCACAGGTTATATAGCATTCAATGTATAAGCCACAAATATCATCCCTATCACAACTGTAAAGAAGAGATGATACTAAGGCTTGGGTATCAGCCAGAAATCTGAATTTAAGTTATAGGCAAGTGAAAGATTGCTGTGAATACCAATAATCATTTGCAAATTGCTTTGTGGACTAGAATATGTAAGTTTTGTGTTTGTGTGGGACAGACCTAAGAGTTGAAAGAGTAATTTTAGAGATGCAGAGATAAGGAGGAAGGGATTGGACAAGGGATGAGAGGGTGAAACTGTATTTTCTGCCTTCGAACAGCTCTGATGGAAGGGCAAATCCTGCTATGGTAGAATGTATCAGTTGGTTGCTAGTAATTGCACATAATACAAAATCTTAACAGACTTAAGGAACAACAAAAATTATCTCAGATATTTCAGAAATATTCCTTTTCCATGATCATTTAACTCTGTGGTGCAACTATGTTACAAGCAAAAAGCTTCTCCCCATTTTCCTGCTTTTCCAGTCTCAGGTGTTGGCTCAGCTTCAGGCTCCTGCTCCTCTGAGGGGAGGATTGTAGTGGCACTTAAGGCCTCAGGGGCTACACAGCACTCGCAGCTGCAGACGGCTTTTTTCTTCTTAATGTCCTTTTTTTAATCAATGAAGAATGTTTCCTCACCTCCATTCAAATCTTCCTCTCATGTTTCATTGGGAAGAATATCATTACGTGTCTCTTCTTTAAACTCAGACTTATGTAGGCAATAGACCATTACAATAGACTAACTAAAGTCACTGGTGACTTTGAACAGGCCAATGAAGTGGTGGGGGAAGAAAATCATAAAATGTGAACACATTTTATGGTGAGACAGTAGCAAAATTGAAGGCAGATGAGTTTCCAACACTAAGCAAAAACCTGTATCCAGTATCTTTGAGATAGAAGGAAATAGAAAGTTTTAAATTTGAGGGGTATAGGTTTTAAGGGGAAAGTAGTTGACTGACCCTGCTAATTCATCTCTATTTTATTCAGAAAGGTAGGAAGGGAGGTCTTCAGGTATTAGAGTCAGGGGTAGAGTGAGGGTTTAGGGAGAATGAGAAAGCTTGAAACCCACCCAGAGCAGTACTAGAAGTTAACTTACTCTATGAAAGAGAGGTTTCAAGGGGCCATTACATGCCAAATCAAAATCTGCTTCTCTGTCCTCAGGCTGTATTTATCTCTGTCCATTCCCACCTTTTTCAAGCACTTTTGATTCCATGGCCACTGCTCTATCCCATGCCCTGTTACTTCTTTAATGTTTTGGTTTCCTCTTTCTCTCCTTTGTATTTACCTATAGACTCGTAAATGAAAATTGCCTATACCCCACTAGTCGAAATGTGTTCCAAGGCCAGCAGGGTTGCCATCACTTGGGACGTTTTGAGAAATGCAGAATCTTGGGCTCCACCCCAGACCGGCTACATCACAATCTGTGTTTTTAACACGATCCAGGCAGGACTCATATGCTTGTTAAGGTCTGAAAAGCACTTGCCTGTGGGACACATTTCCTCTCAGGTATCTAATGGACACGTGTAGCTTCCTGTGTTCCAAATACCTTGTTCCACTTTCCCTGCATGCATTGTGATCAAGCCTACCGTCTTTTTCTCTGCTCCTAGAAGTGTATCCTCACAAAATTTTCTTTGAAAAATATGGCCTTTTCTCCTTTCTTTCCTTTTGATTCAAACTGGCCCCATCCAGCACCCTGGCTCACCTGTCTATTCCTTGCACATCCACTCCCTTAGTCATTAAGTTCCTAGGGCAATCAGGTTCTGGTTAGCATTAGATAGTCTTTGGAATGAAGGGTTGAGTCTGCTGGCCATAGAAACAGAGTTTCCTCAAACTAAAGATAACACCTAGGCCTCAGTTTTGTTTCAGCTCCAGGCCCTGAAAATCTGAATGACTACACCAAGCAGACCCTTGTGACAGCAGGCACAGTGACACCATGACTGACATCTGGACCGTGTGTAATGATCAACTGCCCCCTGCCTTGCCTCCCGTCAATCAGTAGAGACCATGACCCCAACTCCCTTAGTCACCATGATTAATGATTTTCCTCCTACATAACCCATCCCTTAAAAGTCATCAGAGAGCCAGGACTTAGAGTAAAAGCTCACCTGTGACACCGGGCTTGGCACCACTTTCTTAAAAAAAAACCTCTACTTTCTTTGATGCAAACTCCTTGTTCTCTTTTGATTGGGTTTTGATGTATGGATGTGAGTGAACCCCTTCAGTTCAGTAACAGAACAAGTGAGTTTCAGACCCACCTCTTAGGTCCTTTACCTTAGTTAGTCCCTCTGCCTGTAATCTCATACCTGAACATGACTGGCTACTTCTTATCCTTCAGTCCTCAGCATAAATATTACCTCTTAAGTGAGTCTTTCTGGAAAACTCAGGCTAAAGTCAAAACTCAGTCTTCTGTGTCACTTCACATCAATTTGTTTATTTTTTAAAGATTTTATTTATTTATTTTTAGAGAGAGGGGAAAGGAGGCAGCCAGAGAGGGAGAGAAACATTGGATCAGTTGCCTCTCACACGCCCCTTACCAGGGACCCAGCCCACAACCCAGGCATGTGCCCTGACTGGGATCAAACCCACAACATCTCACTCTGCAGGCCGGCACTCAATCCACTGAGCCACACCAGCCAGGGCTAATTTTTATTTTTAATATATATTTATTATTCCTTGTTTGTTTGTTTTAGTTGTTTCTTTTCTTTCTCTCCCCACCAGAATATATGGTTCATGAGTGGGCTTTGTTATCGTCTTCATTTTTACTTCTTTACTGCCCAGAACATAATGCTTGGGTCTGGCACAATAGCTGTCTAATAAATGTTAGAAGAAAACTAGAAATAGAAGTGAGTTTAATTCAAGCATGTGGGATTTTTTTTTTTAAATACCACCTGGACTATTTTTAATATATTTTTAAAAATATCCTGAACCCTTACTAGTTTTTTAAGGTTTATTTATTTTATAACAGTTTTGGAGCAATACTTACAGAAAATTCTTAAAACTTATGCTGAGTAATTGAACTAAGAACAGAAACATATGAACCAAAAAAATTAAGAAATATTAGAGAAACTAAAATTATCAGAGAAACAAATAATCATTTAAGCAGGAATCTAAGCATCAGAACTGGTATGCAAGGGTAGCAATATTAACAATAACAAAACCTTTCTGAGATGGAAAACATTCATTGGCTACAATAGGAAGTGCTTATAGTTTCTTTCTATATCTTTGAACCTCTTTTACATACACTCAGACACACATACACGCATGCTCACACTCACAGGTGCACACATGTATAACACATTCCCTTTAAGGCCAGTAAAGCTCAGTTTCCTCATGTACACTTCCCGGAACTTGTCCCTTCTCCTCTCCAGGGAGTGGGCACTGCACTGCCGACTCACACACCCACGGTACTGGTCATCAGGGGAAGCAAGGCTGTTACATTAGCTGTCATCTGTGTGATTAAGAGACATAAAAATTTCATAATGATTTGATATCAAGGCCTAACGCACTCAGTATTCCTTTTGTAGTTATTGTTTATCCTTGTTTCAGAAAAAGTCTTAGGATAGCTATAACCCTCAATTCTCAATGCCTAACACATAACAGCAAACTTACTCTGTTGTCTCAATTCAGGCTGCACATATGACTCATCAGTGTGGGATGGGAGAGGCAGCTTAACAGTACTGATGCCTGACCTTCGCCTACAGAGATTCTGATTTAATTGGTCTGGAGTCAAACATCAGCATTACAAAAAAAAAAAAAAAAAGGGAGGTGTTGAAAAGGCCATCTCATGTGAAGCCAGAGTTTATACAAATCTCCACTCCAGCAAAGAAGTTTGGAAAGTGAGGTCCTAGGACCAGCAGCATCAGCAATGTGGTCTGCTTTTTCTAGGAGTTTTATTCAGATGAACCTGGAGTGTCTGAGTCAGCTCACCACACACATGTCATTGATGTGCATATGCTCCAGAGATGAGGGTAAGAAATGAAATATGAATTCATTAGAACATGATTAGCATTCACTAGAAATACAAATTCTTGGGCCCCAGCTCAGATCTACTGCATTAGAAACTCTAGGCTGAAGCCCAACAAGCCGTGTTTGCGCAGGCCTTCCCAGGGATTCTCGGGCACCCTGAAGTTTGAGAATGCTGTTCTCGAGTGAATTGCCTTTCCAGTGATTCACCACTCTTGTAACTGAGTAAGGAGAAAATCGGGCAAAAGTCAGTGTATTGCATGCTCTCCATTCATACAACAAAGCATCATTTCAAACCAACACTCCCAGTAATCCCAACAATCGTATCATTTCACATTCCAGGGGGTTACTAGGAGGAAATGGAGTTACAGAAGCAAAAGTCAACACCCCCTGCCGCACGCCTCCCATGGACTCTGTTTCTGGCTCCATATGATGGAGGAGCCATGTGAACAGGCTCATCATCAGAATTTCTCTAGAAGGCGTGGATCTGAGATCAAGCCTACTAGTTTCCTATATATGATATCCTTCAAGCTGATTATGTGTGTAAAAGAAAATTAAAAGTGAACGCTAGGGAACATTTGGGCTAGCCATAAAGGACGATGAAAAATTATGCATCAATTGAGGGAAAGAAACATTGTCACCAAACTACATTGTGCCTCTGAAAGAGGAGGTTTAATGGACTTAACTGCATGTCCATCAGTCTTGAGCCTATTTTTGGCACCATCCGATGTATTACTCAATGGCTATACAACCTTGGTCAATTTGCCTTTAAACTTCACTTCAAACCTCACTTCCTTCACCAATAAAACTTGGATCATAATAGCCCTTATTTATACAGCTGTTAGAGGGATTTCATGAAATAATGCTTACAAGTGTTTGGCAAAATGCCTAGCACTTAGTAAGTGGTCAATAAATGTTAACTATCATCATTTTTATTACCCCTTTCTATGGCACCGCCTTGGACTGAAATTTTTCCTCCATTACGAGTTGTTTAACCCTCAGGGAGGCTCTCATAAAAGATCATCCTTTATCCCATTCCCTGTAAAGAGGGCATTATCTTAAAGAGCCTGTCATGATCCCTTAAGGAAAGATTACCATCAAACCCCAGAACCATGTGATCTTAAACTGATACCAAAGTACCATGCTTTACTGACTATGCTGCATCAGTGAGCTATGCATTCTGAACTAATTCATCACTGTAGTTACAAGTAGGGATTAAGACTTTTGCTGAATAAATCTGTTTAAAAAGCATCATGATAGGTTTGTTCTCCATATTCTTTATCACTTAAAAGTCAGAAATTTTATGAACATTAGAAATTTGTCCCATTCTTTTGGTAGCTGGATAAGTCAGCAGGTAGACCTTTGCCTCATGAGTTGCCCGTATTTGTTTGGTGATCTGTTTTACTAGGCAGGCTTCAAATTTCTCCTTGTTCTGCAGAATGTCATTCTACATGCCGCCATTATTAGGTTGTGTACTTAGTTGAAGAGGGTTATTCTTTGCTTCCATGAGAACCATCTATTCTCTGCCCTGGGTCATAGTATCAAGTTTATGTCTTATGGAAGGGCTTATACCCTTCCAGGAATCTAAAGAAAATATCTCAGAACTTCTGGTTCTGAACTTTCCTTTTTCAAGCTATGTCTCTAAGGCCCCTGTCATTGATGAAGTAGACAAACATCACATGCAGCAAGATCATTATCCTGAATTGCCTGAACCTGTGAAGCTGCCTCTTAATCAGGTTTTCCCAGCGGCCTCTGTCTGTACATGAATGCCAATGTGTCGGATTGTCAGGCACACATTCTGGAAGCGCTCTGAGAGTCCTGTGGCATTACAAGGAGACACGGCCTACTTTTGCCAGGAGTTTCATTCATGTGAAACAGGATTATCTGTGAATCAGCTGACAAAATTCATATTCTGAATGTGCGTATACTCCAAAAGAGGGGGGAAGCAATGGAATTGGAATACCAATGTTTGGTTCCTTTTATTTTTAAGTTTCAAAAATAGTTAATTTAGAAATATTTCTGTTGTGAAATTGTGTTGCTGAAGAATGTATGCTCCCCCATATAAACTTCCTATCTATTCATTTTAAAACCACATATGTAGAGGACTATTTCACTTTGTATAAAAATCTCTGTAGTTTCTTTTTTAAAAGTGTACTTAAAAATACAAAAACTAATTTCTTCTAAGTTTGCAAGAAGAACTGATAGACATTAGGAAAGCAGCGATATATTTGTTAACTTCAATCAAATCTTTTCTATGAAATTGGTGGATGGGATTTAAAATCTTGGTCTTGGTTTTGTAAGTGTAGCCCCAAGTGCACTTCTGTTTAGACTCACATATCTTGTATCTTTCTTTCCCCCTACTACAGCTTTATTGAGATATAATTAACATATAATATTGTCAAAGTTTAAGGTGTGCAACATGTTGATTTGATACACATATGGACTGCAAAATGATTACCATCATAGTAGTTAGTTAAGGCCTACATCACATGACATATTTACCACTACATTTTTGTGGTAAGAGCATTTATGATCTACTCTTTTAGCAACTTTCACGTACTTAATAATGTTTCATGTTAATAACCATATTACCAATTCAATTATCCACAATATTCCTAGAGTTGTATTCAAATGATATTGTTATTTCTAAAACTCAAATCCCGGCTGACAAGAGAAGTTTTCAATTTTCCAGGTAATTCAAAAGAATGTCTCAAGTTTTTCTAAAATAATTTCAGCGAGCTATGAATACATTAGCTTCATGGGCAGGATCTTTGAATACATGTCCATAGTTGTAATGCAGTGACTTTTGAGGGGTTATCACTTACTTCTCTCGAGTTGTTTTAAACATCCTATGTTATTTCATTTTTATTTCTCATAACCTACATGTATCACTATTTAACATATCCAGGAGAATTAGAGCTGGGCTTTAATGATACATAGTTTTCCAATATGAGTGAAGGTTTCCACTTCATATCAACTAATAAATGCTGTTTAAAGAACAAGCATTTCTGTATGTGGTCAGGATTTATTTGCTCCCCAGTTTTAAAAACTCAAACACATAAGCCTATTCCTAATAGGGATTTAATTTACCATTCTATAAAATTTTGTATTATCTTCTCCTACCCTACCCTCAACAGCCTCTGTTCAGACTCCCTCAAAATGAATCACAACTCCTGAATGCCTTGCCCTTCCTCATGTTCATTGCTTGGCCTCTGGTACTCTCCCTCAGGCAGCTGCTACTCATCCAGTATGTTCTCAGAGCAATATGTTTATACTTGATCACTGCTCAGTGTGATTATTAGCTATGTTCCAGTCTTTCTGACTAGACTGCGAGCTGCTGAAATTCAGAGGCTGCATTGTATGTACCCATGTATATCAGGGTCTCACATGATGTCTCACATATGGTAGCATATCATGAATATATATTGAACGAATTGACATAAATCATTACTTGAAAATTTGAGGGACTCATGACAAATTTCATTTCATAACAGTCTACTATTGAAGTATGCAGGGCAAAATATAAGCCCTGCTCTCCATGATTTAATAATGTGATGTTTTAGAAAATTACACCTTCATTTTTCTAATTTGGAAGAGCTCTTACTCTGAAGTAACCTCTTGGCATTTTCAATTTTACTTACTATGTTAAATCCCTTAAGATGGGGATACCTGGAAAAACATTAGTAAGAAACTAAGATATATTTGCTGTTTGAACCACTTTTGCTAGAATTGCCTCAGTCACAAGGTAATAAACTGTTAATGAAACTTGTATGTTTCCCTGTAAATGAACTGAAAAAGCAGAAGTGCAAATCAGGTTCTTATTTGCCTATAGGTTTCAAAGTAGCAAGCTGTATTCATTTAACAAATGTTTTTTGAGCACATACATAAGATAAACACTTTGCTAGGTTTGGAGGATTAGATACTGAACAAGGTAGAAGGTGTCCCTGGCATTATGGATATTACAGTCTAATTCTGAGAAGGTAGTTCAGTGCAAGTTTGATACATGTATTAGAGGATGACAAGTAAAGGTGCAATTTAGTAACTCTAAAGTGTATCTGATATGCTTGACAAGGTCTTTCAGGGAAGGATCTGTGTACATTCTAAGACACAGACAAGCTAATGCTATTGGGAACCAACGACTAGATAGTGCTTAAGTGGAAAAGGATGAAAGAGTTTCTAGATGAATGACCGTAATCTCATTTCACACCTTTCTGGCACACTATGTACTTCTGTGTATTTGTCTATTTTTATGCCAACATTTTTCTGTCACAATGGCTATACACTACTTATCTAGAGTTTGACCCACTATCTGACCTCAAACTCTAGCACGTGTAGACAATCATGTACCATTTCAGAAGTTTATTTTTTACCTCTGTCATCAGTTCTTTGTCACAATGTTCAAGCTAAAGGGCATAGTATGCTAAGTAAAATATGTTGAGACCTTAAAGGTCTAAGCCTGTGGATACCTTATAAGTTCCCATTGATTTCTTCATCATTTAATAATTATTAATGAAATAGAAATTTAAAAAAACCCCAGAAAATATCAATGAAACTAAGCGCTGGTCTTTTGAAAAGATAAACAAAACTGACAAACCTTTAGCTTGACTCTCCCTGGGGGTAGCGGGGGAAGAGATCTCAAATAAATAAAATCAGATATGAAAGAGAAGTTACAACTGATACCACAGAAATAGAAAAGATCAAAAGAGAATACTATGAACAATTATATACTAAAAAATTGGACAACCTAGAAGAAATGAATGAATTCCTAAAAAAATATAACCTTCCAAGATTAAATATTTAAAAAAAATAACATTTGAATAGACCAATTTTTTTTTTTTTAGTAAGGAAATTGAATCAGTTAAAAACATCCCAACAAACTAAAGTCTAGGACAAGATGCCTTTAATAGTAAATCCTACCAAAAATTCAAATAATTAATACTATTGTTTTCAAATACCTTCAAAAAGTAAAAGTAGAGAGCGTCATACTCACTTTATAAGGTCAGCATTACCCTGACACTAGAAACAAAGACACTGTAAGGAAAGAAAATTCAACCATTACCTCTGGATTAACATAAGTGAAATAATCTTCAATAAAATATTAACAAACGGAAATCAACAATACATTAAAAGGATCATACACCATGATCCAGTGGGATTTAATCCAGGAATGAAAGGATGTTTCAACATCTGCAAACAAATGAAAGTATATACCACATTAGCAAAGTTAAAGATAAAAATTATATGGTCATATCAATAAATTCAGAGAAAAGAATGACAAAATTCAACATCCATTTATGATAAAAACTCAACTAGTGGGTATAGAGGGAATGCACTTCAATATAATGAAGAATGTATATGACAAGCCCATAGCTAATATTGTACTCAATAGTAAAAAGCTGAAAGCTTTCCCTCTAAAGTCAGGAACTAAGAAGGATGTCCACTCTTGCCACTTTTCTTCAACATTGTATTGGAAGCTCTAGTCAAGAAAAAGATGAAGTTATTCAAATAGGTAAGAAAGAAGTAAAACTCATTACTTGCAGATGACATTATAGTATATATAAATAGGAAACTCTAAAGACTCCGCCAAAAAACTTACAACTAATGAAAAATTAGTTAATTTGCAGGATATAAAAATCAATATACAAAATTCGTTTCATTTCTATACACTAAAACAAACTTAGAAGCAGATTAATTTATTTTTTTAAAAAAATCACATTTACAATTGCATCAACAAAAATAAAATACCTAGGAATAAATTTAACCAACGAAGTGAAAGACCTGTACACTGAAAACTAAGATATTGATGAAAAAAGCTGTAGATGACACAAAGAAATGGACAGGTAACCTATGTTCATAGATTGGAAGAATTATATTACTAAAATGCCTATAACTACTCAAAGCAATCTACAGATTCAGTCCAATCCCTATCAAAATTCCAATGGCAATTTTTACAAACAAATAGAACAAATAATCCTAAAACGCATATGGAACCAAAAACCTTGTATAGTCAAAACAATCCTGAGGGGGGAAAAAAAGCTGAAGGTGACATGCTCCCTGATTTCAAACTATATTACAAAGCTATAGTAATCAAAACGGTATGGTATCAGAATAAAAACAGATATATAGATCAATGTTACATTGCTGAGTACAGGAATAAACTCACAGATACATCAATTAATTCATGACAAAAGAGCCAACTATATACAATGGAAAAATGACAGCTGCTTCAATAAATGGTGTTGGGAAAACTGGACAGACACATGCAAAAGAATGAAACAGGATCACTATCTTACACTATACACAAAAATTAACTAAAAATGGATTAACAACTGGAATGTAAGGACTGAAACCATCAGACTTCAAGAAGAAAATATAAGCAGTTAGCTCTTTGTCATCAGTTTTGAAGACGATATTTTGGATATGACACCAAAACAAACAAAACCAAAAGTAAACAAGTGAGACTACATTAAACTAAAAGATTCAGCACAACAAAGGGTACTATCAACAAAATGAAAAGACAGCCTACTGAATGGGAGAAAATATTTCAAATCATATCTAATAAGGAATTAGTATCCAAAATACATAAAGAACACATACAACTCAATAACAAAAACAAAACAAAAATTCAGTTGAATAATATTTAGCAATCTGAAGACATTTTTCAGAAAAGGACATATAGTTGGACAACAGACACATGAGAACTTCTTCAACATCCCCAATCAGAGAAATGCAAATCAAAATCAATGAGATATTACTTCACACCTGTTAGAATGGCTATTATCAAAAACACTAGATATAACAAGGGTTGGCAAGGGCTTGGAGAAAAGGGAACCCTTGTGTACTATTGATGGAAATGTAAATTGGAGCAGCCATTTATGGAAAACTGTATGTAGTTTCCTCAAAAAATAGAAGTATCATATGATCCGGCAATTCTATTTCTGTATATTTAGCTGAAGAAAACAAGAACACTAATTCAAAAAGACATATGCATCCTCATGTTTATTGTAGCATTATTTATGACTTAAGATACACACACTACAGACAATGGAATACTATTCAGCCATAAAAGTAATGGAATTCTCCCATTTGCATCAACATGGATGGACCTCAGGTACATCATGTTACATCAAATCAGTCAGAAAGACAAATATATGATCTTATATATGTGGAATCTTAAAAAAAAAAAAACAGGTGGGGGAGAGACAAAATGGTTGAGGCACTCAAACAGTACAAACTTCCAGTTATAAAATAAAAAAGTCATAGTATGTAATGAACTGCATGATGAATATAGTTAATAACACTTTATTGCATATATAAAAGTTGTTAAGAAGTAGACCTTAAAAGTCCTCATCAACAAGAAAAAAATTGTAACTATGTAAGATAATAGATGTTAACTAGACTTATTATGGTGGTCATTTTGCAACATATGCAAATATTAAATCATTATATTATACACCTGAAATTAATATAATTTTATATGTCATTTATACATCAATAAAAATTAACAAGTATTTTTGAGTACCTATTGTATACTTAGGATTGTGTTTGCTTGCAAGTAACAAGGATACAGAGGCACGTTGTTACAGTTATTGTCCCAGTGTCCTATGTAATAAGATGCCTGACTTCTTTTTGATGTGTGACTACTGATAGGTCTTAAGTCCCCCCAACCCTGCCTTATTCTTCTGTGCCACATCTCGGCAAGCTCATAAGAAAACCCAGATGTTCTCTCTATTGGTGCTGTGGGGAAATTTACACCATGTTGTCATCATCAGGGACATTCAAACTGAGCAGGAACCCCCACCTTGGCTGTATCCCTGAGCCGCAATTACACCCAAAGCCATTTATATCTTCCTTTTCAGAAGCCATTCTCAGATTTGTTCGCATAGCTTCCCTGATCTTCTCAGAAAGATCCCATATGTGAGTAACACGCATCCTCATATCCTCTTGGTGTGTGAAGCCTCATCAGTTTCCACATCTGAACTAATTTGGGTGCAGGCTCAGTAAGGTGGAGCCGGGCTCTGATCCCACAGAGCCCATCCTGGGGTTGTCACGGATGGGGGAAATAAAATAAGTCATTCCAGACACTTCTCTGTCTGCCAGGAAGAGAGGTGACATTTCCCTCCAGTGGAGAAGGCTCCGAGCCCCTGTGTCCAATGGCTTCTATTGAACGGGTTATCAGTGGGGCTAGGTAGTAGAAATGTATAGGTGATCTCATTACATCGGTATGTTAATGTTTACAGAGAATAGGTGATTTTTGAGTAAGACGAAGAGCAGGAACACACCGATTTACATGGGTCCAAGAGGAGATGAGTAAACTTGAGAGCATAAACATAAGAGTACCAAAGGGTTTAGGGTCAGGGTCTGTGAATAATGTAAATTTCCTTCCTAGCATGAGCTTGTTATCATAGTTTTTGAGGTAAAAACAAAGCATGCTTCAAAGAATTTACTTCTAGGCCTGATTTCCCCTGGGAACCACCTGATCCAATTTAGGGCTGTTTCCAGTATTGTTTCAAACTTGAGCCAGGTGGGGGATCAGAGCTGCCAAGAGGAGACTTCTTTTAGATAGAATGAGAACTCTGGCCATATTAAAGCTGAGGGGTGCTGGTCTTTTTGCCCTTTCTCCATGCCCCCCAAGTTCTTCTCTGATGCCCATATGACTGTGCCTGTCTTAGGTTGCCCCCGCCATCAAGCGGTCTTACCCATCATTGACTAACCAGTCATCCTTTGGGGCCAAGACAGATTTTGTCTCCTCAGTGGCCTATTTTCCCCAAGGCCTCCTTGGTTAGCTCCAGCCTTGGGGCCCTCTTGCCTGTCGGTGAGGTTACAGTTCCTGAAAACAGGTGGGACATTTCCCAACAGCACATCCCATCTGTGTGAGTGATCACAACACCCTAAATGCTACCTTTCAGCTTCACCATGATGAAAGCGTGCTACCATTCATCTTTATACTGATTTCCTCATTGTTATAAAATAACTTCTTAGCTCCAGTCCTTAAATTCACATTCAAGGACAGAAGAAAGGGCAAGAGCTATCTTGCTGCTTCTGTCTCTTTTTAGAAGGAAAATTATAGTTTTCCCATTGCCGTTTGCCAGAATGGTGTCATATCACTATGCTTAGATGTTAAAAAGTCACGGAATTAATTTTACTTGAGCATATTGCCACTACAAACAAAGGTAGAATTCTATATACATGGAAGCAGGTGAGACTGGATTCTGGATAAGCCACTATTAATGTCAGGCCAAATAGGGGGTCAGGTTGTATTATGTACTAGGGATACAACAATGAGTAAAATCACCAAAGCTTCTTTATATAACTCTGCAATGGGGACTCACAGAAATTATCATCCAGTGACAATTACATGTGTAATAAGTGCTATGAAGGAGAAGCTTATCTTTCTCTAACACTGTGTCGTATAAGGGTATGACCTTACTATTTGTGCCCATACACAAAACATCGTTCAGGAGATGAGATCTGAGAAAAGAACTAAGGTACTAAATAGTGGAAGAGGAGGGAAAAGACCATTTTATGTGAAGAAAATACCATGTATAAAGACCCATTGGAAGTTAGGGGCATGATACATTTGGGAAACTCATAAAAAGTTAGTGTGGCTGAAGCATGATGAAAAAATGAGGGAATATGGATGTGTGAACACGAGTTGACTAATAAAGAGCTTATGAATTATGATATGCAATGAATTCAAATGGGCAGATGCTAAGAAGTTAGGGCCTTAGAACCTCCAGGCTCTTCCACAACCATGTGCTCAGGCTTGAAACAGAGAATGTATTCTCCCCATCAATATATTTGTTAAATAAAAGAAGTTAGAAATAAAACATGATTAACTTACTAAAGAGGAATTAATTTTATCATGTCATGAGGTGTCATTATTCCAATAAATGTTTCTCAAACAACATCCAATTTCTGAAAACTAAATGTGTGAAGAAGAGAGATTTATATTTTTTCCTATTGACTGGCTGTTAAGGAGAATTTAGGATGAAAATCATAGCTTTTGAAAAACTTAAAATTATCTTGAGGTTCTGATAATAGGGGAAGGAAATGAATGGTTCTGATAATTGGTAAGGGGCTGTAGTGACCATAGCAAGAGAAAACTGTCTCTGGATCTGGCTACTCAGATGTGAGCAAGAAGGTAAAAATTGTAAAATATGTTCCAGAAGACAAAGGGTATAGTAACAAACTAGGGGTGTTAGTTATTTACTATTTAGCCTTCATTACACATAACTTTATGTTGTCTGCTTTATACTGGGTGATAAACTGATTTGGAGGAATCTGGAAGACTATTCAAAGAGAAGAGTAAGGGGTAAAATCACCCTATATATTTTACTTGACTGCGGAAAATGTTTAGTAGGCTTAGCATTATTCAGGAATCAACCTACGAGTAGTTTGTGAATGATCGGAATGGTTGCATCATTTTCAAAAGAAAGTGAATTCATGTATTTGAGAAGAACTTAATATTAAGGCCTGATCGACAAAGCCTTTTTTAGGAACATCATTTAGGGAAATACATTATGTCTACTAAGTTCTTTGTGAGCCTCAAAGCACCTAAAACATAGCCCAGAAACTGCTGATGTGCAATTATTTATTGATTTGGTGTTATTTTTGTCAGTGTATAGGACTTTTTCAGGAATACAGACCTTGCTTGGGACAATAACCTATATTAGAGGTTTACAAATCTACAGTTCTTTGTAGAATCATGTCAATGTGAACCAATGGCAAGTACTTAGGATGGAATAAATACGAGTTTTATTGACTCAAGGTGCTTTGCTCCAGCTGTCAGACACAAACCAGACTCCTTAGCTATTCTTCACCCTGAATTCATAAAGAATAGCATTCCCATAGGATAATTTTAATTGGAAGCATATTTTACCCCTATAATGCAAACTCAGGGTCACAACAGGTAACCTGGAAGATTGTTCTACCATATGTTATCCCCAGAAAATATATTCCTCAAATATCATGATACACAAGGGGCGAAGATTACATAAGTCTTGAGATAAACTTCCTATCAAGTCAGTTTACCATAACTGAATGGTTGGGTTTCAAATGAAGGCAACATGCAATTTAGATTCTGGTATATACAAAAAAAATGAATATTATGTTATCCACCTGTTTGTGTGCTTGTTACTTTCATGTTAAGTTTTACGGTGTGCTTCAAGATAGTTAAGGATGAACATAATGTATGTTCATATATTCTTGAAACCAGAGACTATAAGGCTTTTTATTACAGTAAAGTGTAGAGTACTATTTATTTTAATAGGCTTTAAAAGAAGCCTATTCATAACATAATTTCAGTTCTCACAAGAAATGGAAGAAATATTAATTAACAAAAGCTCTTTTCTACATTAATGTTTATTTGAAAGTATTTAAAATATTTTTGAATGTTAATATATAATTTATTAAGTATTAAATATAATTTAAAATTTCATGAGGAAATTAAAAAAATTAAGGCTTTGACAATTATAAGCTTCAAGACATAAATTTTTAATTCTTATAAAAAATATTCCCAAATTCCTGCTGTATAATTATCCAGACATGAAGAGTTATCATCAAGACTAATGAGAACTATTGTATAGCATAAATTAATCATAATATGTATTAGTCAGTTTGGGCTGCTATAACAAAGTATGGTAGACTGGATGACTTATAAACAAAACAAATTTATTTCTCACCACTATGGAGGCTAAGAGTGCCAAGTTAGAGTGCCATCATGGTTGGGTTTAGGTGAGACCCTCTCCAGGGTTGCAGACTGCTGACTTCTTGCAGTATCCTTACGTGGGAAAAAGAAAGCTAGAGAGCTCTCTGGGTTCTCTCTTACAATGGCATAGATATCATTCACGAGGGCTCCACCCTCAAGATATAATTTACTTCCGAAAGGCCCCTCCTTATCTCCTAATACCATCACATATGGAGCTAGGATATCAACATATGAATTTTAGGGAGATTATAACCATTAAATCTATAATGGAATATTAATTCATGATACCAAGTAAAGAAAGTACAAATAGGATATGCCATCAAAATGCTTTAATGCTGCCATGATTGACATTAATTTGCAAAGGTGTTTGTGTAATTATATATTTAAGTGATTCCCACCTGACTTCCGGTTCCACGAGGACAGGGTCTCTGTCTGTAAACATCCAGGGCCCCCACAAGAATTGAACGTAATAGTGTCTCCATATTTATTGAATTAATGATCTTGCCCTCATTAAAGAACTTACACTGGAGAATAACAATAGGAAAGCAAGAGCAATTTTGTATGCCAAAATATATGGCATCCAGAACACTCTAAATCTGCTTTTCCACCAACCAAGAATAGCTATAAAGTGGAGAAAGCACTATGGTCAGTGATTCCTTAATTAGGAGGCCCATGACAATTACGACAGTTCTTTACTCAAATATACAAGATGGCAGCTTAAAAAATACAAAGGCATTTAATAGGTTTGACCTCTTCCTTAGGTTTTCATATGCTCACACACCCACACACACACATACAACTTAACTTCATGTATATAATCTTTTATATTTCAGAAATTTCATTTGACCCCTTTCAGCTGGCTATCCTAGTTGACCTCTCATTTTATGGGTTTTTCTGATCATTTGCATCTACTTTGGCCCATTGGAAGTCAGTTCCTCAAAGTTAGAGGAAAACTCAACTAGAGTGGTAACATGGATCTTTCTACTTCTAGTTGGCTTCTTTTATGTAAATAGTAATCCTCCCTCCTTACCCTATGCCGTACAGTAAACAGGATTAAAGACTAGATTGAAGGAAGAAAAATTCAGTTCTATCCCAACTCAATCCTTTATCAACTGTGCAGCCTAATACAAATTTCTTAGTCTCTCTAAATTCATTATTGTTAATCTATGAGATAAAAAACCTAGTGCACACCAAATAGGACTCTGTTGAGTATTAAATATATGCCTTACGAAAAATGCTGTGCTCAGAGTAATTACTTAAGTAAATGCTATTTTGATAGACTGTATTGTTATTCCCAGATATGTCCTGAGCTTCTCTGAAGGAAAAGCATACCTCCCTACCTCACTGATTCAGGCAGCTATGCCTTGTTTTGACCATTGAAATATAAGAAGAAATGACTTGTGTTTCTCCTAAATGATTAAGTTTTAAGACCCGACATGTACTTTGTCATAATTTCTAATTTCCCTCTGGAAACATTCCTGAGAAAAGCTGCTGCGTCTGCCTGGGCGTTCCAGTGAAGGCAACAGAGCAGACAGAGCTTACCTGTAGTGAACTTGTAGGCTGAGCAAGAACAAAATCTGTAGTTATTATCATTCACTGACATTTTGCAATTGCTTCTTACAGTAGAATAGCTCATCCTATCCTGTTTGATACGATACTAGCAATATTATAAATAAGGTAGATAATGAAGGTTAAATAGAAATAGACATTGGAAAATATAAATATTATAAACGTGTAAAGTAAAGGATGCTTTCTAAAGGTTAAATGCAAATAAAGCTCTGAGCTTTCTAGCAGCCATCATCACAAGGGTGAACGTACTTAGGTACTAGATTCAGTGTCCATTATACAAAAATAAGTCAGTTATCACAGGGAATAAAACTACTTCTAGTTCAGAAATCTTAAAGAGAGCTGTGTCTCATGGACCCTAACAAAAGGGATTGTATTTGACCAGCACCTGGAATCCATTGTGGGGAAATGGTTTTATTTGGGGTCTTTGATTGACCAGTTGCAGTGATAATTCTAATGACTTGCAAAATACCAACAAAACAGCTACAACTAACTACAAAAGCATTGTGTTATAGGTGGTTTTATATCTGGGTTACTTCCTCTTACACTAGGCATGCTCTTCTTCTAGCTGCAGTAGAGATCAGATAATACAGGAAACGAAAAAACAGGGACAAAGGACCAGTTTGTGATAGAGAGCAACTTTTTCTTTTTTCCTCCTTCTCACTTTTTCTCATCTCATTTCTTTTCTTCCCTTGTCCTTATTTCCTCTCTATTAGCTCCAGCTTTTAGTAGACACATTGTACATGTGTAATAGGAACATAGTGGAAAATCTTAAGCCATCAAAAATTTTCTTTTGTTTTGTTTTTCTTGAATCATGATACTCCACAGCTCCCAAACCAGTGAAGCAACAGTATTCATTACTCCTGAGAAAGACTGTGTACAATCTTAGAACAAAGAAGTCATTGTTGAATTTAAGCTTAAAATTTAGCGTTTTTAAGCACATAAAGAAACAACAGCACTGAAAGCCAAGCTTTGTGTGAAGACAGCTGTGTTTTCTAAATTTTAAAAAGACTTTCTTGTACTTACCATGATACAACTCTGGCACATTTGAGTTGTAAAGCTGCACTAAAAGTTACAGTGTAAAAAATATGGAGGAGATGCCACAAGACAAATCTACATTGGTTAGGAGCTTCCAGCCTTGGAGAGATGGAGGGAAGAGAAAGGCAGAGGCAAGAAGTTCAGCTTTGGTAGCCTGTCCCTACGCCTTCCCAATCAATACTGCCCCTTCCCCTAATCACCATCTTATGCCATCCATGGTGAATCTCACAATGTGTTTGGGACCAGGACAGAAATGAGGAATAGTATGCACATCAGTAAGAGTTTGCACAAAATACCAGTGTAAGAGACTTTGCTTCCTTACTCTCAGTATAACTGTTGCATGGATTATATTGACAAATCAGCATGACACTGGAACTTTGGCAGGAAGGAAGCCATGACTGGAGGAGGATTTGAAATTGGCTTCAACAAAATACTGCATAATATAGCAACGTAGAGAAAGTAGTTGACTATTTAGTTTCGCAGAGAAATGCAGGGAGGCTGAGGCCCTCTCTAGGGAATCAGAAAAGGCCCAGCCTCAGAATTTAAAAGCCACCACATACTGAAGCCTCAAAACTAGAAACCATGACAAGGAACCATGGTACCCAAAGCATCAGGATGGACCAAACACTGTGGTACCCAAAGTATCGGGATGACCATGCACTGTTCAGCACTCTGTTACAATATGACCAGTGACCAGACAGGACCATCATTCCACAGCAGGGACCAGCGAAGATACACAGGTCAGCATGTACACCTACACATGTTCTACATTCACAGATTATACCCTCTTGAGGAGGGAGAAGAGGAAAAGAAGTGAGTAGTGCTCCAACTGGAAATTCAACTTGAAAACAACTGATTAGTTTTTCTAAAAGACTGAATTCATCTGAATAAGCATTTGGGTTACATTTCTTGGCAATTCTAATACTACGTTTTTCAACATCACTGGGGGAATACAGGATTTGGAAGTCAGACCATGAATAAACAAACATATAAATAATCGTCATCTTTGCCTGTGTGCTATGATATATTGTAAGGAAATACAATAGGATGTTTTCATCCTTTACTGTTTTGATCCTTTACTGTTTCACTTGCTTTGATCTTTACCAATTTTCTGAAATTTGTACACAAATATATTTTATTTTCTAGTAGTTCCCTTTTCCTCTTGAATGGTTCAAAAATTCAAACATGTATCTCTTTTAGGTATGACTGGAAAACAAGATTAATCTCCTCCAACTTTATTGAGATATAACTGACATGTGACATTGTGCACGTTTAAAATGTACAACGTGATGACTTGATACACTTACACATAGAAAAACCATCACCACAGTAGGGTCTGCTAACACCCCCACCCCCTCCACTCTTGGCAGTATCTCTCACCACTGAACGTACCCATTTCCACTTTGAAAACCTCTCTCCTCTTGGCGTGTCCCTTGTACCCTTCATTACTTGTTAGTTGCCCCTGCACAGTAGCCTTGCTTTCTCACCTTCCTCTTCCAGACCACTGAGCATTGAAATGTCAATGGCATTTTTCTTTTTCTTTTTTTTTTTTTGCCACATTTCTTTGCTAAGTGATTTCTTCCATTTTCATGATTTTAAATAACATTCATACACTAATGAGTCAAACTAGACTTTATTTTTGGGGGCTCTCCCTTAATACAACAAGTGAAGATTAAAAAACTGTTTGAACGTTTATAGCTACCTCAGAATAGAGCCAATAAAATCACAGACTGTATTTTCCTTTGCTCTCAATCACCAAGTGCATTCTCAATTTACTTTAGGAAAAAAAAAGTCCTGTGTATCTACACTGACTTCTATATTTTCCTGATGTCTTATGTCTTTTATATCAATAAGTCTTGTTGGCTTTATCTCCAGTATTTACATTCCAAATCAGATTATGTTTCTCATCCTCACTAAAACAATCCTCATCTCATCTGCATCCATCTCCCCCCACCAACACAGAGTCAATCTCTTACTTGGTTTCCCTATTTCAATTTTTGCCCACTTTCAATCTTTTTCCCCAAACAGCAGCCAGATTCTTCTAGACTTTGCTATGTGATTCTCTTCTTTGAAACAATCTGAAGGATTCCCATTGCAATCAGATGAAATGCAGTATCTTATACTTTTCCTCCTGCTTAATTCTCTGACCCCACCTTCTACCATTCTTACTCTTTCTCTTTATTCTAATTCCTTAACTCATTTGAACATAAAAATTTCAATCTCATTTTAGGGACATTTGTTCTTTTTCTTCTTTCTGGTTAGAATGGTTTTCTATCACATGTCTTCTTCCATCTCAACTTTTAGTTTTCAACTCAAATACAGTAAGTCCTCTCTTAACATCTTCTATAGATTCTTGGAAATTGTGATGTTAAGAAAAATGACATACTACAAAACCGTTTTTACTATAGCCTGGTTGATATAATCAAAAGCTAAGTTCCTACAGTATATTTCTAAACATTACCAAACTTCTAGTATTAAACATTAAAATAAATGTGAGCTACACATACAGTTTAGAACAGGTAAGATAATTCTTTTTCAACCTGCTTATTTCAGTTCAGCGTCATGGATGACCAAGGCCTGTCCCAGCAGCTCAGGGCACAAGGCTAGATATACCCTGGACAGGATACCCTTCCATGGCAGGGCCACTAACACACATCCAGCAGCCACTCAGAGTGTGGTGATTTTAGACACATCAATAGGACAGGCAAATTCCAGTGTCCCTGTACCCCGCCACCAGGAATTGACTTTTTCTCGTTAACATTATAGTAAAGCAATATTGAACTAAAACCTATGTTACTCATGGACCTGCTGTAGTGCCGCCTCCTGAGATGACTTTTGTGATCTTTTAATAAAAAAAATTGTTGATGAATAGGAGAAGGTGTTACTATAAGCAGAAATAAATTTGCCTTTGGTGTCTTACTGTCTTCATGCTGACACCTTAAAAGAAGGGGAATGTATTTACTTTACTTTATCAGATAAGGTATTCCCCTTGAAATGCACTCGTGAAAGAGAACGAGATGCAGAGTGACTAACGGGTTGGTCTAAATGTTTCTATGGGCAGTGCCTCTTTGCCACTTTTTTTTTAAACCACAAAGAATTGAACAGAAAAAAAAAGATAGGTGATGAAAAGATAAAGATTAATATCTGTGATGAGAGATATAGTATTTGTAAGACAATCAGATGAACTTGTAAAAAGATGTTTTTATTACCTAGTTGTGTGTTGGAAATAGGAACTAATGCAATGGATAGAATACTCCATGATCTGTACAGAGAACCATCTTGGTGCATTTCAAGACTGTCACCAGTAAAGCCCAGGGCCCCTGGTTCTACTCACTCCTGTCATCATTTGCTGCCCCACCTCCCTTCCATCACGGTTTAATACAAACACGGCAGTGCTAAATACATCCCTTATATTCCCATCAACCATTTCACTCTTTCTACTCCCTTAAAATTTATCTCTAAGTTCTTCCTCTACTATTGAGATATTAGGGGTATTAAAGATTTTGCTTTCCTGTTATACATTATTAAAGTCTAATATTTTAGCTCAATTTCTTATCATTTGCAGACTAATTTTGATTAAATAATCCAAAGAAAATAGGGTGTCTCTGAAGCTTGCTCCTCACAGACATCCATTACTTCCGAATTCCCTTTTTGTGGGAATTTTATTTCCCATGTTTCCTTGCATGCATTTTATCTCCCCTTTTGTTTCTAAGCATATCCCTCTGCCCTTGATAGTGTACTTATTTGGCCTCAGGGACCTCTAAACCCAATTTGATCTGGTTCATTTGTTCAAGTCCTATCCATAATTTATTTGATAATGAAGATGATCTAGAGTTTTGTAGTAGAAATTGTTGCTGCTTTACCCAAGAGCCCTCTCCTGTTTTTCTGTGCTAATAGAAATCTGATTTTATTTGGGAATCCACTCTTCTCTCAGGTGATTCAGGATTAATTCTTAACGCCAAGTCATGTTCATGAGAAGAGAAGCCTTTCAGTAATTATGAAATACTCTTCCTTTAATTTCATTTAAAAACATCTATCCATTAAAAACACAACAGCAGTAATTATGTTAAAAATATTAAATTGTGAATCAAAAACTCTGCTTAATTCCTACTATATACATACATCCAAGGCAAACTTTGGGCTTACAAATGAAGATTTTACTTGAGAGATAGCTGTTTAATATTTACAGTTTTATTTTTACCTAGGCATTAAATACTCAGAAAACTATTTTACTTAGTTATGTCCCAATTGCCTCTGGCACAGATGTTAATTATACAATAATATCAAATAACCATTCCACTCAAAATGGATATATAGATCATTTCATAGACTGATTAACATTATAAACCAGATGGAAAAATTCCATTATTTTATGACTTTATTAAATGATAATCTTGTCTACCCACAATTTTAAACTGTTGCATTTTTTTAACTTTATATTTATTGTTTACACTATTGCAGATGTCATTTTCCCCCTTTGCCCTCCGCTACCCAGCCCTCTCCCCTGTTCCCTCAGGCCATCCCCACACCGTAGTCCCTGCGTCCGGGAATGACGCATATATGTTCTTTGACAAATCCAGTCTTATCCACCCGCCTCTGACAGTGTAAACTGCTGCATATTAGAGGCATGTTTTCCTTTTCCTTGTAGAACCAAGACAACAGATACACCTGTGTTATGACCCCTGCTTAAGAATACGTTTATTGCAACTGGCTCGTCTGAGGAGAAGGTTTTAGAGACACTCCCTGTACCATTCTAAGCTTGGGAGCGCAACCCGTGTGGCCCGCGTAGACCCTGAAGTCTCAAAGAGGTGCCTAGGGAGCAATTTGAGAAACTCAGGTGCAGTAAATCAGCCCGGGTGGCATTCCTCTCAACCATCCCTCTCCCAGCTTTTGAGTTCTACAAAGAAGCAAAGTGTGAAACAGCAGACCAGGCAGTGAAGGCCATGTAAAATTCCCAGTGCACCGAGGCTCTGTGCTAACGTCGCGCTGCCTTAGAAGCAGTGATGGCATCATTTTGACCAGCAGTCCCTCCAATTTTATTCTTTGGTTGCAGAGCTCACAATTTTGATTGTTCTCACAAAATAAAAAGAATAAATCTTTTACTTACTCTTTAAGTTGTTTGGATTCATTTCACCATACATGGCAATGAAAGAGATGCACATTTCAGAACTCTCCAAGGAATTTAAAAGTAGGAACAGACGCAAGCCCCAGCTTTGGAGTAACCACAAATGCCTTTTTCCTTCTGCCTTAAAGCTTTTCCCGGGAGACCTTTTTATTCACCTCACTAAGTTCCAGCTGGTACCACTCTGCTGACTCCTAGTGCCCAGGAACACCTGTGGGAGTTTATGGAAAGAATTCTGGGGACAGGGGTTGTGGGTAAAAAGGCAGAAACAGCTAGTGCCACAAAAGCTTACTACTGGAATAGCCAGCTTACTCTGCAAGTAATGTGATCAATGGTTGAATACTTCTGAGGATGATCTGGCCACCAATATCCAGTGGTTTTTTCCCTGGAAATCACAGACAACCCTCTGGTGGTAAACTTACTTTCTCACCTGGGGGGAAAAAGATGGAAGATACTGGAAAACTCTGAATGTAGCTCAGATCTCATTTAGCAGTGCCTCAACCATATTTTCCAGTGGACTCATAGGTAACTCCACACGAATACCCCACCAGTGGTAGTCCAAACCTGAAATAATTACCAGTATACTCAAATAAAGATGAATGCTGAGTTACCCAAAGTGGATAACTCTAAGAATGTTTGACAGAGGGGACTTTATACAGGTGTGTGTAGTTGTAGGAAAACTATGAGGAGTAATCCAGTAACTCAGGGACTCAAGACTGTAACAGCTAAGCCATTAGAACTACTCGTCCTGCAGAAAAAGGAGAGGAAATGTTTATTGGAATCCAGAAGGAGAGTTTCACTGGGAAAGGCCACTGACAGAAACAGTGACAGTTTGTCAAGGAAAACACACAGCCCAAGGCAGGCCCTCATGGAGGGACTGAGGGGAATATATTCCCCATCACCTGTCATTTCTCACCATTGACCGAACCCACCTGGAAGCCAGAGGCCGTGGGAGATTATATTTCACATAGTTCAGCCTCCTGGAATGTATAAGAGGTAGATAAAGGTGGGAACAGATCTGAAAATCAGTGGCATGCTGACTTTTTGCATTCCAAGTTCATCGTCCTCTTGTGTGAGCCAGTTTTCTAAGCAGCACCATGGTTCACCCCATTGCATAAATCAGAAACCTACTCTTCACCTCTGTTCCTGCCATCATCTTTACAACATCAATTTTCTGCAAATATGTGATCCCAAATCCCCATCCTTCTATTTATGAAATATTTATGTTCATTCCCCTTCTCATATCACTACTGCTTCTCTTCACAAGACTCTACTCTCACTCCCCTCTATCATTTCTTAGCAGCATCCGTCATTTTCAGAAATCACTTTCTTTACTTTTTCGGTTTTTGAATCTCCAAGAGGACTTCGTTCAGCACTCTATCTCCAGGATCTAGCACAAGGGCCTGGCACACACAGCAGCTCAATAAATACGTGTTGAACAAATGCATTGATGCAGGCTTTTAATACTTAGTAGCTAAACGCTGCAGCACATTTCTCGACAGTCTCCTTCGCCACCTTCAGTCCATCATTTACATGTTTGCCAGCATGCATTTTCTCATTCATAAGTCTGATGATGTCACTACCTTATTTAAAATGATTTTTTAGCACTTTATAGAGTCCCAAATGAAGCAATCCATTCATTGAACAATTTTTATTGAACCTACCCAATGTGTAAAGAAATGGAAATCAGATAGGAGCCATCAGATTCAATCAGAGCACTTAAAATCTGCTGAGAGAAACAATAATGAAGAATAAACTGGTGAGTGTAGTCAGATAAGGTGGTGGCAGCACTGAGCAAGGGCGCCTGACGTCTGCGTGGGGAGAGGCTGTGAGAAACGGCTTCCCAGGGGACAGAAGTTCACGAGCCACAGTGAGGGCGTCTTCACTCCTTAGCCTCATGTGTAAGGACCTTCGCTGTCTCCGTCCTGATGAATGTCTTATACTCCATGCCCGCCCCCCCTTTTTTAAAAGTTGGACTCCTAGCTGTAGAGACAGCTGACTATTCCGAGTTCTCTAAAGGCTTCCTGCTCATTCCTGCTTCTACTGTTCTGCCGGAATGGCCCTTTCAGGGCGCCCTTCCCCTTCATGCTCTGTCCTCCCCTTTTCTGCTCAACGCAAACGTATTTTTAAAAGCAACTTGACTTCTTTCCGCAGTTTTCCAGGGAAGAGTTCACGTGTTCCCAGGACTTAGCAAGCCTAAATTAAATGGCAGTTTTGGACACAGAAATGCCCACATTCCCTTCGCATTAACTGAAAGAGTGAACAGCCGCTGGGACATGGTGAACTCCTTGAGGGACATTTGTGACTTACCAAATTATCCCTCCTCGTTTTAAAAGATAAAGGGTGGTTTTTAAAATTATTCTGAGTAAATCTTGCCAAATGTTAAATTAAAATTTAACTAAATGTACCCAATTTGATCTGAAGTGTAGTGAACAGCAATAGATGACACCAAACAGAAAATATTTGACCTTTAATTATAAATATATTACTAATTATTTGTATGCTTGTGTTATTGAATATTTGTGCCTTTGTGCCACTATAGATAAAAAGAAAAACCTCATTTATTCTTAGCAATGGGTACAAATATGATTGCAGACAATTCGAAAGCATATATGTATCAAAAACTTAATAAACATCTTTTACACAATTTTCTAGTCACAATTTTACTATGAGGTCAAACCAAGCCAGAAGTAACAATATGGAAACAATATAGAAAGTAACAATTATGTTGTTACTTTGTTATTGCAGAGGTTCATAATTAGCATAGAAAAAATTCATAAATAAAATGCATTAGTATTGAAGTACACATTGATTTTGCACCCAATGTAGTTACTTTATAGCTTTATGAGTATGAAATAAAGATATCAAATTAAAAAAGTAAAGTTCAACAGTATTCAAATTTCAAAAATCCAAAGACAGCACTTTCAATTTTTAAGACTAATCATCTAATCATCAAGTATATTTAGGAGTTTCGAGTCAATGCTTATAATTTAGCTAATGATTTGAAAATAGATATACAAATAACAAATATATGTTTTTATTTAGCATTTTCTTGAAGGCAAGTTAATGAAAATTTGTATAGTTGATCAGAAAAAAACCTGGCTAACTATGTCATATTATGATGTAACTAATTACCATTTCATAGATTCAAATTAATCATGAAATAAATTGTACAGACCATAACTTAGGATAAGACTGTTTGCCTTCAAGGGCAATTCTGTAATTCTGTGTCAGTGTCCTAAAAGATACAACTGTGTATTTATACTTAAATATTTTCTTAAGAAAAAATAAATTGAACACCTGCCATATTTATTATACCTTACATTGTTATACTTAATGATCCAATATCATTTAATCCATCTTAACATTTTCTTTATAGACGATGAACAGGATATTCTGTTGACTGGCTACAAAGACTTGCTTGAAAGGAAGTGATTGTTAATGATCCAAGACTTAACGAACCATGAGTCCTCCAGGTATTTGGATTGGTGAAGGATCTCTGGTTTGACTTGATATTCTGCAGGTTCTACATAAAAGGAAAAGGAAAAGTTAACAGTATGCCATTTCAATGATTTTACAAATGTATGTGTGCTTATATTTTTGGATGGATTCTGGGCCTAGAGGGGAAAGGTAATCATCTTCCTGAATGTAAAGACCCAATACGTTGAGTATTCTATGGTTTTTCTAAGAAGTATCCTGCATTTAACTATAATTTCCAAGTAATCATTTTCAAAAAGAAAAAAGAGTCCTTTCTTTTCTCAAATATTTTTGTTTTAAATTATTGATTTCTGCAAATTCCTTTGAAGATTTTGGGCTGTTTTACTTCAGTGTAACATGAAACAAATGCAAAAACTTTAATCTGGGGCAGAAAGGTGTTCACATGGATTTGACCTGACTACCAGGTGAGTGGCATGCAGCCTTCTTGCACAGAGCAGGCATTATTTATCTCCAGATGTAGGGCAGCCCAGGTTTCCTTGTTGATGTTGCTTTTGTTTTGCTTTATTCTTTCTTTCTATGATGGTTTTTACTTTTGTCATTTACTTAACCCTGAGTGTGAATCTTTAGATTACATGTGAGGATCAATATTAAATTGTGTGGAAAATAATATGTAATTAAATGTAATATACATAACAATAAGAATGATTTGCTTTAAAATACATATTAGAGTAAATTCAAGATTTTTTTGTCTCTAACATTCCCATTGTCATCCAGTAAAGGGATATGCCTCTTTATGCAGGCAAGAAAAGAGGTAAAGTTACAGCTGATACACAGGGAATTTTAAATGTCCATCACCTTTTTTATCTGTGGCACAATGGTACAATGATAATCTGTCAAAACCCATGGGCCTGTGTGACAGATACAAGTTTTCTACGTTATATGTGAGGCTAAAAAATAAAGATGGAGAACCATTAAAATAAGATTTTTGCAAAAAACCATTTGTGCTTCTCTGAAACAATATGCCTGTGATGGAATATCTAGGCAGGTCCAGTAACTGAACGGCGCTCTCAAATGTTTCAAACCAAATAAAGGGAAGTTGAATAAATTCCAAATGCTATCCTCCCCTCCCCGAAACTGACTCTAATTATTTGGCCTTTAAACATACCTTGAAATCCAAAGAATATCCTCTTATACAAATAAAACTTCTAAGGCCACGGAGGAAAGCAGTGTGTTTTGGTACTGGTATTGGTAAGCATCAAGTTAAATGTTTACAGAAGTTGGATTAAACAAATGGATATGTTTAGCTGGCATTGATATTAAAAATAAATATTATTGAATGTCCATGGGCAGAGCATACACTCTCCATGTGCCTGCCCCTTGGCATTGCCATATTCCTCCCCACTTGTCTTTCATTGTCTGCCATTTTGTCAAGGACCTGAAGTCTGAGAATTCTGGAAACACTATGTATACATGCGTTGCATAGATGACTGTGTCTCCCTCATCCAGTGTCAGGAGAAGAGAAATGCCCATTGCCTCTGCTACTCTCTAGGCTGAGTCTTACTGATAAATGTATTTTATGTTTGTTTGCATAAGATATATAAGGTATATACACACACATATATAGTTTCTTTATGATAAACTATATACAAAGATATATATATATAGGTATAATGAATTAGGAAATCAACATCATTGATATTTAAATATGAGGTTATTTTTAAAATTTAAAGTAAGCATCTGCACACAGCTTTGCATGTATTTGTAAATGAAAAACAAGTGGAAAGTTTTTAAACCCTAGACATTTAGAAATCTAGAGACTGCTGTGTCTCTAATCTTAAACCTCACATGCCTGCTGGAACATGACTGCATCTGAGCAACGAAGGCAGACAAGAAAAGATTCAGGAAGAGTGAATTAATGTCAGGCAGGAGTAATATCTCTCTAACAGTACCCTGTGAGTCACCAGATTATATCAGCCTTAATGCTTGTATATTAAAACATGCGTATAATTCATTAGCATATAAGAAGTTAGAATGAAGAATAAATCTTAGGTAACTATAAACTGTATGAAGCACACAACAGGTCCACTCTGTAAACTGATTAATCCTGCAAGTGATTCAAATAGGGAACGCTGCAAAGTTCAGCTTGGATTTTGTATGAAAACCAGGGAAAAGATTGATAACAATTTAATTGGGGGGAATAATACATATGTGCTTGTAAAATGCAATGTAAAAAATTCCCTTATGATCACATTTCCCTTACGTACGAAGGCCGAGAGTACCGTTTCCATGGACCCAGCCCACATTAGAAGTTGATTTAGTAGGTCTTAATGGAGAAGCTTTCATTCTCAGTCCCTTTGTGAGCCCTGCCATTGTGACATGGGCTTTAACAGGACTGACTCAGTTCCAGCCCTTCTCTTCTGTGTTGTATCCAGTTACCTCAGCTTGAGCACCACCAAGAGAAGGATTCCACAGATGACTGTCATGCACATGACAGCATAAATTACTTCTCCTAGTAAAAAACAAAAGATTTTTAAAAATTACTGCATTTCTAGAGAGAATAAATAATTAAAAAAATAGTACAGAAGTTTGATTTTTAACGGACCGTTGAAGGGGGAATGAAATCCACTTAGAGTTACTTCCTCTGTATGTTTACTTTTATGTAATGCAATGCCTTTGACATTGGACAGAGTTGAATAATCTGAAAGAAAATAATGAAAATGAGATCAACGCATTTAAAGGCAATGCATAATTTTTATCCCATGGGTTGTAATTTGCTTTATAAGGCAGCAACTTATGTCTATGATACTATTTTAATAAAAATATAATAGATTAGGGTAAACTTTTCTTAAAATTTGACAGCTTTTTTTCATCTTTTAATCAGGTAGTTTTCTTATAGAAACTTTTTTCAAAGCATGATTAGAAAAAAGATTACATTTTATAAGATATTCATATAGGGATGAGGAGAAAAAAAGACAATGACTTTAGGCTGCCATTGGGATATTGAAAAGGATTCCTTCTTTACAAGAGTGATTGTTTTAAAGAGCTTTTAAAGACATATTATTTCCCTAAGATCCACTGTATTCATGAATTCTTGCAAAGGAGAGTGCTTAAACCCATCTCTCTGTTCACCCCTCTACTCAGACATTTCAACATCCAGATTGACTTATTCCCCCTCTTCTGTTTCCCTTTTTTAACCCCTTCAGTTTATATTGCTGTTACCTATTTTTGTCTTATATAAGGGCTCCTCTTGACTACTCTATGACCCTAGCCTTCATGGCTTCATTTGCAAAACATGTTTTCACTTCACTTCACAAGACACAAGACGAAAAGATGCGATCCTTAAAATTAATCGACAGATCTATTTTAGGTGACTTTTACCAATGACTTTGAAGTGAAATCACATTTAGTTTTGACTCAGTTCAACACAAATATTGCCAAACATACCAATAACCCAAAAACAAATTTCTTTGATGATGATGATCCAGGTGAATTTTGAAGCTTAAAAAAAATGAGATAAAGTCTTCCCTTAGGGGAGGCTTTCCTGTCCTCTGTTATAGGTGCTTTATGCATTTGGGGATTTGGAAGTTCAAGTATGAGTAGATAGTTTTCTGCAGAAATGAGTGTATCAAGTAAGGGGACAATATGTCCCGTGACAACTAGTGGCAGTAGGCTCTGAAGATGAAGGAAGGTGAAAAGCTATATTACCAATAACAGTCCCAGTTAGTTCTTTCTCTTTCCAGGGCTGCTGCTGTTCAGAAGCCAGCTCCTTGGAAGCCAAGGTTTGAGATCTATGTTAGGGATAATCAGTTGAAAGCACAGGAAACAGCCAGTTTCATATCAGTAACCAAACTCTCTTGGGGTTAGGGAGAGTGGGTCCAGGAGAAGCATCCGAATATAAAACTAGAAAAGTAACAGGATTTTTGTTATTAGAAAACCCATTCTCCAGCAGTGTAAACTCAATACAGTTAAGACATTTTTAGTTCAAGATTTTTTAATCCCCAACTCACATATTGGGTTTTCATGTAGTATTTATAAAAGTCTGACCTTCTTAGAAACAAACAAACAAACAAAAAAATCAACCCCTTTTGAATGTAAAAGTAACAGAGGTAGAACTTGTGAAAATTTTTCACTATTGTGGTTATAAAAAACATTTCATTATTCACTATAATGTTGAAATGGGAAAGTTCAGCTGTTTCAAATAATACCATATTTATAATAGTGGTCCTTTTTGGAAAAACTAATTTTATTCAAATTGAGCATACAGATATTTAGTGAAATAAATTGTTATAATGTTATATTTAAATCTATTTTTAATGTAAAGGATAAATTAATTTGCTGCTTTTTAATTCAATGGCATTTTGTCACATTTTACACAGATTCGTGGCCTAAATGTAAATGTCTATAATATACATTGATTATTCAAATGATGCTATCATTTTGCTTTTTGAAATTTTATCTGTAAGTGCACTTGATCTAGTGAGGTATACTTATTTACCTTTGCATAAGAAAAGGAGTATTATTTTGACAAATTAGACTGTCTTTTAGCTATATAACTGCCTAAAGTAATTGTTAAACATTCACCTAGCAAAGTTTAGAATCATCTCATTCACTAAATTTAACTCACATGGAACTCATTAACAAGGTTATAATAGATCAATGACAGAAATGCTAGCTAATGATCCCAGTGAAAATTTTAACGTGTCTAGCAATCACTCCACAATCTTCAATATTGCACCCTCGGAGGATACCGAATATCAGTTAGTGAGATTAATGTTACAGAAGGTTTCTTGGCTACTGAAGCCCATTGGAGAGTCTTCCCCAGCCTTTTATAAACAGTGAGGCTTACAGTGTTTTATAACCATGAAATTAAAGTCGGCAGAGTTAATAACCCGCCTCGGTCCCACACCATCTGCTATATTTATAGATAAACACTGTCAGTGACTTGTTTATCTTGACTTGTTCCCTAGAGGAATTAAACACTATTATGAACTATATTGTAAAATCCCTGTACATTTGACGGGAAATCAAGATTAATTTCAGCCATACATTAAGAACAAATTTAAATAGTATTCTCCCCAAATGAGCTACAGAAAAGTGATTATTTCTATGCTTTTCTTCCAAAATTCTTGTGCAGAAGTGGCTGATGGAGACTAAAATTCTACTTTATATAATTTATATGAAATGGTAAGTGCAATGTACACAATGTGGTAGATCATATATGAAATACTGTTTTAAAAATAAATGTTAGAATACTTGAAATAGACATTAAACATATCACAAACTGAAAATTTGTAAACCTTCAATTAAAATTTTAATTGAAACATAACCTAGAGGAATCTGTTTCGAAGAAATATTTGATAAACATTTTTATAGAATGACTTAAAAATATTTTTGTAGCTGTTTTTTAAATTGTTAATGTACCATGTGACATTGTTATTATTATTTTTTTGGCTTTCTTTTCATGGTTAAATAAAAGACAATACCATGGCAATATCTTAGAATGAAAATCCTAGGATCACCATCTTGCATACCCAGGGGTTGGTGCTGTTTATCAGCCTTAATATATTGAATTTCTAATTTGCTCAATATTGGCTTACCTGAAGGTATTCAAATTCCCAACTAGAAAATGAGTTTTGAATCATTTCATTTAATAATCAGGAGTGAAATTTCATATATCATGGACTCTTTTGAACATTGCTGTCTGAAACCCCCCTTCTTAAAATGAATCTCAGAAGGATGGGTATTGGGAAAAAAGACAAATATATAAGCATTCTTTAAATCTGAAAAAAAATATTTTAGTAATGTGATAGACCAAGGTCTAAACACAGATAATGAGGATATAATACCATTGCCACTAACACTGTTATAAAACTAAACAAACTAATATATTTCCCCTAAATAATCATGATTTGTATTAATAAAGCATGTTCATTTATTTAGTTCACAATCTTCAATAAAGATAAAACCATATCTTAAGTTTACTTTCTACACATGGCTAACCATGTGGTGGTTGCCAGTCAGTCGCTACAGAAAGGGGAATCCTGGAGGTATTAGTCAAAGGGCATAAATTTTCAGTTATGCAAGATGAATAAGTCCTAGACATATACTTTACACTGTAGTGTCTATTGTTAGTAATACTGAATTATACACTTAAAAATTTTCTGAGAGGGTAGATCTCATTTTAAGTGTTCTTATCACACACACCAAAAATAATAAAGATGGAAGGAAACTTTTGGAGGTAATAAATATGTTTGTGGTATAGATTATGGTGATGGTTTCATTGCGTACTTATCTGCAAACTCATCAAGCTCCACACATCGGATATGGGCAGTTTTCTATGTGCCAACAAAAACAAAATAAAAAACAGATCAATTAGTAAGTATACACTCTAGAATATTTGTCTTGATCTTTTGACATGAGCCCAAAAGCATAGGGCTAGTAAATGACTGTACAGATGGCCTGTGGCTTATGATGGTTCAACTTAAGATTTTCTTAACTTTACAAATGTACAAAAGTGGTACAGGTTTTGTAGAAACAGTACTTTGAATATTGATCTTTTCCCAGGCTAGTGATGTGCAGTGTGATACTCTCATGGACTGGGAAGTGGCAGCAAGATGGTTCTGCCCAACTGTGGGCTAATCAGTGTTCTGAGCACGCATAAAGCAGGCTAGGCTAAGCTATGGTTTTTGGTAGGTTAGGTGTATTAAATGCACTTTCAACTTACAGTGTTTTTACTTTATGATGGGTTTGTTGAAACATAACCCGATTCTAAGTCTAGGAACATCTATTGACAAGCCTGCCAACTGCCCTTTGACCCTTGGTTGAATGACAGTGTTGTTCACATGACTAGTAGATATGCTTGGTGATTATAGTGTGTTTCAACTGTACTAATAAAAATCTCCCAAATGTTCTTCATTCTTCTTAACAGTTTTTGCAAATAATGAAACAGTCACTGAGGAAGCAATGGGAATGCAAATTATGCTATTTCTGACAACTAATACTAGATTAGAGCAATAAAATATTATGGTTTTAAAAGGCAATAATTTTAAATCTTGGAATTAAGAAAAACACCTGTAGCTTTGAACTCATACAAAATATATCTAAAGATATTCATAGAAAATAGGAATAAATGATTCCCAGTTAGGGCATAGGCATACATCTATAAATACACAAGTGCATATGTATACTAGAATTATAAAACTGGGTGACAACGTCTTAGATTATCTAATTTAAACTTTCATTGTAATAGTCCATTCTGCCTCATTCTTGAAAGATAGTTATTACCATTCCAGCAAGGAGCCATTTGATACCTTTTATATTTCTAGTACAACATATGGTCAGCTATAATAAAAAAAAATGTTTTTCTAGATTGGTCTTTTATTGACTCAAAATAATAAATCTACTTTTTTGCCCTGCCTGATGTGGCTCAGTGGATTGAGCACTGGCCTGCGAAACAAAGGGTCGCTGGTTAAATTCAGTCAGGGCACGTACCTGGGTTGCAGACCAGGTCCCCAACAGGTGGCACGCAAGAGGCAACCGTGCACTGATGTTTCTCTCCTTCTCATTCTCCCTCCCTTCCCCCCTCGCTAAACATAAATAAATAAAATATTTAAAAAATATAAATAAATCTACTTTTTATTTTTGGTATCACTGCCTGGTTCTTTGGCTGCTTTATGTATGTTTGTGTTTGTGGAGAAAGAGAGAGAGAGAGAGAGCTATGACACTGTAAGTATATCACATCATGCAATGATTTCAAACTATAATATGAATCTTCTGTTTATCTTAAAATTTCAATTTAGATTCAATAGGTCTGGGATAAAGCAGGTGATGCTGATGCTTCTGGATGAATATACATTTGTATATATATGACTATTTGTATAATTATATATTTGTATATATGTCTATAGGATGAAAGAGAGAAATGAATATATTGGGTTGGCCAAAAATTTGTTTCTTTTTATCTTTAACTTCATTCAAAACAATTTTGTTAGATTGTATTTTGACAGCTGTCATATCGGTGTGCATTTTTAAAAAATCAAAATTGGTGAATTTTTGTGTTGCCATTTTAATATTGAAGATGGAAGAAAACACAACAGTTTTGGAATATTATGCTTTATTATTTCAAGAAAGGTAAAAATGCAACTGAAATGCAAAAAAAAAAAAAGATTTGTGCAGTGTATGGAGAAGGTGCTATGACTGATTGAATGTGTCAGAAGTGGTTTGCAAAGTTTCGCGCTGGAGATTTCTTGCTGAAAGATGCTCCCTGGTCAGGCAGACCAATTGAAGTTGATAATGATCACTTCAAGACATTAATTGAGAACAATGAATGTTAAAGCATGTGGGAAATAGCTGACATACTCAAAATATCTGAATCAGTAAAGTTATTGGTGAAAATGAAAAATGTGTCTTTTATTTTAAAACCATATAGACTTTTTGGCCAACCCAATATGTACTCATACAACATACAAAATGCTTTACTTCTATACATTTACAAGGTACTTTGACAAACACTGTTTAATTTTATAACAACTAGCCAGACAGGAAGACTTATCAGCTCAGCTTTGAAGAATCTCAATAGTCTTTCCAAGATAACAGAGTTGATAAATAGTGAAGATGTGATTTGCAGCAAAATCTCCTACCAATTTTATATAAAATACTTCCTAGAAACCACAAAACGAGTAAAATATTTTCAGCTTTTTTCAATGTGGCAAGCAATTGAATTAGGAAATACATTTGAAAAATAATAGAAACAAGTTGTATTTGAAGGTGTTGTACAGTAAGAAGCATTTAATAGTAGTATAAGATTGCAAATGTTCATGATTATATATGTTTCTGTTGCTGAAATTCATAATAAAAGAGGTGACATAAAATCTAATACCCAAAGCATCTGAAATGCTTCACTGCACCCATAGAATATTTCAACTCACACATATCTATGAAATATGTCCATCATTTTCAATGTAATCAAATAACTCAACCATTTTAACTTTGAGATTTAACAGAAATATTTAAAAAATGAATACTGAAATTTTTAATGTGGATTATCTTAGAGTGTGATATCAGAATCATTTTCTCTTTTTTACAGCTGTAGAGTTGGGACCATATGTAAATCTTTTCAGAGTATTCCTCAGGCAAGGGACATATAAAAAATAATGCGCACAAGATCAGTGTAACTGTTTAAAAACAGACCTGGCTATATCTTTGGTTGCTGGACTCTATGTCTACATTGGTACAACCTGAGTCTTAGATAAAAATAACCCCACTCTTTGAAACTGTTTTTGTCTGGAATGAGTTTAAAAGAAAAAAATGTATTCCCAAAATTGAAGTCATTTTTACCTTGAATTATATTATGTAAGCACTAGGAGGGCTTGTAATAAGACAAATGTAAGCTAGGAATTGGAATATTTTACACCATATTTTATCAACTTCATATGTTTATGTTCATATATAGAAGTTTTTAACATACAGAATTTTTATGAAAAAGTATATGTGACAATAACATTAATTGTCTTTAAATAGCTTTCTGATTTCTCCATTTGGAATTGAATGATTTACTAATGTCTACTCTTTCAGAAATATGTAAGACTTTACCTGGCTGACTTATGCAATTTTTCAAGGCCGATTAATAACACCAGGGAAAAGAGAGCTAGAGAAATAAAATAAAGGAAAGGAATACATTTTGGAAAGCCTCCATAGTCATTTGGAATGATAAGCTAATTCAAAAAATCTCTTTCCTGTACATAAATTTGCAAATATTCAGGGCAAAGCTGAATATAAAAGTATGATATATGTTGTTAATTCTCCTTAGACAGCAACCTTCTTGAGAACTGAGACAGTATCTACCTAATTTACAGTACAATGTGGCTACTACAATGCCATGCACATGCAATTATCTAATGGCCAAAAAGTATGTATTAGCAACTTTCATATTTGGAAAAGTATATCTGATACTGTATAGTGACATACACTGTGTAGTATATGATTGTACACTGGTCTTTCTCATCTTTAACTAATCAGCCAAAGGCTGTCACATAAATCCCATACCTTGTACATGTTATCACCATTTCTTAAAATATAAATTCAGTGCCCCAACTACAATGCATATGGTTACTCAATCCACAAAAATGTGTTAAGAAACTAATTTTCCTGCTCATTAATTCTAAGAGTCTAGTTTGTTTGCTGATGGGCAAAGAGTAAGCATCTTCATCGTTAAGTTAGGGGATATCTAAGTGGACACAGTCAATTTAAAGTTTGTTAGAAGACAGAAAATTTTCTAAACTGTGTCCCATAAAATACTAGTTCTGTATAATATTTTTATGTGTTAGACAAATAAAAGATCCCATAAGTAAATGACTTTGAAAATTCTATATTAAACAAAATAAGTTATATACATTTTCTTTCTATGTGTTTTTTTCCCCTATGGCAGAAGGGGCATACTTTACCTAAATTTATTTTCTTCATGGGATATATCTGGGAATACATAAAAAAACTGGAGTATAGGTGATTGACAGACAAATGTTTATGTATTTTGGGTGGGCATAAGATATTTTTTAAAGATTCTTATCGTTAGGCAACAGAAAGTCAGAAAACATAATACCAACCATACTTCGTGTCTGTAAATGTACATGCATTAGTTCATACTATTTTCCTCTGCTAACAAACATATTCTCAAGGATCTGACATTATAATTTTTCTTGTTCTCTCTTCTTGGGAATCAAACAAGTGTTTTGTCCTGTGGTTTGGGAGATTCCTGACTTCTCTTACACTTGGAGAGGCTGGTGTGATGCAATATTAATTCCATGTTTGCTGCTAATTAATCTTCCATTCTTTAATTTTTTAACTTGTCCTTATGGAATATGGTAAATTTAGATTTTTCCTTGTACTTGGTGACTTATTCCAGCAGAACTGGAAGGAATCCATGGATTGTTTGTATCTAGTCACCTATAAATGTCCACAGGATGATATGGCAAAAACCACCTTACTTGGACACAAATATAGATGTTTCAGTTAAGTACTTCCTACTTCAAATCTAGCACTATGACAATCAAAATGGAACATATTTGTAGAATAATACATGATCCTGCTCTCATGAAGTTCTCAATTTAATTTTGGGCAAGGGGAGGATTGTGAATAAAGCGAGGTGGGAATAAATGAGGGACAACTGTGGAAAAGCTACACCTTTGAGGAACGGTGGGGAATAAGCTGATATGCATTCTGGGTGTCCTTGGGAACTACAAAAAGGACTTCAGATGTGGGAAGGATGAAAACAGGACCCAAGGTGAGCAAGAACTGCCCTTTGCACTTTGAAATACCATGATCAAGGTACAATTCAAGTATTAGTCTAGTAATGATTAGGCTAGTTTTGTGGGGAGATCTAACTAGGAAGCTACAGTAGCAGTTTAGGTATAAGAAGATGACAACTAAAAATATGTGGTGGAATCTGGAGCAGAGAACAGAGAAAGTGTAAGGGTATATTTAAAATAGAGAGATTTCTGTTGGACAGCAAAATGATACAGAACATAATAGCACAGGCACGTGAATCAGAGGTGTATTAAAAACCAGCTCTGCCTCACCCCAGCTCTTTCATTTTAAGCCACTACTGAGACTCTGTTCCCTTATCTTTAAAATGGGATAATGCGTACCACAAAATGTATAGTTAAAAGTTAAATATGACAATATACAGATATTTTGGAACAGTATTTTGGCACAAAGTGCTCAATGAATTATATTATGAATAAATATTATATAAAGTATTATTTGATATTGACTATGAGGAGTTAAATTGAAGAGGACTCAGGTTCTTGAGGCAGCATGATGTTTTAGAACAGCTTTGGCATGAAAGATGTAATGATAGGAGAGCACTACAATGGCCTTCTCTTCATTTTTCAACCTGACTGCTCAGAGAGAACACTGGCGTTAGAATCAGAAAGAACTCCATCGTGATCTTAGCTGTACGTTCATTAGCTGTAATAGCCTTGGACAGGCTAATTCAAACTCTGTGTTTCATGCATCTCATACATAAAAGGGGGATTGAGATAGATTGTATTGTTTTGCACAAGAATTCACTCCTCTTTTACTGTAATGAATTATATACCCATCACCTGATGTCATATAACTTAAAGCACCAATTTTTGTGGGAGAAGTATGTTTACTGCCCCACTGACATTGGGTTTGACCTTAGCTTGAGTTATTAAAAAATGTGATCAGTGACCTGGCCAGCGTTGCTTGGTTGGCTATCCTCCCACAAAGCTGAAAGTCATCAGTTCAAATCCTGGTAAGGGCACATGCCTAGGTTGTGGGCCTTGTCCCTGGCTGGGGTGCATGTGAGAGGCAACTCCTTGATGTTTCTCTCTCACATCGATGTTTCTCTCCCTCTCTTTCTCCCTACCTTCCCTTCTCTCTAAATAAATAAATTACATATTTTAAAAATTATGATCAGCAATGATGTATGTTGTATTCAAGCAGAATCTTAAGAGCAATTTTATTGCTTTTTTTTAAATTCTGCCATAAATATGGCATCTCCCAAATAGTAGTGAGATGGCTAATCTGAGTTTAGAAAGTCATCATAGAAACTCAGTTGTCAACCCACAGCTGCCTCCATGTGCCATGACCTGGAAATCAAGCCACTGAAGTTTGGAGAGAGTATGTAACAGCATGACCCAGCAAAAGCAGAGTAATTCAGAGATAATAATATACCACAAATGAAAATTATTGACATATCATAGGTGCTTAATAAATGTTAGCTCTTTTGTTTCTCTTCTTTCTTATATATGCCAATTGAATTGTAGGTAGAGGGAGAAGAAAAACGTGAAAGAAGGTTAATAAAGATGAGAAAGGAGGAGAGTGAACTTGAGAAAGGTGATGGCAATGCTCTCCCCTTTTTGGGAAAAATGCTGGGCAGTGGGATGTGCACTCATTGTTGTCTCTCCTTATAAGAGTGAACTTCAAGTTCACATTATAATCAAAAGTATGAGATGCAACATCATTATCTCTTCTGGGATTTAAATTATACCTCAATCAATTAGGGACACATTATTTTTATTCATAAACACCTGTAGGTTGCATTACTTATAATACAAGATATTAGGCAATTGAAAATAGGAATTTTCCAGGTGTTTTGTCACTTTAAATAAACCCACAAAAGCATAACAAGAATTAGAAACACAGAGTTTACTAGTAAATAGAGTGAAATGAGTGAATACAGTGAAGTGAGGAATAGTATGGCACAGTCAAAACAAGACAGCCTTTGGCTTCAAGACACAGATTCAAGTCCTCACTCTGAAATTTGCTAAGTATATGCCTGGAGTACTTAAAATAAAAACAATAAAAAATTTCAAGAAAATGACTCTCTTGTGCCCCAGTTTCCTATTGTATTAAATGAGATAAATAATATTTATTGGCTTATTATGAGAATTTAATGAGACAAAACATAAAATATCTTGTAGAAGAAAGACATGCAATAGAAGCTATGAGTTTTTTTTAATTAGAAAAGTATATTTGATTGTGGTTGTATATTGGTATCGACTACGCAGAGTTAACAATGAAGGAGTCCTGGAACTTGCTTAACAGGTCAAGGGATAGGTGGGGATAAAGTAGTGGACATCCTTCATTTCAAAAAGCTGTCTAGACCCTTTCAATGCATAATTGAAATGAGAATCAATGGTAGGAAATTGAAAATACATGATTTTGGAGGTGAAAGAGAGAGAAACCAGATATCAAAGCACATTATGGTAGGCTAATGGAATAAAAGTTCTTTTCTTTTAAAGATTTTATTTATTTTTAGAGATAGGGGAAGAGAGGGTGATGGAGAGAGAGAAACATCAATGTGTGAGAGAAACATTAACTGGTTTCCTCTTGTGTGCCCCCAGCTGGGAACCTGGCCCACATTGCAGGCATGTGCTCTGACCAGGAATCTAGCTGGCAACCTTTCAGTTTGTGGGATGACCCCCAACCCACTGATCCACACGTGTCAGGGCAGAATACAAGTTCTTAATGAGAAAGAAAGAAGATGAGGTCAAGAAGTTATATTTAGTAGAGAAAGACTTTTGAAAAAATCCAAAACTGGAGGAGAATAAGCAGATATAGGGATAGTAACTCTTCAGCCAGTTTTTCCAATTACTGGAAAATTTATTTGGATCAGTAAGAAATCTTTCTTCCTCAAAATTTTCCTTTCAGCTACCTGGCAGTATTAAAAGAACAAAAACAATTAAAAGCAACAATATTTCCATTGTAGTGGAGGGGTGCTGGAATGGAAGTTTGGGCCAAAGAACAGTGAGAGAAATTGACTGGGTTGAAGCAGCCGTGTAGAAGTGTTGGAAGGCGCAATTAGGGTTGTAGACATATGCTTAGTGTACATTTTCAGTGTAATAACTACCATATGTACTTTAAACAAAATGCCATTGTACATTGCATGCTGTCTGTTACACCAGGGAGCAAGTGAAAGGAGATGCAGGTAGTGACTCACAGCTGGCATGGAAACTTAAAATATCAGCATTTGCATCCTCCTGCCCAGACCCCAGCGGCACACAGTAGTATATCACAAAGATAAGTTGCCTGATTTATATGGTTCCCCACCTTTCAGGTTGCCTTGACTCCCAACTAAAATGGATATACATTCAGGAACTAGTGAGCTCTGGCCTTTTTCTGCAGCTGGGTTGTTTTAAAAGTCTCTCTCATATACTGACAGTGAGGGTCTGGCCACCCAATATAGGGGCTAACGCAATAATGAAACATCTGTCCTAGAGTTCTAGCAAATTCAAAGCATATTGGGAATTGTATATTCTCAGTCTCCAGCTTCAGTGGCAACCAAAGGAAGCCATTGTGCCCTAAGCTGGAAGCTGGCAGAGGAGAAAGAGACAGTGAGGAATAGTCTCTGTCACAAGGGTACTTTCAAAACATCATCATGCACTCACTCTACCCTCCAAAGTATCTACTCTGCATTCTTTTGTTTATGGGAATTTGTACTATAGGAGCAAAATAAATGCATTCCAAAGAGTAATAGGTGAGAAGAGCAAAAGTTATATTGTACCCATTCTCAGAGGACGTTGAGATTGAGAGAATATTTAATGATGTTTGCAACACTGTCTGGAGAGCAGGGCCAATAAAATGGCGTTGGTCCAGTCAAGATAGCATAAAGTATATAAAACAAAATGGAGTGACTCATGTCAACCAAGATGGCTGCCAGTCAGCCATGCCACTTTGGTTCAAGAAGGAAACTACCAAAGTCACGCTAGACACATCTGACAAGGAGACACACCTAAGATATCTGCACACATGACCAGAATAGCCATGTCTGCAGAGCAGGACCACCAATAGATAGTCTCCTGGGGAAATTCCCCACTTGCCACCAGGGGTGCCAAGACACTTATCAAGAGACCCAGAAGGGTGGAGTACATGACCCTCAATGGTATACTGAAGACTTCAGATTACTGCTGAGACAGCTGAGCTCCACACACCAAGTTGCTGCTCCACGTCATGTTGTTCTCTCTTGGCCTCAGCTGCCTGAGGCTCTGCCCTGCTGGACTGAAGACTTTGTCTGCCCTGATGCCCACTTGGCTCTGGAGATCCTTCCTTGCAAGATGCTGACAGCTCCATTGCCTACCATGCTGTCTCCTGGACCTGCTGACTGAGACTCTGGGACTCGGGTGCTTTATTCACTATTGATTGCTGTGTGTGTATTATATTTCTCTTAGATTGTTAGAGTGTGAGTAGGATATTAATGTTCGTTGATGTTCTACTTTGAATGAACCTGCATTCAATAAAAGCTGAGTGAATACCATAGTTACCTTGTGTGCCAGTAGGCTTGCTCAGTAGGCAGATAGCCAAGCTGTTGCCCTACTGACTTACAGGAAAGACTATATCATGAATATACGCTCATGACACACTGTAAAGGGTTTCCTTGAACCCAAGCCAAGGATTCTAGAAAATGATTTGAGACAATCTGATATTAATGGAAGGTAAACAATTGTCATTATCAATGGGTTCTTTACAAATGCCTATTCCTTGCTCACCTATCTCATTTTATCTAAGTACCAAATGTTCTTTCTTCTAAAGAGTCCCCCTCTAAGATGATATCCCAGCATGCAGGTGCCAGGGCAATAACTATTAAGTGCCCACATATGGTGTTTTATGGGAATACATCTGATGCTATTATTATATTGTTGTCACAAGAAGACTTGGCTCTTTAAGCCAGGAATACACATGCTCATAATAAATGATTTTTATGACTTCACATACACAATCATGATGCACAGAAAATAGAAAGGAAAGGCTGCTTATTTTATGCAGCTTTGGCACCAACTCCAGCCCCAATTGCAGGCAACAAGGGGATTGTATGAAGCCAGTTGAGAGCATAAGGGTGGAAAATGGGAAAGATAACACTACGCTTTCACAGACTGAAGCCTGTTATTGTTTGAATTGTAACAGTATTGTTTTGTTATTTTATTTCCTTCCATGATCTTAAATGCTCCTTCCTTTTCTAGTGATTCCAAAATGTACATCGTCTCACTCATCAATGGCAAGTCTTTAATCTTTTCTTTTTGGCTCAGAGAGAACAACAAAGGTAGTCATGGATGATTCATACCATCTTTCATGATCAGTGGCAGACTCTCTCCCCTCCCTTAACAACACCTAAGGCTTTAAGGGTAGAGCTGGGAGAAAGTAAAGGTAGGAGACAGCTGTTCTCCTGTTGTTTCTATTGGGGGTTCATACACTGCAGTATTTCCAGATTACAGTCGTGTGAAGCATTTTCTGCAAAATAGGAAGCCAAGCCAAATTTGCTGGGTTTCAGGTCTGCAGACAAAATTTAAACCAGCTGGATTTTATTGGGAACTTTTGTGCACAAGTAAACCTAGTGGTGAAACTAAAGCCAGCATTTGTCTCCATTGGAATGGGTTATGTCTTCAGGGGCTATTCCCCTCCCCCATATCTCTTCCCTTGAGGGAGTGTTGAATTTTGATGTCCTAGAGAAAACTGCGCGATTATTCCTTAGAGTGTCTGGTTGGAATCTTAGCCAGTGAAGGTGGATGGTGCAACCAGATCAGGTGCCTCTCTTCAGAGAGGTAAGAGGAAGCTGGGACTCTCCCTGAAATCTCATTCTAAATTACCCCATTTAAAACAGCTAATGATTCCCTACACACATGTACTTCTAAAAACAAAAGCCAATGACACAAAATATTCATTGAAACCTTCTCATGTGTACACAGACTAGTGTCTGGTCGAAATGGCAAGTAATGGCCAACATATTGGTTTTGTATGCAGCAAAGGTTCCACATCATATTTTGAGTTTGCCTTAAGTGAACATTTTCATGTTCTTTGCTTAAAAATATGCCATTCTATAGATCCAAATATATAAGTAGTAGAAGCAAAGAAACATGCTCCCTATGATTATTTAGTGAGTTGGGATACATTGTTTATAAAGCTATTTAGAATTTGGAAAACAAAGCAATAAAAGGTAATCCAATGAGAGATAAAAACCTTTTACTCAAAATCTCAATATAGATCTCTAAAAGAATGTGTATTTTTCCAAGAGCAAAGAAAGAACTGATACAGGCTTTCTTAAAATTTTGGTAAAATCATAGGCAGGAAAACTTCTTGGCAGACTACTAGTCTTTTGGCATAAAAAATAAAGATCTACTCCAGAGCTGGCCCTATATACAGGCAGTGTAGAGGTTTGCTAAAAATGTACTGGCCTCAAATATGTCTTCAGCTACCTAATCCAATAATATTAGGGCACAACATTGGAGATCACCTATTTTTGTTTAACTATTATCAAAGTTTAACACCCAAGAAACCTGTGTTCCAGGGTAGGGGTAACTGATTTCCTCTGTATCATCTGGTATATTAAGAGATCAAACTCCTTTCCTAGGCTCTTATTTTTTTTATTTTTTTTATATCACAACCTGCTGTCTTCTATCAAATATATTTTCAAGGATTCTTTTGTTACACACAAATATGTCCCCTGGGAGATGTAACATTTATAATAAATTAACAATTATAAATTTCACATCATTAGGTGAAAGGAGTGTGTTATGGCTGTTAAAAATCAGTTTCTGGTGCCCAAAACTATCTTGTTTAAATTCTGCCTCTATTGCCTTCTGTGTGACCTTAGACAAGTTACTAACTTCTAAGCACTCCAGTTTCCTTTTGGGTTAAAAAGAAAGAAAAGCACCTACTTCATATATTTCTTGTGAAAATTAAATTAATCAAAACATATAAAATGAACAGAATAGTGTTGAACACATAGCACTCAAGTAGGTCATGGGACTGAGTCAACAGAAGACAACTAAGCTAGAAATTTGCAGGTATAAACTGGCAAGTGATATCTTTATGTGTTTATTAAACCTTCACTTGAAGGATATTATATCTTAGCTTCAGTTTCTTCCATATTATTATTTTGCAATGTTGAGATGAGTTTGGAAGCGGATCGATTAAAACGTTCCTTGCAATTTTTCAAATAGTAGGATTATTTTCAAAAGTTTGTCCAGATCTTGATACTATTAATATTAATGCAATGTTTTAAAGATCTGCTTCTGGCTATTAGTCATTCACTCTTTCTGAAATTTCTTTGAGGCAGGTGATAATATGCTCAAATAGTACCAATATCTAATAGTCATTGCTTTCCAAAAGAAGGGATTGGCAAATAAATGAAAGCTAAATGTACTGAAGGACATCTATAGGCTCTACCTCTCTGCTCTAAAGACTGGTGCTCTCCAGAATAGCACCAACTATACCATCAGAGAAGTTAAAGCATTCTTCATAGTCTAACCTGGTAACCGAGACTGGCTTACTACTATCCTTGGAAGGTTAGGCAAACTTAGGGTAAATTTAAGGGTTCTGAGATTTTTTTCTATGTGTGAAGTTCTGATGATATACAAACTGCCAAGACAAAGTGTTCTTTAAAATTGTAAAAAATTAGCATGGGAACTATTACTTACTCCCATACATTCAGGTTTCATTTCAGAGGTTCAAACAAGTAACCTCATCTAGCTGATTTTTCCCTCTCACTCCTTCAGTTGTTCTTTACCTGCAAGCCTAATTTCAGTTGGTGTGGAACACACATTCTGCACTTCTTTCTGAATACCATGTATTGTATGATAAAGCTCAAGTGATGACACTATTTTGATGTCTTTCGGAGGCATGATTTTTATCCATCAGATCAATGGTTATCAATGTGGACGGTAAAACTGTGGGGACAATGGGAGTTTTTCCAGTGATCCATATTTACTTTTTCTATGTTTATAACATGACAATCTTGGTATTAATACATCTGGGATATATTAATAATTTATTTATATTTAACAAAAAGCAGACATCACCTCACTATTCTTTAATCAAAACCAGTGCCTCTTTTTCTGTTGACTCTGGGGATGTTTTATTGTGTGGGGATAAATCGGGAGTGATGAGATCTTTTGCTCAACAGACTCGGTAAGCAAATTGAAACACATTTAAGAATCATGGTTCTCGGGACGGTATCTCTTTTGGTGTTCTGAGACCAATTCCAATGTGTGTGTGTGTGTGTGTGGTGGGAGAGATTCCCCCATAACAAGCAATTTAGAGACACCAGCTAGTGTTTTAGAATTCAATTCAATTCTGACATTGCCTATATGGAGGTAACATCAGATTCCACAGGTTAAGGGTTCAGTCCTATAAGACTGCTTCCACCCCCACACCCCTAAGACGCCAGTCACAATTTCAGGTTGTTGCTTGTACTTCTGGCCAACTGGCTATAAATCAGAGTTTCCACAACCCTATCCAACTCAGGATGCCAATTGCATGTCCAAGTTATCTGTACTTCTGACTGACTGGCTATAAATTAGAGGTTTTCATGACCTCCTCCTTGGGTTTGATTAATTTGCTAAAGCGGCTCACAGGCATAGAGAAACATTTTACTGACTAGATCACCAGCTTATTATAAAAGGATATAACTCAGGAACAGCCAGACTGAAGAGATGTGTAGGGCAAGGTAAGTGTAAAGAGCAGGGAGCTTCTGTGCTCTCCCCAGGCACGCCACTCTCCTAGCACTTCTTCATATTCACCTACCAGAAAGCTCTCTGAAACCAGTCCTATGGGATTTTGTAGAGGCACCATTACATAAGGATGACTGATTAAATCATTGGCTATTCGTTATTGATTCAACGTGTAGCCCCTCCTCCTCCCTGGAAGTTGGGGGATAGGTGCTGAAAGTTTCCTCTAATCATTTGATGGTTCCCCTGGCAACCAGGCTCCATCCTAAGGTTACCAGAGCTTTTCAAAGGTCACCTCGTTAACTTAACAAAAGACACCCTTATTGTTCTAACTACAGGATATTCAGGAGCTCTGGGCCATGAATAGGGTAGACATCCAAATCTTTTTTTTTAATTATTATTATATATCACAATATCTCCAAACAACCAATGCTGAAATTTCTTCAGTAGAGGCACAGAAGTATGTGTCTGTACTAATGATTTGAGTAAGAGAACTTTACTAGACTCTGGCTGGTATCAGGAAAGAATATATGAGTTCTCTAAGCCAGTGGTTCTCAAAGTGTAGTATCTGGACAAACATCATTTGCAACACCTGGGAACCTGTTAGAAATGCAAATGCCCAAGTCCAATCTCCAGCCTCCTCTAAGCCTCTGTCTCAAGGAGAGCTTTAGGAAATTATAAGAACATCTGCTTGAACTCTTTCATGACACTAAGGTAACTAGTGTCCATAAAAAAACATTACTAGGTTGACACCATGCATCTGGCTGACCTATTTCTCAGTAGCACGCAGATATATAAATTATTTGGCATATAATAAAAGGTCCTTAAGAGGTAATGTAGGTTCACAATACTCAAAGCATACTTCCTGGACCAACAGCATTAGCATCACCTGGGAGCTGTTGAAACGCAAATCTCAGGCCCAATTCCAGAATTACTGTAACAGAATCTGCATTCTAACTGAAAACCACTTTATTCTTATGCACACGAAAGCCGAAGACCAATTGTCTGAGTTCATCATCTGCCCTAACATTGTTCAAAGATATCAAGAAGTCACTCATCCTGAGATAATATGACCCCTTAGAACTCCCAGAAATGAGTCTGATGCCCACACCACCTGTAGGACATCATAATGATTATGGAAAAATTATTGCATGGTTTTCCTCAAATCCTTCAAAAATCTCTAGTAAGAGTTACTGTTTACTGAATTTTACTATGTTCTAGATATTTCTTTACATAAATTACCTGATATAATCTTTGCAGCAGCATTCTGGGTTAAGATTAATTATTATATTGTACATGTGACAGATAAGAAATTGAGACACAGAGAGCGAATCACTTGTTCACAGTTAATTATCTTGTAGAAGACAAGAAATTATTCAAAACCAAACATGCTGGTGCCATATTGCCTCCTTAGGGCTATGATCTCTAATGAAATCTATTAACAGTTTCAAACATGGCATCTGATTATTAGAGTAATTGTTGCTGATCATATTTTTTACCAAAATTCAGGAGTGGAGCTGAGGGAGAAGGGAGGTAGAAGAGGCCCTATGTTTATATGTTAGCTTTGAAAGTTAATAAAGATTAAATACATTAATTTATCTCCGAGACCCAAACCCCCCCAAATATCCAAATCTCAAAGTCTATCAAAAGGAGCATAAAAGCAAAAAAGTTACAGAATTTACCATAGATTTTAATTTTTACATTAGGTGGTAACTAAAGTCATTCTAAAGAAATGTTTGTTTTTCTTTTTAATTATTCTCTTTCTTGCTAACATGTAACACATCACACATGCCTATTTTTTAAGGAATTCAAGAGTTTTCAAATAATGAAAAACAAGATCCTAAAGGAGTAATCACTAATTTCTAAGAGGAAAAACATACATTTGTAAGTGAGTGTCTATGAATTTGATGAACTACAAATTCACCATTGAGCCACTTGAATTCTGAAAATACAAAATATGGGACTATTTAGAGGCTATGTTATAAATATGAATACAGAGCAGAGAAATTCTGTTGAATGTTTTTTGGAAAACCAAGAAACATTTTTAGCACCTGGACTGAATTTGAAGGATACTGGACTTGAATTAAAGTTTTGTGCAGAAACCAAGAAAAAGTCAGTGGTTTTGGCTAGATGAAGTGGCTTATTTAAAGCCAGAATTTAACACAAAGCTCCTGGAAAACTAACCTATAGGAATTGGCTACAAGGAGTGGTGGTGTGTGTGTGCATGTAAAAGAGGCAGAGAGAGGGAATTGATTTTTTGCAATAGAAATGTCTTTCACAATTCACTTGGCTCACTGTTTGATTTACAGTCTATAATCTTTCTTAGACAACAATAAAAATTAAAACAAGAGTTTACAAAAATGACTTTGAGGCTTTATTAATCCAATTTTGCAAGTGTTTAAATTATTTTGCTAAAAATCAGTGTAAAACTATGTAGTTTAGAAAAAATATTAAACTATGTATTATAAACTTCTATATATACATGGGTGTGTTTAAAAACTTTCTATAAAAATATTCACTAATGGAATGTTATTTTTAGATCAAGGCTTTCACTGGGAATAGACAGATAAAATTTTGCAAGGCAAGATGAAATGCAGCCAAATAATCTATCCTTTGAATGTAGACAAATAAGATGAATAAAACAGTCTTACTAGCAACCTTGATACCTAAGATGAGGCCTGAATAAACATATGGGTGAGAAATAGGGCTGCAAAAAAAAAGACATTGAGCAATAGAAATAATGACTAATCACAGGGCTCTATTCTTAAGCTTCTTAAAAACTATACCTTTATATATTTTTAGGGATTTTTATATTAATATTTCACAAAAGCCAGCCAGTTTTGCAAATCTTTTGGGAACAATCTTCTCTCATCCTTATTATTAACGGCGAGAGCTAACCATATTACATAGTTTGTTAAGTATATACATACATTTAAGAGCAAATATGTGTTAGGATCAATTACTTATTTACAGTGTTCATACTACCAAGAAACAACTGTAAAATAGTTTCCTACTACTCAGATTTTTTGAAAGTTGATCTATAAAGAGGAAAAGTGTTGGAAAATATAAGGGGCTTGAAATGTTTTTATTAAAGTGGGCAGTAGCAGCTTGGTCTTGTTAATTCCTGATTCCTTTGCTCAAGTATTTAAATTGAAAATTCCAGAGTAAGTGGAAACACAAATGAGTGAGGCTCTTAAGAGGGAAGCTGTATTATTAGGAGAGTTCTAATAAAAAAAGAAAAATAATGGTGTTCAGGAGACAGTGCTGCTATAGAGATATAGCGGACATTTGTTCCTCCCTCCCTCCCTTTCTTCCTTCCTTCCTTCTTCCCTTCCTCCCTTCCTTCCTTCCTTCCTTCCTTCCTTCCTTCCTTCCTTCCTTCCTTCCTTCCTTCCTTCCTTCCTTTCTTCCTTCCCTCCCTCCCTCCCTCAACTATTTATTGAGTGGGTAATGCGTACCAACTGTTTTTAGGCACTGGGGTGAAGCAGGCCACCTTGAGAACTGCATGGTATTCGTCTTGCCTTTCTGAGCACAGACGTTTCTCATTCCCTGAGAGGTGTGAGTGAAAAGAGGCTCTGGGACCTATGGCTGGTGACTGGGTGTTTCCCACATGTGGATTAGAGCAATGGTTCCCAAACTTAGTTGAAAATCAGAACCACCTGGCTCATTTTTTTTTTTTTTTTGAATATACAGTTCTGCACTCAGGCCCACTGAATCAGAATAACTGAGGTTAGGGCCAAAAGTATATTTCCGAGTGTTAACAGGTTTGAGAATCAAATATTTAATGTCCATCTTCTCAACACTTTAGGATTGTCTTTGTGATCATCAAGTTCCTAATGATGGGAAGATTTTTTTTTTCTAATAGAGTTGTAGAACCAGCTGGCTTCGCTGAAACATTAGAAAAAGGAACGCAATGGTCCAGTCCTCAATCCAGAACCCAAAATAATGGTTTACAAAGATAAGCAATTAAATGTATAGACTATTTGCTATGTCACAGGCACTTTATATACTTAATCTCATTCACATTCTCTGGATGAATGTGGAGCCACTGTCATGCCCTAATAGGAGAGTTAAAGCACAGACCTATCAAGTTCTGGAGCAAGGCTATGCCAACTGCACCACTTTCCATTTTAAATATACCTGCTAACATGCTACTGGGTATCATCAAGTGCATTGAGTCATTGATTCCTAGAAAGGTGAATAGAGTCTATCAGTGCTAACTGTACATAGGAAGCTGCCACAGCACAAATCCATGAGAGGTGGCTTCAGAGGACAGTGGTGAAGGGAAATCTTCCCCACAGGCAGAGTGCGAGCAGTACTCTAAGTTGTTCACATTGTAGAGAAAGAAGTGGATAGAATTTAAGACTGATGGACAGTGGTAAATTGCTTGATTGCAGAGCTAAAAATAGCAAACTTTGAAGATTGTAGACAAGGAAAGCAGGTGTATACTCACACAGAAGGACCCATAGTAGTGGCACAGAGCAGGCTTTCTTTGTGTTCATGTTAATGCCTAGCTGAGAGTGTCTACCACAGAGAAAGTCCTTAACAATTAGGTAAACTTGTGATCTGCCCAGTGGAGGCCACCTAAAGCCTGCGCAATGAGCATGAACTGAGTAACTGGTGAAAGGATGATGCCATGCATGGGCCCACAGAAGCTCTTCCTAAAGCTAATCCAGCCAGGCTCTGCCAGTGCCACACCTCCCAGCAACAGCAGAGACCTATACTGAACCCTCAAGTTGGTAGGTTGGTGGTAGATTGATGATTCTGTAATCCTTGCACTCTGAAGAAGGCAGTGATGCATTTCTACCTGAATTTATTCCTACTCTGGATATGAATTTGCCTTTGTTCTTTACCATCAAAATGTTTCCTCAAATGCCTAATCTATCTTTGTGCAGATGCAACTTGACCTTGTGCCATATACCTCCGCTTTCCCCCTGCCCAGTGCTTTTCTTCCACTGTGGCTGAAATGTACATTGGGCTCATGCAGCATTGATGAATAGAGTACACTCAGTTTCTAAAGAATCAAGGTTCACAAGGCCACTCCTGAGAGGTGAGAGGCAGGATCCAAGAGTAGTTTTCCTCTTTCTTCTCCCATGAATACAGGTCTATGATGCATTTCTCAAATCACCTTGGAATGTCCCAGAAAGAGCAAGACAACCCAAAAGAGCTAGAGTGATAGTTTGAGTTGATTATCCTTGACTGCATGTGTAGAGTTTTGCAATAAAGATATGAGCTCCGGCAGAAACTGACCAGGTGGAAGTAGAGATCAGAGAGATTAAAATGAGGACTCTGTAACATTTAAAGCTGACTGCTCCTAGATCCCACATAGTAAGAGAAAAGACTGAAAAAGGTCTCCAGTTATAAAAGGCCTAGTATTTCTGAGTTAAACAAATTGACTCAACTATGCAGCAAAAATTTGATTAAGGGTATTATATTTTCACTCAAGTCTATTGTTTACATTAGTTTAAATCATTAAATTAGGGAGAGGAGCTTGGGGGCGAGACAGCAAGGAAATAAGGCAGACTTGGGAAATAAGGCAGATTTGGGAACTAAGTCAAGGAAACACCTTTTTATTATGGATACTGGCACATGTAACTGGCTAAAAGCAAATAGATTAGAAACCTAACACATTTTAAAGCCACCAGAGTGCTTGCAAAAAATGTGTGACTGCTGAAGTTCAAAACAAATTTCAGTCCCTCACACTGCACAAGCAGGACGCTGTCTATGAGAGCACCGTGTTCCTAGGGAGCGCGCGCTCCTTCTGACCGAATTTGGATGTGGATATGAAGGCAGATGGAGAGGAAAGAACTCCCAGAGGGCAAAATCAGGCCCCAGAAAGTGGCCCTTCGCAGGTAGCCAAGACAATCCATACTGCCAGAGAGGACTCACAATGCCTCGCAAGCAGGATCTCATTACTCTGTGCTGTAACTTTCCATTTTTTCCTTATTTTCAATGGGAGTTTTTATTGAGATTTTGTTGTCCCTGTTATGATACATAATGTGTGTGTGAGTGTGTGTGTGTATGTGTATGTGTGTGTGTGTGTTGGGGGAGATGGCAGGGAATAACTACTCTCTATAGTTCATAGGTTGCCTGTCTGCTACAAGGCACCATAACATCTGGATTGCACATCATCCAAGATTTAGCACAATCTTAAAATCCAAGAGCAAATATCTAATATGTGGGGAGGAAATTGAGTCTAAAGCATAGAAAAGAGGTCTGCCTTAAAAGCTGTAAATCAACATAAGAGGTAATGATATTGTGGTCATGGCTGAGATCTCCTAGGGGCAGATTATAGAATTAGTCTAGGAGAGAGCCTACAGCTGAACCTTATACAACACAAGTATTAATTGTCCACTTGGATAAGCCTACCAGGTAAGTCTAGAAGAAGCATTCAGAGTGAGCAGAGGAATAAGAGCCAAACAAGTAAAAATAATATGTATGCATCAAAAAAGAAAGGGAATTAAGCTATTCTTGAAGATGACTTAAAATTCCAGCAAGTCAAGGCCTTCTAGAATCTCTGACATGAATGTGTTTGGTAACTTATGGGAAAACTACTTTTGTGAGGTGGTTTTTGTGAAACTACTCTATACCATGAGGCCAGACAGAAGTGGACCTCGTGATCAGTATGCAAAGATGAAGAAAGTGAAGTAAGGAACACGAGCAACACTTTGGGGAAAATTTGGCTATGAAGGGGAAGAGATACAGTATGAATTAGCAAGGTTTTTTCTTTTTATAATTTTCATATGAATGGAGATCCTTGAATATATTTAGAATTGGATAGAATATGTCTCTATTACAGAATGACAAAATTGGCACCATGGACAATCACTTTTCCACAAGATAGTGCTAAAGAAGTCTCAAATGAAATTTTCAATGTAGAAAGTAATTTCCTAAAATTTAACACTAATTTTTTAAAGGAAATTGCTACCTAGGAATAATGGAGAACTTCTTAATCTGATATAGAGTATCTACAGAAAACCTATGAAAAACATTATAGTTAATGGTGAAATGGTAAAAGAATGTCCTTTAAGAACAGAAACAAGATAAATGTCATCACTCTCACAATTTATATTTAGCAGTTTTGTGGGTCCTAGATTTAGGGGTGAGGAAGACAAAAAAGAAAGTAAAGGTATAAACACTGGACAGAGAAAACAAAATTCTAATTATTGAAGAACATCTACATAGGAAATAAAAAATGATTCAATAAATTATTAAATTTTATGAGTATTTAATAATGTTGCTATTTATAAATTAATGTATAAAAATAAATTTCTAAAGTTCAAATACACAGTTTAAAATATAATCCTTAAAAGATATGATTTGTAGTAGCAATTGTAATATTTAGCAATATCTAGAAATAATTATAGCCAAAGCGATTTAAGAAAATTGTTATTTTTACTGAGAAAATAATAAAAACTAATTGAAAGGTATAAAAAAACTATATCCATGTATCAGAAAGCTCAATATCATTTTTAAAAAGGCAAATGTCTGGAAGCAGGTGAAGGATAGGGGAATGGAAGGGTCATGAACAGGGCCCAGGGCATCATAAAGGCGGGCAGTCAGCTGCCTGTTTCAGGAAAGTGGCAAGAAGGTGGAACACATATGAGTTTAGGCTCCAGTTTCCTCACTTATGCTCCACTGGCCTTCATTTACAACACAAATTTAAAGATAAAATCATTAAGAATTTCTGGGTGCAGAGACCTGTGTGACAGCACTGGCCATATGGCCATGAAATTGGCCCTGATGATGTCTAGGCCCTGCCTCCATATAATTTAATTGCATTGGTTTATGGGGCATCAGTGCTTTTATCCTCTCTGTGATTCTTATCTTCAGTAATGGTTGAGAACTGCTGCCCTAGACAATAGCATGCTTGTGTGTATCAGTTACGTACCATGTGTATATCTGTGTATGGGTGCCTCTGAGTTGGGGGAGAAGAGGATGTAACATGGAGGGGCAGTTAAAAAAAGTAAATAAAGACAATGTTATAGATCTCAAACTGAATGGTAGATAACATAATTCTTCATATTATAAATTTTCTTTGGTAAATATTAACCATGTAAAAAAATCTTAAAATGGCAATGGAAAATATCAAATTGAGGAAGGATGGTTGGCTATTCAAGAAGCAGTGAAAAAAATTTCCCTTTATATAAGCGAGAAAACATATAACAGGGCCAATATCATAGAGCCCAAGACTATGCCAGCTCATCACTTTGCCATAAGAGAGTATGAATTCAGGATCATTGTAAGAGGCATGCAGAGTAGTGAATCCTCTCATACCAGTACCCGTGTCTGATATAGGCAACAAAAGTGACATTTACTGGTACTATAAGAAACAGATGTTTTATGCAAAGCATATGGTTAAATAAAAAGAAATAGAATATTTCCAGCAGACCACTCAAAAGATGCTCAGGATTTATAATAAAAATGCAAATTAAAACAATAAAATTTTTCTAAGAATGTTAATTGAAACAAACTTTTTTCTAGTTGCTACCAAGTTTAAAAATGCAAAAATCCTATGGTTAGTAATCTCGTTATTCAAAATCTATTCCATTGAAATGCCAGCTAAAGTGTGCAAGTGTGCAATAAAATTACAACAATGTCTATAATAATAATAATAATAATCATACTCAATCTAAATGTCCACAACAATAGATTAATTAAATAAATTATATATATACATACACACAGACTATAGGATACGAGTCATACTTAATAAAGAATAAAGCCACCGTATATGTACATACTTGCAAATGTGGCTGCCAAATATTTTTAAGTTAAAAAGCAAGCTGTAAAGCAGTATGTATAGTATCATTACATTAAAAATATGGGTATGCATGTGTCAGTAAGGACATATCTATTTGAGTATATAGAAGGCATTCAAGGTATGATATATGAGTATATGTGTTTAAAAGGTTCAAAATAAAAAAAAGTTTCGAAAGAATGTACATGAACCATTGACTCTAGAAAATGGGATGGGGAAGCATTAATTTCTTTTTATTTCTATATTCTTTAAATTATGTTTTGGCTTGTATCATAATCGTATTGCTATGCCTTCCATTTCCTGTAGGATTTAATAGAAATAGGTAGTCTCTTTTCATTTTTATTTTTAAAAGTAATTCCTCAAAAAAAAGAACTGAATTTTCATGGCAGAATAGGGATATTTCCAAAGCTCTTTTAGATGACCAGGATTGGCATTAAAGAAGACAACTCTGAGCAAGGTGACAGGCAAACATTCCTCTCAGTGAACTGTACACCTGCCCATGTGTGCTGACTCCTTTAGCGTAACTGAAAACACCAAATAATCCTTTAACGTTTTTCACCTCTGTGGTCTTCTCTGTTTTAACCATTTTTTCTCTCATTTCTCTGCTTCTGTCAGCCCTGACTGTCACAGATTTCCTCTGTGCTGCAAGATACAAGAAGAAAAGTAAGTCTGTATGTATCCAGAGGTTAGTAGTAAAGGGGATGTTTGTGGCAGAATTCACTTTGTTCATGATGCCCCTTTGCCTAAGCCTGGTCCTGCAGGGGACCTGGGCTCTTTAGTGCATTTTCAAAGCTTAATTTCTTGACCAGAACCAAGAGCTTCTGCCTGAGAGGGCTTTGTAGGACATTGAAGGGACATAAGCTTTTTGCCTACTGTGTCACAGGCAGGAGGACATAGTGGCCTGCGAGTCAGCCAGCCAGGGTTTAGGATCCTGAGTCTGCTGAACGCAGGGTGTAGTACCCTGAGCAAGACATTTAATCTCTTAGCTTCCTTCATCTCGTGTGTGAAACGGAGAAAATAATAGCATCTAGCTCATGGAATTGTTAGGATTAAGTAAGAAAACACGACCAAAATTAAGCACTCAATAAACTTTATAATTATAGTTATTAAAAGACTCTGACTTGGATAAATCCATGTAGATTATTTCCAGATGAATTTTTGCTCCAAGTAAGTGTTCTTCAGACTTCAGAGAGAAACATATTAGTGAGTTATGAAATCCATTCAGTGGGTAGTAGTCAACAGTGAAAATAATTAATGGGATAGAATAACAATAATTTTTCTAAAAAAAAACAGAAGACATTGCACATGAAAAGCTAATGGAAAATGCATTGCTTACTGTGGTCTGAGGTTAAATGAGTTTGAAAAACAATGCTTCTAAGCCAAACAACTGTGCAAACTGAAACCCTTCCCCAATTGTCCTCTCAATTCTACTCAATTCTGACTCTTTCAAGTAAAGTAAGCAAAAGCTAAAGGGCTTTGGGAGCATGCAGTAATGATCTTTATGATAATGTGTGAGTGTGCTGGGGTGATGTGAGAAGTCAGGGGGCAATGGTTAGAGAGCCAGTTCGTTCAAACGTGCTCTTGCTACTTCCCAAGCCTAGGGAGTAGGGGATAAGGATTTTCAGAACTAGCCAAGCCTCAGGATTTGGTTCTTGTTTTTGTTTGAAACTTTTCCTCTTAATTCAAGTACAGAGACTGTGACAGAAAGCTTTTAAGATTCCTTTAATTCTATAAACCTGCCTCTTAAAATCCCTCCTTTTAGTAGGTAATATTTGAGAAGCAAATCTCATAAAGTTTACTCTTACCATGTGAGTGAAGAACATTGTTTTGGATTTTTATTTTTCTAAAACATTGTATAGTACCTCAATGTTTATGGATTTTTAAAAGCCATTTCTACTGTTCCTCTACAAATATTTTTTTGCTTTGTGTAAGTTATAGTAGCTGAGCACAATGAAAGTAAAAAATAGCAATAATTAAATGTATGCATAGCCAATAGACACAGACAGCAATTGGTGAATGAAGGGGGAAGGAAGAGGCAAAGAGGGAAAAAATTTGGGACATCTGTCAACAATAAAAAATTTAAAGATTTAAAAAATATGGAAGAAAACGGGCTTAGAACTAGAAATAGGTTGCCGGACTTGCATTTTTAGGGAATTTATGCCCAAGGAACAGAGTTATCACTAACCTGTAGGATTTAAAATTCTTTTTTTCTGGATACTATTCAGTATGGAGAAACCACATATAAACAACCACGATAATGTAACTATATATATATTTGGTTTAAATTATTTTATTTGCTATTTCTTTCTGTATTGTTATAAGCCATTCAATGTAATTCCAACAGAATTATCCACCTAATATTAACAGAGAGGAAAATTATTTAGAAAATATGACTCAACATATATCATGCTGCAGTTTTTCTATTTGAATTGTTTTATTGAAATATGTCTATAGTGCTAATTATAAAAATTGTAGAATTCCACAGAGAACTCTGTTGGAATAATAACCATATGCTTTGAGTTGTAAGTCTATTACCTAATACACAACAAATCACAACTTGAATCACATTATTATCTATAAAGAAAAATAGAAAAAATTTAAAAGAGATGTATTTGTATATAGTTAATTAGATAGATGTGTTAATACAGATATAGATATACACATAGATGTATCACTCAAACATTTTTCATAAGTAGAAAGATTTGGTTTGCAAAGAAAGCATTAAACATCTATTATTTTTCCTCGTAGGAATGGTGTTTGCAGGTTTGGGGGCTACAACGGGGGCCTAGGTGCCTGGGGATGTTTTGAAATTTGGATAGTTGCATGGACTAACCCGGCAACCATCCAAGATGGAAGATAGATAATGGAGAGATTTTTAATTAGTACATGATCACTTTGTTAGGTTCTTTCTATGAGACTCATAGACAACTCCTTCTCAACCGCTTGATCACTTTAAGACTGCGGACAAATTATTGAAATTCCTAAATCTTAGTTTTCTTCTATCTGAAATTGAGTAAGTAATAACTTTAGAAAATGTGTTTTCCATTCCATCATTACAGTTAGATCAGCAGACATATTAAAGACCAAAGGGAGAAAAACTAAATCCTAGAGTCAATATATTTAACATAGGTCAGTGCAGCCAGATAGTAGATTATTAAATTAAAAATCCCCTGATGAATCCAACCTGGATATACACATCCTTGTACAGCCCCCTCTCACAGTGACTCTGAGCTTGGCCATGTGACTTGCTTGTCCAACAAGACATGAACAAATGAGACAGAACAAACTCTTGATAAGTACTTGCACATTAGCGCCCAGCTACTGGGAAACTGCCTTCACCATTAGGAGTCCCAGGGTCTACTGCTAAAGAGATCCTGGGGAGAAGAACCATAAATCCCAGCCAACAGTGTTTGCTAAACACCATCTTGTACTGCCCAGCCTCAGCTGAGCCTCCAGATGGCTGTAGCTACACGAGTAACCCCGGGGAAAGCAGATCATCAGAAGAACCATCCAACTGAGCCAAGACCAGGGTGCAGAACTGTGAGCAAATAAATGATTATTTCAAGTCCCTAAGTTTTAGGGTGGTTTGTTACTTATAATATATACCTGATACATTCAGTTATCTGTTAGGCTAAACCTTTTATGCTGCTGATAGTGAAATCAATAAACAATAACTTGGAATGACAGAGCATGTAAGTTAAAAACATGTACCACTCACAGACAAATGAGTAAAATACCAAATGCACAAAACACAATAAAAAATAATTTTAAAATGGAATAGTTAACAGAATTATCTTTTTGAACAAATTTTCTGTGCTGGATTACTGTGTTGTGTTGTACAGACAAAACAAGATATACATGTATTATATATAACTTATTGAATATGTGTAACTTACTGAAACATGATCTTCTCTGAAGCATATGCTGGAAAATCTTGCACAAGTGTTCTTCACTTTGTGTAATGGACCTACAGGTGCACTGCACTTGAAGGACTGTACCAAGGGTACCAATGTAAGCTGCTTTGCAGTCATTGCTTCCTGAGCAAGTGAGGTCCTCCTTGCCCAACATACTGATGCAAGTCTCATCTTCATGGCACATTCTAGTCACATGCTGCCAGCATTTGGACTGAAATGTTATATAGCGCCTCCTAGGAGGAGTCAAGAAATGGAATTAGTCTCTGAATAATATTATTTCACATTAACATGAGGTGCTTCCTCACCTAATGAAAGGCTCACATAAAAAAAAAATGCCTCCTAGATGCCAGTACATGGCTGGAACCTAAGTTCATACATTTAAACATTGCAATAGAGTGTGGAATAAAGTGCAGAGAAACCTTATGAATTACGTTCCTCTTGTGATGAAAGACAGAGGCTAAGTTTACGATTCCCTGGATGAATTTTCCTTCATTACTAATTTTGTTTCAATGGCTGATGATTTGCAGTTTGAACTACTTGTAAGATTTATTAGCAGTATTTTTTGAGGCAGAATATGGTTTTTGTTGACTAGCAGTTGGCCATTGTTTCACACCAAGTGATTTCAGATAAGACTCTTGACCTTTAAAGCCAGTTTTCCCACAGGATGGGAGGTACTATACTCTTTCTTAACGTTTCTAAGCAGACTGGTTAGAATTTTAAAAATGCTTTGAGATTCTTTGGCAGCAAGAGCTAACAAATCAAAAATTTATGAGTTTATTTAATTGCCAAAATAATCCATTAGAACCACATCCATTCATAATGTCTCTGACCATGTATTTGATTAGTGCTGTACTAGCTTTGAATAAGTCTCAATAATGTACAATAATTTTGTTCTTGAAACTTTCATAGTAACAGGATATTCCTCTCACTGGAACCAAGGATATTAATCTTCCCACTTAATATTTATCACTTAAAATTACTTTTTACCCTTTCTTGAATAGGTTACCATTAAATCTGCATTAAAACCTTCTGAATACATGACACTTGTCATGAGCTTATTTGTCCACATGGCTCTACTCTGCTGAAATCCATAAACTACATTATTTTTAATAATATCATATTTTAAATCACCTTAAAAAATCAGATTTTTAATACATTGGCAAATTTAATTTATATTTAAGGAAATACAAAAAAATTTTTGAGCTTATAATTCTGGGGCTAGAAGAATGAATCTGTTTCTTTAATGCAATTATGGGTTATACATAAGATGTTATCTAAGTATAAGCATTAACAGTACTGATTGTCATATGTGAGTTGAATGAGAATAAATTTGTGGCTCGGTGCCATTTTTAAAAAATATGTGTTTTACTAAGTTTAAGTTTCATGACGCCCTGAAGCTCAGTTGGTTGAAGCAGCCAGCATCCGGATATGCCAAGATTGTTCCATCGCAGGTCAGAGCACTCAGAAGAAGCAACCAATGGGTGCGTGAGCGGGCGGAGCAACAAATTGACATTTCTCTCGCGCGCTCCCTCGCTCCCTCTCCCTCTAAAATCAATTAAAAAAAAGGTTTAAGTTGTGTGATTTATCTATCATGACAGTTATTTATTCATAAAACTAGCTATAAAATTTTGCAATAATAATAAATTAATGATATTTAATTACACTTTAAAACCATATAAATACTTTGGTATACTGTTACCTAAAACATTTAAAACAGATTTTTAATATGGAAAAAAAATTATACTATAGAAATTTTGTTTCAGGTTTGAAATATTTTGATGTATAGTGTTTCATATTCTTATTTTCTTGGTATTCCACAATATTCTATTTTGGTTTACTGTTCAAACAATTAAGTGATTAAAAGTAATGTCTTGCCCTGGCTGATGTAGCCCAGTGGATTGGGTGCTGGCCTGTGCCCAGAAAGGTTGCTGCAACTGATTTACAGTTACATTGCAAAATGTAAGAGATTGGGGTACGTATAAATTCTGCACCCAGAATGTATTACATTTGCCTTTGTGACCTAATATATAGTCAAATTTAAGTTTAATGACACTTAAGATAAATGTATATATTGTAAAGTTTTGCTTTTAATAAAACCACTTCACACTGGTCAGAATGGCCATCATAAACAAATCAACAAACAATGGGTCCTGGTGAGGCTGTGGAGAAAAGGGAACCCTAGTACACTGTTGGTGGGAAGGCAGACTGGTGCAGCCACTGTGGAAAGCAGTGTGGAATTTCCTCTAAATTCTAAAAATGGAACTGCCTTTTGACCCAGCGATTCCATTGCTACCCTAAGAATCCCAAAATACCAATTCAAAAGAACCTCTGCACCCCCATGTCCATAGCAGCACAATTTACAATAGCCAAGTGCTAGAAGCAACCTAAGTGCCCATCAGTAAATGAGTGGATCAAAAAACTCTGGTACATTTACACAATGGAATACTATGCAGCAGAAAGAAAGAGTTACTGTCTTTCACAACAGCATAGATGGAACTGGAGAGCATTATGCTAAGTGAAATAAGCCAGGGGGTAGTCAAATGCCATATGATCTCACCTATAAGTGGATCCTAATCAACAAAAAAAACAAGTAAGGAAAATACAACCAGCAACATTAAAACAAAAAAGAAGCCAACAGTAACGAGAGAGGAGGAGGGAGGGGGGTAATGGCAAAAGGAAGCAGAAGTGTCCAATCAAGGAACATGTACAAAGGACCCACGGACAAAGCAAAAGTGTGGAAGGATTGAGGAAGGGAGGTGGGGGTGGATGGGGCAGGGGAAAGTGGTGGCAGGTAAATGGAGACAAATGTATTTGAAAATAAAAAAAAAATTGAAAATAAAAAAACAAAAAATAGAAAATAGTGTATAAGTGAAGAAAACCTTAGATTTTTTTCTAAGCAAATGCTTTTTTCACTCCTTTCTTGAGTTTATAAGTATAAAAATACAATGTATTATAATTTTCTATGCTTTCCTAAACAATTATATTGGCAAAACATAATCTCACCTCCCAGGGTATATCTGTATTGGACAAAATTAATTGAAAAGTATTGCCTTTTGGGGCCTTTTCAAATAAATGAAGGTGTTTCAAAGCCTATTATGTATTAAAGAATCTGGAACAGGGACAGAAGTTGTATTTTCAAACCCAAGTACTCTCTTTTGCCCCATGTGCAGACTCTTTGGCCAAAAAAGGAAGTGATAAAGGGCTTAACATCCTCAGTGAATAAATGGTTTGTCTTTTGAAGTTTTTTTTTTCTATCTGAATTACATTAACAATAATTTAATATATGAAGGGGCATCCCCCCAAAACTGGAATTATCTTCGGAGGACAGGCCCCTTGTAATACAGGCTTCCCTCACTAGGTGAATGTTTTAGGAACCCATCTGTATCAGTGTGCCTACTAGTGTTATTGTGAGACACTGCATTTGGCTTCAGTGAATTTTTTTTAGAGACTCTTTCAACACATTTGCCCACTTCCTGATGGCAAACAGGTGACTTGTTCTTCCACCATGACAATACACCTGTCCACACTGGGCTGAGCGTTCAGCAGTTTTTGACCAAAAATGGCATGGTACCCCGGCTCCACCCTCCCTATTCACCCAATCTGGCTCTGGGAACCATTTTTGTTGCTCTTTCCCAGGTGAAAAAAGTCCTCAAAGGAAAATGTTTCACCCACGTAGAAGAGGTAAAACAAAAATAAAGCAGAAACAAAAAAGTAATCAAAATTGACCTGTCCAAACACTGTTTTGAGCAGTGAAAAAATTGCCTCAAGTGCTTCCAGTCAAGATGGCGACATAGACAGTCATGGCTCACCTCCTCCCACAACGACATCAAAATCAGTATAGAACAGCCATCACCCAGAACCATCAGAAATTGAGTTGAATCAAAGTCTGATAACTACAGAATTAAAGAAACCACATCCGTCCAGACTGGTAGGAGGGGCATAGATGCAGAATGGGCTGGTCTCTCACCCATGTGTGGAGGATAAAAATACAGGAGGGATATCTCAGGAGAAAGTAGGCACATCTACATATCAGGCCCCCCAGGCCAGGGTTCTAGTGCCAGCAAGAAAGTCCCCACAACTTCTGGCTCCAAAAGCCAGCAGGGATTGAGTCAGTGGAAGAAACTTGTGGAGCCTGAAGCAGTTCCTCTTAAAGAACCCACACATGGCCTCACCTACTCAGATTGCTGAGCTCGGGCTCCAGACCGGCGTAGCAGCTTGAAAGGTACTGATGGCATCCTGGGAGGGGCTGAAGTGTCTGGCATCAGGGCGAGAAGAGGCCATTGTCCCTTTTCTGACCCTTCCCCCCACAGAGCCACAGTGCCTGAAGGCTGGTACCCTATCTGAGACTCAACCAACCTGGCTCACACTGTTTGACCCGCCTTGGAGATCCCCTGAGACTCTGCCCCACCAAACTTACAAGCCCACCCAAGCTGCTTTTCCGTATGAATGGCTGGCCTTGGCTCGTGCTTCACAACTTCCTAAATCCTCTCAAACAAGCAACAGCTGGCCTAAGTAGGCTCGAGGCTCTGCACTAGGAGCAGCCAGATTAGTTTCACAGCTTGGCTTCACCTGGGAGCCTCCAAGCCCAGCAAAAGTAGCAGCCATCTCAGACTGCTTTATAGCTCAAGAAGGGTGGCCCTGGAAAAACACAGGTGGAGGCTGACCTTGGCCTGTAACATCCAGGAAACCCCAGGACCAGTGCACCCAGTGGACAGCTACAGACCATATCAGAGCACCACTCACCCTGCCCCTGCACAGCTGATCTTCCACTGAAGGCAGAGGTTGGTGATTCGTAGTCACAGCCGATCCTTGCAGCTGACTGGCCTGGGTAAATCCCTCCCATTGATAGGCCAACTGCAACCAAGGCTCAACTACAAGAGGAGAGTATACTCAGCCCACATGAAGGGCGCTCCTTGAATACCCAGGTTGGGTGATAGGGGAGGCTGTGCCATTGGACCCTACAGGACACCTACTACATTAGGCCACAGTAGCAAGACATAGAATCAAAGCAGCTCTACCTAATACATAGAAACAAATGTAGGGAGGCTGTCAAATGGAGCAAAGAAACATGGCCCAAATGAAAGAACAGATCAAAACTCCAATAAAAGAGCTAAATGAAATGGAGAGAAGCAATCTATCAAATGCAGAGTTCAAAACACTGTTTATAAGGGTGTGCAAGGAACTTAGTGAGGACCTCAGCACTCTAAAAAAGATCCAGTCAGAAACAAAGGATTAACTGATTGAAATAAAGAACAGTTTACAGGGAAACAACAGTAGAGTAGATGAGGACAACAATTAAATCAATGACTTGAAACAAAAGGAAGAAAAAAAAATAACCAATCAGAACAACAAGAAGGAAAAAGAATCCAAAAAATGAGGATAATATAAGCAGCCTCTGGGACAACTTCAAGATGTCCAACATTTACATCATAGGAGTGTCAGAAGGAGAAGAGAAAGGGCAAAGAATTGGAAATCTATTTGAAACAATAATGAAATAAAACTCCCCTAATTTGGCAAATGGAATACACATACAAGTCCAGGAAGCACAGAGTCCTGGCCAAGGTAGACCCAAAGAGGACTACAACAAGGCACATCATAATTAAAATGCCAAGGGTTAAAGAGAAAGAATCTTAAAAGCAGCAAGAGAAAAACAGAGAGTTATCTACAAAGGAGCTCCCATAAGACTATCACCTGACTTCTCAAAAGAAACTTTGCAGGCAAGAAGGGACTGACGAGAAATATTCTAAGTGATGAAAAGCAAGAACCTACAACGAAGATTATTATATCCAGCAAAGCTACCATTTAGAATGGAAGGGCAGATAAAGTGCTTCTCAGACAAGGTACAGCTAAAGGAATTCATCATTACCAAGCATTATTATATGAAATGTTAAAGGGGCTTATCTAAGAAAAAGAAGATCAAAACCATGAATATTAAAATGACAACAAACAACTGTCAACAACTGAATCTAAAAAATAAAAACAAAAACAAACTAAGCAAACAACCAGAACAGGAACAGAATCACAGGTTTGGGGATCATTTGGAGGGTTATCAGTTGGGAGGCAGAAGAAAGGGAAAGGGGGAAATGGTACAGAGATCAAGAGGCGTAATTGGTAGGAACAAAATAGACAGGGGGATGTTAAGAATAATATAGAAAAGGGAGAAGCCAAAGAACTTACACGCATGACCCATAGACATGAACTAAGGTACAGAGATTGCTGGAGGGGAGGGTTGTACTGGGTGGACGGGGGCAGAGGGAAAAAAGTTGGAACAACTGTAACAGCATGATCAGTAAAATATACTGTTAAACAGTCCTGACAGGTGTATTGCATCAAGCAGAGATTACTTAGAAGGTGACTGAAGGTTAAACATGTAAGAATAAATACACACTTTTTTAGTAAATAAAAATTCAGGTCCTGCCTCGTAAATGCTGGAAATCTCCCTAAGGTAAAATTTTCTTGAAAAAATGACAAGATTTATTTTTTCACCTTGACTACTAATATTGTATAATATTTCCATTACTTCTATAAAGTGTTCATCCAGGGACTATTTGCACATGGTGAAAAGAAATTGAAGATACACAGTCCTTACTCTAATCTATGTACGTAAGAGGGCACATGTATATGTACAACAACAAATTATAAAAATTAAGTTCAATGTATTCAAAGGTGGAGGAAAATATGTGACAATTTTTTGAGTGCCTCTTGTGTTCCAGACCCTGTACCAAGCACTTTGGAGAGGTGGTTAAATCCAGGAGTCCTAGTGGAATAAAATTACCAACAAATGTACCAGTCAATCTGAGAAGGTGCTGATGCCAAGGTGAGTTTATTTCAAGAGTGTGTGCTTCAGAATCTATCACTTGTCACACAATATTTAATTTGATGGGGAAACTTAAATATATCATACTTGGAAGATTGAATGCAAATATTTTAGGATAATGAGGTAGCAAATCTAAGGCCCTTGCAGTGGTATCAGGCAAACCTGGATGCCCATCCATGCAGACATTGGGCATTCTTACAGGAACTGATTTAAAAGAAAGTGTCCTCTGGATGGTTAAGATGTTTCATTGTTAGTGTAGATGGATACTAGATAGATGGTAATATTCTATTTGTAATATGAAAGATCAGTATATTCAGATATTTTTATCATTCATCGATTGTAGGAGATATCATTATTTTATTACAATTAAAATCACTTGTTGGCAATTAAATTATTGTTATAATTTAATAAGTGTTTTTTGTCATTGAGCTTAAGACTCATCCCAAATATGTTAGGGATATTAAAATGTGTAAAAATTTACATTTTAGAATCAATAGAATACAATATTTCACTAAAATGAATTTTGGGGATATCAATGAATTTGACAAATCTAAATTGCATTATAAAATATTTTTTATCATTAATATTATTTTTAACTCAAGAGGAGTGATTACTAAACCTTAAAATAACTGATGAACATTAACATGACAGAATCCTCAAATAAAACTTTCTTAAGATCTTTGGCATTCTACATGATAAGTTGAAGCAAAAAAAAAAAAAAAAGATATGCCAATGTCCCAGCATTCTGCTTAGATCTCTACCCTTTATCTTATTGAATGTGTATAGGGAAGCAGCTGTCTTTTTTTGACAAGTGTTTAAAAGGTCTGGAGCTACTTTTTCAAGTAAGAATAACTGAGATTAAAGGAGGTAAGAGAGCTGACAGTTATCTTTTGACAAGGCCAAAAGAAAAGTTTACCAAGAACTAGCCCCTTCAGAAAATTATCATTAAAATTTTGTGTCATTTGTCAGTGGTTGAAGCAAGGTGACAAATGAGACAGTTCTTGTTCTGAGCTATCACATACTGAGCTACTCCTCCACGCTAAATATTTATTTTGTACTTTAAATGATTTGCTACATATGGAGTTTTATTCATTTAAATAAAATGAAATAAAACAGTTCCTGATAGAAGGTAGTAGGCAAACAAATTAGTATGAAGAATTACTCAAAAAAGAAACAAAAGAAGAATTCAAAAGTTATACAATTTAATACTGGTTATCAAATGAAGCTCCTTCAACATTGACATCAATATTACAAATAATTTGACTCATCAAATTTATTTAGTATTCTCATGTTTTTCCTCCATCTTCTTACTTTTGTCCAAAGAGGCCCACTTGATTGTGGATTTTTTTTTTTACCACACTAAAGATAAATTCATCTTGAATATACAAGAAAATGTGTTAATGACCATAGTGAGGAAAAGATATAGCCACAGTGTTGGATTAGAGTTATGGTTCCCAGGAGTAGTTACTGCAAAAGTATAGTGTGGTCTCAACTACCAGCTAAAGTTCATGTTTTAACAAGTTAGCCAGATGGTTCATACCTCTGCTCAAAATCCTCTAGTACTTCTCCATTTGACTTGGAGTGAAAACCCAAGTTGTTCACATCCCTCAAGGCCCTATGTGACCTAGGCCCCTTTCCCTCTGCAGCTAAAGCTCTAACCACTTCTCCCATTGCTATCCCCCTTGGACTCATTGCCTTCATTGCTTCTGTTAACAGGCCACAGGCCTTTGTTCATCAGCAATGACTGGTCTGTCTGGTGTCTCTTCTTTCAGATATCAACGGAGAGAGGCTCATTACCTCCCTCATTTCCTTGATTCTGGTAAATGTTCTCTACTGGGACTACCCTATTTATAGTGCTACTCTTTCTACCCATTCACACAGCCCTGCACTTATTTTGTTTTGCTATTGTAGCTGTTGCTAATCTCCAGAGCACTCATTACCTTACACTATAATATTCATTTTTTTAATTTATTATCTGTCTCCCTCATTAGAATGTAAGTTCTATAGGGCAGGCATTTTTATCTCTTATACTCTGATGGCTAGATGCTTGATAAAATTTTTTTGAATAAACAAATAAATGACTAACATTATCCACCTTAGATTTAAGGATATAAAGTTAGGAAAAGGAGACTAGGTGTTTCTGACATCACAGTATAGATGTGTGCTGGGGATATCCAAATTCTAGTCAAGCTACTTCTCCTTCCTGGTCATCAGTCTAAGACAGAAGATTTATTTTGAAGTTTGAAGAATCACCGTGTCAAAATTCTGTGACATTTAACAACCTTGTATGATTATGCCAAAAAGCAAATTAAAAAACTGACATACAAGATAGCTTTATTAACTGAATTCATTATTCATCTAACCTGAATATAAAATTTCAATAATGCTATCTCATGGTGACCAAATCCTGACATACTGAAATTTTTTATTCTGAACATGTTCTGCATTTGAATTTCAAAAAGGATACTACACATGTACCACAGATTCAAAAATATGAATTGTCTGGCTTTGTTTACATCACGTTAGATAATGGTGGGAACTCTAGCTAATGTAATGAGATCGAGTGTTAGGACTGGACTGTAACAAATAAGGTGCCGAAATAAGAAAGTAAGGTATGCGTGTTTTTACTCACCTGCATAATTCATCATTTCGGCAGCTGTGAATTACATTGAGGCAAGTAGGGGGTGGAACTATGTTCACTGCACATGGCTTGCTGTGAAGAGCTTCTTTGGACTGCTGACAAGGTATATCAGATGGAGCACAGTCACAAAAAGCCAACATCTGGGCAATATTAAAAGGCATATTTTGATAGAAGAACCGTATGGCGGCTTGGCAGTGTTTCACATCACACAGATTTCCATTTGCTGAGCAAGCTTTAAGGTAAGGGGCCAACTGTGCATTACAGACCACATCCCCTACACACGTCTCTGCCACTTCCAAACAGGACCGGATCCCTTTCATTTCTGAAAGCAATGACATGCCCAGATCGTGAAAATGTAAATATAAAGCTATTGTTACAGAATCTGCAAAACACTGTGAGATGTCTGTGAGCAACATACAACTTTGTACTAATGTTCTATTTTGGGCAAACATTATTTGTCTTTCCTTTTTAGAGTTAATAAGAATTTACTGAGTCCTGAATAGTGAACTATTTGACTCATCTTTCATCTCTACTGGATATGCATTGTGATCCAGAAGAGATGGGAAGTGTGTAGGGCCAAAAGTGAGCTGAAGGAAAAATCCCTAGGTCTAAGTTCCTCAAGTGTAAACAATAAATCTTCAGAAATTTTATTTGAGCTATATAGCTTATGATGAGTTCATTGGCTCATATCAAAATGATTCTTATTCAGTTGCACTTTTTGTTTAGGGGGAAAATCTTGAATAAAACTCCACATAGTTGCTCCAACATATAAAGATGTTCGTAGCCTAGAAAACATAGGCATATGTGAATGCCTCCCCACCCTGAAACAACCACAAACATATATCAGAAACAGTTGGCCTGGAACAACTTAATTTATGTGATCAAAATATCCATAAAATTTAACCAAGATCTAGTCTTTGGTTTTAATTATAAAGTATTCCTCAGCATAACAAATTGATGGCAAATGGGCAAATCACTTGTTTTGATACGTTAGTGGAGGAATTGCAATGATTTTCCTGTATTTTATAATATTCAAACTACTTAAGAGGTACACAATTTGTTTTGTACTGAAATATTTTTAAGAAGTCTAGTAACTACATTTTAAATTATATTGGCCAGTATCTACAATGCTGATCAAAATTATAAATTAGAAACATTACCATGATAGGGAAGCGTAGTTAGATTCCACTTGAAATTATTATCCTCTTTTATGTTATCTAGAAGGAAAACAAAAACTTTCATTAGTGAACCATTTTCTAAATTCAGCAGGAGAATATGGACTACATCTATAAGTGAATAATTAAGCAAAAATACATACAGGCTCATGTAATACTTGTTTAACCCTTGATACTCAAAGTTAGTGAGGTACAGAGGAAGAAAAATAAACCCCAGAAATATCATTCAAGTGAGTTAAACAGCCCTGCTGTGAGGGAGGATTCAGTTACTTGAAGGTTTAAACAAATGCTAATGACTAGGCCATGTGCACTGAAATAAACAAAGAATCTGTCTGGGGAGAAAAAACAGAAGGAATAATGTCTGATCCAAAAAAAAAACACCCCCAAAAAACCCCAACCAAAAAAACTCCCCTCTTCCCAGTAGGGGCTTAGATTGAAATGCAATTTGAAGACTATTTCCACCTCTGATTATTTTAGCTTCTCAGAGTTCTTAGGAATTAAAATTATAGAATTTGAGAATCTTGCTGATGGAAGTAAACTCAGTGTCCATGTAATTCTAAAATCTTTTCTTCAAAAAGCATTGCTATCAGGTGCCATATCAAAGACACAAGTTGGTAGTCCATGCTCTGGAACCTCCACAGTCCGGCAGGAAATACAGACATTATATATACATATTTACAAATATATATATATAGTGCAATATATTTATTGCATATACATATACCTGTATATATGTGTGTGTGTGTACATATATATATATAGCACATATATATGTATATATGTGTGTGTATGCAAACAAAAACATAAAACCAAAGTGATAGGGTAATAGTATGATCAGATTTTTATTTTTAAATAAAAATTCAATTTTTTCTTTGGTTATTGACTTATGTTAGGGCATAAATAGCCCTTAGTGATGCAGTTTGTCCCTACATGAGTTGCCTGTCCAAAGTCCCTGCCTGCTCATCTATTGCATATACATGATGGTGCAATTACAAGAAAATTCTTTTTACACCCAAGTTTGGCACAGCCTTTTCAGACTCCCTGCTTTATTCCATCTGTTCTCACTATATACAGTTTCTCATTTCTATTTATTAAGTCTCTTCTCAAAGATCACTGAGCTGAGACTTAATCTCTTCTAGAGTCCACTCTCCTGGGACCCCAAGGAAGCCTGGAATGTTCCTTCTTCTCTGCTACTATCCCACATTGAATAAATCCCAATGGGCAAATCCCAGAGTCATATAGTTTTTATGACAGACACAAAAGCCTAGGCAGGAGCTTCTCTTATAGATGAGTACCTCTGCTTTGGAACTGACTCGTATGGCTGTGCCACTGAACAAACCATATTCAGGAAACTATCACTGAAACATAAATAAGTATTGAGTTTACTGACTGCTATGGACTGAACATTTGTGGCTCTCCAAATTTCACATGGTGAAGTCTTAACACCCAGCACAACTCTATTTGGAGACAATAATCTCTAAGGAAATAATTGAGGTTCAATGAAGCCATAAGCGTGGGAATCTGATCTGAAGGACTGGTGTCCTAATAAGGAGGAACATTAGAGACCTTACTCGCTTTTCCCTACCCATGCACACACACCATGGACTGTCATGGCAAGCCATAACAAGAAGCCAGGAAGGTGACAAGTCAGCAAGAAAGCTCTCACCAGGAACTGACCCTGATGGAACTTAATCAGGAACTTTCAGCCTCCAGAGTTTTGATAAAATAAATTTGTTGTTTAGGCCACCAGCCTGTGGTATTTTGTTTTGGTAACCCGAGCAGAGTAATATGCTCAGTATATGGGTAATTATTACAAACACAACAAAAGAGGTATTTTAGCATAGGAAAATTAAGCCTATCTTAGAAGCACACTATTTTATATGCTATGAGTAATGTATTATATAAATTCTCTGCACATTAAATTCTAATGTCATATGGTGCATACATGTGCATATACACATGTGTTTTTCCCAGAGGACATTTTAAACAGTAGCTTAATTGCTGAAGAAGAGCTAAAGGGCAATATGTCATGAGCATAAATAGAATCATGCAACAACCAGACTTAAATCTGTATATATAGGAAAAAAATATATATAAGATTGTATATATAGGAAAAAATACAGTTTCTTCTTACTGATCCACTAAAAATAATATATACCAAAAGTCAGATAGATACCTTCTCACTGTGCTACCACTCTGGTTCAATACACAGTATATTTTTTCTACTGACCTCTTCTAGCCTCATGGCCTTATTTGTCTTCCATAAATAAATGACCCCTCAATTTATATGTACTGTATAGATCTCACTTCTATATGTCATGCATGGAATATAGACATCAATTCCATATATAATACTGCCTATTCAATATCTTTACTTTGATACCTAATAAACATTTCATACTTAACACATCCAAAACTCACTTTTCACCTTTCCTCTGTCCCCCAACCAAAGCATCTTTTTCCTGTAGTTGTTCCCATTTTAGGAAATAAAAATAATGGTGACCATATCCTTCTAATTACTCAGTTCAAGAAATCTGGGGTCAAGTTTGATTTCTTTTTTTTCCCCTTGCATTCCCATATGATCCACTAATATTAAAGTATATGAAGAATGTGACAACTTCCCGCATGGGTTCATCACCCATTATCTTCTTCGCTGCATTATTATGAAAGCTCCTACCTGGTCTTCCCACTTGGGCCATTCCTCCTCTTCAGCCAGTTGTCAACACAAAAAACAATCATCCTGCTAAACATATAAATCAGATCATGACACTATCCTGACCAAAATCCTTCAGTGGTTTCCTATATCACTCAGAGTATAGACAACAGTTTTGAAATGACCTACAACACGCTTCATGATCTTGTCCCTTGTTCTATGTCAGATCTTATCTCCTATACCTCTTTCCCTTGGTCCCTCAACTGTAGCTGGTGGCCTCTTGGCTTTTCCTCAAACCTCTGGACATACTCATGTTCCCAGTTCAGGGCCTTTCATGAACTGTTTCTTTTGCCTTAAATGCTCTTCGCCTAGATATTCACAGGACTCATTCCCTTGCCACTTTCAATCTTTACTCAGACATTACATTTTTCAGAGCAACTTTCTGGCCATCCTATTAAAATTACAAACCACCCACTCAGACTTCTTTTTTTATACCGTACCTATATTTAGTTTTCTCCTTAGAACCTATACAGCTTAAATGTATATATTCAAATCATTTATCCTGTTAATTTCCTCTTTGTCCCTATACTGGATGCTGTTCCTTACTACTAAGATCCCCCCTTTGATGATCTAGGTACAAATTTCCCCAGTATTTTGGGTTCTGGTCATAATGGTCCTTTTCTTGGCATTGCGCTCATCCAAAGAAAGTTGCCACGTCCAAAGTAATAGACTTTCCCAGGGCAAAACTCATATCTAAGGACTAGACCATTTGAGGGGTTCAAAGATCAGCTCCCTTGCCTCGGTGGGTATGACATCTCTGAAAAGCCATTCCAGGTCCAAGCTTCCTATAGAATCAACTAACTTTGCTGTGACAACTGTAATGCATTTCAACTTCTCCATCCATCTAAGCTTGTTTTCCTTACTTCTTTTTTTCTTTTCTTCCTGAGACCTAAGCCCAGTACATTATCTGTGTGCAAGCCTCTGTCTCAATTTAGAATGGAAGGTCCTAGAAAGCAGCGATTCTTGTTTGTTTTGTTTACTGCTTTAGCCTGTCTTAGAATACGCCTAGGGGATAGTAGGTACTCAAAAGAAATATTTATTAAGTAAGTAAATAATCATCACATCACTTTTATCTCTATCTTTAATTGTTTAAATTCCCTAAAAAACAATAGGCTTCTTCAATGAGGGACAAGGAGCTTTTGTTTTTGTCTTTTTGTCCTGCTGTACTTTTTGACCTAATGCATTGTACATGGCTCATAAGTATTGGTTCAGTGAATGAATAGATTTAACATTATGCTACAACTTTTTAGCACTTGTCTCTCTATGTGGAGAGCAGGGCCAATAAAATGGCATTGGCCCAATTAAGACAACATAAAGTATACAAAACAAAGTGGAGTCACTTATGTCAACTAAAATGGCTGTCAGTCAGCCACAACACTTTAGCTCAAGGGGAAAATTACCGAAGTCAGAGTGAACACATCTGGCAAGGAGATATATCTGCCTACGTGGTCAGAGCAGATACGTCTGGCAAGGAGACATGCTTAAGATATCTGCACGCGTGGCCAGAGTAGCTGTGTCTGCAGAGTGGGACCACCCAAAAATAGGCTCTTGGGCAAATTCCACACTTGCCAGAGGGGTGTCAAGCAGAACAGCCATACAACCCATAGGCTTCTGGGCAAATTCCATATTTGGCATCAAGGGTGCCAAGACATTTATCTAAAAGACCCAGAAGGATGGAGTACACCACTTTCAAGGTGTAACTGAGGCAGGTTTCAGACCACTCCTGAGGCAGCCAAGATCCACACACCAAGATGCTGTTCCATACTATGCTGACCTCCCTTGGCATCGGCTGCTGGAGGCCCTGTCCTGCTCGACTGAGGACTTTGCCTGCTCTGTGGCCCTCCTGGCTCCAGAGATCCTCCCTTGCAACAGCCTGACAACTCCCTTGCCCATGGTGCTGTCTTCCAGTCAGACCTGCTGACTGAGACTCTGGGACTCAGGTTTGTTATCTCCCAATTGATTGCTCTGGTGTGTGTTATATTGCTCTAAGATTGTTAGAGTGCGACTAGGAAATTGATGTATGTTGATGTTCTACTTTGAGTGAACCTGCATGCAATAAAAGCTAAATGAATAGCATAGTTACTGTGGGTGACTCTTTTCTATTCCTCGGTGTCAGGGTGCTCAGCAGGTAGCTGGCTGAGCAGTTGCCCTGCTAACTTGTAGGAGACCCTATATCACAAACAGACCCTGTGAACACTTTATAATCACTTTTGGACATAGTCATAGAATTACGTTTTCAAATTTTAATTTCCAAGGAAAACACAGAAATGACAGAGCTGGAAAGAGAAATTAAATATTCTGTAGTTAACTCATATTTGTGATTATAATTAATGTTCCTAAATTCTTTTGAATACTTACCAGAAACAATGTCCTGGTTGAATCCATCTTTATAGTCTTCACTGAAGGCTGGAACTTGATTCATCTGAGCATCTTGTATACAACTGTCTTCAAACAAACTTCTCCAAATTTCAATGCACTCTCCTTTTGAAGGGTCATTGCATTGACAATTCCACAAGATCGTTTCCTGCAGAACCTCTGTTAGCGCTGCACACAGGTGGCTTCCATCGAGGGTCTTGCATTGTTCTGATTCCCTCCCACAGGTTTTCTTAAAATTCTCATACAACAGGGTACAATGTTCAGATTCCTGGCAGATGCGTGCTGCTATGACACAGTCATTCATTTTTTCCACCATTAGTGATGTATCTTTCTGATGGAGCCTTTGTGTGATATTTGATTCTGAAGTCAAATGTGAGGACAGTGCTAATACTTCTATGAATAAAGTAAAAAGTGAAAAAAAATAATTCATTTACTTATGACTTTTTAATGTATTTTCTAAAAAGAATATAGGCATGTCTTTTAGAAACATGTCAATATCTGTAGTCTTTCAAATACCATTAAAAATTATTTCCAGAGTGCTATGACAAATAGTCTTCAATTATTAAAAATTGAGATATAAAATTCTTTTTCATAGTTTGTGCAACCATGTAATGATAATTTTTAAAATATCTGTCCTCATCATCTACTTTTGTCTTTTTATTATATTATAATGATAACTGGTAGAAATCATGTGTAATTTAAAATATTTATAAGACAATCCATTATTTCTCTTGGATAATTCTTTATATATCTCTTTTTTCTCCTGGAAATGTAACTATACTAATGTATTTCTCAACTTTTTCATTATTTCCTCCTAAAGGTTCTCATGAAAATTTAATTCTACAAATATACTGTATATCTGCTTAGGGACTATATATAGGTATATTTATATATGCATATCTATGTTTTACATAATTTTTAAATGGTCAAAATTTTGAAGAGACACTTTAGATATAATATATAGAGATGGCGTACGGCATCTTATTATTTAAGTGCAAATTAAAACCATAATGAGGAACCACTAAATATGTAATAGAATGAAAAAAATAAAATGCTCTGAGAATGTGGAGCAACTAGAACTTTCATATATTGGTAGTTATCTCAGATTTGAAATATTCTATGGAAGATTTTTATAAAGTTAGACTTTATCTATGACCTAACAATTTCTTATCCAAGAGAAATAAAAACTTACATTTGTACAAATCCTGCCTGTGAATATATATATCAGCTTTATTTATAATCTCTAAAAATCTGGAAAGAATGCAAGTGACTTTCAATGGTTAACCAAACTGTGGTCTAACCATACACTCTGGAATGACTGCTCTTCAAAAAAAGGGAACAAACTTACACATGAAACAAATCTCAGTTGCATTATGTTAAAAGACAGGAAATGCACTAAAAAAGGCTACATAATTCCCTTCATATGAAATTCTGAAAAAGGCAAAATTATGGAACAAAAAATTGTTTAATGAGATCACCATGCATGATTGGAGGAGCTGGACAGTGGGAGCATTCAAGAGAGATGAGAGGAGATCCTATCTTATAAGGCAAGAGGAAGTTGATTGTGGAAGAACCGGTGAGAACTCTATGAGACACATTCCCAAATTTACCACTTTCCAGAGACAGTACATAGGGAAAGTGAGGATCTCTAAACTGATTGTTATAGAGCTATTTGGTTTCACATATCCCTTTGTAAATCTGTATGTACCCTCATGGACATATGCAGACTAGTTTGCTTCAGTGTTAGCCTGGTACCTTGAGGAGGCAATAAATAAATGCATATTAAATTATTAAATTCTCCTAGTCAAAGCAAGTATAATTCTATAAAAGTGGTTATATTTGGGTCTTTCTTGGGAGACTCTTGAGTTTTTTAACAGCAGAAAGAATGCCTTATTTGTTCTCTGTTATTTAGGTCTTTTGAAAAGCCATAGCGAGCCCCACAAATATGTGGGTTGAATAAGTGAATCAATAATTCTAATGAATTATAATTGAATAAAGCTTGAAATTGTGGCTAGCAATTATAAACATATGTTATGCACCTTCTGAGACCTACAATTCAAAGAATCTTAAATTGTATGAAGAATTAATCAAATTATTATTTTTTAAGATTTTATTTATTTATTTTTAGAGAGGGGAAAAGAGAGGGAGGGAGGGAAGGAAATATCAATGTGAGAGAAAAACATTGACCAGTTTCCTCTTGTATGCACCCAGACTGGGGACTGAACTTGCAACCCAGGCATGTCCCTTGACCGGGAATCAAACTGGTGACCTTTTGCCTCGCAGAATGACGTTCAGCCAACTGAGCCACACCAGTCAGGGCTCAAATTATTAAAAAGTTAATAAGATTATGTAGATGTGATTAAATTTTCTTTTTCATGACTTTAAATAAGCCCTATGACAATGTATTACCTGATTCATCGATGCATTTTTTTCCAAGCAATTTGTTAACAGTGCAGTAGAGGTCATCAGTGCAGAGACAATCTTGAAATTGGAAATTGCTTTCTACTAAGGATTGGATGGCCAGGTTACAGCTTGATGAATCCTTCATCTTGCAGGGGTTACCTGAAGTTCACAGTCAAACATATAGCACTCCAGATATTAATTTGAATATAATTTTACCCAAAGTGCTTTTAATATATTAATCTGAATGATTCATTATTATAGTAAGATTTTCTGGGCTTGCTGCAGGATGTTCATATAAATAATGTTTAAGCAACATTATATTTTTTTACTGTCCTCTTCCTCTACTACTTACTTTCCAAAATATATTTAAATTTTTCACATTTTAAAATAGCTTTAGAAAACAGAAAAAAGAAAATAATAATATAATAGCTCTGTCTCTACTTGGAATGCCAATTTTTGCTCTTCATCAATAATCAAGGCTGCCCTTATATGAGATACTAGAATGCTCTGTAATCTTGTGTCCTGTTGTCAGTTTAGCTACTTCATTAGCTTTTTTGTCTTAACTTGCTATTTCATTTTATATGCCCTACTGAGATTATACCAAGAGATGTGCAGGTGGCTCTAAAATTAGCATGGAAACTGAAATAGTCCTGACACTTAGAAAACACTCAATAAATATTACTAAATAATGAACCTTTCATAATTACTAATAATTCCTTTTCTTTTTAATTTAAAAAGACACATTTATCTGCCCAACAATTTTCTCTTTCTTTTTTTGCATTTTTCTGAATAAAATTACTTGAGATCATTTCATTTCTATATTTAAGAATATTTCTATGTCTGCTTCATGGATGGGATAACTATGCAAATATTGCAATTCACTGTTATTTGTATACTGAAATAAATAAATATGATCTAATTCATGACACAATGAATGTGATATTTTTTAATTGCCCTATAAAATGTGGCAACTTAAATTGCCATATAAGAGGAGCTTCACCATCAAAATGAATAACAGATCATTTTTTGTCACTATCCCCTATTCTCACTTAAAAATGCTGTGTCACTCTGAGCAAATTATGCCTTTGAAATTATTTTCCTAAACAGTAATAAGAATATTTGGGTTAGAGTGTTATAATTTTTTTCACCCCAGTAAATGTAATTAAAAAAGATAAAATATAGGATTATCTAAGAGGGAGTTTAATTATTAAAATTATCTATTATTCCAAACACTGCAAAATAAAAAAAACAGGAGAAAATGAAATTTTAATACATGTATATGGGGAATTCCAAAGCATGAAAATTCCAAAGGCGCTGAAGTAAAATGAAGTATATATGTCATGGTGGTTTTTCCCCCTACTTTTCTGTACTGTGCACTTTATTTTTTTTAATTTAATCTTTATTAGGAAATTTTGGATTAGAGATCTATAATTTTCTTTGGAGAATGAACAGTCCATTTACTCCCTTCAAAGGCAGGGAAGAGAAGGAAATCTTTCTCCCTTCCTCTGCAGCCTATGTAATTCCTGGAGCTCTGCTGGCAGGAGATGTAAACATTGGCATTGTTAGGACTACAGATTGCTGCCTGTTAACCCAACACACTCCACCTGGCGTCTTTTGGGAGGTAGAAGAAGCGTATGCCAATAGGCAAGAGTTATGGGCTGTACAGAATTTACTTTGTGAAATGAATGGAGAAATAAAGTGAGTCACGGAGAATATATTTTTATTTCCCTCTTTGGATTTCTTTTGTTGAACATTACAAAAAGTTGATCAGGTTATATTGTATTGTAATATTTGTTATACAGTATGATAACATTATCATAATGTTAGAATGATATTTTGAAAAGTCTTGTCATAATACTATTAGTATAATGTCCCATTATAAATCAGTTTATTAATAAATGGAGTCTGCCTATAATGCCCTCATTCAATATTCATTCAGCTACTTGATATACTTAGAATGTATTTTTTTTTCATTTTAAATAAGTAACAGTGACGCACTAATCTTCACATTCTCTACCCTTTGGGCCTCCCTTCAAGTGTTTGGAATGTACGCCAAGTTAAAAATAATAATGTGTTTTAATTTGTTCTTGACACAGTTGGAATGCAAGATAGTGTACGGATATGCTGTGAGAATATAGAATGTATATTATATACTACAAATAAATAATAATTCCTTTGATCATCACAAAGATAATTTTTCCTACCTTATTATTAACATATTAACACTTAAGCAAAAGACCATTTTATTTGAAAAATTGTGGTCATGCTTCTGAGAAGCATACATATAATTGTAACATTGTACATAATGAGATAAGCTATAAAAGATAGGCTGAAATCTTGCATAAAGTTGCCTATGTTGTCAATGCATTAGGGCCCTTGTGTAATTTAAGAATACCATTTTGCCACTATAATTCCCTAATAAGCAACTGTAGGCAAATCACTTGAATATCACATTTGAGTAAAGTATTTAGGGCAAAACTACCTTCGTTCCTCAGAAAGGGAAAGAAAATACAGAATCTTATTCTTATCTCAGTAAAAGGAAATCATTTAAATGAATTTTAAACAATGTGTTTTACCTGAAACATTGCAGGCATCATCTGCTATTCTCCACGCATGTTTACATCCATTCTCATCACTCAGGCATTGCTCTCTTAAATATGCGCAGTCAACGGTCTGGGAAGTAGTGGATTCATTTTCTGAGCACAGCCCCATAGCTTGAATAACAACAATGGCAGAATAACAAGAACAAGTTTTTGATATTACAGTATGGCAGTTATTTACCTCAAATCTAAGTTATTAATGATAAAGAGGATAATTATGGAAACTAAAATGTGACAAGGTCATTATGAGACTGGAATGGATCTTAACCTCCCCTCTAGCTTTAGATCTATATTTTTTCTATATAAGATCCTTAAAGAACAATCTGTATCTGTTCTCCTTTCTTACTGCTTATTTATTTCTCAACTTATAATTTATTTTTATGACTATCAGTAAAACTGCTATTTAAAATATCCTAGTTATTTGCATAACATCAGATTTAATAGTTTTAAGACTTTATGTTGCCTACTTTTATCATTGGATATTTCATTGTCATATTGTTTTTGTAATTTCCCCTTCCTTTGATAATACTATCCTCTAGTTCTCTTGATATTTATTTGACATTTTCTGACCACTCGGAATTATTTTCAGGAGGTTGTTCTTCTGTTAATGTATATTTTTAGCTTAGGTCCTGTCCTCACATTTTTCCTATTCTCATTGTACACATTCTCTGTGGTAAGTCCATGTACTCTCATGGTTCAACTAACATCGCTAGACCGATGGTTTCCAAATGTATAATTCAATGCCTTATTTTCTAGTATTCCAGTTATAGATGCAAACTGTTACTCTCACCTAAATGTTCCCAACACACAACTAGACTATAGTATCTTTAGTATTGTCCTCATAGTTACACTCCCTAATGGACCACCCTACATCATTAGCAATTCTACCATTCACATAGGCACCCAAATTAGAAAGCTTGGATTTGTGATAGGCTCCTTTCTATCCTGAATTTCACTCTTCCATATCCATTCTTGTATATTTCACTGACTCTCATTTAGAATATTTGACCAACTCATTAGTTAATCAGTCTGCCTGAAGTTTTACCTATTCAGATAGGTTATTTACCTGCCATAAAAGGCCTAATGCAATATTCAATTCCTGTCATTTCTCTGTTTTCTCTTTTGGATAGTTCCTCATAGCATAGCTCTACAGTCTTCATCATGTGCAATCTGGAGGGTCTCAAGCATTTATAGTTTTCCAAATGCTCCATGCTGCATTGTACCTCTGAGCTATTTGCTGTATAGTCATTGGTAGGCACTTCTTTTCTCTTTCCTCTGGAATAAACCCTTTTTGTCCTTTATTATTCAACACAATAATTACTTATTTTATGGAATCCTTCTCTTAATTCAATACCCCTTTTTCCTATATCCAAATTGAATTTAACACGCTTCATTTGTTTCATTACAATTTGGGGGATTCCTCAGCTATAGCATTTATTGTTCTGTAATAAAAAGGTACATTTTTGTGCTTGTCTCCATGACTGGGTTTCAGGATTTTGCCAGGTAGGCATTAGGGGTGATTAATAATTGTATCTTCCTCATCAAACACATTGATGCATTATATTGGGTTGGCCAAAAAGTTCATTTAGGTTTTTCTTTCCATAAAATAAAAGACACATTTTTCATTTTCACCAATAACTTTATTGATTTGAATATTTTGATATTAATATTGATATTTTGAATAATTTATGTTAGCTATCTCCTGCATGGTATAACGCTTGATTGTTCTAATTTAATGTTTTTATTTGATTGCTATCAACTTCAACTGGTTTATCCAACCATGGAGAATTGTCCAGGGAGAAATCTCCAGCACAAAACCCTGCAAACCACCTTTGATACATATGATCACTCACAGCAACTTCTCCATATATTTCACAAATCTTTTTGTGTGTTTCAGTTGCATTTTTACCTTTCTGGAATTAATAAAGCATAGTATGCCCAAAAATGTTATGGATTTTCTTCCACCTTCTATATTAAAATGGCTACACACAAATTCACAAATTTTAATTTTTTTTTTAAATGCAGGCTGTTATGACAGCTGTCACAATACCATCCAATAAAATTGTTTTCAATGAAGTTAAAGACAACTAAGTGCTACTGGATCCATCTTATGGGAAAAAACCCCAAAATTTTTAGTCAACCCAACAGATATTTAATACATGAATGTTAACTTATACCAACTTGAATAGTTGTTTATAGATGAGTCATATATAAATAACTGATGATATTCAAATAAAATAATACCATCCAGATATTTGAAAGTTATTTTAGGTAGAAGAAGAAAGATTCTGGCAAGTCTTCCAAAAATATCAAGAAAGTAGCAATGTTAATTTAGTATATTGTAAAATTATTCAAATTGATTCTATAAGCATGCAAACTGACACTTGCTTAATCAATCCATAGAAAAATATGAAAATTACAAACAACTTATAGAGATAATATATTAACTATAATCAAGAGATGCTTGGCTATATCCTAATCAGATCTAAATTCCTCTAATTTATAAAATGGTGATGTTAACTATCAGTCATCTGTGACAATATAGAGTTATAGGTTTCAAGTAAGCCCTTAAAATATTTTCTTTATCTTACCTCTTTTCAAACCTCTCCTCATAAGGAGAACTCAAGACAACTGTTTAGACATATGTACTACTTGCTGGATCACCATATTTGAAGGTTAGGGCCACACATGTTGCTCAGTTTCATTTTTCTTATTGAGGGCTGGAGCAGAAATTGACATATCAGCTTTGTTTGTTTGTTTGTTTTTAATGTGTTCATTGATAACCTCATCTAGTCAAGCCTCTGTCCTAGGTTAGAAGCTTAGAGAAAAATAAAGTGAGCCCCTTGGATTCTGGCCCAAGTTTACGTGTTTAAATCCAGCTTGCCAAACACCCTGAAGCATGAATTTTATGTCAGAAGTTCAGTTTATTTAAAAAGTGAAATTTTATTTACCATTGATCTTTATGTCATGTTAGCTCCCTCAAGCAACTTATAGGTATGTTCTCCTAGGTATATCATCAAAATCTCATCAGTATCTCAATGTAATAGTTACTAATGAATTCTACCTATTACCTTTCTGTAATCTCTTTTATTTTTAAATTTTTAGGTTGAATAGCTCATTTGATTGTTTCTTTAACATGATTTTTCATATCTTCCACTCAGATGAAATACTGAACAAGCTATAAAAACCATCTCAATGTTTTGACCCACATGACTCTATCTCCAGCTTTCCAAAATCTTATTTATTACTAACTGTAATTCATGCATATGTATTTAATCCCCAACTTTTCAAGGATTCTCTTGAAATGCTCAGTGAAAAACAGGTTGTCTTTTAAAAATAAGATGGATGGAGCTGAAGATGGCAGCCGAGTAGGCGGAAGCTGGCCCATTCTCTTGTGCCCCCAGAACAGATCTTCATCTGATCTTCTGACGAGCCTTCTGACAAGTGACCTGAACAATCAATGGAATCTCAGCTCATATGAATTTTTGAAGCCAAGGTGTACAGAGGATGCTATGCACCATCCAGTAAGAGATTTTTATAAGTTGAGAGGAAATAGCCTCTGCAAGGTGCCTGCAGATGAGGAGAGATTGGTCCCAAAACACAGCTTAGTAGCTCCTGCCCCTCCCAGAGTGGGGGATCCCAGTCCTACATAGGGAAAACACCAACTCTGGTCGGGAGAGACTTGAAACAATATACAAAGTCTGGGATACTAAGGCTACACACACACGCATACACACACACACACACACAGCAAGCAGCATATCCATAGCTACAGTGTCAACCAGGAGAGTTAGAGAGAGAAACTCTATCTCCTAAAACTGTCAGCAGCACTGGCAGGCTGTGGTGAGCCCTGGCCAAGAGAGATTTTGTGGTTTGGGGGGAGGTGGAGCATGCAGAGAACTGCCCCAGTGCTTGGTGATGCAGTGAGGGGGCCACATAGAGACTCTTTTGAAAGAGGAGCTGAGGCCAGACTCGAGACTCACCAGGAACCCTGCGCTCACATGCGCACAAGTAACAAAGGCTCTGCCAACAAAGAAACTGGAATGAAAGTGCAGTTGAGTTCCACCGAGTCCTGCTGTACAGGAAGAGTAGAAAGTGTCATGCTGAAGGGACCATGGAACCCAACCCAGCACAGCTGGTGAGCAGGAGACTGTGCAGTGTGGAGATTTTAGGCCTGAGTCTCCTATGAGAGCAGCAGGCTGGGGACCGGATGGCTGGGAGCTGAAGGCCTGAGGTTCATTGCAGCCAGGCAGGTCCCCTCACAGGCAGGAATGCCCAACCCCCACCTGTGGGATTGCAGGCTCTGCAGATCGGTGAAGTCAGGTTTGGGAGCTCCCTGCTCGGTACATATCCACAGGGAAAAGAAGTAGGGGCTCTGAAAGGGCTGAACTTCTGAACTTCTATCAGACACTACGAGTTACACTGGTTCATCAGACCCTGCTCCACTGAACAAACAGAGCAGAGATATTAGAGACAAACGCATCAAGGGTGTTCAGGGCCCCACTCAACCTTGGCTCTTAGAGCCACTGTCAGAGCCAAGCAGAAAAGAAATGTCCCTTTTACACAGACTGGCATCACAGGAAATGGACTGCTAATTCGCCAGAAACCATACAATATTGGCAATAATCTGGAACGGACCAAGATGTGTGGTAAGAGAACAGGGAAACACTCCCACAATCTTCCCTGAAGACTGAACAGAGCCTGCTGGGGGTGACCCAGAGATTCCACCTTCCTAGTCACACCAGAGGCCCCCTCTGGAGACAGGTGGAGATGGTACTGGTGGTGCTTTCAGACATTAGATGAACCACTTCTGGGCCTTGTGCTGATATAAAGGCAGCAGGCAGAAGAGTGGGGTCCAGCCAAGCCTGAAGGAGACAGCCATTGACTGTGGATTGCTGGTGGTCTTGGACAGGCTGTCTAGGCCTAGACTAGGACACCATCTTACATTACCAGGGGCAGACCCAGAAAGAGAAAACAGTAACAAACACTAGACTCTGTGGTGACAAACTCCGCCATGGTCTTTATTATTTGCATTATTTTTTTCTCTGGCATAGCTCTTTAACATTTTTTTTTCTTTTTCTCCAAGCTTGTTCCTATTATTTCACTATTTTTTATTTTAGTTTTTTAAATTTCATATTTTGCTCCTCCCATCTCTTACCCTGTATTACCTTCTTCCTTCCTCTTATTTTTGTTTCCATTTTTTTCTCTTTCTACATTTTGTTTCTATTCCACACTCTTACTATTTCTCCTCCCTCCAGCTTATAAAACCATTCTTCTTGTCATTAGTCATCTCACATTCGTTTTCCTGTTCTTATACTATCCTTATTCTCTCTTGACATTTATTAATCTTTGTTGGTTGTTGATATAGTGGCTGCTGTATTTCTTTGATTTTATTCCTAGGTGGTCACTATTTTTGCATTTCAAATCTCAAATTTTAGTGTTCTCCTCTCCTACTCCATTTTTCCTTCCTCCTGCCCATTCTTTTTATCATTTTTTCCCACTTTTTCCCTCTCTTAGCCTCTCTCTTAGTATTTCTTCTCCCTCTATTCTCTCAAAATCACTTTTCTTTCCTTTAGACATCTCATAACTTTTCTTTATTTTTTCCTTCTTTTTCCCTTTCAACGTGTATTAATCTTTGCTTATATTTTGTTGATATTGCTGTGGTGGATGCGTTTCTTCAATTTTGTTCCTATTTTTTCACTATTTAAAAAAAATTTAAACCTCATACTATAATCTTCCTATTTCTTACTCTGTTTTGCCCACTTCCCTCCTTATTAACAATGTAAATATTATTTTCTTTCTTTCTTTCTTCACCGTTATTATTCCCTACTTTTATTATTCTCTGCACTCTCAAAAATCACTTTTTGTTCTGTTAATCATCTCATATTCATTTTTTTCTTTCTTATAGTAGTCTTAATCTTTTTCTACCTTTACTAATATTTGCTTATTTGTTGTTGATAGTGTGGTTGTGGGTGGGGCTATTTTTATGGGTGTGGGCTTTGTTTCCTGGGTTGTTTTGTTTTGTTTTGTTCTGGCAGCACCTGTACAACAGCATATAAGATGTGGTGGACAGTATGACTCTCAGTCAGACAGCTGAGGGAAGAACCCACCAAAGAATGACCCAACAATAACCAAAGTCTATGAACAATAAGAGAACCCACACAAGGTAGAAAGGGCACCCCAAGAATATCCAGCTCAGGAGATCAAGGAGACTGCACTGATGAGCCCCACAGGACTCCTACCACAGAAGGCCACCCCACAAAGACAGAGAGTTAAAGAAAATCAGTCTAATATGCAGAAACAAACAAGAAGAGTTACCTAAAATGGGGAGACAAAGAAATATCCCCCAAACAAAAGGAAAGGAGAAATCCCCAGAAAGAGTGCTAATTGAAATGGAGGCAAGCAATCTATAATTCAAAGAGTTCAAATAATGGTTATAAAGATGCTCAAGGAGCTCAGTGAGAATTACAAAGAGCTCTATGGAAGCTACAAGGAACTTATTGGAAACTACATCAGCATGAAAAAGGATATAGAGGTCAGAAAAAGAACCAGAAGGAAATAAAGAATACAACATCTGAAATGATGAATACACTAGAAAAAATTAAAATCAGGCTAGATGAAGTAGACGGTCAAATCAGTGAGTTGGAGGACAAGGTAGAAAAGAACTCTCAGACAGAGAAACAAAATGAAAAAAGACTCAGAAAGAACAAAGATGGTTTAAGGGAGCTACAGGACAACATGAGACATAATATTCATATCATAGAGCTATCAGAAGGAGAAGAAGAGGAGTAAGGGATAGAAAACCTGTTTGAAAGGGTAATGAGAGAAAACTTACCTAACTTGGTGAGGGGAAAAGCCATGCTGCAAGTTCAGGAAGCATGGAGAGTCCCAATCAAAATGAACTCAAAGAGGTCCACTTGAAGACACCATAATTAAACCGGCAAAATTTAAAAACAAAATAGAATCTTAAATGCAGCAAGGGAGAAACAGCTAGTAACATACAAGGAAGTTCCAATAATGGTATTAGCTAATTTCTCAACAGAAGAAGTACAAGCCAGAAGAGAATGGCACAAAATATTTGAAGTAATGAAAAGCAAAGATCCACAACCAAGACTACTCTACCTAGCAAGGCTTTCAGTTAAAATGGAAGGCAAAATAAGCAGCCTCCCTAACAAAAATAAAGCTAAAAGATTATATCTCCACCAAACCATCATTGTAAGAGGTGCTAAAGGGACTGCTTTAAGAGGATAAAAAAAAAAAGAGAGAGAGAGAGAGCACGGAGTGGAGACACAGGTACAAAGGGAAAAATGGCAATGAATAAGTACTGATCAATAATAACCTTATATGTAAATGGAATAAATGTTCCAATCATAAGCCATAAGTAGCTGAGTGGATAAGGAAACATGTCCTGCACATATGCTGTCTACAAGAGATCTACTTCAGTACAAAAGCTCTACACAAGTTAAAAGTGAAGTGATAGAAAAACAATATTTCAAGTAAACAGACATGAAAAAAAACTCTGGGGTAGCAATACTTACTCTCAGACAAAATAGACTTCAAAACAAAGGCCATAATAAAAGACAAAGAAGGTCACTACATATTATTTAAGGGAGTAGTCCAATGAGAGGATATAACTCTTGTAATCATATATACACCCAACATAGGAGCACCTAAATACATCAGGAAAAATCCTGAGGACTTCAAGAAAGATATTGACAGCAATATAGTCAGTGTAAGGGATTTTAACTCCTCACTGTCAACAGTGGATAGATCTTCCAAAGAAAAAATCAACAAGGATACTGGGGCACTGAACGACACTCTAGATCAAATGGACTTAATTGATACATATAGAACTTTTCATCCCAAAGAAGCCAAATACACATTCTTTTCAAAAGTACATGGAACATTTTAAAAAGATACATCATGTGGTAGAACACAGAACAACTCTCAACAAATTCAAGAGAATTGAAAACGTATCAGGCATCTCCAATCACAATGGCTTGTAAGTAGAAACCATTCTCAAGGAAAAAAAGTCAAAAGCATTCAAATACATGGAGACTGAATAACATGTTATTAAACAATGAATGGGTTAACAATGAGAACAAGGAAGAAATAAAAAAGGATCTGGGAAAAAAATGAAAATGAACACACAACAGCCCAAAATATATGGGACACAGTGAAGTAAGTCCTGAGAGGGAAGTTCATAGTAATACATGCCTACCTAAAGAAGATAGAAAAATCTCAAATAAACAACCTAACCTTACATAGCAAGAAATAGAAAAACAACAATCAAAGCCCAGAGCAAGTAGAAAGAAGGAAATAATCAAGATAAGAACATAATTAAATTACATAGAAACTAAAGAAAAAAAATCAAAAGATCAATGAATCTAGGAGCTGGTTCTTTGAAAAGATAAATAAAATTGACAAAACTTTAACTGGACACAAGACAAAAAGAGAGAGGAACCAAATAAATAAAATCAGAAATGAAAGAGGAGCAGTTACAACTGATACCACAGAAATACAAAGGATTGTAAGAAATTATTACAAACGACTATATGCAAAGAAATTGGACAACCTGGGCAAAATGGACAAATTTTTAGAAACATACAATTTTCCAAAACTGAATCATAAAGAAGCAGAAAGCCTGAATACACCAATAACAAGTATTGAAATTGAAGCAGGAATCAAAAAATGCCTGGCATACAAAAGCCCTGGATTGGATTGCTTTACAGACAAATTTTACCAAACATTCTGAGAAGAACTAACTCCCATACTTCCAAAACTATTTTAAAAAATTCTAGAAGAGGGAAGACTCCTAAACTCTTTTTTATGAGGCCAGTATTATCCTAACTCCAAAACCATGTAAAAACACAACAAAGAAAGAAAACTACAGATTAATATCTCTGATGAACATAGATGCTAAAACCCTCAACAAAATATTGGCAATCCAGACCCAGCAATACATTAAAAAGATCATACACAATCATCAAGTGTGATTCATCCCAGGGATACAAGGATGGTACAATATTCACAAATCAATAAACATAATACACCACATAAAAAAAATGAAGGATAAAATCACATGATCATATCAATAGGCGCTGAAAAAAAGCATTTGACAAAATCCAGCACCTGTTTAACATAAAAACTCTCAGCAAAGTGGGAATAGAGGGAGCATACTTCAACATAATAAAGGCCACATATAAGAAACCTACAGCCAAAATCATACTCAATGGGCAAAACTAAAAACTTCCCATTGAGGTCAGGAACAAGACAATGGTGTCTGCTTTCACTACTTTTGTTCAACATAGTGCTGGAATTTCTAGCCACATCAATCATATAATAAAAAGAAATAACGAGCAGCCAAATTGGAAAGGAGGAAGTAAAATTGTCACTATTTGCAGACAACATGACAGTATACATAGAAAACTCTATAATGTCCACCAAACAACTACTTAACCTCATAAGTGAATTTGGCAAAATAGCAGGATACAAAAGTAAATATTCAGAAACTTACGGCATTTTCACACACCAACAATGAAATATCAGAAAGAGAATCTAGGGGAAAAAAACATTTACTGTAGCAACAAAAAATATATAGTACCTGGAAATAAACTTAACCAAAGAGGTAAAAGAACTGTACTTGGAAAATTATAGATCACCGAAGAAAGAAATTAAGGAAGATACAAACAAATAGAAACATATACCATGTTCATGGACTGGAAGAATTAACATCATTAAAATGTCCATATTACCTTAAGCAATCTATAGATTCAATGCAGTTTCTATTAAAATATCAATGGCATATTTCAGATTTAGAACAAATTATTTCAAAAATTTATATGGAACTACAAAAAGACCCCCAAAAGACTCAGCAATCTTGAGAAAGAAGGAATCGTAATTCCTGATATCAAACTATATTATGAGGTCACTGTAATCAAAACAGTCTGGTACTGGCATAAGAATAGACACATAGATAAATGGAACAGAATAGAGAGCCCAGAAATAAACCCATGTTTCTCTGGTCAATTAATATTTGACAATGGGGACAGGAGCAAACAATGGAGTAAAAACAGTTCTTCAAAAAATGGTGCTGGGAAAACTTAACTGGTATATGCAAAAAAAAAAAAAGAAAAGAAAAGAAAAAGAAAGCAGATCACCAACTTACATCGTACATCAAAATAAACTCAAAATGAATAAAAAACCTAAATATAAGTCATGGTACCATAAAAGTCCTAGAGGAAAACACAGACAGTAAAATTTCAGATATCCCATGTAGTGATATTTTTGCCAAAATATCTCCTAGGGCAAGGGAAATAAAGGAAAAAATTAAAAAATGGGATGACATCAAATTAAAATTATTTTGCACAGCTAAAGAAACCATTATTAGAATGAAAAGGGAACTGACCATATGGGAGAACATATTTGCTAATGATATATTGGACAAGGGTTTGACCTCCAAAATACATAAAGAACTCATCCAACTCAACACCAGAAAGACAAACAATCCAATTAAAAAATGGACAAAGGACCTGAACAGACACTTCCCCAATGAGGACATACAAATATCTCATAGACATATGGAAAGATGCTTAACATCACTAGCCATCAGAAAGATGCAAATTAAAACCACAATGAGACACTACCTCACACCTGTTAGAATGGCCATCATTAATAAATCAACCAAAAACAGATGCTGGTGAGGATATGGAGAAAAGGGAATCCTAGTGCACTGTTAGTGGGAATGAAGACTGGTGCAGCCACTGCAGAAAACAGTATGTAATTTCCTCAAAAAATTAAAAATGGAACTGCCTTTTCACCCAGAGATTCCACTGCTGGGAATATACCTTAAGAATCCCAAAATACCAATTCAAAAGAACTTATGCATCCCTATGTTCATAGTAGTGCTATTTACAATAGTGATGTGCTAGAAACAGCCTGAGTGCCCATCAGTAAATGAGTGGATCAAAAAACTGCAATACATTTACACAATGGGATACTACACAGCAGAAAGAAAGAAAGAAGACCTACCTTTTGCAATAGCCTGGATGGAACTGGAGACTATTATGATAAATGAAATAAGCCAGTGGATTAAAGACAAAATACTATATGGTCTTACCTATAAGAGGAACCTAATGAATAAAAACAAACTAATGAGCAAAATAGAACCAGAGGCATGAAAACATGGAACAGATTGAGCAATGAGAGGGGAGGGGGATGCGAGGTAATGGTGGAAAGAGGAAGGGACTAGTCAAGGAACATGTGTGAATGACACATGGACATGGACAACAGTGTGGGGACTGAGTGTGGGAGCACGAGCTAGGCTGGGCAGAAGAGGGCTAAGGGGGAAAAATGGGACAACTATAATAGAATAACAATAAATTATTTTTAAAAAAATAAGTAAAATAAATAAGATGGAGAATGTTGCACATCATATTCACGCTCTTAAAATGGAAAAGTCTCATTAGGACAGTAACTACTCTTTTTTAATAAATCACTATGTCCTGCATTTCTTTGTACTTTCCCACATCACAAGACCTATTTAGACAATGTCAAACAAGTGTTTTGAAGAAGGTACTATGGTAAGTATTGGTTAAACTATCTAATAGCACGGTTTTGACCCTATAATTTTTAGAAATGATTTCTCTCCTTCATGTAAATTTGTGTCAGGGTTAATTTAGAAATAAAAGTTGAAATCAAGAGGCCGTCATTGTTTTTTCAGCCAGGGCTATAATGAGATTGTAATAGAGTTTGGGTGTTCTGTTATATTGCTACCTTATCTACAAAAGTTAAACTCTCCTAGATTTTCCTTTATAATAAACAATATAAGTAATATATTATTATTAGAAATAAACATAAGAAACAAAATTTTGGAACATTGAATAACTATTATTTAAACTAAAGAAAAACTAAAAATATATAAAAATTCCTTTCCTTTTTGTCTTAATTTCTTTGACCTGATTTATTTTAACTGTTCTTTTGTTTTCAACATCATTTGAAATGACCTTTGTTTTCTTGCCCACAATTATGCCTTTATTCATCAACATTATTTAGTGTAGAATAAGTAGAAAATATACTTGCTTTGGTTTAATGAGTGGATTATTAATATTCAGCTACAACCATAAATATCCCTTTTTTTCTAAATTCAATTTACAGATTCTACTAAATGCTGAAGAAAATATAATAGCTTCTCCAGTAACACATATGTCAAGTAGATCTCATGAATTCTACTTGAGCTGGAATTCTTTTTTACCAGCATCTTACAATACATTTACACTCCCCAGTATAAGAGGGATGCATCCACACTTTGTCTCCAGGCCACAGAAACTGACTGAAATGTGAAGTATTTGCTTCAGTGTTGTTTTATTCTACTAAATAACCCCTACCTTTTAAATATTTAAACAATAAAATTAGGAGAACTGAATGGCTTAAATTAATCTCATTTTTCTTTAACTTCAAAAAGAAATGGATAGTTATTTGAAATTTGACATCTTATAACTTGTAAATAGACACTGGAAGGTTTCATTTCTAAAAGATTCGAGTATATATGTGAGTTCCATAAAACCTAATAAATAACTCAAAGTAATTGGATTACTCTTTATGATCATACAGAGACAACCTGAGTAATAAATACAATTCTTACATTATGCACTTTATATAGTTATTAATAAAGAAAAATAAGTGCACATTTTTTGCAAAAGTAATAAACCATGTTAAAATATATAATTGTAATTGATACTTCATATTATAAGCCCCTTATTAGCTTAACTGACAGGTTAGATAGGAAAGCATTTGGTGCATGAAGAATTGGTGTTGTACATTCAGATAAATCAGAAGCATAATTCACTCACCCAGGAAAATGAAGACTATCATGCTGGACGACTTGGGCTGCTCACCTGGAAGAAAGGCAGCTCTATTGTCTCCAACCTCCTTCTTAACAGTAATTGTGCAGAATAAGCCTTCAGCTTCTGCCCTTGCTTCCTAAAAGCATTACTGATTCAAGTCATCTTCCTATGTCACCATTTCCTCACCAATCTTTTTTGAGCTGTGAACTTTCCCCATTATGTCCAAATTCAATTATTTTGTTCTGTGTGTACTGCTCTCAGATATTACTTCCAAGAAAGCCCACAAGCTAGATACTAAAAATGATACATACTCTGCACATTCATGGAAAAGTCTTTTCCCCCATAGCTAGAATACTAAACAGTGTAAAAGACTGCCAAAGATAACCCCAAATTTTCCTAGACACTTGAGCTTGCTCAGTTTTCACTTTATTAATTAGCCCCATTAAGGCAATTTTATGTCACTTGAGGATATGGAAAAGGAGACAAGTTATTAAAGCATCTGAGGAAAATGTATGGGGAGTTTAAGACTCACTAGTATCAGTCTGGCGTATTTTATCTTCCCAAATAAGAGATGCTCTCAACATGTGCCACAAACCCCAGGATGCTTAAAAAGTGTGCTGCCTCAGCTACAGTTCCTTCAAGCCTCCAAACACAATGAGCACGATGCAGAAATGTTCTGTTTCATTGGGAATGTAATCCCCCACATGCTCATCACTTACAACTATTTTTCTCCTAGCTTCAATGATAGGCATTGCTATTGTCTAAAGAAATATTTATGTCCATATAAAATTCATATGTTGAAATCTGAAACCCAAAAGGCAGCGAGTAGGCTTACTGTATGAGTAGGCAGCGAGTGTGGGAAATGCTTAAGTTGTGAGTGTGAAACCCTCATGAATTGGGTTAGTGCCTTAAGAAGAGACTCTAGGGAGATCACTTGCTCCTTCCTTCTGCCTTGTGAGGACATAGCAAGAAGGTGCCAGCTATGAACCTGGAAGAGCTCTCTCATGAGAACATGACTATGCAGGTACCTTGATATTGAACTTCAGTTTCCAGAACCATGAGAAATAAATTTCCATTGTTTTATAAGCCTCTCAGTCTGTAATATTTTGTTATAGCAAAAATTCAATGCCTGGATTAAATAAGAATCATTTATCTCAATCATACTTTGATTGTGTTCTTCCTCACAGTAACTCAGAACATATCATCTCCTGTGGGGCATCACGAGACTTCCACTTTTAACCCCCCTGAGAACTTTCTGTAATGGATGCTTAGAAATATAAAATGCTGCTTTGACAAGAAATTAGGAAAAACAGGTGTACATAATCAACTCTTGAGATGGGAGAGAAACATTTGTGTGTATACAGTTTTACAGTGAAAGAGTTGTTGATTGCAATTGTCCATGTTTATTTTATACTAGGAGAGAAGTTATATCTTTTTTTCAGAATGCATGATGAAAAAACAGTCTCTGGAGCCCAGAAAACTGATATTGTAACACCATTTTTCCTCTCTAAATGTAGGTAAATGACTTTATGTCAGAAGGTACATCAGAATTTATTCCTCTGTAAAAATGGGCTATGTGTATTCATGGTTACTATAGATATTAAGTAGGTAGACAGGATTTATATCACAGAGATTAGCAAGTGCCAGTTATATTGCACCCAATGACTTAATTATTGTTTAAGAAAATAATTATAATGTCATAAAATTAATCATTTTCTTTTACAGTACTGTCACTAAACTTGTATTATAACTTTTACCAAGATAATTGTTCTTTTTTGATATAAGCCAACTAAAGATGACTTATGTAAGAGGGGGCTTTTGTGGCTCTGTTGCTTCACAAACTGGCCCCCAAACATGGGTGGCAAGGAGAGACCTAAAAGAGGCAGGCCACTCCAGACTGGTAGGTGATGGGTTTAACATGCAAAGGAACTTACCTATGATGAGGTTTGTCATGGGTGACTGAAATATTAGTAGATCTCTGTATCCATCCATCAGAATCATCCAAGTTTATATAAAAGCCTTCACTGGGTTCAGTAACATATTCAGTCCAGATGGTCTCAACAATACATTATTCTCTGGTGGTGATGTCCTTGAAATGGCTTCCTCTGTAGGAACTGTGAACAGAACTCACATTCCAAGGACAGGGGAGGGGCTGAGGAGCCTCTGATTGCCGAATGCAGCTTGAGGGTCAACAGACAGTCACGTCCTCTTCTTGACCTCCTCCAACAGGCTTCCGCAGTTGAGGAGTGCAGGTGTAGAACTGATTCCAGGCACGTTTTAAACCTTGTCTTATGGGCCTGAGGGCTTTTCCCCTCCTGTCTCTGAGCTGCTTTCTTCTGTGTCAGCTTCATTCTCAGGCAGCTTCTTTCCTTCAGGGGGAAGATAGTTGTCAAGTCTTAGGGGTGCCAAGTCTTAGAAGCCAGAGTTGGAAGTGTGACTCTTTCCTTGTTAAAATTCCAGAACTGAGTCACCTGAGTTCTACATGTGTCTTGTGCCCATCAATTTCACCAATCGAAACTGATCCCACTTGCTTCCCAGCATCACAGCTGTAGGTGGAGATGGCCCTATTCCAACCACAGGTGCTGATGGTGGGAGAGGAGTGCACACCAAGGACAATCACTGTGTTAGGATCCTGGGAAGGCAAAAAGGGAAACATACTCAGCAAAGCATCTGAAGGGTGAATTTATGTAGCGCTACCACAAGCAAAATAAACTGATGAAACAAAGGAGAAGAATACCAACCAAAATACAATGCCCTGTTCAAGAGAGGGGATATAATTATGACTTTCTAGCGTACAGTGATACCCATCCCTGAACGTATGACCCTGGGTGAGTGAGGCTGATGTTTGCTGAATAGGTACAGCTGCTGAGATCTATCACGCAGGTTTAGAAAGCATCTGTGGTCATACATCTGCTTATCCCAAGGTAATTATCAACTGTGTCACCATCTAAATCAGGGGATTTTTAGCATTTCAGTGTGCCATCAGCACCTTTTCTCCATATTGTTATGGTTCTTTTAAAGGTACAATTTTTAAAAGGATGGCAGAGGGAATTAACCATGTTGAAATTTATTTATTGAAATATTTTAAAAAACAAATTTGTGAGAAAGCAATATATATGCTACTTTACTACAGGAGTAAATGTCAAGATCCACACAGGCCTAAATAATACTGTAATTTCAGTGTAGTGATGACATAAATGCTAATTTGGGGTAATTTCCATCAATGCAGTGTCATATAAAAAACACCTGTAATTTCTACTGGTAACAATGATAGCACAAGAAGTAGTGAATTTCAATCGGAATTTAGTAAAATAGTACAGAATTTTGCCCCAGGAAAATTTACAGAAACCCGAAATTAATAGACCTTATTCTATGTCAACAAAAACAGTACTTTCAATTCAATTAACTATTCAAACGAAAACCATCTATTGAATCAGAACATTCTAGAGGTGAGAGGAAATTTAAAAAATCATCATCTTCAATAGTTTACAATGATAATCACGTGAGACTTAAATATATGTTTTGAATAGCATGATATTAATGAATAAACACAACAGAAGAAAGCAGAGTAGATTTGGTTGCAATCTGGGCGGGAAGCCTGGCCTCTGTTCGTTGGCCTTTGCCATCACCATCCACAGCTGTCCGTGAGCATCCAAAGTTTCCTGGGCTCCTATTCAAAATCCACTGATCTCATTTAATTGTTCTAATTTTCTTCCCTATAAAAAACCCATACTTATATGAGTGAAATGCATAAGACCTCATACCTCATCACTGGGTAAAAGACACTAGTGTTTTTATTCAGTACATATTTACTAAAAGCCTACTATATCCAAGCCTCTCTGCAAAAACAAAAATGAGGAATGGTCCCTTTTCACAGATCAGATATAACAGGGTGACAATGAAATTACATATAAAATAAGAAAAAAGATGTTGAAAACAAAAATGATAGTAAATCTGTGAAACATCTATGCATTAGAAGACATTTTCTTTTGAGATGAAAACAAGGACACTTCTTTATTTTTAATAATATTTGAGTTCCTCTAAAACCACCCCTGCATTTACAAAATTAAGTATTTGTATACTTAAATTTCATAAGACACTCATCTGGAGGAGAGAACTAAGCCTCAGATTTAGAGTCAACTCAAAATTTTCAGCTCTGGAAAGAATCTGTGTGTGTGTGTGTGTGTGCATGTGTGCATATTTATACACACAAATACATACATACAGAGAGAAAAAGTTATTTTAAGACACTTAGTAGTAAAGGAAGACATTATATTATATTTTAGAAGGAAATAAAAGGTTATCTTTTACTGGAGGGACTCACTAGAAAAAATAATGAGGTAACATGATGGTGTACATAATCACCTCACAATGAACTGCCTGCTGATATCCTCCCTAAAAATCTCATGTGAGGTGGCCAGGAATGCTGGGATAGGGCAGGCAGCACTGGGAGAAACTGAAAAACAGCATAGAGACAGGCTCCTGAGGTCTGTTCTGGGACCTCAAGAGGACTAAATTCACTGAAATAGTGGGTGGGGAAAAAAAGATAGACGACTGTATTAAGGGCAGAATTTTATGCCTTACCAAGGAGACTAGCTAGAGTCTATCCACAGAGAAAAGGGAGGGTATTTGTGAGTTTTAAAAAGAACGTGACCAGGTTGGTATACTGAAAAGCTGCCCCAGCAATGAATACTATGGAAGATGGATTGGAAATGAAAATAATTACCAGTTGTGAGGCTATTTCAGTAGTTTCGTAGAGGCATGGTAATTATGAACTAAGTAGCAGTGACAATGGAGAGGAGTTGATAGATACAGGACATTTATAGGATCTGATGAGAATTAGAGGTGGAGGTGGGATGGAGGCGTCCACAGTATGTCCTTATTTCTGCTTTGTGTAACATGGTGTTGATTGTTGTCATTTATTGAGGCACTTGGTTCACAATTTGATGCTCAATATACAATATAAGACTATCTATTGAATAATTTAAAATTAGAATGAGACAATGGTTTCCACAGTCCATGTGTCACTAAGGAAGATAGGTGGATATTTCCAAGAGGATCAAAACAGCTCCATGAGAGAACATTGTTGTGGGCTGTTATTGTGGTACAAAGGTCTAGTTCTCACTCTAATAGGACCAAGAATGGATATGTCCTTTAGGACCTCACTAACGTTAAAAAAGATCATAGAAATGGAAATGTTGATTATATTGCCAATTTATTTATTCACAAAAATAAATTCGATTACTAGATAGTATATTTATTTTATGTGACCATGCCAATAGGGGAAAGTTGGTAGATGAAAGATTTAGATTAAGGAGGATTAGTCCTAAAATTAATTCTACACAACCTGAATCCTTAATGGCATGAGGTTAGAATGGTCCCCAGATATTCTTTATGATAATGAGATAAATACCACATTTTTGGATTTTTTGGGTAAATTAATGTACCCAAACAGAGCAGCCCAAGCTGCTCTTTCAGCTAAAATTAAACATTTCTTTATGTAATTGTGTTTTATTGATTTTATAATTTAAATTTTGGTACATAATCTTTCTTCCAAGCTCTTGAGAAATATTGAAACTTTAATGTACTAATACTATCCTTTGCTTTGACACAAATAATTTAAAATTTTTATACCAAAACATCATTTACAATTGGGCCAATCATAAGAGTCAGATGTATGACATGGGCAGCATGTCTGTAAAGCAGCTACTATTCCTAGCTGAAAACTGCAGTTCTGTAGAATGGTTTTGACTTTTCCTGGAAAATCTATTAGTTGGGTCTAATTTTGATGAATTTATGACACTTCTAAAAACAAAATCAAGACCAACTGTTGAAAAATATTTTTAAAAGATTTTATTTATTTATTTTTAGAGTGAGGGGAAGGTAGGAAGAAAGAGAGGGAGAGAAATATCAATGTACGGTTGCTTCTCGCACATCCCCCACTGGGGACCTGGCCTGCAACCCAGGCAGGTACCCTGACTGGGAATCAAATCGGCAACCCTTTGTTTCACAAGCTGGCACTCAGTCCACTGAGCCACACCAGCCAGGGCTGAAAAATATTTTTAATTCCTTTAAATTTTCTTTTCCTAATTCTGTACTCTCTGCTTTCCATTTCATGTTAATATTAGAGTCTACTGCACATTCAGATCATCCTGGTGGTAAGTTGCATGTGTCTGCTGATTTGGCCATTTTATTATTAAATGGAGGAGAGATAATTTATTATCAGATAACCTTAAATCACCATATATTTATATTTAAATTTGATATATCTTCTTCCTTTTGTTATAACATATAGTAGCCTTTGAAATCAGGTCATCCACACACAGAGCAGGCATTGTCCTCCAGAGAAATAAAGGACTGGAGGTAGGGAAAACTTTCTGTTAACCTACAGTTTGAATGATTTTTGTAAAATCCATCTCCCAGGGAAGTATTGGAGAAAGGATTTGTACATTCCATGGGACAATGACACACGGGAACCTGTTATTGTTAATATGTTGTTAAGGCTACTGGAAACAGATCATACTGTTTAAATTACCTGCTTTTTCTTTTCAAGGTAAATTTTGTTTCCATTTAAAAATACTTGGTACTTAAATATAGCATTTGAAAAACAACAAAGAAAAATATTTTTATTTAAATCACCAAGAGATAGCCACTATTTACCTTTTCATATCTTTAAATTGTTTCACTTTGTATTTATTACTTTTAAAGCATCATTATTATATTTGTATATACATTTGTACAAAAATGTTAAAAACCATCTTTTTTTTCTGATTGCAACTGTGAAAAAAAAATCACAATAATCCTATAACATGGGCAACTAATGTAAGTGTTCATTTTTTCTAGGTTTATTTTCATGTCTACATATACACATATGTACCCTATATACCATTTTTCAAAGCATAGATAGCACAGTATTACTCATAAATTATAGATGAAAATAATATGAAAACAGAGGGTGAAAGTCAGTACCTATTAGGAATATTTGTCTACTTCCATTAAAATTCTATGTTTACTTCTTGAATTTAAGATATTATTTTTTAAAGTAAAGCTTTCTAAATCCTAAATGTTAAAACAGAAATAGAAACTCCATGAGTAGTACAAAAAATAAGCATCTATTCACATAATGTCTTTTTTTCTGTATGTGGAAATTAGTTGTCTTTCATAAATGTACAAGTAAACCTATAGTCATTGTTAATATTTTGGAAAATACAAAAAATATAAATAAGAAAATAAAAATAATTTGTAATTTTAATCCCTGAGACAAATCATGCTAAGATTCAATGTACAACTTTCAAAATTTTTCCAGGCATATTTATAAATATATACCATGTGTATTTTAACATTATACTCCAAATTAGGCTCTACAATTTGGTTTGTTCTCTTAACAATGTACCATGAACACCTTTCCATGTACATATGTCAATATTAAAATTGTCATATTTATGTCTACCTAGTATTCTATTATGGTGATATTTTAAACTTTATTTAGTCTAATAATTTATTTACTCAAAAAATATTTATTGAGCACCTACTACATCTCAGGCATAGTTCCTGTTTGGGAGATAGGCAATAAATAAGCACAGCTGCTGCCTTCATACATTTTAGTTGGGATGTACAAGTATAAACAAAATAAAACCTAAATACCATCTTCACCGGATATCTATAAGTTTTAGAAGAAAAATAAGGGAAGGAAAAATGTGATATGAAATGCCCAAGTTGTGGACCAAAGAATTACTATTTTATATAAGTAGGTAATTGGACAAGACACGCAGCAGAACAAATGGGGAAAGATTTCAGGCAGGAGGGGAGCAAGTACAAAACCTTGAAATAGGTAAGTGCTGAGTATGTTCGCAGATGAGCCATTTGGCCCCTGTGGCTGTGGTGGAGTGAGCAGAGGACAGTGATAGGACATGGGGTCACGGGGGCTATAGGGCCAGATCATACGGGAGTTTGCTTATAGCTAGAATGTTGATTTTTTTTTTTTTACTTAAATAAAATAGGAAGCCATTAGAGAGTACTGAGGTCAGTACTAACAGGATATGATTTACTTTTTTTAAAAAGGACTATAATTCCCACTGTGTGGAGAACAACCTAAAGGGAGTTAAGGTGGAAGCAGGAAGCCTAGTTGGGAGGCTAGTTCAGTGAACTGAAATACAAGGTCAGGAAAATGACAAGAAACTAAGAAGAAATAGCCAATGAAATGAAAGGAAGACCGTAATAGTAGGGCACCCTAGAAGCCAAGTAGAATTGCTTCAAGGAGAAGGGAGTAATCAATTAGTAATAGCTCAAGTACAATGAGAAAAGAGTATTCAGTTAGCAATGTAGAGGTCATTGGTAAAAATATTGAAACCTTTAGGTGCTAAATTTGGAGTGGACTCTGGATAAAATGGAAGTAGAAGAATTTCTGATGATAGGTCTTTCCTCTTTCAAGGAAATTTGCTGTAGTGAAACAGAGATTTGGGGAAATATCCAGGGAGGTATGTGAGGTCAAAGGAGATATAGTGGAGATTTTAAATTATATTTGTTCTGCACCTAAAGCATTTTTCTTGACTGCAAATAAAATTAAAATGTGTTTTGAGTCACAGCTATAATTTAATTTTGGCTTTTTCCTATAACCCTTCTGTTCCTAAATTAGAAGCACCCACCTGAGGTTGGCTTTCTCCTCTTCTGTTGTGGTGTCTTTTCTAGTTTTTCTTTTTTTCTCTATCATCCATATTCTATATCTGTCTGCCGTTTTATGGGACTAATTAATATGTCATATGATTTTAAACAGAACATCATATCTTTACTCCCCTTTAATTCCTTCCTAAAAAAAGCTTTGTTTCTTTAATGGAATTATCATAAAAAACCCTTTCCAAAAGCTTTTGTTCTTCCTCTCCCATTATAGATTTCTAAATAAATTAAACACATCTGTTGATGTAATGTTCACTTTCAAATCATATTTTCCTAATAGTTCAGTTACTACAAATAGAGCCTGGGATTAATGGTACTCAAACCTGAAGCTGTGCATGTAATCTGACCTTTCATTCATTAAGATGCTAGGAACAAACTTTTCCTTTTGAAAGCCTTTTTTTGCAGAGTACTTTAATATTTTTCTCTTCTTTCATTTCCCCCTATTTTCTCCTACTTTGCATTTTTATCTATGTCTCCAGTTCATCAGGTTTTTTTCCTAATGTAAAAATGACCCTAAAACTTAGTGTCTTGCAACAATAACAATTTACTATAGCTTAGTCTATTTGTGGGACTGGAATTTGGGAGTGGCTTGTCTGTGTGGTTCTGACTCAGGTCTCCCTTGATGTTGAAGGGAGTTATTTCAGAGGGATGATTTTGAATGCCTCTTTACCACCTGCCTGGTGCCTGAATTATGAAGAACAGCTCGTACTTCATGGACATAGTCTCTGTCTATGTGTAGTTTTTCCACATAGTTTCTCCAGCATAGTAACTTTAGGATGCTGTAATTCTTACATGTCAGTTCAAGGCTCCCAAGGTGCATGTCCCAAGAGAAAGCCAGATGGAAGCTAGTGTTGCCCTTTGTGAGTTAGCCTCTGAAACATTGTGGCAAGACTTCTACTATATTCTATTGGTCTGGAGAATGCCAACATTCTACTTAGTTCAAAAAGAAAGGGACATAGACCTCCCCCAACCTTCTAATGGAGGAATGTCATGGTAGCATTGTAAAAACAGCATGTGGAACTGGATATATATTGGTCCAGCCATTTTTGAAAGATTGCAGTCTGCCACAGCTCCCAAGCACACCAATTTCCTCCCTTTACAAATCTTGTTTTTTCTTGTAATTATGTTTTTATACTTCAGTGTAACCTCCAGTTCTGCATGACCTTCTTATTCTCTCATTACTCTCCTAACTTTACTTTCTTGCCTCCCATTCTGAAGCCTGTGGTAAAAAATTTCTTACATTATTTGTTATCCTCAATTGCTTTCGACATGTGATACTTGAATACACTAAATATGCCAATTCCCAAGTCAAATGAACTCTGCCTCTGCACTGCTGAATCATAATAAAAAATTCCATTACTGCTTGTTGGCATTATTATTAGTAGTGGTAATATTAATTTCAATCCTCAACCAAAGTACGTGATACTACTAAGCAGTATTCTTTGTCAACCAATTAAAAATGTTCCCCATTCTCTGAATTTATAAACATCAATAATGAACTATAAGGAAAGAAACTAAGAAAACAATGCCATTTACAATTGCATATAAAAGAAACCTAGAAATAAATTCAACCAAGGAGGTAAAATATCTATATTCAGAAAATTATAAGACATTGAAAAACAGAAATTAAAGATGATACAAATAAATGGAAGCATACACTCTACTTATGGATATGAAGAATTGACATTATTAAAATGCCCATACTACCCAAAGCAATCTATAAATTCAATGTAATTCCTATCAAAATGCCAATGGTGTTTTACACAGAATTAGAACAAATAATCCAAAAATTTATATGGAACCACAAAAGACCCTAAATAGCCACAGTAATCTTGAGAAAGAACAAAGTTGAATGTCTCATACTACCTGATATCAAACTATAATACAAGGCTAAAGTAATCAGAACAGCATGGTACTTGCATAAAAACAGACACATAGATCAATGGAACAGAATAGAGAGCCTAGAAATAAACCCACATCTCCCTGGTCAATTGATATTTGACAAAGGAGGCAAGAACATATGATGGGTTACAGACAGCCTATTCAATAAATGGTGTTGGGAATATTGGACAGATACATGCCAAAAGAAAAAGAAACTAGACCTCTTTCTTCTGCCATGTACAAGAGCTAACTAACTAAAATGGATCAAAGACTTAAATGTAAGACTCAAACCCAAAATCTTCTAGAAAAAAACATAGCCAGTAAACTCCTTGACATTTCTCTTAGCAATATTTTTTTTCCTGATATATCTCTGTGGGCAAGAAAAACAAAAGCAAAAATAAGCAAATGGGACTACATCAAACTAAATTGTTATGAATAGCAATGGAAACTACCAACAAAATAAAAAGACAACCTACTGAATGGGGGAGTATATTTGTCAATAATACATTCCATAGTAAGTCAATATCCAAAGTTTATAAAGAACTCATACAACTCAAGACCAGAGAAACAAATGATGCAATAAAAAATGGGCAGAAGACCTGAATAGACACTTTTCCAAAGAGGACATACAGATGACCAGTAAGAGTAGGAAAAGATACTCAGTGCCACTAATCATTGGAGAAATGCAAATTAAAACCATAGTGAAATATCACATCACACCTGCCAGAATGGCTATCATCAATAAAACAACAAACAACAAGTGTTAGTGCAAATGAGGTGGAAAGGGAATCCTTGTGCACGTTGGTGTCAGTGCAGACTGCTGCAGGCCCTGTGGAAAGCAGCATGCAGCTCCCTCAGAAAAACAAAAACAGAACTGCCTTATGATCCAGCAATTCTGTTTCTGGATATATATCAGAAGAAACCCAAAACTCTGATTTGGAAGGATATGCATCCTATGTTCATTGCAGCATTATTTAGAACAGTTAATATATGAAAGCAACTCAAGTGCTCATAGATAAGTGGATAAAAAAGCAGTGGTACCTATAAACAATGGAATAGTCTTCAGCCATAAAAAGAATGAAATCTTAACATTGGCAACAGCATTGATGGACCTAGAGGGTAACATGTTATGTGACATAAGTAAAACAGAGAAAGAAAAATACCATGTGAATTCACTCATATGTGGAAACTAAAGAACAAGATACATGAACAAATAAAACAGAAACAGACACATAGATGCAGAGAACAAACTGAAGGTTGCCTGAGGGGAATTTGGCCTTCTTTTTACAGAAATTTATCTCATTTTCTGCTTTTATACAGCAAGATTTAATTTCTAAAAATCAAATATTAGTTCATTTCTTTTCATGATTTTAAAGAAATAACATTTAATTTTTCCTTTTTATAGATGTAGCTATTTTTGTGCATTGCTTTTGAAGTGTTCTTTTACATTTTTGAATTGACATATTTAAGTTTTAATTTTATTCTAAATCAAGTATTATTTAAAATCACAGTTCCTAACTTTTGAAACTAACATGTATTTAGCACACACTGTTGTCAAAGGTGGTTCTAAGCACTTTGTATGTAGTCAGTCATGAGATCCTCAAGAGCCCTGTGTTTCAGAAATGAGTATTATTATTCCTATACTATGTTAATTAAACTGTGGTGAAGAGAAGATGAATAACTTTTCAAGTTTTCCATCAAAAAACTAGGCTAACTACACAGTTTATGTTCACAGCTTTAAAACACTGCTTCCATTTATACCTAATGCTATTAAATTATTATTAAATTGGCTAATATCTCTACCTTTCTATATTTTTTAAAGTTTTCTGAGCAGACAAAAAATTACCAATTTAAATATTCCAGCTTAATAAAATGGAGCAATAATAGCCTCTTCAACAAATGGTGTTGGGAGAGCTGGACGGCTACATGCAAAAAATTGAAATTGGATCATCAGCTGACACCATACACAGAAATAAACTCACGATAGATAAAAGACTTAAATGTAAGTCGCAACACCATAGAAGTCCTAGAGGAGAATATTGGCAGGAAACTCACAGATATCCCACCCAGCAATTTTTTCACCGATATGTCTCCTAAAGCAAGGGACATAAAGGAAAGAATAAGCAAGTGGGACCTGATCAAAATAAGAAGCTTCTGCATGGCTAAAGAAAACATCAGCAAAATGAAAAGGGACCCAACTCTATTGGAAAATATATTTGCTAATGATACATCAGATAGAGGTTTGATCTCCAAGATATATAAAGAACTCACTCGACTCTACTCCAAGAAGACAAACGATCCAATCAAAAAATGGGCAAAGGACCTGGGCAGATGCTTTTCTAAGGAGGAGATACAGAGGGCCCAGAGGCATTTGAAAGGATGCTCTGCATCACTAGCCATCAGAGAAATGCAGATCAAAACCACAATGAAGTACCATCATCACACCGGTCAGAATGGCCATCATAAACAGATCAACAAACAACAGGTGCTGGCGAGGCTGTGGAGAAAAGGGAACCCTAGTCCACTGTTGGTGGGAATGTAGACTGGTGCAGCCATTGTGGAAAGCAGTGTGGAACTTCCTCAGAAAGCTGAAAATGGAACTGCCTTTTGATCCAGCGATTCCCCTGCTGGGACTATACCCTGAGAACACCAAGATGCCAATACAAAAGAACCTATGCACCCCAATGTTCATAGCAGCACAATTTACAATAGCCAAGTGTTGGAAGCAACCTAAATGCCCATCAGTAGATGACTGGATCAAAAAATTATGGTACATTTACACAATGGAGTACTACGCAGCAGAAAGAAAAAAAGAAGTACTAAACTTTGTGACAGCATGGATGGAACTGGAGAGCATCATGCTAGGTGAAATAAGCCAGGGGGCGAAAGACAAATACCATATGATCTCACCTATAAGCAGAACCTAACCAACAATGCAAAGATGCAAGGAAAATAAGACCAGCGACACTGAAAGGAATAGGAACCAACAGAGACAGGAGGGAAGGAGCAGGGGCGGGGGAAAAGGAAGGGAAGGGGAAAGTCAAGGAACATATAGCAAGGACTCATGGACAAAACCAAAGGGATAGGGTTGAGGGAAGGTGGGAGGGAGGGAGGGGGCAAGGGAAAGTGGTGGGGGGAAGGCCGGGACAAATGTAGTTGAAAAAATAAATAAATTAATTTATAAAAAGAAGAAAGAAATAGAGAGAGAGAGATGGAACTGCTACCTTTTGTGACAACATGGATGGAAGTGGAGATTATTAAGCTGAATGAAATAAGCCAGTTGATGAAAGGCAATTACCATATGATCTTACCTATAAGTGGACTCTATTCAACTAAATAAATTAATGAACAAAATAAACCACAGACACGGAAACATGGAGCAGACTGAAAATGACCAGAGGGGAGGGGGAAAGACAACTATCGTGGTAAGTGGAAGGGACTAGACAAAGCACATGTATGAATGACCCATGGACATGGACAACAGAGTGGGAATTGACTGTGGGAGTGGGGGTTGGAGGTGGGATGGGTGGAGGGGGGTAAAAGGGGGAAAATTGAGACAACTGTAATAGAATAAACATGATTTATAAATTAAAAGAATCAATAAATAAAAAATGGAAAAGGGTATTGCAATTCAAAAAAAAAGAAAAATCAACATTTGTTGAAACTAATTTTTAAAAATTAAAGACTGCTCTCATATTTAGACCAAAAAAAATAAATAAATATTCCAGCTTAAAAATAATTTATATTCTTATTTTAAGTAGTATACACATGTATGTTTTAAATAAATATTTTTATTTGTATTTGATACCTTACTTTCTTCAATGAACATATTAATGTTGCTTGATAATTTGAATTGTATCATTTCTTATTTTTATACTATGTTTTGGTAATACTTTTTGGTGGATATAATTGAGATATAACATTATATAAGTTTAATATGTACAATGTGCTTATTTGATATATATTCTAATACTATTATCATCATACTGTTAGCTAATACCTCTATCATCTCACATAATTATTATTTCTTTTTTATATGAGGACATTTAAGGTCTAGTCTCTCAGCAAATTTGAAGTATGTAATTCAATATTGTTTACTATAATCACTTTGCTGTGTATCAGATTTCCAGAACTTATTTATCTTCTACTTGCAAGTATGTACACTTTGACCATTATTTCCCCAAACTTCCACCAATCCAGCCCCTGATTACTACCAATATACTCTGTTTCAATGAGAGTGGCTTATTTAGACTCCACATACTAAGAGATTTCATACAGTATTTGTCTTTTTCTCTCTGACTTATTTCGCTTAACATAATTCCTTTAAGGTCTATTGATATTGTTGCAAATGGCAGCATGTCCTTCTTTCTCATGGATTAATAACATTCCATTGCATGTATGTACACACCGCATGTTCTTTATCTGCTCATTCTTTAGTGGACATTTAGATTGTTTCCATACTTTTGTTATTTTAAGCAATGCTGCATTGATCATGAGAGCACAGATCCTTTTGATATCCTGTTTTCATTTCTTTTGGTCTGTATAGAAGGTATCCAGCCATGTACTATGAAAAATAGAGACATTTATTGAAGATGATGCAAGATACAAGGAACATTATACATAGGACAATGATGCCTCAGCCTCCCCAAAGCTGGCACCTTGGGACCTCACACATTTCTCTCAATTGCTATCAGCTGCCCCATTATATTTTCCTGAATGTCATCAACAGTCTGAAATCTCTTCCCTTTCAAAGGTGCTTTTAATTTTGGGAAAAGCTAGAAGTTGCAAGGCAACAAATCTGGGCTGTAGGAGGTGTCAACTCACCTGGGTGATTGGATGTTTCACCAAAGAATTCTGCACCAGATGTGATGCATGAGCGGGCACATTGTTGTGATGAAGTTGCCAATCACCAGCTACCCACAGATGTGGCCTTCTGAGTCAATCAGAATAGTTTTCATGGAAGACTGTTCAAGCTTAAACCAAATTTGATATAAATTTGTTGCTCTACTCACTCAGCCATTTTGAATGCGGTGATCACACAGTACACACATTCACTCAACAGTGTCCACTGCTCTCACTGACTAGTACAGTGAAATCATCATTGTTCACACATGCACATTCCAGTCCACTCTCCTTGGCTCTCAGGTTCCATGGATGTCATGCAAATCATTCTCATTATATTAATAATGGCTGGACTTTTTTATGGACAGACATCATATACCCAGAAGTGGTTTGCTGGATCATATTGTAGTTCCCTTTTAGTTTTCTGAGGAACCTTTACACAGTTTTCCATAGTTGCTGCATCCATTTACATTTCCACCAACAGTGCACAAGAATTCTTTTTTCTTCATATCCTTACCAACATTTGATATCTTGTGTTTTCTTGATGATAGTGTATTTTAACAAGTGTGAGGTGATATCTCATAATGGTTTTGATTTGATTCCTCTGATGACTAGTGATGTTGAAGCATCTTTCCATGTACCTGTTGGCTGATTGGATGTCATCTTTGGAAAAATGAGCATTCAATTTCTCTGCCCATTTGAAATCAGATTATTTGATTTTTAGCTATTGCGATGTATGAGTTTTTAACACAGTTTGGATATTATCCTCTTATCCAATATATGTTTTGCAAATATTATCTCTCATTCTATATGTTTCTTTTTCATTTTTTACTAGCTTAAAAGCTGGTTCTATATAACCCACTTGTTTATTTTTTGCTTTTGTTGCTTATGTTTTTAGTGTCATATCCAAAAACTCATTGCCAAGGTCAATGTCAGGGACCTTTTTTCCTCATTTTCTTCTTGGAGTTTTATATCCGGTCTTACATTTAAATATTCAATTCACTTGCGTTAATTTTTGTAATTTCTTTAAGAGTCTAATTTTATTTTTCTACATGTGGTTATTCAGTTTTCCCCACACTATTTGTTGAAGAGACTATCATCTCCCCTTAGGTCCCTTGTAAAATATTAGTTGGCTATATAAGCGTACATTTATTGATGGGGTCCCTGTTTTGTTCCAATTATCTATATGTCTGTTTTTATGCCAGTATCACACTGTCTTGATTTCTACAGCATCATAATATAGTTTGAAATCAGGAATTGTGATGCCTCTGCCTTCTTGTTCTTTCTCAAGATTGCTTTGGGTATTCATGATCTTTTGAGGTTTCACACAAATTTTAGTATATTTTTCAACTTCTGTGAAAAATGCCAATGGAAGTTTGATAGTGGTTGCACTGAATCTATTTATGGTTTTGGATATTATGGACATTTTAACAATAACAATTCTGATCCATGAACACAAGATACCTTTACATATTTTTTGTGTTTTCAGTTTCTTTCATCAAAGTGTCATAATTTTCATGGTATAGATCTTTCACCCCCTTGGCTAAATTTAGTTTTAATATTTTATTGTTTTTGATGCTATTGTAAATGGGATAGTTTCCTTTACTATTTCTTTTTAGATGTTTTATTGTTAATACATAGAAACTTAACTGATTTCTTTATGTTGATTTTATATCCTGCACTGTACTGAATTTATTGATTAATTCCAGCGTTTTTGTTTTTGTTTCTTTTTTGAGCTGGTCTTTAGGATATTTCATACATAAGACATACCATCTGCAAATAACAACGATTTTGCTTCTCCCTTTTCAATGTGGATGCCTTTTATTTCTTTGTCTTATCTGATTTCTCTGGCTAGGACTTCCAGTACTATGTTGAATAGTGTTAGCAAAAGTGAACACCCTTGTCTTGTTCTTGATTGTAGAGGAAAAGCTTTCAACCTTTCACCAATAACTATGATATTAGTTGACTTCCACTCCTGCCTAGGCACAGAATTCAAGAATATCTAAGAGACTACAGGCTTGGGTCACTGCAATGGGATTTTGAATTTCAGTTGACAATAGGATGGCCCCTTGAGAAATAGCAGCCCGAGTATAAAATGTATAATTAAAGAGCCTCTAAGACTTGGACCTGAGACTGATTTTGATGTGAAACACAAGAGCAGAAAAATTGGCCTGTTCTTTTCTATATATTCACTAGACACACCAACACTCTCAAACATATACCTCTACACACACATTGGAAGAGAGGGGGAGAGAAGAGAACCCTCAGTGGCCATGCTTGTACACCAAGACCACCTTAGCAGGGGAGCAGCTAGCAGAGCAGGCTGGTCAAAATTAGTGGCAGATTCTTGGCTCTAAGAGTAGCAAAGTTTTGTGGTACTTGAGGCAACATATGCCAGAACGATGGGGGTCATTGGTAAGGGGTAAAAGAGAAAGAGGACTGCTCACAGAGTGAGCACCTACCTCTTTGGCTCACTTGTAAATACACACAAGTCAGAACAGAGCATGTTACCTAGGGAGGGTAGGCAAGTTTAAAAAGGCATTTAAAACACCTCAGCTACAGAGGGAACATTACTTCTGTTATGTTGGTGGCTTAGATTCATGGTAAAAAGAATTAAACATTAATGTGACACTTTTCTTATTCCCCAAATCTTTATCTAAATCTAATGTTTCTTTTCCAGTCCCATGGCCACTGCCTTGGTTTAGATCCAACCATTATTCTTGAAGATGAATAATTCTATAAAAACTTACCTGATATCTGAAATTATAATATCCTACTCTCAAATTCCCAGCTACATGGTTATTAATGTACTCTCTAGAAACAAAATCTAATCATATGACTTTTCTACATAGAATTCCTAAATTTTTCTTTATTACATAACACAAGTTTCAAACTTCCTGGAATATTATGAAAAGCTTTATACTATCTACCTTTTCCCACCCATTTAAAGCCATTTCCTGTCATGGTCCCCCATTTTCCCTTTAAAGTATGTGTCATTCCTGAAGGGGTCATCCTCTTCTGCATGACTTTCCCATTGTGGGTCTGTCCCTTCAGCCCAAAATGCCCGACTTCATTTTTGCTTTCAAACTCCAGCAAAGCCTCCTTATTTCAAAGCTACTTTCCTCTAGGCAGAGCCAAAAGTTTTATACTAATATCTAACATTTAAAAATAAATTTTTAAAATGTTGTTTATATTCTTCCTTACCAAAATGTTAGCTTAATGTGGGCAAGGAGTTAGGTCTTTCATCTGTATTCCCCTTTTACTGCAGTGTTTAGGTAAGTAATAAACACCCAATTTTTCATTTTTCTTTATGAAAAGTGTCCATATTGATCCTAACACTTTCAGAACTTAGTGATACAAATCACAATGTTGGATAGGTGTTCTTCATTTATTGATTTAGTCAACAAAGGTTCTTTTGAGTGCCTACACCTTAGAAGACACTGTGCTAGTCCCAGAGGTTGACACACAAATCTTATGAGTATAGCCCTGACTTATGTGCAAACAGGGAAGAAAATAACTAAATAAAAAGACCCAAACTACAATTTATTGAGAAGATAAGTGGTACGGAAGGACTCTGAAAGGTACCTAGTAAGTTACTGAATTATAATTTTTGAGAGAACAGTTGTCTATGCTTCCTGAAACATGTTTACCTTTTTAGTCTTAAGGAAATCATAGACCTGAAACTATGAAACTGCTAGAAGAATACATAGGCAGTAAACTCTTTGACATCATTCGTAGCAATATCTTTTTGGGTCTATCTCCTTGAGCAAGAGGAACAGGAAAAAAAAAAGAACAAATGGAATTATATCAAACTAAAAATTTTTTGCACAATGTAGGAAATAATAATACAAAAAGATAATGTACTGAATAAGAGAAAATGTTTGTAAGTGATACATTCAATAAGGGATTAATATCCAAAATTTATAAGGAACTCATATAACTCAACACCTAAAAAAATCCAATTAAAAAATGGACAGAGGACTTGAATAGGCATTTCTCTAAAACAGACATACAGATTACCAATAGACATATGAAAAATGTGCTTAACGATATTCATCATCGGAGAAATGCAAAGTAAAACCAGAATGAGATATCACCTCACAATTGTCCGAATATCATCAATAAATCAACAAACAAAAGTGTTGGAAAGGATGGGGAGAAAATGAAATCCTCTTGCACTGTTGTTGGGAATGAGGATTGGTACAGCCATTGTGGAAAACAGTATGGAGTTTCCTCAAAAAATTAAAAATAAACCTGCCATACGACCAGTGATTCCACTTCAAGAAGTGGAATAAAAATAAAAACACTAATAAAACACTAATTTGAGAAGATATATGCACTCTTATGTTTATTGTATATATGTATATATGTAGGTATATGCAAGAAATATTGGTTGGCAATAACAAATGAAGTCTTGCCATTTATGACAATGTAGATGGACTTAGAGTATATTATGCTAAATGAAATAAGTCAGACAGAGAAAGGCTAATACCATATGATCTCACTTACATGTGGAATCTAAAAGAACAAAATAAATGAGTAAACAAAACAGAACAGAAACAGACCCATAGGTACAGAGAACAAACCGATGGTTTCCAGAGGGCAGAGGGTGGGGGGATAGAAAAAAAAAAGAAAATGTAAATATTAAGTCTAATATATACTTAATGACCAAGAACTTAATTTTGGGAGGAAACTTTCCTGAAGTGAAAAAAAATTAGATTTATTGCATAGTGCTATGAAAAACATCATAACTAAGATGTCCATCAGGATTTGAAACCCATTAATACTTGGGAAAGCATTTAAATGAATTTCACATTTCAAAAATCCTTTCTGACAGATATTTGTAAATGAAAATGATTTCAGAGAGTCCTTGTGGTGTAGAGGGTTACAAACCCCACCTGGGGATGGGCAGGGCCTGAGATACAATGCAGGGATGCTCACTCTTCAGTTGTGGCATGGGCAGAGACTATTGTGAGCCAGTACAGTCTCTTCCACAGAAGCCACAGTAAGAGAGACTAAGAACCAAAATCTGCATGTATACCTCATTCATATTTTTTGTAAGTTAATGTCTTCCCTCTCTGTTACAGCTTATTAGTTTTTTTAAAAAATTATTTGCTGATATACATACATTTATATGTAGTTTTATAGTTAATTTTAGTTTTGCTTAATATTAATCTTTTTAAATGTTTCTAGGTATGTTTGTCTTTTGTGCTCTCAAACAAATATATTTGTTTCAAAAATAATTAAAGTACAATACAAACATTAAAATGGCAGGGAATGGTGGCAAATAGGAAAGAAGAGAGGTAAACAAATTGAAGCTACATGAGGATTAGTCCACACAATGTTGGCTATGACCTTTTGTATACTTGTTCAGGTGTGAGCAGACAAGTGATTTGCTTCTAGTCCTTCTAGTAGGTAATATGAAAAGTTAGTACAATTTTTTAAAATATCAAGTTGTACAATGTCCTTAAAATGAAAGCAAGTATTCGTGGACTAAGTCTAGGCAGAAAATAAGACCAGCAACACTGAAAGGAAAAGAAATCAACAGAGACAAGAGGGAAGGGGGGGGGCGGGGAAAAGGAAGGGAAGGGGAAAGTCAAGGAACATATCGCAAGGACTCATGGACAAAACCAAAGGGGAAGAGCTGAGGGAGGGAAGGAGGAAGGGGGCAAGGGAAAGTGGTGGGGGGTAGGCAGAGACAAATGTATTTGAAAAAATAAATTAAAATAAAATTTAAAAAAAAGGAAAATTTTCTTTATATTCCCCTTGATAAAATACCTTGTAATGCCATGGACAAGCCCTCCACACTGTTAAGTAAACATAGTAGCATGTTCTTAGTGCTCTTTCTCACAATGCTTCTCAGTGAAGGGTGCTATCATCTTACCCCAAATACAGTAACACATACAAAGTCTATGTTATTGCATGTGTCTACATTTACTGTACTAAGAAGGAATAAAAGGGTATAGTTCCACTTGGGGATAATTTAAAGATCATTTTTGAAGTAACTGGAGGAATAAAAAGACTATATCCTATGGAAAATTCTCCGAAGGTATTGCTTCCTGTCTTAGGTTTTAATATGCTAAGGACAATAGCATATTCTATAAGTTCTTCTACTTATCTCCAGTTAGTTTTTAAAAGGCCATTCGGGAGTCTATTTATAGTTTTGTCTAAAGTGATACCATCTGGTAGTGAGAGAGTTTTGCTTTGGCTTACAAGTTTTTTATTATCAAATATTGTTAGTTGCAAATGTGTAACTGAAGGAACACCAGTGAATCTTGACAAGAGCCTGAAATAGTTGTGTTACCCAGAAAGGAGCTGAGTCATATAACACAGTTCTCATGAATTTGGTGCTGCGTTGACATTTTCTGAAAATAAGAAACCAAACAAGGGCAATGGCTTAAATGGCATGCTGCCTGTTTCAGTCAGAAGTGGGTAGAGAGGCCCATGGGCCACCAATATTCTCCTAAAGGTAAGATGGAGTTGGCTGTAAAACAGAAAAGTGAGGAACTGGCTCCCTAGAGTCTCAAGGACTATATCAGTGGTCAGGTGCCAGGCTGGCCTGGCTAAATCAGAATCCCCGAGTTTCACCCTAGATCAACTAAAGCAGGGCATTGGGAGTGGTGTCGGGGGATCTGCATTTTTTTTAACAAGAATCTCGGGGGATTTTGAAGCAGAGATGGATTGGTGGTCCCTGCCACAAGAGCCTGGCCACCATAGTTTTATTTGGGAAATAAAGTATAATCAAAAACTGCAGGCATTCTAAAATGGCCCAGTAAATCACCCACAGAATGCCAGCATTAAGCATCACTATGCTGACATACCCTCCAATTATATAAATACATTTCATGGTTGAAAAATAAGCACAAACTTAATTGGATGAGGTATCTTGTTTTATGGGTGACTACAACTTAAGCTAGCTAGACTCTTGGGTCAGGAGCACCAAATTGGGCAACTCTTGGTTGGTGGCATTAATGGGGCACACCTATACAAAATAATGATGTCTATTTTAAATGTTTTATTTAAGGCTCTCTTTGATGGTAGTAATTAGAAAGCTGTTTCAGTTGTCTGTTTTGGACACTCTTATCAGCAATGTGATTTTATCATATGTATATAAAATATTGACTATCATTCTATGCTATGTAACAGGGAAAGTGATTATATATTTATCAGACTTAAATATTGTATTAAACCAAATGTTTCAAATATTTTAAGGTGGGCAGCCTTTTTTAATGTGTCACCCCATTACAAAATCTTGTCAGGAGAACATCTTGACACATCCTGACTCTTGAGAAAATAGTGTGCTTCAGAACCAGTACAAGCATCTCTAGCAGGGCTTACCTGAACTCTGAGAAAGAGGTAAGGGGATGCTTTGGGTTTATGGAACAAGTTGCATTCAGGGCTGACTTTCACCTGCATGTAAGTTGTTGATGGGTGATAAGAAACTCCCACAAGAATATGTAGAGTGTTATTAACTTTTGAACCACAGATTTCTGCTAATGGAATGAGGGAAATGTTTGTGCCTTTCCCAATCTTCTGAACTACATGATCTCACTCCATTCCAGTAATGTGCAAAATAAATCACTGTAAGAGCACAATTTAGGGTCAAGAAAGTAAAGAGAAATTCTCTTTCAGCAACAGGAGAGTAAAAACCATGGAGTATCCTTTAAAATTAATTATTCAGATTCTATGGGTAAAACAAAACAAAACAAATGAGCAAAAAGATGATTTCCAGTTGCTTCCTTATAATAATACATCCTAAAAATCTAAGCTAGATTTTCACATAAGGAAACTGGGCCTTTAGAATTGGTAGAATATAGATGCAAAGAAAGATACATGCTTTGTAAAGAGAAAGAGTTTTCTAATAAATATTTTAACAACTTAAATCATTTCTTAAAAGACAAAATGTTTGGCAGAGCACATGGCAAATCCTCCTTGTAGAGTAGGAAAAATGCAATATTATTAGGTTTATAATGAAATGAATGGAGCTCTGCTGTCTTTTCATGATGGCAGAGGGTGGGAAGGTAAGTCTTACTATTACAACAGCTCTCAGAAGAAGGAGTAAAGCCATAGGGTGTATAAAGTAAAAGAGTCCCAGCTCCAGATGGATTTGAAATGGATAATTTACTATTTAAAAAAGATGAATGCATAAGGAAGTCATTAATAGCTAGTTAGGAAAAAAAATGAGATGACTTACTCCTGCTCCCACATACAGTTAAAAGCCAAGATTAGACAATAAGGAGAGTTTTAAAGGATTGGCAAAATCCAGTGAGGCAAAGCTATATAGTCTTAAAGAGAATTTGTAAATAATGACATTATTTTCAGAACAGCTTCTGAAACAGGAGAATAAATAATAAGGGCTGATAATGGCAGAGATAGGGTAAAGAAAGTGCTGTATTAATGCCACCGCAGACTTTCCACCTGGAGATGTTAGTCTCTGGGGTGCAATCACATGTAAAAGAAGAGCAACTGGCCTGGCATCTGATTCTAGAAGGCTAAATAACTAAGTAATATCTATCTATATGTCTATCTATCTATTGATCAATGGACCACAATCAGCTACCTATAACTTAGTTATACACACAAATGCATATGGACATTGTTGGTAATATTCTAAAATGATCATTTTTTTCATTCTTTAATGGCTTTTCTGCATGATCTAGACACAGCTTTATAAACAAGTTCCTCACCTCATTTACTTGAACTATTGAAGGAGAGCTTCCCTATCTATGTCCCTGTGAAAGGTAACATAACTTCTTTTTGGAGATGCTCTTGTGAATAGATCTACAATAAATTAAGCTTCATGTTGCCATACACTGTTAAGCATTTTCTAGCCCCACAAACATTATGTTGGCAACATTCTCCCTTTGGGAATTATCATATTAACTTAAATGTTGTGAAATTAATTAGAAACTGCATAATAGAAATCAAGATGCAGAGGAGTGAATGGACCTCCTTCCAGGACAACTAAATTGTTGAGAATTCACCTGGAACAAACAACTGAACAATAGCAAGAGAGGAGCTTTAAAACCTCAGAGAGACAGGAATTGGCTTTAGCACAACTAACTGGTAAGGAATGTGGTAGAGAATTGAGAAGGCAGGCATGGCACCCATGGGCAGCAGAACCAAAAGGATATTGAAATGGCCAGCTGGATCCCCCTGAGAAGAGTGGGATCTAAACCATAAGTGGGGATCTCCAGCCTGCAGGACCAGAGCCCAAAAAGTACACAGATAACAGCCAGCTGCAAAAAACAGCAGGGTTGCTCTCTGCCGGAGACAGGTGGCTGGAGACAAAAAGAGCCTTTTTAAAGGGCCAACACATAAATTTTTATTTGCAGCCACTTACCCTGGGCTCCAGCAAAGATAGGGGCAGAGTGGGTTGGAGACCTGGAGGAGAGACTAGAGAAGGAGGCTTTGGGGAGAGAACTGAGAGAGTAGCCGAGGGGATCCCAGTGCTGACTCTTCGTCCATACTGCAGCAGCCATCTGGCTCAGGCAGACCACTCCCCTGAGAGGAAATAGTATGAGAGCACACAATAGCCCTGCCCCCAGTGGAGACTCTTCCCTGCCCCAGTGGTGCTAAAGCCTGACTGCTGAGTACAGAGTGGTAGCTACAGAGAGTAGATCCCTAGCTAAAGTGGGTGCAGAGTGGCCTAGAGACACTTGAGGAGAGACTGGAGATGGAGGCTTTGGGGAGAGTACAGAGAGATTAGCTGGTGGGATCTCAGTGCTGGCTCCTTCCCTATGTGGCAGCAACCACCTGGTTCAGGCAGACCACTCCCCTGAGTGGCAGCATGGTGAGAGGACCCAGTAACCCTACGCCCAGGAGGGACTCTCCCCTGCCCTGTGGTGTCTAAGCCTGACTGCTGAGTACGGAGTGACTAGATTAACAGCTAGCTGAAGGAGACAGCCACAGACAGTAGATTCGTGGAAGTCTTGAACAGTCTGCCAAAGGTTAGATGGGGCCAACATCTGACACCATTAGAGGCAGATCCAGAAAGAAAAGAACAGCAGTCTCCTACGATAGAAGTTCATACCACAAAGCCAGGAAATCATGATGGATCAATTTAAGAAGGAGAAGCAAAAAGAAGAGTCTCACAAATAATGGGAAGACAAAGAAACATCCCCCAGTTGAAGGGAAAGGAGGAGTCCCCACAAAGAGAACTAAATGAAATACAGGCAAGTAAACTATCAGATATTGAGTTCCAAACAATGGTTCTAAGGAAGCTCATTGAGCTCAGTGGGCTCAGTGAGAATTACAAAAAACTACAGGGAAACTACGAGGAACTTATTGTAAACTATATCAGCATGAAAAAGGACATAGACATTAACAATAAGAGGCAAAGAGGAAATGAAAAATACAATTTCTGAATTGAAGAACACAGTAGAAGGAATCAAAAGCAGGCTAGAAGAAGTAGAGGAATGAATCAACGAGCTGGATGATAAGGTAGAAGAAAGCTCCCAGAAAGAGCAAGAAAATGAAAGAAAAAGACTCGAAAAGAATGAAGAGGCTTTTAGGGAAATGCAGGACAACCTGAAATGTAATAATGTTCATTTAATAGTGATACCAGAAGGAGAAAAAGAGGAGGAAGGGATAGAGAATCTGTTTGAAAAATGAGGGAAAACTTCCCTAATTTGAGGAGAGAAAAAGTTACACGAGTCCAGGAAACACAGAGGGTCCCATTCAAGAGGAACCCAATGAGGCCCACTCCAAGACACATCATCATCAAAATGACAAATACTAAGGACAAACAGAGAATCCAAAAGGAAACAAGGGAGAAAGAGGTAGTAACATATAAGGGAGCTGTGGTACAGCTAGCAGGTGACTTCTGAGTAGAAACACTACAAGCCAGAAGGGAATGGCAAGAAATATTCCAAGTTATGAAAAACGAAGACCTGTAACCAAAATTTCTCTACCCAGCAAGGCTCTCAATTAAAATGGAAGGCCAAAAAGGAGTTTCCCAGACTAAGGAAGGCTAAAAGAATACACCGCCACCAAACAAGCATTGCAAAATATGCCAAAGAGACTGCTTTAAGAAGATGAAGAAAAAGAGTCTAACAATACCCAGTTCCTTTCACAGTCACCAATACTTGATATTCCCAATATTTTTCACACTTATTAATCTGATTGTGACAATGATGTGTTATTGTAATTGTTACTTTATTATTTTTGAAACTAAACCTGCTTTTGTATATTTCTTGCCTATTTTTATTATTTTTAAAAAGCTTTAAATGCCCTTTTGGCATTCTTTATCCATTTTTTGATTAAATATTCATAGAATTTTTTTCCCTAAAAAACAAACTATTAACCTTTTTTAGATGTGAAAAAGAAAATAAACTGCATAATAAACCATTTGTATTTTTTTTAATTGAGCATTATCTTTCTGTTATTGCCTAGAAGCTGAGCCTATGAAATCGATGGAATACATGTTTCCAAAAGTGGCACAAACAATACCTCCCTAGGCATATGTCCCTAGTAACCTGAGGTGACCATGCCCTAAGAATCTCAAAATGGGGATCTCTTCCAAGCTGAGGCAGCACGCTTACCTGTGGCTTGAAAAGGGAGTGAACACAGACCCAGAAGACCACTGACATGGATATTCTGCAAAGAAAAACTTTTTTTAAAGATATAAAATTATAAATTTTTTAGTATAAAAAGTGTACATTTTTTTCCCCTTTTTTCCTTGAGCTCTGTTTCATTTTTGTTCTCAAATTAACCACTTGCCATTGGTTTATCACAGGAGACAAGAACCTAAGGAAATGAGTTATACCTATTGCCTGGAGTTGGGCTGAAAGGTTAGGGATCTCTGTAGGTCAGTAGCAGGCTGCAGAGGTAGGTTGGCCCAAGCTTAGCTTAGGGTAGGACTGAGGATAAGAGCTGAGGGTAAGAACTGCAGCTGGAGAGGGAGAAACAGTGATTTGAAAACAGGGGAAGGCCAGAGAGGTGCTTTAAGAAACTTTTCTTTGAAATCTTACTTCCCAATCATGGCCACTGGTCTAGGTGAACATGAAGATGACCCAGGGCGATGATCTCCACCCTTCTTCCAGGGTGGATTGAGGAGGAGGAGTGGCGAGTATCTAGGCTGTGATAATGGATCACTCAAAGCAAAGCATCCTCACCACTGAAATAGCTATTCTTCCTGGGGATTTTTACTGAGAGGTTCACTTTGTCTTTAGAAATTACCCCATTCTCAAATCATAGTCTCTAGGAGGAGTCAAATATTTACCTTGACCAGTTAATTCAGCTTCATTTTTTATACAAGTTAAACAGTGCTGAATAAAAATGAATTTTAAATCAAAATCCTTGGAAGTTGATTCTGTCATTTCTCGTAATCATTTAGGTAAATAAAAAGCAATAAATAATACATTTTTGAAATTTATCATTAAACTTAAAATAGTGCTAAAACTTTTACATACAATGACCAAGAAACATTGCTTAATTACATAAATGCTATACTCACTAGTCTACTAAATTGAAAATCACAAGGTCATCCATTTTCTTTAAGTCTCTTGACTCAAATAAAAGCTCCAAAATTTAATGCTCTATGCACATGTGGTTTTACATTATTTTATGAAATATTTCTGTATTAATCTTAACCATCTTATCATAGTCCGTGCTCTTAAAACAGCATTAAAAACATTTTATATCATGACTATCCTTGGTTATATAAACTTATTGGAAAAAATATTTTTGTTATTAAGAACTGTACCAGAGGGCTTAATTCAATCTTTAACTGCAAAGATGTGACACTAATTATGAGTGAATAGCCAACTTATCTAATCAACAACAACAAGATTTTTCATACAATACAGAGGACAATGTGACTGTGATTATTGAATTCTGAATATGTTTTTTACTTAAAAACTACATAATGAGCATCCTTCACAGTCATTGGGGTGCTATCACATTGAATTTGATAAAGCTTTTTTCATGAAGACACAGTAAATCAGGCATAAAGAAATTTAAGTGTAGAAGATAATTGTTAAACAAGTGACCTTATGTTACATACATAGCATACAACAATTATATAAATACATTTTATGAAAAACTTAAAGACACTCAAACTCCAAAGTTGATAAAGAAAATATAAGATAATAGAAATACGTGGCAACTGGGAGGGAGCTCTTTGCCTCCCCTTTAATTTTAATAGTCTATAGAAAACAACTTCCTTTGAATTGGGGGAGATAATAATGTTTTTCATGCCTTTGTAGTTCATTTTCTGTGGTATATAATAGAATAGACTTATATTAACAGTATTTTCTCTGTTTACATATTGTCTAAAAAACCTATTATTTTGCTTCATGCCATTTGAAAACTAATTGCACATGATCTAATAAAATTTACTTCTTTTGATTTGTAACTAATAGGAAGTAGAAAATTCATCTGTTGCAAAATTAACTAGAATTGAAAAGCTTTCTAAGTTATAATGACTACTGAGAATTTTTTGAAATGCAAGTGGTTACAATTATGATTTATATCAAGTGAAACATTCTATTACACTAATATTAAAATAATAATAGCCTTCCTCAGTATTTGTTTCTGTTAAGTGTCTTCAGTGTTTGTAATTTTGATATTTCAGGTTTATGTATATTCAAACTATGTTTTATGGGCATATTTACCTGTATCTTCATTAAAACAATGTACACTGGGAATGAAATTCAATATCATCGTGCCTAACACTTTTGAAATCAACCCATCAGTGAATTGTAACAGTTATTTAATATCCAAGAAAAGCTCTAAGCCCTGGTGAATTTAGAAGTTATTTTCCTCAGAAAGACTATAGTCATATTTTTCCAAGAATAAATAAATTCAACTATGAAACTTTTCAAGGGTTTGTAGTTCAAAAATAATGAAATTCAAGTGGACTCTATATTAGATAAAATTATTATCTAGTACTATTAATAAATTTCAGTAACATTGACATTTTACATTAAATCTTTGAAATATATAAAAATAACACATTCTATATACAGCATAGAACAGTCACAACACATTCTTTTTATAAGAACTCTTCTCATTTGTGTTATTAGCACATAATGAGGTAAGTAGTTGACCCTTTGTTCCATAGATTGGCAGGTTTGGGGAACACGTATTTCTTTATCTTTTTCCACTAAGGTAACCAATAAGGTGAGAGGATTTAGATCCAGACCTCGGAGGAATTCCTGTATGAACGTATCGAGAGCAATGTGCATAGTCTATTATTTCTCCACTCCCTCAGTTTCTCATAAGAACTGGTATTTGTTTCCTTTTCCTCCCAGGTAATATTCACTCTTAGAAACTGCTTCTGCAAACTTGGCCTTAGTAAGTATAAATAAAATTGGAAATATGAAAGTTTTTTTGTTAGAAGCTCAAGTCATACAGATAGCAATAAACCATACATGGGCTTTAAAATCAGTCATCTTTCACACTGCACTTGTAACTCAGGGACAATTGTTTCATAAACCATAATCTCTTTGAGGTGACACTGAATAACATTCAACACTGATACTCAGCCTCTTCTTTTCAGACCTCCAACCAGGCTGACAGGAGAGATCACAGTGGTCCCTGTTGTAGATGCTTGTGCAGTAAAATACTTTATATCACATGGGTTAATAAACAGGTGCCAGGCGGTAGTATTTGGAGCAGTGGTTCTCAAATTTTAAGGTGCTTCAGCATCACCCGTAGGGCTTGTTAACACATAGGTTCCTGGATACCACCCCCAAAGTTTTGATTCAGCAGGTCTGAGATAGGGTGGGCATTTGCATGCGTAATAAAATCTTAGGTGATGCTGATGGTTCAGGAATCACACTTCGGCAATCACACTTCGGGAATCACGGATTTAGAGCAAAGGAATTCTGACTTCTGAGCCTGACTCTAGCACACAATCACGCAACTCCTCTTTCTCTTTCTCTCCCCCTCCTGCTCTTTCTCCCGCTGTCCATTTCTCTCATTCTTACAGGAGAAAGAACTAGATATATTAGTGTCTAAAGGATTTAGCTCTTACTCTGAGATATTACTTAACTATTAAGGCATATTATCAATATCATCTGAAGTTATCTTCAAACTATTTAAAGTGCTAGCTTCCATCACAACCTGAAAATTGCAACTCTCCTTTCATGCACCATAAATAAGAAAAAAGTTCTCAGATGTACAAAGGGGATAAAGAAGAGAGTTACAATACTTTGTTTTCATTGACATTGTTTTTCTAACAAGCAATATAATTTTAATAAACCTCATATGCAAGAGTAGCTTTTGTTTTGAGTAGTAAAAAACACAAGGTAATCCCAAATTCTAAAATATAAAAACAACCAGTGGATAATTTGTTTGTTATGACTTCTTTCTGAAAGTGAGGAGTTGGGTAAAAGCAAAAAAAGAACAAGATAATTTTTATCTTCTAGGAAAATCTTTCTTGAATATTGTTCATATCTTGTTTCAATTGAAATGAGAACACCTACTACTATCATATGAGAGCAAGTTTTCATGAATATATATTTTACTTTCAAGTTAACTTTGAAGTGAATATTTGAATTAGAAACAATTGGCAGAGAAACAAATTTGGACTATTCGGTGCTTTGAACCCCAGAGCTTACATTTGTACAAAATATACTGTACTCCTATTCATTTGTGTGTAGGTTAAGAGCAAGTCCCTCCATTAGCCTAATCACCTGGCTTTCAGCCACAAGCCCAGGTGGAATTCGCTGACATTAGCAGTGTCGCTGTAATTAAATAGGAGCAGAAAAGTGCCAACCTCCCCAGTGAGGAACAGCATCACCGGCTGCGTCTGGGTCGCTGCTCTGTGGATGTGGGAATCCGTCCTCCACAATGCTTTGCTGCCCTGCAGGCTCTGTCAGCGTGTCTCCCTCAGCAGACCTGAGCTCTGTTAAAGGCACATTTACATCCACCCCCACTCACTTCCTAGCACCTAGCACAGCTGGTGCTTTCTGGTAGATGTTTGATAAATGTTTATAGAATTTAAATTAATGAAAATATTTACCATCAAATCTCTATGGCAATAACCTGTCCAGAGGGTGCTTTCTGGTAGGTCTTTGATAAATGTTTATGGGATTTCAATAAATGCAAATGTTTACCATCAAATCTCCATGGCATTAACCTGTGCAATGTGGAACCCAGCTGCGATTTAGTATTCCACTACTCTTTTCCTTTGTAAATTGCATTTTAAAATTTAATCCACCAAGGCTGACTACCTCATTTTCACTGGTTAGAAGGGTATAATAATATGATTTTATCTTATTTAAATGTTGAAGTCTTAGAGATGGAAATTACTATGTATTCGTAGTTACTCCAAAATTTTTATCTTAATACTGTGTCTTACTGGCCATATGTTGAGATGAGAAATGGTAAAGTTACAGACCTGAGAGAATCGTGTTACTGAGTGATAAAATTCATGAAAAATAAAGTTTAATAATATTTATTTTTATATAGGTTTGAAAGGTAGCTTTTGAATTATCTAATATAATATGCTATTTTGTATATAAATATTCTCTGAGATACACATCATAATCACAGTCTTTTGCGATTTTTTAAACTATAAAGTCAACTAACATATTCTGTTAATTCAGAGTTAGTAATTGCTACTTCTTTTAGTTTCCAAAAGAAAATTATTGGAGAACTTTTGTTAATTTCTAGCAACCAATTTGAATGGGAGATTGAAATAACAATTAGAATTAAAAATACTTAAACATTTAATTGACACAAATCATAATACGGGAAACTAAAAGTGAAATAGCCTGAAATAAATTCAGTTGAAGGTTAAATGTCTAACATATTTAAATTAAAAGTTGAGAAATTAGTTTAAACTGACTTTTATTTCGAAAGAACAATAGGTTTTTCTTTTTCAAAAATGGGTCCACAAAGTAATTTTAGATTCAGATCGTTCAGATAATAAAATTTCTGTGTACAGAGATTTTTAAAAAAGAATAGTTTTACTCAGGTATCCTTGTCATTTGAATAAATATTCTACCAGTTTTGAAGCAGCCCTGCTCCATTGGCTGCCGGGAGTGTGCTTATACTGGTGAGCACGACTTGCTCTGAGAGTTTGGATATGTTCTCCAGGTTGCTGATCTGGGTGGTCAGAGATTTTCTGCTCTCTGTGCTCGTGCGCCCCCTGGCGAGCCGATCTTCCTGGCGATGGTGCACTCCAAGGCAACAGCAAGAAAATGCGGCTTTAAATTCCTCTCGAAATTTTCCTGGCAAACCAGGGAAACGAAAGGAAAAAAGAACTGTGCGTAAATATGTTTTAGCAAATCATGAGTAGGGTACAACTGAGTTGTTCACTTGAGCCAAACTAACAATGAGGTGTCACATTTTGCAAAGATGGGGAAAATAGGAAAAGGAAATTGCGTTAGTGGAAGCATGGTAGACTCTTGAAACAATGAGGTATTTTCATAAAATAATGAGGCTGCTTTTCATGCGTGATATTTGGAGTCTGTTTCATTCCTTTCTACTCAAACCTTATGTATTTGTGAATGTGGGTTATTTTAAAGTAGTTAACTATAATAAAAGTGATCAACAGTAGAATACCCAGAAATATTTAATAATTTCAAAAATGATAAAACTTACGTTGTATGCAGCCCAAACTATATAGACATTACCCATTTTACTCTGCAAAAAAAAAAAAAAAAAAAAAACCCTGTTCTGCTGAAACAATCAATTAAACAAAATATCTAGAAAAATATCTTAAAATATCTGCAAAGTCTCTAAAGTTTCATAATCTGCATAGACAGCACAACAAACTGAAAAAAATTGAGAAATCATTCCTCGTCTTTAAATTACTGACATGAACTTAGAGAGATATGACAATGAAACAATTACTTTTTTAAGGATAAATGGCAGTGTTGGGAATCATAATTTATTTCCTTTGAGCCTCAGTTACCAAATTGGGTTGTTGAATGATTAAACGGGAAGATGAAGGTTAAAAGCCAAGACAATAGCAGTGACCTAAGTCCTCGGTGATTGTCAGCTGCCTTCCCTAACTCACTCTTAACCACAAAACAGCACTTTGACTTGGTGCCGGGCTTCTATTTCAAACACTTAGTGCAAGGCTCAGAGCTTTAGTCATCCCTAACCCCTTGGCAATTGCTTCCCCACTGCTTTCCAAGCTACAGCTCCACATGGCCCCATGTTCCTTCAGACAGCACATGAGCAGTCCAGTCTGGTTGTCTCAGACTGAATGTAGCCTTTGGTTTGGAGACTGGAATTGGGTGTGACAGGGCAAGTGTATACAGAACAAAGCTCACACAAACACCACCTGATTTTCTGAAAGGTGAAATAAACATAATACATATAGGATATATGCAATGTCTGAAAAAGTTATTTTTAAAAAATCTAATTGGTTGTCTTTTTTATTTTTATAACCCAGAAGGTCAAATAGGGAGTTACAAAATATACATATTTTATTAAATATAAAATAAAATAAATTGCTTATTATATAATTATCCATATATATTTATTATCATATTATATTTGGAGGGAGAAATGAAAAAGAAATAGCCAACTATTTAGAATATAAGACAATGTAAAGATGTAGCTAAGTGGATTGAGCACTGGCCTGTGAACCAAAGGGTTGCAGGTTCGATTCCCAGTCTAGGGCATATGCCTGGGTTGCAGGCCAGGTCCCCTGTAGGGGCTGCATGAGAGGCCACCACACATTGATGTTTCTCTCCCTCTCTTTCTTCCTCCCTTCCCCTCTCTCTGAAAATAAATAAATAAAAGCTTAAGTAAAAGACAGAGCTAATTAAAACATAAGTCTAAAAGTCAATCAGGCAAATTGTATATAAAAAAATAATTTGTTCAATGATTTTTATCATTGTATTGATTCATAAATAGGTTAAATAACTTTTAGATGTGTGTATGTGTTTGTCATTTGACTTAGGTGTTATTTAGGAAGAATATATATTTTTTCTTTTTGTGGTGAGTGAGAAATCTTGGAAAAAACCCAAGAGATGTTAGCCACAATATTAATGTAAATAGAAAAGTGCATAAAAGTGGAAAGTTTCCAATTCAATCTCAATTAGGCTACAAAAGTTGGCCAAGGAAATATTATATAGCAAAGCTGTTTTATTCTCAGCTGAAGTTATTTTACATAAATTAAAGTTTAATGACAAGCAAGATTCTGTGTTATTCAAGTCTCACAATTTTCACTTTCCTCCTATTTCAAAATTTCTTCTAAGTTTTATTGGGAAAAAAAATATCCCTTCGATAATTTTCTCTGATGACTTAGGTAATGTGTTCCTGATCATAAAGGAAAAACCTCAAGACAAATCAGGTCAGGGAAATCATTTTTTATTGTATAGCCTCTAAGCTCTTCATCCAGTTCAAGGGTGTTCAAAATCTCTGATCATTGGTCCCTCAGCCTTCGTTAGAGCTGTGGTTTATATAGAAGAAATAGTTGAAAACTTACCACTGAGAAAATTATAAATAATTGGGTTTGCAGCACTATTGGCATACACAAGCCAGTGTGAAAACGTAAACCAGGCATATACAGTCTCTCTGTCTTCCGTATGGGTAAACATTCCAAACACTCTGTAAGAAAAATAACGATAACAGGAAATCTGGTACGATTCTGGAGAATACATTTTCAATCATTAAATTCAAAGGTGAACAAAACCATTTATAGAAGCTACCTGACCCCTGTTATCCTCTGCTGCATTCACCACTGATAGGTTTATGGTACTATGGTAGGTTCAGAAAAACTTCAGCACGTGAACAGAAACTCTATAGCACCATCAATAAATCAGAAAGTCAAATCAGGTTAGAGAAGAAGGACTCTCTCTCCTCTAAACAGCAAATCCAATAATACTTCTTACAGTTAAAACTACAGAATTTAAGTATCTTTCTCTCTCTCTTTTCATTTTTGTCTCTACATACAATTGAGCAGATTTGTTAATATTCCATTATGTGTGTCATTTAAATAGCAATCCTAAATTGCAGTCAGTAAGAACTTCTTCCTACTTTTATTTGTTCATTGATCAAGGTATTGATCAATTTCTTCAACTCCAATATTTCCAGACATGTTGAAATTTGCCTCTGTGACTTCTTTATACCCAGAGAAGAACTGGTTTTCAGTAAGCTACATTCTGGTGATTTCTTAAAATTCATGAGTTTCGATGAGTTTTAATGTTGGTACTATTTTTAACTCTGAAAAATCTCATTATGATATTCTCAATGGTCATTTAAAAGATTTTTTCCATATTTAGAAGTATGCTAATTCTACTCACTAGCCAACAGCAGGTAACTTGTAATTACCCAATATATTTATAGACTGAAGATTACAATGCATTTCCTGCCAGGATTCTATCATTGACTGTGTAACTTGTGCCCATGACAGAAATGCATTTCCAGAATAAAGCGATGCTCTGTGGAGTGCAACATGAACAAATGAAATTAGCAATGTTACGCCTTTCTACTACAACATAGCTTTGAAATCCTAGTCAAATCAGAACTGCTTTAAAAAGGTTGGTTTAAACTAGTCAGGCAAAAATTTAAGTTTGTAGAAAAGGAATTTAGAAACTTATATGAGAGAAAAATAAGTATAAAATGCTAGGACAAACAAAGAGAGACACATTTAAAGAAAATGTGTGTGGTAAAGAGAAAAATTATTTTTGAGGTTATCAATTTATTTTTTCAGTTTGTGGAAAAGACCAGAATTCTCAAAAATTTCAAATATTTTAAATTAAACATGGCGTTTCTCTTTAGAAAGCAAGTTCTCTCCATTTGGAAAGGAAGGCATTTAAGTCAATAGGATAAGAGAAATATTATGGACAAGTAGGTGTTTGGAAAGAGCGTAAAGGACAGCGCAAATGCTGAGATGCAGGAAACCCAAATGAACGATCCAGAGAGCAGTAAATCTCATTTTCATTGAATTTAGACTAAAGTAAAGGTACAAAAAAGAAAAATAAGTAAACTCCATCCAGTTTTACAGCATGTTTACAAAGTTTTTAAGGGCAGAAAACATCATCTAGCAAAAGACCACAATAAATTTGTATATGATTGCTGTGGAGAAGCAAAGTTCCAAAGGAAATTATGAAAAGACATGGAGAGTAAAGTCACTCCTTTTCTTGTGAGCCAGTATATGTCTCAAGGACTCAAGCAGTTGAAATCATTTACCTTTAAGACTGTATCTGTAGTAAAATAATATTACTAAACAAAAGTGCATTTTTCACTTTTTCTCCATTGAAAAAGTCATGAAGCAATCAATGAAAGGGCCAAAGAGAATGAGAAATCTTTGCAGCTGATTCTACCACCTTTCGTCTGTGAATCTCCAGCCAAAAACTCTCTCCAGAGTCCCCAGCTGTGAGGAACATGATATTGACTCCGAATCAGGCAAAAGTGAGAGCAGCAATCCTAGTTTTAGTTCTAAGTCTATTATAAACAGAATTAGCATTGCCTTGGGACCAGTCTATGTGCAACAGTTCTGATGATTCTCAGTAAAGTTGGCTGGCCATGAGGTTCAAGTGTGCCATTGCAGGAGCAATGCATCAACGGTGTTGCATTGGTTAATTGTGTTAATAGTACGTTTGCAGTGTAACACATAACACTTTTTCTGGCTGAAAACTTTTGTACTGATTTTTTATTAATATTCACCCTGAGCTTGATTCATTGACTTTAGGAAATGGATTTTCTTACTGTTTAAACATTCAAAACAAAGTATGTGTTGTGATTTCACTTTTTGTGCATTTGCTCACAAACATACTTTTAGGTATAATTAAAACGCTAACAAAACATTCTTATCTCTTTTTAATCATTTAGATAGACTTCTGTCACAATTCTGCATGCCTTTGAAAATGAAGTTTTGGAAAACCCATTTTTTCTGATCAAAAGAGAACTCCAAGCTGTAAATGAGATTTTTGAGCAGTAGAACTTTTTTTCTGCAATTAGCTTGAAGGGGTCAGGGGAACATCTGTTTTGTGTCTGCCATTCAACTAAGAATTTACATGAACAAGAGCATTTACAGTCTGAGCATCTAAAAGGATGTTTGCCTTACCTGTTGGTAACAACAACACTGAGTTATGAAGCCTGACAAGCTATCTAGACAAAAGATTTAGGTTTTTCTCTGGCTTAAAAAAAGTTCTTAAGAAGCAAGAAATGACAGATCACTTCATTTTCAAATAATAGCTGAACTTTACCTCTTCAGCACATTGAGGATGCTAATTGGTAGATAGCAAATTGCAAACACCAAAAGCACAACCATCAGCATCCGGGCTGTTTTTCGTCTGGCTCGGATCTGCTTTATTTCAGCAGCCACAGCGCTAATCCGGGACTTGGTCTGCTGTCCTGGCCCTCGGGGCTGTGGAACAGGCTGTAAGGGCTTCCATTTTCTCTGAACCACAGAAGACGTTCCAGGGATCTGAAAGAAGCAGAGACCCTTTATTGCTATCTGACTGAGGAGTGTTCCACTTTGGAGAAGTAATTATAAGACACAATAAGGAGAGTGTCCCAGACGCCCATGGTCTGAGTGGTTTGAAGGTTTTGAGGGCCTGCTTCCTGAACATTTGCTGAATGAAGCATGTTCTTGAGTAATATATTCGAGTGCCAAATAGGAGTCTGAGTGGAAAAATGTGGAAACATCAAAATATTGTCAAGGTCTAAAGAGAACTACAAATGGAAAAGACATCTCTTCATAAAAACGAAAAGTTGTATATCCAGACAATGGAATATTATTCAATGCTATAAAGATATAAGATATCAAGCCATAAAAGAAAAGGGGAAACTTAAATGCATATTACTGAGTAAAAGAAGCCAATCTAAAAATGCTACATAAGATATGATTCCAACTGCATTACATCCTGGAAAAGATAAAACTATGAATACACCAAAAAGATCAGTGATGATGAGGTGGGAAGGGATGACTAGGCAAAGTACAGAGGATTTTTAGGACAGTGCAAATACTCAGTATAATACCATAATGATGGTTATATGCCATTGTATATTACACAAAGTATTTGGGTACAGTGTCTAAACCCAAAGAATGTACAACATCAAGTGTGAACCACAAGGCAAACTATAGACTTTGGGTGATTATGCTATATCAGTGTAAGTCCTTCAATTGTAACCACTCTTCTGGAAGATGTTGATTTTGGGGATGCTGTGCATAAGTGGAGCTCGGGCAAGCAGGAATTCTCTGGTACCTTCTACTTAATTTTGCTGTGAACCAAAACTGTTCTAAACAAAACAAACAAAAAACAATCTCTTAATTAAAAAGAGAGAGAAAGAGAGAGAGAAATAAAAGCCAGCTTAGACCAGTAAAAGGATGACAACCATACTATTTTCTTAGGAATCCTGGTCTAGCTCAGATGCCCAAGTTTAAAAGAAGGAAAATCTAGCAGGTAATTGCAAAGCACCTGAATGGATTTTTCATGTTTCACTACTGCCATCTACTGCCAGATGGCGAAATAGGGCTTAACAACCTTTCGCTTTTTGTTAAGTTTTCTGCTTCTCAAGTTTGGCCAATGCAAACCTTTGAATGAAGGGAATACAAGGTTAAAAAAAATTCTCTGTTGCTTATTATGTATTGTTATGAAATTGCTTGAGACTAGTTTTATGGTCTGGCACTTTAACATGCACACACAAAAAACTGAGAATCCCTGTGGTCTTACATTAACATTTCAAATACTTGAAATTTGTAAAGACAGTTACACAACTTGCATTTTCCATTTCTTTTCAAAGTTATTTGATAAAATGAGGGAGTCCCTCCAAGTATAATATTTTCTTAATTATAAGCTCATGGAGATTGATAGGGTTTAGTGAGCAAAACAATAAAATTCAGCATGTATAATTTTTTAAAAAGGAAAATGTGCCAGCAAACACACCATATGGCCATCTTAGTTCTATTAAGATCACTCAGTTCTTGTTTTTATGTCTGTGCCGCAACCCCCCACCCCCGACAGATCGATGTGTCCCTGCGGCCTCCCTGTATGGATGTTGGATGCATTCTGTTGCTTTATACTCCATAAGGTCCAAGTCTGTTAGATAACCTTTCATTTGAGCACAGAATTTTACTTTACACAGATGAATTAACATGATGCTCCTTTTGACCCTAACTAGCCTCTCTCAAAAAGGAACAAATACAGTTAATGAAAACCTGCCCTTAGCAGAAAAAGTTAGAAAATGATTTCTCTTCCAACTCTATCTGTCCTGCCCTGTACACTGATCTTTTCATATAGTCCCCCTCAATCTTCTTAGCATTGGTTGGCAGGAGATAGGAGCTGAGAATCTTTCCCACTATGTGAATCGCTTTTTAACATTTAACATGATATTTAAAACGCACACACACAATTGAGGAGAAGCGGCAATAGAAAGTTCCAGAAGAACTTTAGCATGAATAACCATATAAATGTCTGCTAAATGGCCTTGAACTGTCTTATAAATGATCTCTGAGTGATCATTTAAACTTTAGCAATTGTATTATTGAGTGTTCCCCTGAAGGAGAGATTCAGCAATCTGCATCTGATGACTTCTGTGACCATCAGCAACAGTTCCCATAGAGAGACTCTAACACAGGGAGCGTGGCTCTGGTCCCTGCAATCAGGGGGAAAAAAGTCATGATAACATCTTTTTAGATGATGATCTAAATAAGGATAGAAGATAGTTAATGTGCACTTATCTCGAGGAGACAGAGAAAGACCCCATTGGTCAGCTGTCTATGTCTCGAGAAAGCATAATACTAACAAAAATCACTGATATTAACTGAGTACCAGGAACTATACATAATCTGGAGTAATCATTAATGCATTTCTAGAAGTAGATTATAAATTTTATTGTATAGGTAATCAAGCTGGCATTGAGGAGGATTAAATAAAATAAGTATTAAATAAATTAATAAAATACCAAGTCTATATCTTTAATAATTAACAAGTCAGAATTTGCACTCAGGTCTGTCAGACTGCAAAGCTCATCTTTCCCCATCATGATACAAGGTTTTCATTTATAAACTTCATCACATGTGCTATACGAGGTCTGTCCAGAAAAAGTCCAGCCATTGTTAATATAATGAAATGATTTGTGCAAAATTGATGTAACTTGGCAGCCAAGGAGAGTGGATGGAATGCACGTGTGTGAACAATGAGGACTTCACTGCACTAGTCAGTAGAGTAGGTAGATGCCATTGAGCGAGCGCATGTACTGTGTTGCCATCACGTTCAAAATGATTGAGCGAGTAGAGCAACAAATCTGCATCAAATTTTGCATTAAGCTTGAACATTCCTCTGCAGAAACTATTCAGATGATTCAGAAGGCCGCAGCTATGGGCAACAGGTGATTGGCAGCTTCATCATGACAATGCCCACTCATGCATCCCATGCAGAGTTTTCTGGCAAAACATCAAATCACCCAGATGAATCTGCCCCCATACAGCCCAGATTTGGTGCCCTGTGACTTCTGGCTTTTCTGAAAACTAAAATCACCTTTGAAAGGAAGGAGATTTCAGACCATTGATAAGATTTAGGAAAATTTGATGGGACAGCTAATGGTGATTGGGAAAACTGTGTGAGGTCCTAAGGTGCCTGCTTTAAAGGGAACGGAGGTGTCATTGTCCTATATACAATGTTTCTTGTATTTGTATGTTCTTCAATAAATGTCTGTATTTTTCATATTACATTGCTTGATACTTTCTGGAGAGGCCTTGTATTTTAGTCACTGGTTACTTTAGTGAGCACTGTTTCAGTGTAGTGATGGAATTTGAATCAGAATGAAGTGGGCTGAGAAATCAGTGGAGGCGGAAGGTGTTGAGAAAAAGGAGCCAACCAGTAGCAATGTCAGGATTTTAGCTAGAAGGAGGGGGAACAAAGAGTTAAGTTGGCAGCTGGAAAGGTATACTTGGTTTGGTGGGTGCTTTTTCTTAGTACTTAGCAAATGCCTGCTCTAGGAGGACATAACAATATCTTTCCTCTGTTTTTTAACTCATTTGCCATTTTATTATAATAGAGTACAATTGACACTAGGTAAATGCTATCTCATATGAAATAATAACCTCCTTAGATTTCTCTGTCTGGCAGGAAAAATGGGGCTATTTTTTTGTGTTTTACACTGAGTACCATTTAAGGATGCTTCTGTTAGAAAACCCAGTGACATTTTCCAAAGACTTTTTGACATTTTTTTAACCTTTTTTAGTTTAGATGCACATGCTAACTGCTGGTATAAAGATCATAAGTCCTTTCCTTGTCCCACCATTTGTTGACAAGACTATAACTTTCCTCATTGAATTGTGTTGACACCCTTGTAAAAATTCCATTGACCATAAATAAAAGTTTCCTTGCAGACTTTGAATTCTGCTTTATTGACCTATATGACGATCACTGAGCAAAATACCACACTATCTTGACTACTTTAGCTTTAGAATAAGATTTAAAATCAAGGAGTCCTCCAAATGTGTCATTCTTTTTGAAGATTATTTGGTCTATTCTCTGTCTCTTGCATTTCCATGTTAATTTTAGTATCAACTTCCCAATTTTTACAAAAAATAAAAAATAAAAGACAGCTGGGATTTTGGTAAGTATTGTGCTGAGATCAGGTTGGAGAATTTTTCAGTCTTAACTATATTTAGTATTCCAATCCAGTAACATGGACTATTATTTAGTCCTTCTTTAACTTTCAGTGATTTTTTTTTAGTTTTAAATATATAAGGTGCATATTTATTCTATTAAATTTATTTCTAACTATTCTATATTTTTTGGTGCTTTTTAAAATCAAATTGTTTTGTTAATTCTATTCTTTGGTTGTTCTTTGCTAGTATATAGATTGTATATAAAATTGATTTTTGTCCATTGACATTTATCCTGGAAACTTGCTAAACTTGTTTAGTAGTTCTAATACATTTTTTACATGTGGATTTTTAATAATTTTCTATATACAAGATCATATAATCTATAAAAAGTGGTAGTTTGCTTTTTACTTTACAATCTTAATGCCTTTTATATTTATTATTATTAATGTTACTTCTTGACTAGTTGACCTGGATAAAATCTAGTTCTATTCAATATTGAATAGAAGTGATAAGAGTAGACATCCTTGTGTTGTTCCTGATCTTAGAAAAATAGTCAGTTTTTCACCATTAAGTGTCATGTTAGCTGTGAGGTTTTTGTAGATGCTCTTCATCAAATTGAGGAATTCCTTTTTATTCCTAGTTGCTTAGTGCTTTTATCTTTAAGAAAATATACTTATTTCTTAGAGAGAGTGGGATAGAGGGAGAAACAGAGGGGGTGAAACACTGATGTTCAAGAGAAACACGGACAGGTTGCCTCTCCCAGGCCCCCAGCAGGGGGCCTAGCCCGCTGCCAACACATGCATTCTGACCAGGAATCGAACAAGCGACCACCAGCCAGGGCAGTACTTTTATCTTTAAAGGATGTTATATTTTGTCAAATGTTTTTGCTGCAACTAGTGAAATGATTGTGTGGTTTTGTCTTTTATTCTATTAATGTGGTATTACATTGATTGATATTAATGTTCTAAACCCATGTTGTATTGCTGAACTAAATTACACTTGGTCATCATGTATAACTGTTTTTATATATTGAATTTGGTTTGCTAGTAGGTTGTTGAGTATTTTAACACCTATATTCATAAGTACAATAGTAGTTTTCTCGTGATGCCTTTGTCTGGTTTTAATATCTGCCAAGTCTGACCTCATGGGATGAGCTGGGGAGTGTTCCCCACTCTTCTGTTGTTTGAAAGAATGGGTGGAGCTTTGAAGCTAACTTTTCACTAAACATTTGGTAGAATTTAATGGTGAAGCTACCTGGGCTTTTCTCTGTGGGAAGTTTCTTTGTTATTAATTCAGTATTTTCACTTGTAATAGGTCTATTCAATTGTTTCTAATTCTTTAGTCATTTTTGTAGTTTGTGTCTTTTTATGATTTTGTCCATTTCTTCTACATGATCTAATTTGTTGGCATACAATTTTATATTTTCCTGATGGATAGGATTTCTTTATTCTCTTCCTCTTTTTATTTATGTAATATATATGATATTTTCCCTCTTTTACTTCTCATTTCAGTGATCTGAATCCTCTCTTGTTTCTTAGCTATTTGTTTGTCATTATCTCTGACCTTTAAAGAGAACTTTTAGTTCTGTTGAATGTTTGTTATTTTTATACTTTATTTTCACTCTAATCTTCATTATTTCCTTCCTACTATTTGCTTTAGTTTTTAAAATATTTTTATATTTCTAATTTCTAAAAGTCGAATACTATGCTATTGATTTGAGATCTTTATTTTTATTAATTAATTAATGTATTCTTTATTGTTGCTCAAGTACAGTTGTCTCCATTTCCCCTACCTCCCCACTCATCCCTGCCTCTCACCCTCGATCCTACCCCCTTCGGCTTTTTCCATGTGTCTTTTATACATGTTCCTTGGTGACCCCCTTCTTTCCTCATTATCCCTCTTCCCTGTCCCCTCTGGTTACCGTCAATTTGTTCTTTATTTCAATGTCTCTGGTTATACTTTGCTTGCTTGTTTGTTTTGTTGAATAGGTGAGATCATATGGTATTTGTCTTTCACTGCCTTTATTTTTAATATAGTCATTTTAAATTGAATTTCCCTATAAGCACTTATTTTGCTGCATGCCATAAATTTTGGTTATTGTGTTTTCACTTTCATTCATTTCAAAGTATTCTCCAATTTATCTTGTGATTTCTTCTTTTACCTATTTGTTATTTAAAAGTGTAATGTTTAATTTCTATATATTTGTGAATTTCCTAATTGTATTTCTATGGTTTATTTTCAGTATAATTCCATTATAGTAAAATAATGTTCTTTTTATGATATCAATCACTTTAAGATCACTTTAAGTGTTTTTAAGCTTGCTTTGTGGCCTATCATATGATCTGTCATGGAGAAGATTTCATGTGCTCTTGGGATGAATGTGGATTCTCCTGGTTTTTGAACAATTGTTTTATAGATATTTCTGTCTATTTGGTTGACAGTTTTGTTCAAGTCTTCCATTTCCTTGTTCATCTTCTAACTAGTGTTTCCACCTATTACTAAAAACGTAATTGAAATTTTCAACGATTATTGTTGAATTGTCAATTTCTCCCTTGAATTCTGTTAGTGTTTGTTTCATGTATTGTAGATTTCAGCTGTTAAATTCTGGTAAGTATATAATTTTTATATTCTCCTGATGGATTGACTTATCATTATGAAATGTCCCTCTTCATAGCAAGACTGTACCATTTTACCATTATTAAATAACTAAGACTTAAAAAGTTATTCTTCAGCCCTGGCTGGTGCAGCTCAGTGGACTGAATGCCAGCTTGTGAACCAAAGGATTGCTGGTTCGATTCCCAGTCAGGGCACATGCCTGGGTTGCAGGCCAGGTCCCCAGTAAGGGGCACACAAGAGGCAACCACACATTGATATTTCTCTCCCTATCTTTCTCCCTCCCTTCCTCTCTTTCTAAAATAAATAAATAAAATCTTTTAAAAAAAGTTATTCTTCAATTACAGTTGAAATCTAGTATTATTTTAGCTTCAGGTGTACAACATAGTGATTAGATGTTTACATACCTTACCAAGTGATCACTGCCATGAGTTTACTACCTATCCGACACTATGTGTAGTTTTTATAATATTATTGGCTATATTTCCTATGCTGTATTTTATATCCTTGTTGCTATTTTTATAACTGGAAATTTGTACTTAATCTCTTTCACCATTTTCACTCATCCTCCAAACCTTCCTCCCATCCTGAGGCCATCAATTTGTTGCCCATGTCTATGAATTGGTTTCTGTTTTATTTGTTTATTTATTTTGTTTTTTAGATTATACTTCACATTGGTCTTAGTTACATTTTGTTGAATATGTCCCCTGAAGCAGTCATCAACAGCAAAAATAAACAAATGAGACTACATCAAACTTAAAAGCTTTTGCACCAAAAAAGAAACCATCAGCAAAACCAAAAAAGCAAACTACTGAGTTAAAGAAGATATTTGCAAATGATGTATCTAATAAGGGGTTAGTATCCAAAGTATAAGGAACTCATATAGCTGAATATAAAAAAAAAACAATTGATTTAAAAATGAACAGAGGACATGAATAGACATTGATATACAGATAGACAATCAACAGACATGTAAAAAGATGCTCAACATCATTAATCATTACGGAAATGCAAATCAGAACCACAAGATATCACCTCATACCTGTCTGAATGGCTATCATCAATAATCAACAAATGAGTGTTTGGGGAAGATGTAAGGGAAAGGGAATTGTTGTGTATTGTTATTGAGATTGTAAATTGATGTAGCTGCTACGGAAAACAGCATGAAGTTTCCTCCAAAAAGTAAAAATAGAACTACTGTATGACTGAATGGATAAAGAAGATCTGGTACATATACACAGTAGAATATTACTCAGCCATAACAGAAATCATGAAATCTTTTCATTAGCAGTGACATGGATGGACCTAGAGGGCATTATGCTAAGTGAAGTAAGGCAGAAAGAGAAAAACAAATACCACAGATTAATGCTAATTTAGTTTCCATAGTATGCAAAAACTGTCCTTTAATATAGTTTCATTCTTTCCTTTGAATTACATCTTTATACATTATAAGCTGAATCTTCAGTTATAATTATTGCTTTATGCTGTTGTGTTTTAAGTCAAATTGGGGGAGAAAGTAATTATAGACAAAATTACTTTATACTCTCTTCTGTATTTACATATATAGTTACCTTTACTGATGCTCTTTATTTCTATGTGTGGACTTGAGTTACTTACTGCCTTTTAATTCTACCGCTGCAATTACAATTTTCTATTTCTTCACATTAGATTGACTTGCCATCGCCTTATATTAATTAAGTTCTATTAGAAGAGTGTTGAACAATAAAGAGAAGTAGAAGAGACTGACAAAAGTTGAGAAGGGCAGGTCTTTCAAAATTGAAAGGAATTTGTAGTGTTGACATTTAGTTTCACACTTAAATATCTATTATAATTCATGTCCATTTCCATACACAGTACCAGACACATAGGTGCTCAATAAATATTTGTGGAATAACTAACATGAGTCCACATGTTTAAGATTAAAGTGTTGAAATATATGAGGGCTAGAACTGGAAAGAATGCAGACAGATGCACACAGGGCCAAGTAAACTAAGATTAAGCAGGCCTTAGAAAAAGAGGAGTTTTAGAGAAGAGTCTGTAGAATTTCAACACTGAGTTCTCTGAGTCACACTGTCAAAGACAGAATTTAAGTCATTGCTTACAGCAAAGCACTGAGTAATTCTTTTAATGAAGCTCAAAGTCCTTGAGAAAGTGAGAGAAGGACACACGCTTTGCTCACTAATAATCTTACACTTTTTAATTCCACAGTATGTAACAGGTTCCATGCATCTTCGTAATATGAGCACATAGGACAGATTTCCATTTGATGGCTCATTTGATTTAGCCTATGGGACTGTATGCCTTGCCACTCTGTTTATAGACATTAACAGTTGGAAATTGAGAACTGTTCAAGCAGAATTCTATATAATCACTCATTTGGGGTTAATTTTCTTTATTGTGGCTGCTACAGTGAACTCAGCTGAACTTGCCAGTTTCTGTTCCAAAATGTTTTGTAAATGTTTCTAGTTTCCCAGTCTAGGCTGGGAAAATCTTGTGAATCATGTGGCTTGAGCCAACCTGGAAAATCCATCAAAAATATGTGGATTACTTCTAAACTTAAATACAATTTTGAACTTATTTTAGAGTTTGAGAAATGGGGAACTATAAATAATGAAGTACATTGGTTGGAGTTTGGTAGTTACCCAATTATTCCACAAACATTTTTTGAATACCTTCTTTATGCAAGGTATCATGTTAATTGTTAGAGTTGCAATTATGAACAAGACAAACTCAGGTACTCCCAAAGGGTTTTAAAGTTATATCAATCTGTAGAAAAATGAATACAACATAAGCACCTATTTATGTAATGCACACTAACCAGTAAAAATTCAGAACTAGGAAATGCTCTTATACTGAACATCTAAATCTCCATCTAAATCTAAAATATTTTTAATATTATATGCTCATAAAATGCTTTTTCTCTTCCATGAATATTTTCAAATTCTAATTTTCTCCTGCAAAATGTTTTTTTCTGAGTAGCTGGGCAATGAATTCCCCTTGTGTTCCTGTATATAAATTTTTCTTAGCCCTTTCTCTTATTCTTTTACTCACTTTTTTTCTTATGAAGTATGTATTGAACAACTGATATGGGTGAAGCATGTACTAACTGGAAGTATACAAGATGAAGGTCAGAGTGTACTGTCTTCAACTTAGCAGAGTAGGGGAGGTAGACAAAGAAAAAAACTCACTACAACGTTATTTAAAAATGCTACCAAAGAGACCTATTTAGGAAAGTAGTCATATACATCAATGGAACCGATGGTTGCTATTTTGGAAATTCAAGCAGAATTAGTTGAAAGGCTGCATAACAACATATGCTATACAATTATTTTATTTAATAAACATTTTCTAGGTACCAGACCCTTGAATTTATCCATCTACTAAGTGTAACAACACTGTGATATAGGTGCTGTATAACTGCACTTTAAAGATGATAGAAGAGAGACACAAAAATTGAAGTAATTAACAAAATTAATGTATCAATTAAATTTCAGTATTTAAATTCATACATTATTGACCTCGAGTCTATGTCTATGACTTTTCTGTACCCTATCATTTCAGCTCCCCAGCATCTAAGAAGACCCCCCTTGCCCTTTGATTGGTAGTGTTTTTCGGTGAGTAGAGGATACTTCCATTCGTTCTTCACAGTCAAGCTTAACCACATGACTTGTTTTGACAATCAAAACTGAGGAGACAATGCTAGTTCAAAGCAGAAATTTTAAGAGACATTACATGTTTCTTCCTGCTTTCTTGCCCTTTCCCTCAGTCCCAGAATGGCTGCTCCTTCACACTGAGAAAGACTGAGAAGACAAGCGGGGTGTGGTCCCAGCTCACCATTAACATGGAACATGAGTGAGACAAACTACTATGACAGCCCACACACTTTGGGTTTCTCTCAGAGCTAAATAACCTAGCAAAAACTGACTAGTATGATAACAGTTATCAAGAAGTGGAGTGCAACAGTAACAGCAGAAAATATGTGGCACTGGTTTCACGGTCAGATGGAGAGTGTCAAGGAAACTATCATTAGGCTTTGAAAAATCACCACCTATGTTTTACAGTGGTAGATATTTGTTATTTCAGTGAAAAAATTGGGGAACAGAATGTTAATAAGTGTCGGTACAGGTTGCATTTATGAGATTATAGAAGGGCTTCTTTGTAAAAATAGAGGAAAAGAAAAAAATTGGAATTATGAGACATAGAGGGTTGAAAAATGCAACTATTGCTCATATCCAACTACTAACAGATGATCTGGAAAACTGCTTAGAGTAACAATGGTTGAAAAAGACCTGAATTGGGACTCATCCTCAGACAATGACCAAATAAAAGGTGTGTGAAATTATTTTAATGAATTAAAGTGGCTCAATAAATTATTTCAGTTGGGTAAAATACATCAGAGCAAACAGACTAAAGGAAGCTCAAAGTACTGACGATAAATTTTCAAGCCAGGTATCTTAAAGTATTGGTGATAAATTTAGAGACAGAGATACACATCTGTAAGTAATGTGTTATTTTAATATACAATTTACCAGTATAAGAGGTTGAGCTATATCCTTTTTTCTATACTTTTACAAACCACTACATGTGTTTGCCGGTGAACTCCTATGAATCAAGGTGGAGTTTAACGGCTCCCCGTTTTGAATTACATCCCCCTCCCACTAAGCCTTCCTCTGATTCCTTGAGTTTACGTTTATTAAGGAGATTTTCACTCTGCGTCTGACTGTTTCCCTCCTGGAGATGATGAATCCATCGGTGACATACAATTTTCTACTTTTAATCAGATATGCATGAAGATGAAATATAATAAGTATTTCATGAACGAACAACTGAGTGAATTAATACAATAACTGGAAAAAGCAATTTATCTAACAAATTTTACTACTCCCAAATTAGCACTATAAACAGTTTCTAAAACATTAAATTTTGCTTTATTCTCCCACTGTTCTGAAAAACAAAATTGTTGAAGTTGGAGATTTAACCCGTATAATACAAATGTATTACATAAATCTCATAAAAATATAACGTTCTTTACTTATAATCTCAGGAAACTTTAATGGAATTTTATTTGTTATTTCTCATAAAAAGTAAAATTTATAATATAAGTTCTAGACAAAAATCAAGTCAATCACATAGGTTTAAAATTTAAAGTCATTTAGGTAGTTCATAAAATATATTCCCTAAATATCACCCTAAAAAAATGCCTGGATATGTTGCCATGGCTAGAGCCTCATTATTTTAGCAATGTACACAATCCTTTGCTAAGCGTACTATGCTGGTTCAATCTACTCTTAAATTTTTTTTAAGCACATCCTGAAAAAAACTCAAGGAAATTATTTGAAATACATACCTGTCGGCACCAGAGTTTACGAAATATTTGCAGATAGGCCAACACCATAAGACACAGGGGTGCCATGTACGTCACCAGAAAGAAGCAAATGTGATACAACTTGGGGTAAATTTCACCTGGAATGAAAGTCAAAATAATAAAATCTTATAATTCATAGCAATTTTTAAAGGTGACTTTGTCAATGTCTTGTTTCAGAGCATAGATTTACCTTCTATATGATTTCACGGGCACACATACACAAAAACGGGAAAATAATTTACAATATTAATGACTTATATTTACTCAGTATATATGTACTAAATGTGAAATCTTAATTTAATTTGATGTACTCAGAGAGGAATAACAATGAGCTATTTCTTAATTTGTGCTGCCAGAGTCTATCCAGTGAAGTGTTCGTTTACCACAAAGCCCTTCTTTGTTTTGGTTACATGTGGCTAATTTATAAAATTAACTTGTATTGTCCTATACTTGCATTTACAAGAAGAGACATGACTCAATCAAAACCTAATTACTAATGCTTTTGTTAAAATAGCAAGAGAATGTAATCTCAGTAGATTCCTCCTCATTAGAATATAACTTTCCTGAGAAAGAGGAAGCTATTCCCAGATGTGCCTTCAAATGTGGGAAAAAATCAGAGAAATAAATACAGCAAACATTTGATAATATTTTTGTTGAGTTACTAGTTCATATACAAAATAAATTTTTAAGTATGTTGTATGTTTGTATGCATGTACTTTTAGTAAAAACTGAGATTTTTAGGGTTTTTTAAAGTGAGTTTTTTAAGGCAACATGGGTATTTTCTCTTTGATTCCATCTCACTTAGTTCTCATAAACATCTCTAGGATTATAGCTATGTTTTACTTATCATTAGTTATATAAACACAAGTGAAACCTATCACAGATCGCTTTTATTAAAGAGTCAGTTAATCAATTAATGGCATTGTGACTTGACATTACATTTTTGTTGCTTTTCTAAAATATATCCATAACCAACTTTTTAAATGCTTTGAAGGATATTTTCCTTATCCTGATATTTGAATATATTACAGTGATCTAGTCACTTTTACTTGAATGTAAAACAAAAAACAATACATCCCACATGAAATTCATGGATATTAAACACAAAAATTAAACATAATTCTAACTGAAAGCTAACAAAACAAATTTTTTTATTCACTTCTAAAAATTACACAAGTTATTTTGACTTTAATATTGGCAATGGAGTTGGTTCCATACTATTATTGAGGGATAACTCTATAACCTCCATGTATCTCATTATTTTCATTATTTTGGAAAGGGCATATACAAAGAAGCATGCAGATTCAGTTATGCAATCAATTGAGATAAGGGTAATTTATTGTCAGTATCAACTAATAATAATTGTGCTGATCACCATACTAATAACATTTATTGAACATTCATTTAATTCTTCCTGAATATCTTTTAAGCATTTCTTTGAGTTGAATATGCCCCCTTTGATTTCAGAGCCCTGTCTTCTAGAGTCAGATGAGTATAATTTAATATTCTCCTTATTCTTCTTTCTAAAACTCTGTCTTATTTCTCTGATACTGCTTTTCCCCACCATAATCTTCAGAAGGAACAGTTGGGTGTGTGTGTGGCTAGAGTGTCTAACAGTCATTTCTAGCTTCTCTGTGGCCCACGTGGTGGCCACCTAGCTCATCAGTTTTTAACTCCCTCTCAAGTTTATCCTGTAAAACAGGTCAGTTATGTAAAAAGTCATAGAATCCAAACAGCTTTACTGGAGGAATAACAAACAGCCTTTCCCTTTGAAGTGCTACAGCCTGAACTGCATTTGGTGAGCCAATTTCAAAGGCACCAGAGAGTGATTTCTGTGCTTTCCAGGCACCTTAGTGGCTTTGAACTTTTGTTTGTTTTGAAGCCGGTATCACAGGAGCTTCCCACATGAAAATATGGCTTTGAAGCTTGCATACCTGTGAAGCCTCCATATCTGCAGTAGACTAAATTGAGTGAGCGGAGGAAGGTAGTATTTGATAGGGTTTTGTTTCATTTTGTTTTGTTTTAACTGCAGCCATGGATACCATTACTGAGATAACAATTTGAAGTTTTAAACAGAAGGGATGGAAAACTCATTCAGAGGTCAGTATATTTATATAAATAGTTGGAAAATATGTAATTGCTAAACATATATTATGATAATGAACACCCACACAGAAAAGTTGATCAAGCAAAATTATACTTTCAGTCTAGGATAGATTGTTTTAATAAAGAGATCGTTAAGGGTAACATGATAGCCTTAAATTCCTCAGACATAGCATTGAAATTTTAAATTGTATGTGTTGAAAATATCTTTGTAGTCTCTCTGCACTTGATGAGCAATGTATTAAACACATTTTAAAACATTTATATATAACCTCGAATGCAGCTACATAAAATTTGTTCCACTTAAGGATAATCTAAATTAGAAAAAAGCATTTTAAAGACTGACAACCATTAAAACTTGGTGTTTGTACTCAACTGATGAATAGGCATATCTGAATAAATTATTGCATATATATCAAACCAACAAAAAAGGAGCAAATGTGGGTATTTGTTTTTGCTTTGAAACCAGAGATTAAAGGATAATATATATTAGACCTAACTTAATTTCTCTCATATGAGTAAAGGGCCATTTTTGAGCCAATATGGTAATCTAATTATCTAAAAACTGCAAACATTTTCTCCTTTATGGTACACCTATCAGGATTTAATGGAAAAATGAAAATAATTTCCCAAATATTTAATTTGGCCTGCCTTATCAAAGCTTATGGATCCATTAAAGTTTACCTGAATCTTTAATATATTTTATTATATTTTCCCTGATGAATATTTTAACAAATATTCCTATTAATACATAGAGATACATATGTCTATATATTAAAAAATCTCATAAGAGACCAGATGCCATAATGAATTTGGCTGTAAAGAAGAGATCCATTTTTTTTCAGACCCCTAAGGAACAATTTGGCAATAAAATCTAAAAAAGAGAGAGATTCTGAATTCCCATTGTCCAGAAAAATGTTTGACAAATAGTAAATGCTCATTAAACACTAGATAATTGAATAATGAGATAGTCATATTATTGATTGAGTGCAAGAAGAAAGTTTCATTTCTCCCGATAGAATCCACCCTCCTGAACTATGCATTTATAAACCAAGCAATCGAGAAAGTATAAACATAATTCTGGAAGAATTTTTAAATTTTAAAGTGTGAATTGGTGTGACTGAAGCAAACAAGGAAGATATACAAAGAGATATTTTAGGTAATAAAATATATTAGTACATTTTGTTTGTTTTTCAGTGTTAAGTGTGCCTGCCAAAAGGTATGGTTTGTGGTCTTTTTCTTTTTTCCCTGAACAGGCCATAGGCAATGAGGATTACAGCGAGTTCCATAAAATATGTTGTTCTGGTAATATTTTTAGTATGATAGAGTTCTCAGTTATTTTGCACAATGAATGAGATAGCATTTTCCAGATTTTTCCAAATGTGATTTGATAGATATGAATCAGGTGGCCACATTGTTTACTGACTCTTTTCACACTGTAATATTAGTTATAAGACAATTATGATATCACTGTGTTTTTATAAATACATTATTCATTCGATTAAGATAAAGAGAAGACAGTTTACAATCAACTTTAAAACATTGTGCTAAATGGTATTCTGACTTGAAAGATGTTTAAGTTTTAGAGAGCTGATGCTGTAAAATACAAATTCCTATGATATTTTAAGATCATAAGTATCATACTTGATCCAAATTATAACATTTTAAGTTGAACATGCATTTATAAATAGCCTAAATTAACAAAGCTCATGCTATGTAAAAATTACTATAAAGTAAATGTCTAATGAACAAAATAAAGACCTGTTTTGAATTACTTTAAATTCTTCTTTAAAACATTGGAGTAACAATTTTATCTAAGCTAATTTCATAGATTTTATTGTTTGTTTTGAGGGTGATCAAATTCAGTTTGGTAACAATTTTAGCCTTTATAATAATTGTAAGTAATTATGGGCTAATATAAAATGACTTTTAAATTCAACAATAATTGTTTTATTCAACAATATTCAACAATAATTGTTTTTTTTTGGGGGGGGGAATGTACCTGCTAGGGCTAGATAATAAAAATACCCAAGTTTAAAATGAGTTTTATATATTTATTACTCAAAGGTAATTAGACAGTGATGTGGCTATGTACTTAAGCATAGCAACTGTCAAGTTTCCCTAGTTTTGGAAACCTTTTGTAAACGGGAATTAATGTTATTCAGGGCAACATAAGAAAGGAAAAGTTTATAAAAGCTGCCTACAAATTTATAAATGAAACTACTAAAATATTTAATGAAAATATTACTGACACATATGGAATAGTCAGTGGGTGTTTTATCTAATAACCATCTTCATAAACTTAAAGAAACCCAATTTTCGAGTTGAAAGATTAGATTTAAATGTACTTGTTTGCTTCACAATGTTGAGCAAGCAATTTATGGCTCAGTTACATCATGAGTTAACTAATTAATTCTGAATGAGAGATCTTTAGGCTGTTTCCAAATATAACTCCAATGTAAAGCAATTGCGTAAGAGACAAATCACAATCAGTCCCCAACCCCCCTTCTCCGCAAATACAGTTTATTAGTCCACATAACCCTACATTCCTGAAACTGTCAGTTGGGACTCTCTTTCTTCTTCCAGTGATGCTGCCCACTGTATGGGGGGGGGGGGGTTTGTTTGTTTTTTATTTTTTTGTTTTATTTATTTTGTTTTTGCTTCCTGGGACACCCTTTTTCCTCTTCCCTGTCTAATGATTCCCTGCTCACCTTCAATGTTTTGCTGAAATGTTAGCTCTTCGTCAATTCTTGTCCAAATGTTAGAAAAGAAGAGTAAATCTCAGCAACAAAAAGGATATTTAATATTTGGGATAATAGAAAAAGCAAACTGTGAAATTTTAACTATTATAGGACTCTAGAGAATGTGCAAAATATCCTAGTGTCTTTTAAATTTTATTTCACTGTAGTGAAAGTATATGCCTAATTTTTCAGTTACTAAGTTTTTCTCTTTTCAGTGTTTCAGTAAAAATGCCAGGGTAAGAAATGACATAAATTAAAAATGCAAATATTTAAAAATACCATTCATAAGCGATTTTTGGGTACATTGCTAATTTTTAGATACATCTTTCTAATAAGCATAAATGTACAGCTTTCTAATAAACACCTGCTTTCTTAATATTTAAATTTGATAATTATGAGCCATCATTACATACTTATTCAGAAGAGAGCAGATTTTTTTTTCAAATTTCATGCAATAATTTTATAACTTGTGCATGCTATGCTGAAACGCAGGATTATTTTATATTCTGTCACTCGTTGCTGGGTTCAGATTTGTGCCATCACCAGGCATTGATAGAGAAGAATGTCCACTGTCACAGAAAAGCCTCAAAGACTGTCTCTGAGAGTTTTGGATCAAAGGAACATAAGACTTTCAAGCTTTTGCTTGTTTAAATTTAACTACTATACATATCGGATGGAGAAAAAAGGATTCATTATTGATATCATTCTTAAAGTATATAATAGTTATGCCAGTGATAACTTCTACCAATTTAATATGTTATAAACAGAGAAAGCAAATTTAGATAATTTGACTCAGAGAAAAACATCGGTCTCCATACTCAACTCCAGTCATGTTTCCAGGCAGGACAGGGTTTTCAAATGAAAAATTCAGTTGTATTTGAAACCTATTAGGGAACTCGACACTTGAGGCAATGAAATGTTCTACCATCTTGTAAAGTGCGAATCATTCCAGAACCCACACTAGGATTCATATACATAAGTCTTCTTCGTTTTAGACAGTTTAAGAAAAACTAACATAATCAGATCTCAATTATGGAATAAACCCCTCCTTTCATTTCTTATCTGAAAACTAGATAATAATACGCAGCATTTCTAAAGAACGAACATAGGCAGAGTTATTCTGTGAAACTACTTTGGGTTTCAACTTGGTCTGCATGCTCTTACAAACCTATACTAGCAAATGCCAACAAAATATACAAGGCCAGGTTTACAATGGCTATGAAATGACATTTTTTGGTTTGTGGCTGTAATAGCAATGGCAGCTTGTGGGCCATGATGCACTTACCTCCCCAGTGCTCATCGCACACGGTGAAGAGGATGGTTTTATTGGCTATGGAGGGGAATGTGGCGCTGCATTCCATGACGATGGCCTGAGGAATCATTATAATGCAAGAGACAATCCAGATGATGACAATGCTGTTTCGGGCCCGCTTGGCTGTGCTCTTAAACATCAAAGGGTGACAGATGGCATACCATCGATCCAGGGCAATGCAGCTCAGTGTGAGGACAGACACGGACACTGACACAGTCTAGGGAAAAGGAGACAGTCAAAGATAAGTGCCTGCTGTTTAATGGATCACTCTTAATGTTGTTACTTTATTAGAAAGGTAGTCACAACAAATAACTGTATATAACTTGCCATAAAACATTTCACGCAGTGCTTTCCAATCAGAAAAAGCTCTGTCAAATTAATATTTAAAATGTATTAAGAAAAAAAACACATTTCTTCTTAAATATGAAAAAGGGACTATGAAAATATTGTAAACTTTTTTTATGTCAAATGTTTTCATTTGTAATCTGGTAGTCATGAATGATTACTATTCTTTTTTTTTTATTTACATAATAAAATACATGATTTTTGATTCTACTCTCACACATCCCAAAGGGTGAGAATTGCGGTGGAGGCTCGAGAGGGTGGGCTGGGTGCCCACAGGCACTGGCACCAGAGGGACATTGAAACGGCCAGTTAGCTCCCCCCGAGAAGAACGGGGTCTGAATCATAAACAGGAACCCCTAAACTACAGCAGCTAAAGCCGAGAAAATACAGACAAAACGCAACCCCAAAAAGCTTAGGGGCGCTCTCTGCCAGAGACAGGTGGCTGGGGATGCAAAAAGACATTTAAAGGGCAAACGCAAAAGTTGCAGTGGCAGCCACCCTCCTTGATCGATGATTACTATTCTTGAAACTTTTCCACTGATAGAAGAAATCATATCCTCAACTGAAAAAAATAAAATATATATTTTTAGTCTGAACTGAAAAATTCTCACTTATAAAGAATAATATGATGTGTCTTTCTGCTAAACTATCATATGGGAATTTGATTGCAATTGCATTTAATTGGCATGTTTAAATTATGGCTATTTCATTTCATATTTTCAAAAAAAAAGAACATTTTTTGTATATCTGTTCACTTCCAACATGTTGCAACCAAAGAAAGACATTAACTATGGTAAAAGAAAATTCTTTATATGGATCTTCATACCATAGTTTGTCATTGCAGGTATGAGCAACTTGCTTCTAAAATCCAAATAAATTTCCCTAGTCAAGATTTCTATAATTAATAACACCATAAATGATATTTTAACTTGGATTTAAGGAAATACCAAAGAAACATGTTTAGCATACCTACCCCCACACAATCAGTTTATGCAATTATAGTTAATTTATTCTCCTATACTGGATGAACCACTGATTCTGATATCACTCTCAAAATCCCATCTTTAAAACAAAACCTTGTTCTCTTTTCTGTTATTTTTATTACTTTTTTTATTGTCAGTATTTATAGTACAATTATTATGCTTAGTTAATTTATTCATTATCTGTTTTTCCTATCAGAAAAATCTCCAGAGCAAAAAAATTGCTACTGTATTTTTTCCCCTCCACTTCCAGGTCCTCATTATTGGGCACAGTGTTATATGTTCTTAATAAATATTATTTTGCATTAATAAATAGTTATAAGCCTCAGTTTAAGGTAATACAATAGATGCTGTCCAGTCACCTTCCTCTTTTTTTCTTTCCTAGTTGTACTGATCCCACAATGTGTAGAAGGTCCGGTATCTCTGCTTCCTACATCAGGACCTTCCTTATCGATGCATTGACTATAAGAACACCAGAGTGAAAGGGATCTGAGATGCAAGCACAGCACAGGAGGAAGGGCTCTGGGCCAGGCATCAGGGTAAGTGATCCGATGTGTGTTCTCGCTCACTCTCCCACCAGCTAGCTGTGCAATATTGGGTCATTCACATTATTTTAGGCTTCATGTGTATGTGTTTTCATTTTTTTTTTCTGCTAAGTGAGTGAAATTGAAAGGACTCTGCTTTTCTCTGAGAAAGGCAGCAACAATGCAATAAGATATTCTAGGCATGAATCCCATCTCACTTGATAAATGTGTGATTTTGGTAAGGTACTTAACTTTTCTATGCCTCAGTTTTCTCATCTGTGAAATTGCCTGCTAACAGTAGGGAGAATCAATTGAGATGTGAAATGCCTAGTTTTGGGCTGGCATATAAATGCTGTATGTTTGTTGTTACTTATTATAATTATGGCAATGATAATAAGGATTAAACCATCAGGCTTTCTCTTTCTTTCTCAAGCTTGGAGTTCTAGCTTTTAATTGGGACAGTTCACATTTCAGTGCAGAACAGTCATAGAAATTACAAGTAAAGTTTAAACTACGTTAAATTCTTAGAGGTTAATTCCATTTTAAGTATAATCTTCAAGGGCTGCACTCAGTCAGAATAGGCTTAGACTGGTTGATGACTCACTCCTGGGAATTCCTTGGTGCCACTTTAGAGTGCATTCAAATCTCTTTCCCAAACCAATCTCCTTCTCTTCTCAACCTCCATTATTTCCCTGCCAATATGTCAAGCATGGAAGGCCCCTCCATGTTGTTGCTAACTTGGGGGTAGAATTGTTAACAGTCTAGATCTGCACAGTGGACCTTTCATAGCTGCTGGACCACATTTTATATTTAACCAATCAAAACATTATAAGTATAAAATGTTCAACACGGCTTAGTGATTTATTATTCATGAATTCTAATCAATGTGGTGAATTAGACATAGTATGGTTCAAACTACAAAGCCATTCTAGGACTTCCCTGGAGTATTAGATGGTCATAATCAATTCAAAAAAGTTCACTTGAAAGACTGTCATCCACTGCCAATGGTTAGCCAAAGTGCAGCACCTTCTCTGTCATGTGGCAATGTGAGCGACTATGCTGGTATGGCTGACCCATCAATAGAATCCACTAAATGAGCCCTTGGCAATCAGTGATTTAATATTTACTGTTTGAGGACTATATTTATTGTGTAATACACACTAGCATACAATTTACATGATTTTCTTGGGGGGATATAAAATTGCATCTCATAGTGATTACAATTGAGAGTTTTGTTGCTGCTTTTTACACCTAGTAGTGTACTTGTGGGTGAAGTTTTCAGTTAGATTTTGATATTACTCAAATCAACCAGATAGTTAATCATTTGAAAAATGAATCTAGTGGGGATTATGGAATGTTGTGAATGAAGTGAAGTGAGACGATGTGAATTTCTTTTGTTATCAGTGCACCCTGTGGTCAGGGTAATGGTGGAGATTTTATTTGGTAGAGAATGAGTCTGTTTTATATTTGCATATAGAAATTACAAAAGGATCTCAGAGACCCATGACAAGTAGAAGTGGAAATTTTGTCATATCACAGATTTGGATGATAGGCACTAAGTTTGGAAGGTGAGAATGTATGACTGAGAGTGAAGGAGTCTGTCCAACCCCTAAGCATCCACCATCCACAGCTCAGTTGGCTTTTGCTTTTCTTTTCCTGGCATTTCCTGTGCAGAGCCTTTGTTGCAGTTTTTAAAAACTCACTTTGAGAAAGGAGCCAACTTCTCCTGTCAGTGTGAGAAGAATAATGACATAGAATTTTCAAAAAGTTCATTATAATTGTTCAGCAAACAGCCCAATATATGTTAATGGTCTTGAACTTGTGGAATTAATTATTTGTCAAAGTGTTATAGAAATCACTCATAAATCTAAAGATTGTATTGTATTATATTTTGAACAAAAAGAACCTATAAATTATAGAAAATTAGCAAGTGTCCAAAGAATCTTAAATGCATTAGACATTTAGTTTATAATTACCTGTAAATAAGGAATCACCTTGCAGAGGGACTGTCCAAAAAACCAGGTCTCAGTGATGTCCACAACCAGTGTGGCTGGAAGGCAGGTGATGGTCACAAGCACGTCAGCCAGAGAAAGGTTGACTATGAAGTAGTTGGTCACTGTCCTCATGTGGTGGTTCTTCCACACTGCCACACAGACTAATTTGCGAAGAAAGAGGAATAGTAACTATTACAGACTGAATGTTTGTGTCTTCCTGAAATTATTTACATCCTAACCCTCAACTAGGATTTTCCTTCAAAGGTACATCGATGAAAGACAAGAACAGGACAACGCTCCTCTCAGCATCACAAACTGTGCACCTGTTTCTGGAGCAGCTGCTGAGAGCCAACGCCGCCCTCCTGTGCTGCCTCTTTGGGCTGCTGCACAACCTCCAGCTGCATGGCTCCACCACACGCAGGACCGCCTACTACCTGGCCCTGTGTCTAGCACCCGGCATTCTCTGTCTGCCCATGGCCTGCGGCTCCAATAGAGAAACTGACCTGACAAAAAAGATTGCTCTCCTACAGTTTCTATTGATAACAGCATGAAGAGCTTTGGGGAAGACATCATCTCATCTGTGGGGAAAGCCCCACTCGTCATGGCAACAGCGGGGAGGCTGCATGTGCCCTGCCTGAGGAAACTGGCCCTGGGAAGACATACAAGGCAAGGCTGCCCAGCGTCAAGGCTCGGGGTCAGGGAAAGCACCCAGATGGCTCCCCTAGGGGCCTAGAGCTCACCCCAAGTTCAGTGACCCCCACGTGCTCCTTTTTCCGAAGACTGCTGCACAGGGCACAGAGGGTCCCTCTGTTCCGGGAATGCAGCGAGGATGACATCAGGCCTCTGTGCACATCCTAACTGCACGAGGGGTCAGTATCCTAAATCACTGAAGCTTATTGTGTTTAAATAAATAAAATTTAAAAATAAAGACCCAAATCTGCCAGCACCTTGATCTTTGACTCTTCAGCCTCCAGAACTTTGAGAAATAAATTTATGTTGTTTGTAAGCCAAACAGGTTATGGTATTCTGTGATAGTAGCCCACACAGAATAAGACAGGAAACCAAGCAAACAAAAAAAAAAGTAGGTACTGATGAGGAAACACTGTCAAGCTAATGAATGCTTCTATAAAGTCCATTAATATTGAAGGGGAAAGATAATTTAAGGTCATGTTGTGTTTTCACTCAATTGGTCAGCCTGTATGAATGCTGAATATATGTTTAAAATCAGTTCATTTGCCCTGCAAGACATTTCCCGACAGAGCATAATGCTGTGTTTACTTTCACTTGAATTTGAATTGTGATCCCCAGAAGTTAAACAACAATCTTCGACTCTTCTTTTTGTTTCTTCAGCATTCAACATGTGGTAGATACTCAAGAAATATTTACAGAATTGAGATGAATTAGGAGGTAGCTATTTTCAGTGAACCGTAGTGTTTGCCTCATCCATGCCATTTACCCTTATGTGATCTCAGTCTCTGCATTTGAAACTTGAGTAGATGAAGAGGCTTAAAAGACAAAAGTATACAATTATTCAGCTCCTGTTATTGCCAAATACTGAGCTAGATGTTTCATATACTTCGGTCATTTAATTTGGATAGCAATCCGAAGGGAAGACATCATTACCACCACAAGGTAATGGAGACACAGGAAATTAATGGAATTTGTCTAAGGACAAAGGGAATTAAACACCAAGTGAAGAGCTGGTCTTTCACTACACTGGTTGTCTTCTTTTGTGAAAATAAAGGAGTTAAAACAAAGCGCATATTCTAGAAATGCAATCCTCTTTTTATTACTCTTGATGTCCTCTAAGCATCACCTTAAATCAAACATACTTTTCAACACTTCTGCAGCTGATTCTTCCTCACTGTTTTTCCCTATATCCTTCTATTTAAGAGATATATTATCTCACTGAGTTTCTCTTTATGGAAGGAACACCCTGTCCTTGATTCTGTTCCCTCCCTCTGTCTGGTGTGTCTAAAGGTTACATAATTACTGGCTTCAGAATTATATAGGTGTAAGCATTGCTACCTCATGTATTGATGGTTTGCTTCATTGAAAGGAGCGGCAAATTTGCCTGGGGTATCATTAACCTGCCAGAGCTGTCTCTCATTTGTCCAAATGATGCAGTGATGAGTAACCTTATACAGTGAAAAAATAAAAGCACGTTTTCCTAAATTTAAGTCATTGAATGAGGGTATCTTTTTGATAATTATGTTTCATTTATTCAGAGTTTCATATACTAAAAATGCTTTTACTAGCTCTTGAAGCTGAAATTACCCTTCAGTCACCAACAGATGCTAACTTAATAAAATACCTCAATTTCTGAGGATTTAATTTTGAAAAACTTCACATCTGTATCTAACTCCAACACCCTGGGTGAGCTTTATTAGAGTGAACTGTACTTTTTATTATCTGAAAATGATGCTGCAGCATGATTTATTTCTCAGAAACACTTGACACAGACCCACATTCACACACACTCTCATGCACAAACCCATTCTAGAAGGTGACTAATACATTAGTGTGGGTTGTTATGAGAAAATTGACAAAAGCATCATACTTCTGACACTTGGTCAATAAATGGTCCAAATGGTACAATTTGAAACTGGAAAACAAAACCAAAACTGAAAAAATAAAAGCAGTTCTAGTTTGTCTTCTAATTTTCCACATTTCAGAGGTGAGAAATGGCAGTGATAGAAAGATAATGTTAATGTGTTCCGTTTAACTAGTATGAAAGCAAGTATTTTTTTTCCAACCAATATTTTTATACTACTTACTAGCTGCCATGCACTGTTCTAAGCAATTTAAGTTATGAACTAGTTTGTGAAGTGATAACTATTAATATTCATATTTACAAGAATATTAAACTAAGTGGGAAACTAAGGTTAGAGAGGTTATGGAACCTATGTAAGGACAAATAGCTAGTTAAGGGCTAGAGCTTAGATTGAAATCTTATGCACCACGCTATGCCATTACATTATGCTTTTTATTGAAGCAGGAGATGAAAGGGAAGCTGCCAACATTGATTTGACAGGATTCTAACAGAAGTTTATAGAATTTTAGAGTTGGAGATCATTCAGTCTAGCTTGCCATCTTATGCATAAATCACCTCAGTAACATCCCTAGTCTATCCTGCTTGAACATTTTTAATAGCAGAGCATTCATGACTTACTAAAGATGTTGAGTTCATTTTGTGGTACCTTTAACTACTAGCAAGTTCTTATTTATGTTGAGGTGATGTCTTCTTTCATTTTCTTTCTGCTTATGGTTTTAAATTTTTCTAGGAACTGAAGGAATAAACCTTATCGTTTTTTCTACATTATAACCAATATTAGTTTCCTAGAGCTACTGTAACAGAATACAACAAATTGGGTGTTTTAAACCAACATAAATTTATTGTCTCAGCTCTGGAAGCTAGAAGTCCAAAATCAAGGAGTCAGCAGGTCCATGCTCCCTCCCTCAGAAACCTGTAGAAAAACACTTCTTCGACTGTCCCCTGGCCTCTGGTGGTTTGCTGGCAATCTTTTGCATTTCTTGGCATGCAACTACCTCACTCCAATCTCTACCATCATCATCACACAGCATTCTTCTGTGTCTCCATTCTCGCATGGCTGTCCTCTTAGAAGGAACCCAGTCCTACTGGATCAGGGGCTAACTCTGTTCTGGTATGATTTTATGTTAACTTATTACATCTGCAATGACTCTATTTCCAAATAAGGTCACATTCTTAGGTATGGACTGTTAACACTTCAAAATCTTCTCTTGGGGAGGATATAGTTCAACTCATAATTGTCTGTCTGCTGGTCCCCCAAAATTTGCTTTTTCCTTATGCAAAATACATTCATTTCATCTCAATAATCTCCAAATTCTTAACCCATTTTAACATCAACTCCAAATCCAAAATTTCACTTAAATATTACCTAAGTCAAGAATAGGTGAAATTGACTCTGTTCTCCAAGCCCAGCAGGGTGGTGTCCCTGTCTCTGGAGCCTGTAGAAATGTCCTTTTTTGCCTCTTCTACGCTTCTGGTGGTTTGCCAGCAATCTTTGGTATTCCTTGGCTTGCAATCTCTGCCTTCATGATCACATGATATTCTTCTGTGTTTCTATCTTCACATAATCATCCTGGATTAGAAGCCTAACCTACTTCAGTATAACTTCAAATTAACTAATTATGTTTACAATGACCCTATTTGCAAATAAGGATATATTCTGAGGTCCTAGGGGTTAAAACTTAATCTTTTCTTTTTGTAGGGATATAATTCAATGTATAACAGTAGTTGTTCAAATATTTAAAGGTCATGCCAATAATCATACCTCAAGCCTTTGCTTACCCAGGTTAAGTATCTCCCAAACTATCATGTGCAACTATAGATTTTCCATCCCACCCACATCACCCTGATACCTTTATCCTGAACTTTCTCAAGACTTTATCAGTAATGGCTCAAAATGAGCTATCTGTAACTGCACACATGTTTCCAAGTGTGATCTAACCAGGGCAGCAAGGAACAGGATAATTGCTTTGGTCAATATCGCTCTATGTAGACAGCCTGAGATGGTGTTATCTTCTCTAAAAGCCAGGTCATATTTTTTGAGATTATTTATGTGTACAATTACTAGAAATTGGTTTTCTGTATAGATGTTTCTTTACTTTTGAATCTTGGGGAGAAAAATGAAAAAATCTATAAAAATATTATCTGCACACTTGAAGAAAATTGAATTAGAACTTTGTTAGATCACTGTACTGTGCCATTTTAAGATATCTTAAGTGTGCTCTTCACATTATGTACATTTAAATATTAAAGACTATGGCCATGCCTATTTCCTATGGCATTACTTCTTTGGTCTAAATCTCACCAGACCCTTTATATATAATAACTGGATTTTCCCTCTTATCACTTTGAAAATTCTATGAGTGCATATCTCAAAATGAGCTGTTGAGAACTGCACAGAGATCTTCAGGTACATATTTTCTATATTTGTGTTGAACAAATATCTGTTTGTTCAATTCATTAACCCATTCAAAGTATTAAAGGTATAAGGTTAACACTGCCTTCTCTTGACAGCATATTAAATTTATATAGTGTGAAATGCACAATCTTTTCCAAAATTTTCAGTTTGGACTTTATATTTTTCTGCAGTTTAATATCCTTTGTTTTTCTCCCCATTATCTATGTTTTAAATCTCCTGCCTCTAATTTTCTTTTTATTCTTGCTGCAAGTATCCAGTCAGATTGTGGTAATTATTAACTAGACTACTGCAATAACCTCCTAATAGTTCACCTTTCACCCTGCCTATCTTTATTTCTATCCATTTTATTCCTTGATAGCATTCACTCCAGGTACAATAACTTACTCATTTCAACAAGAGTTCTCCTTTTCTTCCTCATTAGGTCAAAGAAAACCAGATAATCATTCTTCCATTAAGTTCTCATTGAACTTGCCCCCTGCATCTTGCAATGTTGCCCATAAATTACTAAGAGCTACAATAGAAGTTCGATATCTCACTTTGTATCAAACATATTCTCTGCCAAGGACATTGCAAATGTTATTGCTCTGTTTGTAAATGACCACACTCATTTCAACCTTCTTTTCAACTAATGAAATTCTACCAAAACCATCCAAAAACCAATAAAACAAATAAAAAAGCTTGTTTCACAAAATCTCTCAATTAGCCTAACACAATATGACAATTTTCTTTTTTAAAACCCTACTGCATGTTGTGTCTTTTCTGGTCAGGAATCACAATCTAAAATTATAATGAGTTATTATAGGTATTTGTATTTATTTTTTTTCTGTATTTTCCTACTGGAACAAAGGCTCAATATGATTTTGAGCTGGTCTCTCTCTTTCTTTTACACTCTTGGTTTCAATAGCTTGCCCCCCAACACAAACACTGCCTAGAACATACTTTGCAATGAAAATATTGATGGCATTGATTTGTTCATAAACTTACAGAGCATTGCTGCCATTGGTATGGTACATTTACCTGTGAGCTTCTTTAAAAGGAGAGAGAGAAGCCCCACTGGCTGAATAAAGCCTTTATTTTCTTTGTTCTTCTTTGAGTAAAGTCTGACAAATGGCAGAAAACCTAGCTGCTTGTCAATTATTCTCTTGGCTCACAGTTCTTCATATGCTACGTTCTGATGAGCTGTGGTAGGTCCCAAGACATGAACTTGGTGCTATTTCTGAAATCAGTTCTCTGAATGATTATGATGTACCAATATTAAAGTCCATCTGTGGTGAATTTGAACTTAAGAGTCGGCACTTAAATGTCATTAACTAGGAACAAGGGAGCAATACTTGAGAATATAGGGGTAGAGGGACATAACTGAAGGTAAGAACGAAGTCAATGAAACTCCAGCTCTAACACAAATTTTAATGAAACAGAGATTTTTGAGGCAGAGGTGCCAAGAAGGTAAAAATCTGTTTATTGTTTCTCTTTCACATCCCTCATTTGGTTTACATTCTCTCTTTCTATAAAAATCTGAAGATATGTATCTCCTGTCTCTTCTCCACAGGACCGACAGATGGAAAGTGGTTCAGAAAGTGTAGCTTGTGATATCTTTAGAAATAACCTTATCTATTTTCCTGTTATTTTGTGGGCAAAGGTTTAACTGACTTTCAAAGGGGAAAAGGAAGTATTAGTTTAAAAATACCTCTGTCATTTTACTCTGCACTTAAACATTTTTTTTTGTTTTAATATTTATCAGACCCACATATGGAAAAAGTTCCTTTCTATTGAAAATTGATACTAGTACTAGGAAAATTTTAATCTAACACTATACAAGGTGACATACTGTTAATCTGTTGGTGATATGACAATTAAAAACATGTAAACTGCACAGGTGATATTGAATCTCTTATTAAATAGATCCTTATATTTTGAAATATCAAGTAATAATCAAGTTTATATCAAGAAGTAATGATGCATGGTGTACTGTGTTACTGAGCACCTTGAAAAGATATGTACTAAATATATGAATTTTAAGTATTTTCAAATTTATTAAATTTTCGTGACATGAAAACAAGGTGTAGATGTTATACTAAGTGAAATAAGCCAGACACAAAAGGACAATGATGTTATAATTCTACTTATGTTAAATACTGAGTCAAATTCATTAAGATATAGCCAGGGGATGAGAGGAGAGGAGGATACTGTGCTATTTTTTAAGGAGATCACAGTTGCAGTTTTACAAAGTGGAAAATGTTGTGGAGGTATATAATGCTGAAGGTTGTCCAACAATGTGAATGTAATTAATGCCACTGAACTGTAGACTTAAAATTTGCTAAAATGATAAATTTTAAGTTACGTATATTTTGTCACAATTAAAAAAATCAATTTCAATGCAGAAGGGGGCTAAACAATGGAAAATAAAATTTTGAAACATAACAATGGCTCTCAGTAATCTTAAGTACTGAATGGAAATGCCATGGAGCAACCTTAATTACTTATGAAGTTTTAAAATTCACAAACTGCAAAAATAAAGAAAATACAATTACTAAAAATACTGTAGTTCTGCAATATTAATGGCAGTGTTATAGAAAGTAACTACATGATTTTTATACATAATTTTAATTATTCATTTGTAAAACCAAAATATTTATATTAGGTTATGGTATTATATTTAAGATATGCTAATAAAAGATTGTGCATTTTTAAAAATTTGATTTACAAATCTATGTATATAGGTTTGTAAGATAATTCCTTGATTGTTATGTTATATTACACACATATGAAATTATAAATAAACAGGTCAGGAAACATCTTTAGAAAAATACTGTAGTTCCACCCTTTGCCACAAAGTGTCAGTAAAAGCCTTTAAAACTGCTGAACCTGCCAGTATAGGGATGAGTTCTAAACATCAAATTAATATTCTTTACAATGTGTAAGTGAATATATTTTTTCAAGTGTGATTTTCTAGACCAAAAATACATTTTAAAAATGATAAAACAGGCACCACTTTCTTAATTAAATACAAATGAATTAGTTAAGGTGAAATAAAATAATTTTTCTAAATGAAAAGCAACACATAGAACAATTGAATATATGTGGAAAAGAGCATATATTTAACTCCCATAAGAAAGCATGTACAAATGAAGTCATCCAGAATCACTTCAGAATATAGGTTTAAGAAGTGGGGAAGTTGACTAATAGTCTTTAAAAGGTATTACAAACTCTGCATGACATCTTAAGGTGTTTTTTCTTCTCTTTTTCTCACCTTCTGTGCATCCCACCATTCTGGCACTGGCCCTCCTACCTATTTTTAGTATTGCTTCCTTCTCTTCCTGGGCCAATATGCCAATATGCCAAGCTCAGTCTCCCATTCTCCACCTCCGCACCTTGGCAGGGAAGTCTATAAATCTCTCTGTACTCAGAAAAACAGCAGGCAAATGTGCCACTACTTTTTTTTTTACAAGTCTGACAGATAGGACATTGCCAAGAACCACATCTGTAGTGTGAAATGTGCCACCCAAAAGGTTATCTAATGTTAACAGAAAGCAAACTTTTAAGAAAGTTACTATACATGCGCATACAGCAACATGTCTAAAGTGTATTTCAGTTTTTATTTCCTCAAGAAAATATAAAAGTCTTTGATTTGACAAATATGTTTTCATCGGCACCTGCTCATTACATTACCGCGGGCAGGAATTCTTCTAGAGACTAACTGATGTCACTGTGGTGTTCATATCAGCGAGGCAGTGTGGGGAATAATTACGGCACCACAATTAACAATTCATCTGGAAAGGGATTTACAAAAACAGTCGTCACACACACAGATGGACAGAGAGAAACTGTGCATGGAAGAATGTTATAAAATGGAAACACAAAGAAGATAATTATAGAAATCAAGTCCAAAAAAATTCTTCCGAGAGGAAAAACAAAGTGAGGGGAGCTGGAAACTGGGTGTGACTTTTCACCTGTGTGGCGTGATTCCTCGGAGGGAGGGGCTTGGCCTCCGTGGCGCCGCGGCTGCTGCACAGAAGGAGCTGTTCAAGACCCAAGCAGTGCTATTAAGAATATGCACTCCTAGTTAAGGCTGCTCTGTGGAGAAGTTTAGGGGAGTGGGAAGCTCCATGGTCCTAGAATCTGCAATTCCATTGATGGCTACATCTAGTATCTGTAATTGCACTTCCATAGAATTTGTTTACGGAGAAATACTAACTTCCTGGTTACCCATGTCTTTGTCCTCTTTATAGGTTAGGTCACTAAAGGTGCTTGTTCCTAGTGCAGCCTCTCAGAATTGCATCTGGATGTCTATGTTGTACTCAGAGATCAGAGACAATATGGTCAGTCCTTGTCCTTGGCCCCTTTGCACCAATTAACACTCACAAACAACCTCTCCTTCCCATGTCATTTGACTTCTGTTTATCTTCCTGCCTGAGATCTCCATATCGTTATATAATTTTAATTGCTGTATAGTATTTCAATGTGTGATTACATTACCGTTTATCCACTCTACCATTGATGGGCATTTCAGTTGGTTCTAATTCAGGACTATCATAGGCACGGCTGTTAAAATTCTTGTCCATGCTTTTTGGCAGGCATATGTGTAGGTTTCTGTTCATTACATACAGTGAAATTGCTGTCACAGAGTGTGTATGTGACCACACATCCTACAAAATTGCCAAAGAGTTCCAAAATGCTGTTGCAGTATCAGTTTTTACTCTCACGTGCAAAGGTACGTACCTCAGTCACCATATTTTTTGCCAGCACTACTGTCAGTCTTCTTCATGTTAGATTCAAGTTTAACATTTTTATGTTTATTGGCTATTTGGAAATGGAAGAGAACAATACTCTCCAGGACATTTGTTATTTTAAAGAATCTTATGAAAATTTTTATGGGGCATGTTGATGGCTACTGTAGGTATGATTTCTTTTAAAATTAACATGATGTTTCCCTAATTTAAATCTGTACTTGTTTTACAACTTGTTAGCCGTCAAATTGTTCCAGCCATTTCTCTCCCCTCTTCCTATCAGTTTGTCAACTTTTATTTTTTATCACCTAATATAGTTTATTTTTCCTACAACTATGTCATTTTAAAGAACCTATATTTTATTTTCTAAAGGCAGGGCCTCTATTTTGAATATAGTAGATGTACAATAAATGTTTGCTAAGTGATTGCTTGACTGCAAAAATTTACATGATTCCGATTTTGTTTTTTACATTAGGGAATTTATATGACTATTTAATCTGGAAAGAAAAAAAGAATTCAATATATGTAAATCATAGTACCTTTTTCCAGTGTGGCACTTTGTCAGCCTGTTGACATACATCCCTGATATAGTTAGTGTCTAAGAGTGTCTTGAATGAGACTGGAAACCACTGAACGACCTTTTAGATAGCAGAATGGACCACATTATATGTGTTTGCACCTACGCCAGAAACTGAAGGGAAACCTTTCTCCTGGGGCATAGGTACATTATAATTATGAAACTTCCATCTCTGCTACTAACCATATTGATTTCTATTTTATAGTAATTCACATTTAGTGGACATAAGTGAATCTGCTACTTCCTTAACTTTACTAAAAAATTTTAAATTATATTTCACTTGCTAGCTCTGAATATAGTTGCAATAACTGAGTGACGGGGAGGAAAGATTATTTGTATCTTTCCCAAATATTGCTAATTTTAGGCTGCCCAGATTTATGACATTAAATAGTGTTTAATAATGTTGTATGATAACTCTTTTTTTTAAAACTGGCTAATTAATTTTTTTAAATGCACCTTTGTCTTCCATGTGGCCATATAAAATGTATCTTACTGTTCTTAACTCCTAAAACACACAATTCTTCAAATCACTGCTAAAAGTTTGGAGTGGTATAAAAATATTTTTTTCTGAAAGGAAAAAAGAGAGAGCCTAGTTTTTAAATGATTATACCACTTGTATATAAATATTCTCTTCAAACAAAAGGTAAAGATAATATATTTTGGATTTTAAAACCTAATTAAAATTCCAGCTTCAATATCTTTTAACATTGAGAAAGTTACTTAATTTCCCTGTGTTTCAGTTTTGACATATATCAGATTAAGACACCTGTACCTATGTCTTCGAATTGCTTTAATGAACATAAAAGTACTTGATACAGAGCTTGCAACATGAATCCACTAAAAATTATATTTTTCAACAGAGTGAAACTTAGGAAGATTCTTCACAAGTTATCTCTGCCATCCAAAAACAAAGGCACCTAACACTGGCTATTTTTAAAATTTCATTAGAGATCCTGATCTTTATTTGATAAGCTAAAATTTGACTTGTAATCAGTGATCAATAAACATTTCAGTTTTAGGGTTCACACTGAGTAAGGAAAGGTAACATCCTTTTAGACAGCATGTCAGAGAAAATGAGATTTTTAAATTTCAAATCTATGCAAGGAGAGAAGACAAAAAATGAATGTCCACCTGGCTCTTCTGGACAACAAGAGCAATGCATAAATGGCCACAGCTGTTCAAAATTCACACCCCATGGATTCAGTAAGAACTCCCAAGGAAATAGAAATTGCATGGTGCATTTTAATAAGTGAATATGTAAAGATTGTATTAATTAATTGCTCATTTGACTAAGTAATATTCATACCCCAGTGAATGGGTATGAAAGTGAATTACATGCAAATGAATGTTAATAGTTGCACATTGACAAAGAGAGGATGCTTTTTGAAACAACTATTAGTATTGTTAAGCTTTTAATTATATGCTGAGGCCAATGTTTGTTAGAATAGATGTCAGGAATAAAAAAGAAAATAATTTGATATACAAAATTGTGTTTAGGAAAATGGGTTAGGACACATCTGTTCCATGGAAGATGTTAGACAATTAACAGAGATGGAGAAATTAATCATAGTAGGAGGAGCCAGGTGGAGGTGAGAAGATTATGACTTTTATTTTGGACATTTAAATATGATGTGCTTAAGTAACATACATTAGGAAATGTGCTGTGGTGCACTGAAATTTAGAGCAACAACAACACAATGTATGACAGAACATTTATTAAAAGGAAGGCTTGTCAAATAGCCCATGTTAGCTTTTCTTTAATTTGTCATTTCACCATTGTCTTGACAATCTATTCCCTTTAATGGCTGAATTCATTGCTTTTCATTCTTTTCTTTTCATATTTTTTGGTTAAATAATACTTTATAATAGCTGAACCTTCCATATTAGAGTCATACATTTCTAATTTGAAAAGACACAAATAGACTTATTTTGGTTGAAAAATACTTGCTTTTACAAATCTTTTCTTCCTTTCCTTTAAAAAACACAAGTACCATAGTTTAAATTAGAAATGAACCCTGACACTTTTAGTTGTTAAAGTAGGTGTTCCTTTTAATTCTGTTCTCCATTAAAGCACACACACACAAAGATCCCCTGTATAATTTTATATAGATATTTACTCTTGCTTCTCTTCTTAAAAGGGAATATTTGTTCCATACAGGTCTAATTTTGCTCCAGTAATTTTAAAAAAGTAATGAAAATTGATGCTGAAATTTTTGCTGGTCAAAGATTAAAAATACTCAGAATATCCAAGTCTGTGTTTATTATTTAAAAAAAATAGAAATTGTGATCTATAAATTTTATGCACTTTTGCTTAGTTATTAAAATATGTGTAGATGACTAGCATAAGTAGGATATTGATTGGACCATATTTTTCAGAGGGAAAAAAATGTGCCTTTTTCTTGGTGCTTACTCATACCATATCTCTGAATGACACCTTAGTCTGGAAGAGGCATGGGAAATAGCCAAAGGCATAGGGGTTATGGGAAGTAGCGATTACCTGGGCTAATCATGGAATATTTTAAATTACCTAATCTTTCTCACTGAGTCACAACACTCAATAAAAGATTTTGTACACTCAGTAAAAGAGGTGAAGTAAGTTCTCTATCATTCCAGGCATGAAAGTTGAAGGTGGGGTAAGGGTTGAGTATGGCTCGATATCAGGAAAGTATAGGGGCTAATATGTGGACTGGGCCTTGGTTCTAGAAATGAACTAGAAGAGAAGTCTTTGAATTGTCTCCTTGGGTAATGACATTACGATTGCTGATCCACACTTGAGTTTTTTTGCCTGAATTCTTATTCATTAATTCTTTTTTTCAGCATGTATTTATTCAAGATAATATTTAAGTTTTCAATAATAACTTAGACATTATAACATATGATTGTTCATTTTGTGAAAAACAGGAAACTAGGTACTGTGGTTTGGATTTTAAAAATCTGTTCCCCACTATTCATATATCCATTAATGTGAAGTAGAAATTTATATAATAACTGATATGTACTATTATGCTATGCATCACTTTGCTAGGTGATGATGAAATATATTCTGACACCATCTCTTTAATATTCCCCGCTCCACACCTGTGGACATAAATCCAGAAAAAGTAATGTCATATCTATAACTCATCTTTTGGTAAATTTATATTATACACTTTAAAATACACTTTCATTTATTTAAATTGATTTCATTTACATTCATGCATAAACTCTTTTTTATTCATATTATACATTTTGAAGAAACTCTTGGCATTTCTGGATTAAGGAATTACTGCTATTGGTCTATAAACTGTACTTTGAGTAATGTGGTTCTTAGGACCCTGTCTTCTCAACCTCTTTATTATTACCTTGTTATTATGAGTATTACTAGAAATATTAATGCAAAGAGTACCCATAAAAACAAACTATTAAGTTTATAGTTAGTGGTCAAATTTTAGTAGTTTATTATATCTAGATCTTTACTACAAAATTTAAAATGGAATGGAGAGGCCTTAAAAAGTTTTCAGTTGTTATGAAGTTAAAGAAAGTCATTTTAGAAAAAAAAGATAGGTATTGAATTGTTTAATCTGAAAAGGTTTAAGAATACAAGTGAACTTGTGTTAGAAAGTCGCATCCACTTGATCCAGCAGGTTGAATGAGACCTGAACAGAAAAAATGGAATGCAGATGAGATCTCAGGGGCTGTTTGCTGCACAAGATGGGGACATGTTATTGGAAAATATTTTGGCTCACTTAAAATATCTACCAGCATTATAGCTAGTGGTGTACTGAAGAAATCATTGTGGTTCCAATGAGAAAAAAATGAGCATAATGAATATTATGTCCCTGACTTTTCAACAGTCACAGACTATAAGATGCAGAAAGTCCTAATATTTCAATCTGCATTTCAAGCTAAAGATTCTATGAAACAGTGTCACAAACTGAGTTTATGTGCTCAGGGTGACCAAATCTTGTAATACCACATATTGAACTTTTACATTTTGATTTTTGCTTGTTAAACTTTCTTCTTCCCAAATTGGAACTAAAAATTCTTTGTTCTCTGGGTTTTAACATCATTCTTTGAACTTTTACATACAAATTTCAAAACTTTTTTCTTCCCCCATTCTTCCTGACTTATTTCCCCTGCTTCTATCATTATTCGTGTTGTATGTCCACATACTCTTCCTGCTGTGATTCTGTTATTCATCACTGTCCTGGTAATTCTCTTACTACTTCAACCATGACTTGTGCATTTGTTCTGAGTCTTAACTGGCTCCTCCCTTATTGTCTGTTTTCACCAGAGTGCCTTAGGCCTAAACAAACTAAATTACAGAATCATCTTTCAGGCTCTAACCAGTGTGCAAATAATCTCCTGTCTTCCAGCTGTCAAGTCACTATGTATTAGGATAACTAATCATTGTTATGACCATCTATCTTCTCTGAATTCTCTGCCCAGGATTTTGATATCTTCATTATATATATTTCTCTGTACTTCTAAATCACAATTTCATTTTTCATTTAATTCCATTTATCTCATTCTTCTTTCTTGGTTCACAGTAGAAACTGACTCATAGTTTTTAATCCCTTCAACATTTTCCTTATCAAGTGTAACCAAGAGCATTTACTTTGAATCAAGTACTATACAATATGGAGAAACTAGAGATGATAAACTACCTTTTCTCAGAATAGCATGGTTTTCATGGGAAGGGAAAACTACTGTAGAAACACACAAGGGCAGCCAATAGCCAAATATTAGTTTTGTGTGATTTGGTAGGTATATTGTAAAAGAGAACTTTTTATGTAGTACCAAATTCCCCACTCAAACACATATCTTAAAATATTAATGCTTTTTGGGTTACAGAACATTAGAACAGGTTTTTATGTCATTTGCACATACATGCATATACAAACACACATGTTCAAGAAATGGGGGAGAGAAACTGGAGTCAGACAGAACTGGATTCCAATTCAGTCTCTAATATGTAATAGCTCTATGACTTTGGTAAACCTGTTTTAATAGCCTTATAGCAATGGAGATATTAATTTCTACCCCATAGAATTTATGTGAAAATTAGTAATGTGTGTTGATATCTCCATGACTGACTCCCAGTGAACAATCAACAAACATTTGCCAACTAAATGAGTATTAAGGACATTATGAGTGTATAACCTTGGCTAGTCACTAAATCTCTCTTACTCCCTGTCTGTAACACCTGGATATAAATAGTACTGACCTCACAGAATGCTCTTAGGACTAAGTGATGAAATCCAAGCAGCAGAACAATGCCTGGCTGCTAATGAAATACTCAGTAAATATCAATTATAGTTATTAGATTATACTAATTTTACCTTGTTTTATATCACCCATACTTTAAAATTTAAATTCTATCACTTTTGTAAAATAGATGCATTAAATTTGAATTAGAATGTTACATTTTTAATGAAAAAAAAAGCTTTAGAAATCCCTGCATCATGTTTTCATGAGTTCTTCTATACTGCAAAAAATCTTCTGGGATTTGATATCACTCCACAACTCGTATAGCTCAGACATTGAACATAAGTATAGTGAGTTTAGGTGTCCTTATACTTTCTTTATGCCATAAGGATATTTTTTTCCTTCAGAGTCAATCCTGAACAAATAAAAAGCATTTTAGGGCACTTTAATTCATCTTACATTGTAATATAGGTTTAATGAAGACCATGAAGCCACAGAGGGAAAGAGAAAAAGAGGAGAATAAGAAAGGAGAAAAATCAAGAATATGAAGACATGAGGATCAGCACACTCTAAAGATATATGATTGGTGACATTTGATATCTATTGCTCTCATAAATCTCCAAAAGATTCCATAACCCACTAAAGTTCAAGTGTCCTTGAACTTAAAATCATCTTGTTTCCCCCTCCCATTATACACTGAGGCTCAACTAGGGAAGAAGCACAAAACAGCCTAGCCTGTCTTTCTTTCATTGTTGTGATGGGGACCAAATGAAAATAATTTTATAAATGATAAGCATATGAAGTAGGACTTACCAAACACTTCAAGTACACAGACTCTCACATAAAGCAAAAAATGTCAAAGCTATTTAATAGAAGCTATACTTAAAAGAAGCTATACTTAATGGAAATATACTTTCAGTTTCTGTTGATTAAAAAATTATTGCAATTTGATTATAGGGTAATGTTTAAATGCAGTTACAGTTTGTTAATTATACCATCATTCCTCATATACCTGAAAAGTATAAATATATGTATATGGAATTATAATACACTATGTTGGCATTTCCAGATACCAGGACACTGGTGAATGAATAAATGGGAGATTCTTGGTGGTTCACACAGGTTCTGGAACATATCATAGTAGAACTTTTCAAGAAGTATTTGCTGAGTTATTTATTTTGGCTGCAAATCCCATGCTTACAACAACTCATGCCTTTGGCTCACTACTTAGGACTAGAGCACTACACTCCTACTCTGGATTATGGTCAATAATTCACCTCATAAGCAGCTGGGGGTGAGAATGAGAACATGTGTTTTTTTTAAAAAAATGATTTAGGCAAAAAAAAAACTATTGAGATATATGATCATATGTGCCATTTTGTAAAGTTATGTTTCTGTTTGCATATTTCTATAATTAAGTTGTAGAAACACTTATCTGAATGTAAACTAATAGTATACACTATAATTTTTACATCCTAGTTATTTTTTCACTCTCAATATTATTATTTGGAAACCAAAATTATTTAAGAAAATAAAATATTTGAAAATAATTCTAAATTAAGACTAAAGAATACAAGATAACTCTAAATCTGAAAAAACTCATCATTTAAATAGAGGATAGAAAAAAAACTACCATATAAAAAGTACTAAAGTGATGAAAGATCAATAGGTAACAAAACTAGAGGTAAGTATAAAAACCAGTATCAGCATAAGTAACAAAAGTAATGACAAATGCATAGTCAGAAAAATATGCATCCTGACCCCAGTCAACTAACAATGATTTTGCAAAGATAGTTTGTTTTTAAAAGTTAATTAAGATAAAAGAACACCAAACAGGGAATTCGTCCCATTTACTGGTATAAAAATCCCTACAGGACATTTCATAAGTGATGCCATATTTTTAGCTCATGCTTACTAGGGTAATCACAATTCAGAGAAGGCATAAAGGAGAATTGAGTAGAGGCCTATTCACCAAGGTAACCAGATGGACTGTTGTCACAAATTAACCAAATCCCCTAACTGCTTGGCATCACTTAGATACAGTGGAAAGGATTCCAGTTGCTGATGGAGAATTTATCAAAATATCAAATATGGTGTCACTAATTTAGGTAAATTAACTAGTCATTCAAAGAATGACTAGAAAAAAAAATGGATCATTAGAACAAAAAAAAATTTTATATACTCTGCCTCAATAAAAATTCCCTAAAATAATAATAGAGATATATTGACAAATTAATTGACTCTACTACTTCATTTGTTTGTTTGTTTTTGCTTTTTCATTTTTTGATAGCAGCTTATGTAAACTCAAATTACTGCAATGACATTTGGCAAAGTCTTTAGCAACCGTTTTGTGGGGTATTTTTTAGTTGTGGTAAAAAACACATAACACAAAACCTATCAGCTTAATAAAAGCTTAATGCACAGTAGAGTCTGAAACATTGGACACCTAACTCATTCCTTTCTCAGGGAGAATCTGGGTTGGGGGTTTTCTCATGACCATTCCACACTGAGCTGGGGGAGGGACAATGGAGAGTAACTACATCATAGTCCAAACACCGCCATTGTTCTCAGGGCTCCCCACCTGGTTTGCTTTCCTATCAGTGCTTAGATTCAGGCAAAAAAGAAACAATTCCTGTGGTAAGCCTCCTGAAACCTGCATGTTTCAGCTTTCTCCTTTTTTCCCAGAGAGCTCATGATCAGGGAATTTCCTTCCAATTGCTCTGCTGTGTGTGGAGAGGATGAACTATGATGAGTGAGTACCACAAATTTTCCTACTAGTTTTGATGTGGCTCACTTCATTTTTGCCTGGGATGCAGGAGCTTCTTAATTGTTTTCTAAATTTCTCACAAAAGGAATTGGTCCACGTATTGTTGTTGAGTTGGCATCTCTGTTGGGTGAAGAGTGAGGCTTCCTATTCTGCCCTCTAGCTGATGTCATCATCCAGTGTCTGATTCAATTTTAAATCCCTCCAAATTGTTAATTGGTGACAAGACCCACTGAAAATCATCTACATAATTGTTGTTTGCTTTACATATTGGTAATTTTAAGATATCACAAGATTGTCACCTTATTGGAACCTGACCTTTACTAAATAGCTAAGCACCCTCTGTGCTCCACAGTTCTCCACATACTTATTTGTCTCTTAACTCCATTCTTCCTTCCCAAGTTCCCCAACACGTCAGGGCATTACATTCCACACTGGCAACTTCTTATTCTGATCCAGTACAAGGTTTGATCTTGTCTTGTTTTTCTTTCTTCTCTGCTCTCTCTCTTCCTACTTCTCTTTCCTATCATGTACTTAAATTTTATTCTCTCACCTGAAAGGCACCCAGCCACAATCTGATCCATATTGAAGAGAAACAAAGATTTATAGTTACAGAGCCAATAAAATAGCACAGGAAGTTATCCCCACTGAAAACATGAACACCTTGGCAGTATCTTTTCTGAGACTTTCAAACTAAGTGACCCCTTGTCAGGTACGAGGTCTGTCTGGAAAAAGTTCAGCCATTGTTAATACAAGGAGAACAGGTTTGCATGACATCGATGTAACCTGGCAGTGAAGGAGAGTGGACTGGAATGGGCATGCATGAACAATGATGACTTCACTGCACTAGTCAGTGGAGGCGGTAAATGCCATTGAGTGAGCATGTGTACTGTGTGGCCGTCACATTCAAAATGACTGAGTGAGTAGAGCAACAAATCTGCATCAAATTTTGCATTGAATTTGAACATTCCTCTGTGGAAACTATTCAGGTGATTCAGAAGGCTGCAGCTATGGGCAACTGGCGATTGGCAGCTTCATCATAACAATGCCCACTCATGCATCACATCTTACACAGAATTTTTTTGGCAAAACATCAACTCACTCAGGTGACTCAGACTCTTTACAGTCCACATTCGGCACTCTGTGACTTTTGGCTTTTCCCAAAACTAAAATCACCTTTGAAAGGGAAGAGATTTCAGACCATTGATGAGATTCAGGAAAATATGATGGGACAGCTGATGGTGATTAGGAGAACAGTGTGAGATCCCAAAGTGCCTACTTTAAAGGAAACTGAGGAGTCATTGTCTTATGTACAATGTTTCTTGTATTTTTATCAATAAATGTCTCCATTTTTCACAGTATCTGGCTGGATACTTTCTGGGCAAAGTTCTTATATTTTGATTGCACCAAAGGTATATCGCATCATTTTATGATGTGTTTATTTGTAGAGAACAGCTTCAAATATTAGGACACTTATAATTTAACACAAATCCCAGTAAATTCTGTCTCAGGTCTAGAACAGTACTTTGTGAACTGAAAAGAACTATATTTCATTCTATTCTTCCACTCAGCCATTTCAGCACATGGTTCTTTCTCCTCAAGTTAGTCATTGGATAATTAAAAAACATCTACCTTCAATATTGATATCTGGCTTTCTCCATGCATTGGAATCAGGAAGAGGGAAAAAAGGTCTTAAAAAAGGATCTTCCCCTGGTGCTGTTTTTATTTTCCATTAGAAAACAAAATCTTTATCAAAATCTCCAAAATCTGAATTCCCTTTAAATTTCATTGGCTAGAAGTTATTGACATGTCTACCTTGGTACCATTCATTGAGACAGGGAAATAGGACTCATATGGTTACTTTGGAAAAATCATGTCTCATCACATATTGCCACTTGAACAAAGTAGGGATGCCTATAGTAAGGAAAAAAATGAAATGAGTTGGGCAGGTATCTGTCTAACTATATCCACCCCGGTGTCATTTCCAAAAATGTGTGTAGCCTTGAGGGTCAAAATTCCCCCAGTCACATGGAACTAAACCTCATACTCAGGCTAAAACTTCAGCCATGATGAGGTGGTTGGGAGATGTCCTATTCATCTTTCATCCTCAGTACTGGCATAGACATATATGAACAAATGCTGGACATTTGGCATATTCTTGGTATCTCAGTAAAGGCAGGTATTTCTCTGTGTGAGTGCTAATCAATTTAATTTGTTGTTGTTTTGTAGTTGAGCACTTATTTCTAGAGAGACCTTGTGTTAAATAGGGGACAAGAGAGAATCATTTCTGCTTTAACAGCACTCATGCCTAGCACAAGATATCATTGAATAAATAATAACAATAAAATGAGGTAACTATCATGACATATGGTCAAGCACACTGTGGAAGTACATATCCTAGTAGCTTGGAAATCATAGAAAACTTCCCAGAGAAAATGATGTTCAAATGGTGACCTAAAGGGGTTGGAACTGGCCAAGAAGTTCCACCTCAAGAATGGTATATGTGCAAAGGCTTCAAGTTCAGGGGGAAGTGTTGTGTTCAATGATCTGAGGGAAATCCATAAGGGAAGAGAACAGAGTTGGAAAGAAAAGTCGTAAAAGATACAGCTAGGCTATGAAGGGCTTTTAAAAATATCAAGATATTCAGAATTTGTGTGCACTCCAGAGCAGATAGAGACAGGCAACACATAATCCCTAAATTAAATGAAGTACTGAGAAAAATGGAGATTATAGGGATAGGGAAAAAAGGTCCCTCTTCTCCTAGAAGCATTTAGGCAATATGCCTTTTCCAGAACCAAGCAGAGTACTAATTGCCGATATTTTAGCAGGAATATGAATTATAATCATTTTATGCTTTGCAAAATACTTGTGAGATTGATGGTTCAGGATATTCACTGTTGAAAATTTACTGTGCCTTCAAAATATTTATTTATTTTCAATGATCTCATTATCAAATGTAATGGTATAAAATAAAACAAACTTCATAATAATCTTAAGAAGTTAAAACCATGACAATCAATGTCAAAAAGGGCTTTTAAATCCAGGAGAATGTGGCAAAGTCAGGTTGTACTAGTCAAGGTCTTTTTGTTGCATTAAAGAAACCAGCTCTAGCTTATGAAAATAAATAGAAATGTATGCTCTAAAGATACAAGCATGTCTTTGAGATCCCAGAGACATCTTTATATCTGGCCACAGAAAGGAACTATGTTCAGGAAATAGAAAACCATCAGAGACAAACCATATGTCTCATTCTCTTTCCTGTCTTTGCTTAACTATTTTATTCCCTTCTTTTGTAGCCCCTGTGGGCAGGATTTCTCAGATCTCTACTGAAAAAGTGTAATATATGTACTGGTCTTATTCTAATGGAAGTAATAGCAGAAATTAGCTACAGCTTCTCAGTTCATACCATAAATTTACAGAAAAAGACATCCAAAGGCCCCAAGGAAGATGTGCACCTTTGGTCTAGTCAGCAAAGGTCAGAGTTACAGGGATATGGGGCATACCTTCTGGCCATCCAGCCCCTATTGTTTTGGAGAGCAGGTATGCCCGAAAGATGCCAGTCTGAGATAGGAGTGACCCAAAAGTTTTACTATAGCACTAACACAATGAAGGCTTATCTTATTTTAATAATTGTGTTATTAATTGTATTTAGTAATTTAAGTTATGTAGCCATATTTTATCTATTATCATACCAACATAAAAAGATAACACATTTCTAATAATTTTCCTTATGTATGAATTTTAAATTTTGAAGAAGCTATGCTGTGGTACATACTTTCACAGGGTATCAGTCGGAAAAAGAAACCAAAGGACATTTCCTAGGAAAACTGTTCCATTCAATGAGTTATTCTATATTCTTTTTCTAAGTAAACCCTGTTGATCAATAAACCTTTTAAAATACTTAAATAGTATGATTAAGCCTCTTTTCTTATATAAGTCTTTAGTATATGATTTCAGGTAGCACAGAGATTAAATATCTTGTGACACATACTAATAACACATGATAGAATATAAGTATTTATAACACCCTTGGAAGCCTCCATTTTCATGGATTTAAAAGACAACCTGGATTATTTATCATTATGTTAACATCACAAATGTTAATATGCAAAGAGTTAATTTAGAAAATACATTTATAATAAAAGAATCATAGTAAATAAAATCACACCTCCTTTCTGAGAGATGCTCCAGCAGCAGTGCCCAAATTTGGGCCTTGAATTAGATCCAAAAGACATGATTTAAGTAACAATTTAATTTAAGATAGTTCTTATATTTATTCTAAGTACTCTGCTTAGCTCCATTTCAACTTTAGTAAGTAATGCTTTTGCATGAATGCCAATTTAATGCATAATTCTTTCATTTACATAGCTCATCTAGGACTGATACTGATTAAAACATAGCTCATCATTGAATCCATCTAAATATACCTAAAAAATATTTATTATCACTGAATTCTATCACAGATCTGATCTGGGGTTCCTGAAATGCACATCGTGTGTGCGCATGCACACACACGCGTGCACACACACACACTCACACATGAAGAATGACACCAGATTAAAGTGTGAGGTGCAACTTTATCCAAGTGCATCAGAGCAGAAGTCAATAAGTGACATGGAAAACAACCTCCAATAAGTTTCCTGTTCTCATCAAAACATATAACCCTGAGGGTTTAGATTAATCAGCAATAAGGCAAATTTATGAGTGATACATTCTTAAATGGGGGATTACAGATAAAATTCAGAAATCTGCTCCTTTCGTTAAACAAAAAATAGTCTTTGTTAAAAAGTTTGACTGTTGTGCCTTATTAAAGTAGCAATCCATGGTTGTTCAAGGCTTTTCCTAATAAAAATCTCAAGCCACATCCCATTATGTCATCATAGCTCAGTTAGATCCAAGAAAGAGATATTAGAACAAGAAATGTTGGCATGGTTTCCAAAGCTAAATTTGGTCTAGGATTACATAGATTACAAACTGTTACCCCCCGCCCCATATCTGGAGTTGAGGAAGGTTTTTTTTTTTTCATGAAAACAGATAAACTGACATTTCAGCAACAGTCTATTGCGTGAATTCTCTTGATGCTAGATATTTTTAGAGGATAGATAAAAATGAGCGGTGCTATTTTACTGTTAGAATAAACTTTATGAATCACCTTGTTTGACCTCCAAGGGCACAAATGTTTAGTAAAATATCCCTACTATAGTGGATTGTTTAAACATTTAAAGTGTTTAAGAACTAAAGTTATAACTACAGCCTATTACATTATTTGCAATAATTCTTAGGAGTTTTTCCCTATTGAAAGCTAAAATTTTCTTCTTATCACTTCCACACTTTTTGCCCTAATACAATCTCACAAAAGTATCCGTTTGGCCCTTGTCTCCTACATACTCATAGTCTAATTGGACTTCCACGTTTTTTCAAATGACAAGTTTAAAAGGAATCACATCCATATGATTCAGACATGCTATGGGAACCATTGAAAAGGGAGAAAATAATCATGAAACTCATGGAAAACTCAAATTCTTAACTTATTAAGTTCTATATATAACTGAGTTCAAAGCAAAGCAAACATTCTATTCTATATATTGCATATTTCATAATTGAGTGTTTTTAGTTTACAAACTAGAAAAACACCTGTAAAATAAATTTTTCTTACATTTTCAGTAAAATGTGTTTACTGATGATTATAAATTTTCATATGTAAATGAAAGGATTACTGGAGTTATGAGATAATTTGGACATTATCTTCAGCCCTCCCATTTTATAGGAAAGCAAACCAAGGCCAAGAGGTTAGCATATTTTATACGATCACACATCAGTTAGTTTTAGACAGGAATATCATGAAGTCTCCAATCTTCTAGACTTTTTTTTCATTGCATAATAAATCCTGAACTTGGAAATTGACTCCAAGTTGATAATATGAAAAATTATCCCACTCTAATCATTCAATTATTTTTCCCTTTTCTGATGTGATATTTATAAGAGGAACAGGTCTTGTTAAAAAATTTTTGAAATTAATTAAATTGTAACATCTTTCTGATATATAATGATGCATATGAAATCTTTCTTGTTTTCAATAAATGTCACATATCTTATTATTGCAGCCGTTACTTTTTATCTAGTTAGAATGAACCAAAGACATGAACCTTAATTCTCAATTTGTTGACATTTTTAAAGGATTAGGACATTTTTAAAGGTTTTGCAAATCCTGATAGGTAGATATTATTTTCACAATATTCCTTGTAGTCATTTTTTCTTTTAAAATAAACCGAATGCTTATTAAATTCTTATTAGCCTCACACAGTTTCCATTACTTCCAGTTTCTCTTTGAAAATTTATATCTTTTCTCACACTTAGTCTTAGCTGTCTTTTGAACACATAGTTTCATAAAAATATATAAATAGAGTTTAAGTATTTTTTAAAAGGTAAAGAAAATTCTCATATGTAATCTCAGTCATGAGATCATTTCTTGCTTATAATAATTTTGTAATTTTGCTTTTTTATAATTATTGCTAAAAGTTCTCTAATTCTCAAATTTTTTCTAATATTATAAATTCAAATAAAGATTTTAATTGTTATAAAAATTAACTGGTAATTAATACCTACACAGTTGTATTAAAACTGGTTGAGCAATAGTTTAGTCTTTTCTATTATGAAAGTATCTAAAATTTTCTTCAATCAATAGTTGGCTTTCCTTTAATTTTATTAAATGTTTGTCAAAACCATATTAAATACTTATTTAGGCCTCAATCTTCAAAAAAAAACAAAACACCAAAAACAAAAGAGAATGCTTTCAATAAGTGGTAAAGTTAATAAATATTATTTAACACATGTAAAAAGATTTTAAAAATGAAAGTACAAGCATAATAATAGGTACATGAGAAAATCCAACCTAAGTAAACTATCATAGACTAGCAATAAATCCAGTTGTGCATTAGCAGGCAGCCAGAGCAGGGATAAAAACATGAATATGAATACAAACGGTGATATTTCTTCCATCTCAGAAACAAACATATGAGCCAACAACAACAACAAAAACTCAAGAAATCACTTGACTATTCTGCCCTTTAAGTCCTTCCTATTTCTTGGTTCTTACATTAATTGTAAACATCATTAATTATTGTCTATATCAGCATCTCTAATCCCTCTCCTATTTTCTCCTGAACCCATTCCGCTTATAATCTCCTACCCCATTACTATGCCAAAAGCATTTTCCTTAAGGTCATTAATAGTCCTCAGAGTGCTTAACCTTAATGTCCTCATTCCAAATATCACTTGACTTATTAGTACCATATAACAGTTTAAGATTGAACTCTTCTTGAAACAATTAACTGTCTTGGCTCCCTTAGATTTCTTCTCCACTGGCCATTCTTCTGTCTCCTCTCATGCTTCCTTGTTTTCTTAACATTTATTAAAATACTCTACATTTCAGTCCTTCTTCATCTATATTCACCTACTTAGTGATCTCACCCAGGCTCATTACTAAATACAAAGTACCTTGTGACATTTCCCAAATATACAGAGTCCGGCACAAATAACGCCCCTCCTTTATTATTTATTTACAAAATAAAAAAGCATGTGATACTGTAACATAACAATATCACACTCAAGTACACCATATGACATTTTAGGTGAATGTTCAAATTAAAACTACAAATTATTACACTCCTATTATTACCGTACCAACAGCACTTGAGTAGGCGTTACTTCTGCTAGACCCTGTATATTTTCAACTTGGACTTTTCTACCAAATTTGACTCTTATATATTTAAGTATCTACTTGGCTTCTCAACTTGGATATATAATAGACATCTCAAATTCAAATAGTTGGAAGTAAAATTTTGATATTCTTGAATATGAACATTTGAACTCTCCCAAATCCAGGCTTTACTTGCTTAAGGCAACAGCTTTGGTGACATCATTGAATTCTCTCTCTCTCCCTCCCCCTCCACCCCTGCTTCTACTCTTGACCTCAGTCTCACTCAGGTTTCTCTAAAAAAGTTCTAAGAAAAGGATTCAAGTAAATGTAGTTTATTTGGAAAGTATTCCCCAGAAACACTGTTGAGAAATGGAGATGCGAGGTTGGAAGAGGAGAACATTAGTGCAAATAATGTCATGGGGCAACATACTTCTGTCAGTAGCTTGAGCTTAATTAAGAGGGGACCCCCACGGTGATATTGCAGAGCACACATCTCAGGCTTATCTCACCCAGGAGGAAAAGAGAGCTGGGGCATTTATCCACCAACGACTGAGTCATATGTTGAGAGGGCTCTGGTCTGGGCTCCATGGTACTTTCATTCTACTGGGAACTGAGAGACAACAACAACAAAAAAAAGCAGCAAGTAAAATATATACAGCCCTTAGGACAGAGCAAAGAAAAACCCTTTATGCAAAATGTCACAAAAATTGAAAGTCAGGCTGGAGAGCTAAACATTGAACAGTTAAGGCAGAGTAAATGCTGCATCAGATATGTACCCTTGCAGTTGATTTTCAACCCAGCAACAGAGTGACCATGTGAAATGTAAATCATTCACTTCTTTGTTCAAACTCTTCCAATGGATTCCCATCTCATTTGGAGGGGAAAAAAACACTTACATTACAATGGCGTACAAGTTCTTACCAGATATTCTATATAGCTTAAACTATATCTCTTTTCCATACCATTAACATTTCCTCACCTACTCTAGGTGTACTTCTGCATCAGGGCTTTTGCACTAGCCACTTCCTTGGTTGGGAATATTTTTTTCCCCTAAAATATCTGCATGGGCTGTTTTGTCCCTTCTGAAGATCTTTGCTCAAATATAATCTTTTCAATGAACACTTCTTTAACCAGCTAATTGTAAAGTGAACCAATACCCACTAGTCATTCCTTAACTCCTCTCTCATTTGATTTGTTTTCATAGCACTTAATTTCATCCAAAATTTTAATGTGCATGTATTTACTGCTTTTGTTCATTGTCTCTCCATTCCCAAAAGAATGAATTCCACAAGGAGGGGGATTGTTTCTGCCTGTTCATTTCTGTATCCCCTGTACTTCTAACACAAACTGGCACATGATAGATCCAAAAGGGAAAAACAAGAAATAAAAACCCAAACCATAACTATAGCATTGAATACATTGTTTAATAAGAGATATAGCCAGTAATTAGAAAAAATAAACTGTTTCTGAAGCGTTCAGCTAGGTATATTGTTTGTCAAATGAGTTTTAATACACAGGACAAAGGAAAAGTTTCTATCCTGAGAGGAATTTAATTTTATACATTCCAATACTGAGAGAATATAAAGCTCAAGGCACACAATTTATCTCTTCATAGAGGCAATTTTAGAGAGAAAGTTCCTAGTGTATCTTGACTTAATTATGTTGGTGTTTCCAATTCTAATTTTGACATAACAGTAAAATCTGGAGAACAGTGAATAATGAGGTTATTCCATTTTAAACCAGTTGTTTTCCCATTGTTAAAGCAATGGAAAATACACTTAAAACAATTTTGATGTTGAACCAAATATTATATAGGTAAAATTGGAGCCGCTGAAGTTTAAATGGGGTATTATGTATGGGGGAGATATTGTCCCCCATGCCATTTGTCCTTGCCATACTTTTGATAAGAGAAATGTCATTTCATGAAAATAGCTCAGCTCCTAAAGTCAGACATGTACATATAAGATGACGAGGGCTAGGATTCAGATCAACTCTTCCTTTCATGGAGGTTTCACCTCCACAGAAAAGGACACATCTTGTACTTAATGGAAATTCAATAAACACCCCAAAAATAAGTTTTATGAATGGGGAAAAAGGTGTTAGCAAAAGTACATGGTGGAAAGAAAAGAAATGGGTCTATGTAGCTAATAAGTGTTATTTTCTGCCTGAATAGCAAAAACAGAAATAAAAAAATCTTATTTTATCCAGATTATCAAAGGTTTTCTTTAAAATTTAATTAACATGTGTGATTTGAAAAATTTTCTGTACTCTTATTCCCAAATCTGAAATCCTGTGGTCTCTCATGTAACCTTGACATTACCTCCACTGTGAGCACAGAAACTGTTGTTTAATTTTAAAATATTATTTCATCTCTAGTTCTTTTCTAATATTAGATTCTTAAAATTGTTTCTTAAATAAATTTATTATTTAGATTTATGGCCAAAAACTACTCAAAGCCAACAAAACGGTAATCATATAAATCTGAGTGATATAAGATGTTGATAGATGTTTCTGGTTTAATTTTCTAGATATTAGCTATAAATGTTCAGGTTATCTAAATAACCTGGTAAACTAGATCTACCAAAGTTTTCTTGAAGTATATATTAAATTAATCTCCTGGTAGGTAGGAGATGAAATGTGACTCTTAAGTTTATGCAAAGTCCTTCCAAGCATTCTATATATCATTTATGCGTTCATTTATACTCATGAAAAATTATTTTGACTGGGCTTTTCTTTTGCTGCTAATAAATCAATGTCAATAAGCAGGAAAAAAGTTATTTATGTATTACGTCTACCATTTAATAATATATTTATACAAGCAAAAAATTACCAAAAGTCATATCATTTTCCCATTATAGATTAGAATTGTGTCATTATGATTTACTTTTAGAACTTCACACACATGTGTTTTTTAACTGAACAAATGTGTACTTTGATGTACCATCTCTAAGCTTTCTGTTCATGATTGCCTGAATAATTAAAAGACTTAACCACAGTGAAGAGAGAACAGCAAAGTTCCAAGTCTGAATGGAATTTTACTAATTGCATCATTGATGCAGCTGGATGGCAATTCTTGGGCTACATATGCTTCTCTGCCTAAAGCACAATAGGACAAATGGTACTAAGGAAGACAAAGTTTGATACGTCTGCTCTGTCTGCACCTAATTACAAGATGTTAAGAGCTTCAATGACCAAGAAACAGAGATGGCCATCCTTTAAAATTTTAGAAAACTTACCAAACATGACTACCTTAATTGCTACTCTGATCAGCTGAACTCTTTCTGTACCCATACAGGCATATAATGTGAAGGCAAAGATAAGAAAATGAGTTTCTTATTTATTCATGTTATAAAAAAAATGCAAATGGTATTCAAGCAAGGGAGAACACAGTGGGATCAATGTTTATTGAATGATTTGATCTTTTTTCTCTTTCAGGCTCGACTTTTAAAATTAAAAACCACAGTTATTTCTAATTGTTTAGAATATCTCATAAATTGTAGAAAAGACTTCAATACTAGCCCAGAAAGACCTCCTTATGAATTCTTATACTTAGATAGGTTCTGTGCTCATAAGCTTGACATTGTGCACTGAATCTGATGGGGAAAATTTGCCAGTACTCAAGAGGGCAGGGAAGGAAGGTAAAATTCTTCTGAAAAAAAAATATTGGGGGGAATGGATATCACTTCAGGATTTTAAAAATGGATGGAGGGAAGAAAATACATGAGTCAAAAACAAAACATTGGACTAAAGATGAAACATAGGGTGTAGTTAAACATTATTCTAAGAAACAGATGAGAATCTTGGGAAACATTTTGCTTGAGTTTTTCCAAAACTAGAAGAACATGCTGACCTCTCTGGAAAAGAGTAAGGATTCATGAATGAGCTAAGATAGAGAATAAAAGGTAAATGGATTAAAAATAGTACAATGAGACTTGAAGTTCAACAGAAGGATTTAAAAACACACTAGAGGCATTAGGATCTAGAAACTAACACTGTGCAGAGAAGCATCCCAGGATTCATTAGTAAAAGAGAATGAGATAAAACTATGAAAGATATGATAATCGAATAGATATAGATACAGCTTAAGAAATGCACGCACTATTACAAAAATAAGCACCCAGAAAAAAATAGAAATATTTTTTAAATGTAGACTCAAATCAGGACTACATCTATAATACAATTTCATATAATATGACTGATTACGGGGATTGGGGGAAACATGTTATTTCTCAAAGAACAAAATGAGCAGGTTGGCTGAAATTATTTCCTCATGGCACTGAAGAGAAAAAACATTTGGAAAAATGTGTACAGAATGAGGTATTAAAACTCTATTATTAAAGAATTTTATGTCCAATCAATCTTACATTCACTTGCAAAGGTAATAAAATTACACTGTCTTCCAGAAAAGGGCAATTCATATCCACAAAACCAATAAATATATCAAAAAACAAGACATCAACTGTGGAAAAACAAAGTATACAAAAGTGTAGTTAAATAGTGTTACCATGTATATTATTAAAAAACAACAAATAATTTGTAAATATGCTTACAGACTTTAAAGGAAATGCCAAAAACTATTTTACAGTGAGATTTTTAGAATATATAATAGTATGTAAAGTATATTGAGCTTGTAATTTAGGAAAAGTCAAAATTACACTGAATGTCTTCTCATGAAAGGCAAAAATAAAAATTATAGATTTCAATTTTGAAGATAGGATCAAGAAACTTATAAAGAGACATATGGAACCATGAAAAATTATATGCAGGACAGCGTGCGAATAAGCAGTGGCCACCTTTCTTAAACAATTGGTAGGTTTAAAAACAACCATTGTTGAATTAAGCTTACAAGTCCCATCTTCAAAATCACTAAAAAAGATTATAGGAAATAAGAAAACTAACAGGCACAAAAAATACAGTAAAACTGGAAAAAAAACATTTTAAGGATAGAGAATACAGATAGTAAAAGAACATACAGATTCACATAATATTTTTAGCAAAAAGATCATAAATGATAAACATAGGCATCTTGATTGCTGCAATCAAACTGGATCTTCCAGGTGGAAAAATCAGATGGATGGGAATGTTCACCTGGGCAGTGAGTAGCAGAGCTGAGTTTTCTCAGGCACCAAAAACCAACCCTTAATTACTGCCATGTTCATTCACATTCATGGTAGAGAAGGCAGATTTTTTCTTTTTTTTTTAATTTATTTTTTTATTTTTAGAGAGAGGGAAAGGGAGGGAGAAAGAGAGGAGAGGAAACATCAATGTGCAGTTGCCTCTTGCGTGCCACCTACTAGGGACCTGGCCTGCAACCCAGGCATGTGCCCTGACTGAGAATCCAACCAGAGACCCTTCAGTTTGCAGGGCAGCACTCAATCCACTGAGCCACACCAACCAGGGCCAAACATAGATTTTTAAAATGCATTCATTCAAGTCCCAAACACATTGAGAACATGCAGTGAGTGAATAATGTTGTTATGGATTTAGATTTTTGACAGACTGATTAAATCCTTCCCTTATGAATTTTTCATTTCATTCATAGAAACAGAGGAGAAACCTGGAATTTTAATATAATACTTTTCATTCATCATCAATTATAGTAGATGGGGTTTTTTTTTTGCTAGCTTTAGATTCTCTCCCAATTACATCTTTTTGTTATATTTTTCAAAATAAAACAAACGTGACTTTTTAAAAGTGCACAAAAGAGACATTGAACACTATTATCCTTAAATTCATGATTGTATTTTGTATATACGTTCGCATTGCTTTTTAAAATAATGTACTACTAGGAATACCAATCTAATGCATAAATTTGGAATGTGTACTTGTGGTAGGTAAATTACCAAAAACAGGAGAAAACTTTACAGACAAAACATAGTATTAAGAGTTAGAAAGAAAACAAAGGCATGAGTCAACTTTTCTTAGCAAGAACCTACATTACCCAAGACAGGCCACTGTTTACATTCCTGGAAATATTCTGTCCTTTCCTTTCTAAGCATCTTTAGTTAAGCAGTCTCCAAATTTTCAAGATGCTGATCCATCCCCAATTTGGTGACATGTTGCATTAAAATAATGGTCAAATCCACAATATCCTCATTCCTAAGATTACAAAAGTGGGCTAGACATAATGAAGGAAAAAAGTCTTCCTCAAAATTTGTAGTGGACATTTGTGTATTTTGCCGTCTAGCATCCATTTCCCTTCTCCTGTTAACAGTACATATACTTAATTTTACTTTTGGAGAACTGCCTCAGCCTCCCACTCTTCATATAAATGCCTCTGATGGTATTGCTCTCCCCCATTCCTGTCCCTGACAGTGGGCATTATTTAGACCTGCCAAGCAGACCATAATTTCAAGTTAGTCATGATTAGTTAAAAATGGCAATTTGACCTAAGCAAAATCAACTAGGTTCAATCTAAACTAATCCTAGGTTTTATGCTTGAACAACCAGGAAAAAGGGGGACTTTTAATCACTGGAGTTGGTCCAGGTAAGTTACAGGCCTGGAGTTGTTGGCAGCCACGTTGTCTCAGGGAACTTGCAAATGAAGCCAAAAGAGAGAGGGGTCTGGGGCGGGAGACAGACCGAAACCTGACGGCAGGGCTGGCACCTTTGAATCTCTCAGTATCTGGGACATGCAATCTGCCTTTCTCAGTTCCTCGAGCCAGTTCCCCCGCCCCTTGTCCCACCTCCGAACACACACCTTTGTTTAATTTTTTTTAAGCTAGTGTTTTGTGTTTTGTCAGTTGCAGGGAACAAATGTGGATAACGCAATAGTTCTAAGACCCTGATCCCACAGTGCTATTTGTTGATTCATTATCAAAATGCAGTGAGCAAAGTCGGAAGAGAGTAAAGCAAAGCAGTGATGCTCAGAACATGAGTAGGTGCCAAAATAAATTATGGATCAGGTTTGGAATTATGGTTGGGGTTAGGGCAGGATTTGGGTTAGTTAGAGATAGGGTTGACGGTTAGAGTTAGAGATAGCATTGGGGTTAATTCTAAGATAAGGGTAAGAACTAGGTTGGGGCTTTTAGACTTGGACATAGAGTTAAAAATAGACATGAAGTTAATACTAGGGCTAGGATTAGACACGGATTTGGAGTTAATTTGAAACTTAAGGTTAGTGTTAAAATGGACTTGTGGGTGGTATTAGGCTTGGGGTAAAGACAAGGATTGGGGTTAGTTTTAGGGTTAGGTTTATCGATAGGTAAAGGATTAGGGTTACAGGCAGGATTTGGGTTTGGTTAAAGCTATATTTTGATTATATTTTGGTTAAAGTAAATTTTGCATTAGGCTTAAGGTTTGATGTTGTTTGCATTTAGGGTGGGGTTAGAGATAGGCCTGAGTATTTTTGAAAGGATTAAAGATAGGTTCTGGGTAGTTACAGAGATAGGGTTATAATTAGAGTTAGATTTGGGGTTAGTGTCATCATTAGCATAAGAAAAGGGGCTCAGGTTATTTTTAGGGCTATGGGTTGAGGCAGACTTGGATTATAATTCATTAGAATTAGAGTAAGTTTGAGATTAGTTCAGAGTTAGGTTTATAGAAAGTGTTAGAGAGAGTTTTGGTACCAATATTTGAGCTAGAGTTACAGGTCGAATGGAGGTTAGTGGAAGGGCTGGGCCTGAACATAGGGTTATGTTTAGTTCTAGACTATCAATTAGAGTTACATTCGGGGCTATATGTAGTGTCAGAGTTAGAGTTAGGGGAAAGATTGAAATTTACATTATGGTTGGGGTCTGAGGTAGGTTTGGGGTAAGAGTTAGCGTTGGGGCAGGTTGGAGTTTGGGCTATCATTAAAATTAGAGGTAAATTTGAGATTAGGGTTAGGGTTAGGTAAAGTAGTGTAAGATAGGTTTGAGGCAAATGTTCAAGTTATAGTTAGAGGCAGGGTTAGAGACAGGTCTGCGGCTGGCGTGAGGGTTTGAGTTAGAGCTATGGCTGAGGTTAGTTTTATGCTTAGATATAGAAATAGGGTCGTGGTTAGTTTTAGATTAAGTTTTAGAGGTAAGGCTGAGTTTAGTTTTACAATTGGTTTTCAGGTCCAAGTTAGGGGACACATGTGGTTATGGCTATAACCAGAATAAGAGTTAGTTTTGGGGTTACTGTTAGGTTAGGTTTAGTTAGGATTGTTAGTGTTAGGGTACAGTTAGGGTTATCGAAAGGATCAGGTTTCATGTTAGAGTATCTGTATGGTAAGACTTAAAGGTAGATTTAAGGGTCCTGCGAGAACAACGTACTTGTTTAGTCAGGACTCTCTGGAGGACCACCTAGGCTGCAAGCATAGGTGTCATCTTCATCCTTATTCCTTAGAGAAGAACAGTCTCTAAGGAATGTAAATTATGTCAAAGAATAAAAATAGTCAGCATTCCTCATGTTCTTTCTCCGTTTGTTCTTTGTTGTTGTTGTTTTCCATTCTCGTTTTCTCTCTTCTTTCTTCTCACTACCTGTATCATGCAGGTTGGTCCCTGTTTTAATCAGTGCTTCGCAGTACCCATCCAAATCTACTAAATGTAAACAAATAAAGCTCATATACCTGGGAAGGGTTGGTCTAACTAGATCTAGGGATTCTAACATTATCAGCAGGGTTCTCTCCATCTCTCTCAGCCTGTATTTCTGCAGGCTGGTTTAAATCTCCTAGGAGATATGATTTTCTTTTGAGTGGCAAAGAGGAGTATCTCAGGCATCTCCAGGTCTAGTCAACCCAAGTAGGAAAAAACGGACAAACTTTAGTGATTTTCGTTTGGATCAGATTATCATCCCTTTGCCAAACATTGTGGTTGGGGGACAGGAAATAATCTGTCCTTTCTCTGATTCTAAGGAGCTCGGTGGAAGTGGTGGGGGTATGTGAGGAGTGGGTGGTGCTATGATTGGCATTTTATTTCCTCTCTCCACCACATTTACGTGGAATGGCAAGGGGATAGTTTGCTAAAGAAAGGGGTAATGTTGAAAGGCGAAGAAGGGGAGATGTGGCTGTTGAGAAGACAAAAAGCAGCAGGTTTCTATTACAGATCCCTATGCTATAGTGACATTTTACATTTTTAAAATTTAGGCATTTGGGGATATACAGGATTGTGTTTCTTTTTATCTTCTGTACTCTTTCTATGCCTGTTTTAGCTATTGCAATTCTCTCTGATTTTAATTTAAGCCATTTGTTCTGGTTTTATCTTGAGTCGATGCCTGCAACACCTTGATACAACGCTTCCTCATGATACCTTTACCTAAAAACGTTTCAAAAGTTTAAAGCCAGTGTTCATGTAATTTTGGTATGCTATTTCTTTTGTTTTATCATTCTGGAGTTGTGCGTACGTGTGTGTGTCTGTGTGTGTGTGAGGGAGATGTTTCCCTCCTGAGGTGTTTTATATTGTGATGTTTCTGTCTTTTAAAAAAGAAGTCAATATCCTATTGATTTTTCATTTTATCTTCATTTATACTTTTGGTTTTTATTTTGTCACTGGGTCCCTTCTTCATTTATTCTTTTTTTTCCCTGCCCCTTATTCTGAAAGTTAATGACTTTATAATTATCATTTTCTAGTGTTTTTGGTGAGAAATTTACCACAAAATATGACTGGAAGAAACAATGTGTCTCTGTCTGCATTACTGGATTTTAAATATTTTATATGAGTCATTCCATGTTTGTTTTCTAATCTCATTTTGTCTTCTGATATGATTTTATCTTCATTGAAAGCTACATTTTTTGTTTTATAGAAATTCAAGAGGTCAACATCTTTTTCACTGAGAAAGCACCAGATTTAAAAACAAAGAACTATCATTAATACCTCATTGTTTTGGTGCTCCAATAGTCACATTTCCAGCCCACTCAGTGACAAAGAAACATAATTAAATACCAAACTTATGGAAGCTGAACATTATGAAGCTGAATAGAATTTCCCAAAGTAAATCTTGTTTATTTCTGACTTTTTTCACCACATTTATTATAAAATTAGATTCTAATATTAGTGTTTTAAGTCCTATCATGTTGATAGTGAAGGAAAAATAATATAACTTGGGGTAAGTTAGCACCTTAGATATATATTTTTGATTTGAAATTTTAAAATAAGTATCTATATTTAATTATACATTAAATCATTTTCAAAATTCCACTAAGTTATTTGCATTTCCAGATGGCATACTTGTTATTTTTTAAAAGAAAATGCATTATAATATGAAATACATGTTTACAATGAAATATACTTCATTTACCATTGTTACTAAAGAATAAAGCATTATTCTCCTTTAAAGGGAAGTCACATAGTTACTTAACATAAATCAGGGGTGGGCAAAAGCAGGTTTACAGTTGTTCATATGGAAAAAGGCATGCAGATTATGATTATAATAATATAAGAATAAACTGTAAACCTATTTCTGCCTATCCCTGTATATTTTCCTGGTAGAATTTTAAATAAATAAACTTACAAATGACCAATGTTTCCAATAATATATTCATCCCAAAGCTACTGAAAATAAGCAAAACCTAAGCCTTTAAGCTAGCAATAGAGACTCCCATTCTAAGATTTGTAATAGTCTACTGTCCCTGATCCTAATTATAAGCTAATAATAAAAATGCAGGAGATACTGTTGTTGTAACTCATCTATCTGTGACCATGAAAAATAAAGGGAATTTAGACAAATGAGCAAAAACATTTTTAGGTCACTATTTTTAAACCTGTTATGGAAAAAAATAAAATGTTGCCAAGCGTTACCCATTTATGGTCCATTGCCAGGAGGTAACAAGTTGAGAGCTAGTCTTCAGGGGGCAACAGAAAAGGAAAAGCCATGCCCACGTCAGAAAGCACACGTTATTAGCATTCATCGATGGAACTAACTCTGTCTTACATTGATAAAATTTATCATGCTAACTCTAAATGACTTATTTCTAAGAAATATAAACAAAAGAAAATAATAATAAAACAACCAAACTATTATATTTGATGAGAAATTTGGAGATAATGCTACTTTGATCAAGTCCGACAGTTAAACAGGAGGATGGGATGGGGACAGTGAGAATTCCTCCATAAATCGTGGTTTGCCAGAAAGGTGAATGAACCCCAAGGTTTGCTGCTTGGAATGAAAGGGACAAAATTTTCTCTAAGCCACACTTTTTTTTCTCTCATCATTCTGAGGATATTAAAAGCTGGAGCAGCAAAGTTTAGCTTGCCTGTGCCCTCCTTTGATAGCATGTCTTGCTTCACCTTTTGTCACTCCTACCATTTACTTCTTTGATGCCCAGGAAGGACTCTAGTGTTAATGTTTTCTTCTCATTCATTAAACTAATATTATACATACAATCTTATATTTCAGTACACTATTCATATCCATTTAATAGTAAATGCTACTTTGTGTTTTTCTGTAATATATTGTATTTCTGTCCTTTCCAAGAGACTATTAATTCCTTGAAGAAAATGGTGTCTTTTTTTATCTTTGTTCTTGCTGTTGTCAAGGAGATTGCCTGGCAATAAATAAATGACCAATACTTGTTTCATTAACAAGTTAGTGAGTGAAATAATGAATGAATGAATGAGTGAAGGAATGAATGTTCTTTCATTATTCAGTTTTCATTTATACCCATTCAACAGCAGCAGACCAGCCACATCAGATCACTGCAGAACATTAGGATTTGGGCTATAGAGGCTGACATTTTCTCTCAAGAAAATGGCAGCCCATGACCTTCCTAATGAATTAGTCCCTATGACCTTGCCTCCTTCTCCAGAACCCTCAATAAATTTTCTCTACTTTTTAAACCTGAGCACAGACCATGTTTTCTTACACTCATACAATGCTAAAAATAGAACTTAAAGCATTTAATTAGAGTGTTGAATAGAAAAATGCTCATAAAACTATAACATATATCCCATTCCTGGGTTATATTCAGAGCATACAGATTAACATATAATAGAGATTACCCAAAAAAGAGGAAGATAATTAGATTTAGTAAAGAATCAGTTTAACATGCTTTATCAATCAACATTTATCTTAATCAATACTCTAAGTAAATAAAAAGTAATAACTTGGGATCCAATTGCAGGAAAGTTGAAGACAATGATTTTCTTAATAAAAGCCAAGGCAGATGCTAAATATTTTTCTTAAGAGGAAAACAGAAACTAAATTTGAGTTCCTTGAACTGAATTTAAAGGAGAATAAAATTATCTATAACTAATTCCACTGACTCCTTAAAATACATGTGAGTATACCTGGGTTTGTTTTTTTAAAATTCTTTAAATTTTTTTATTTTTAAATCATGTTTATTATATTACAGTTGTCTCAATTTTTCCCCCTTTGCCCTCCTCCACCCATCCCACCCTGCCCTCTTCTTCCACAGTCAGTTATACACTGTTGTCCATGTCCATGGGTCACTCATACATGTTCCTTGCTTAGTCCCTTCTCCTTCCCACCATTGTCCTCCTTCCTCATCTCCTCTTGTCACTTTCAGTCTGCTCTGTGTTCCCATGACCCAGGTTTTTATGTATATATGCAACATATATGAAAAAATTTAGACTTGCATATTCCAAAACTGAATCATTATAGTCTGTAATAAAAATGTCCCTTCTCGCCCCTTCTATAATCAAATATATCTCAAGTCTTATAAATCTTTCAAAATATTTTTATAACACCTACTCTTTGGAAGGAGGATATTTACAAACTTCAATATATTGAAGAAAAGGGTAGGTAGTCATCTTTCTGCAGCGGATTTAGATGGAGTCTTATGTTTCCTCCTTGTTTAAACACAGAGAGATAAGGCTATTTCAAAGAAAAACTGAATTTCTAAAACCTCATTGTGGACAAGCCCTTGGAGGAAAGCTTCTATTCTTTGTTTTAGTCCATATCCATCCAGGATTTCCATATATTCAATATTATTGCCAAAAAGCTTTTGATGGTCTTATAATTCTACATAATCCTACATCTATTCTGTGCCTAACGCTCCTCATATTTATAATTTAATAAGTCAGATCCACTAGAACTAAATCAAAGCCAGTCTTTCACCAAGCTTTTGTGTGGTGAAACACCTGTTATAGCAACACTCAGATTTCTTCTATGACATAAATGACTAACTACATTCATTGTGCATAGAAATATATATGTAGATTTTGTTGAAGGATTCAAGGAACACAGGAAAAGGAAGTAAGTTTCACTTCAATCCTGAAACATTGACTTCATATAGAAAATTGTAAATAAAAAATGCATAGAAACTCCTTTGCACTCCTGATTTTCTTTTTCTTTTTTTTCCTAGAATTTTTCTAAATCTTTGCATTACTAATTCTGTAGGCATTGAATTCTTCATGCGGTGAATTCGGTTTGTCATGACAGACTTGTGAAATGTCCTTTTTTGGTACAGTTGGATAACAAAAAAAATGTGTACTGACTACTACAAGAATAAATTGAGCCAAACTGATACCTCTGCTCAAAGTGTTATGTAACTATTATTTCAAAGTTATCACTGAAGTCTTGGGACTCCCCTACCTTTAACCCTCCCCCTTTTTCTCCTTTAACACTTGTTAGTATTTCTGCTGCATTTTCTTGTTTTCCTGCCTGATCATTTTTTCAGGTCTTTTAATCTCTTCTCCTCTGGTAGCTCTTACAGGCATATTTGAATCTGTGTCAAATGTAAAATCACCTCACCTTCAAGTTGGACTCCAAAAGCAGGTGTCCTTCTGTACTAGGAAATTGGCTTTTACCCTTTTTCTATGACAGGGATTCTCATACTTGGTGTACTGGGGCCTTATTTTAAGTGTCAGTTCTAGACTTACCACCCTCTAAAATCCAACTTAGTAAGTCAGGCATGAAACGCAAATAAAATTTTTACCATGTACCCTAATCTTTTTGTTTTTATTTCTTGATGTGTAGCTCAAAATGGTTCTTTTCCCAGTTTAAGGAAAAATATTTGTGATGATTTCATACAGGAGAAAGCCAAAAGTAAAATAATATGTAAAACAGAATTCTGTATTCACTATGCAGTTTCTTTTATATTTTTTCATATCAAAGGCCATAAAATGAATATGTAAAAAGATATGCACATAAAAGATGACTGGTTATAAATCACAGGTTTACTTCATCTGGCTTGACTTAATACTTAATATTCCTGACTTCATATTCAAATGCTCACTGTATGCCTCTCTGACCTATCTCAAAATGTATAGTTTTCTTGATTCTCTCTCCTTCCCTACAGGAAATGACTCCTCTCCCAGCATCCCATATCTCAATAAATGGCACCAACATCTATTTACTTGTCATGAAAATGTTAACTCCTTTCTTTTTCTCACACCCATATGCAATCAATCTATCAGCAAATCCTGTTGGTCCTACTATCAAAACATCTTAAATATCACCACTAGAATATAAGTTTCCCAAGGGAAGGAGCTTTGCCTGTTTTGTTTAGCTTTTCTGGGTACACAATAGCTATTTTTTTTAAACCACTGAATTTTAGTGTTGCAAAAAAGGTCTTGCAACTTGATTCACCTATTAACAAATTTACATTTCTTTGTATGCTTCTAATTATTCCAGAACACATTGTCTAAGTAATTCTTACATAAACTGTATAGATTGCTTGCATAGCCACAAAGAAAAGAATCTTTGAGTAGCAGCAAACTAAGTGGCATATGGGGAAGCAAATCTTACTTCCTACTGAACAGCCACACAAGCACACTCCTCTAGTAATTGTCACTCATCCTGCCCTGGCTAAATTCACGTTGACTCCTTTACTCACAACACTTGATTTTCTTTCCATTCTTCTCATCTATGTTAAAAAAAAAAAAAGACAAAACAATCAGTATTCTTTCTTTGGGCAAAAATGTCTATTAAGCAGAAGATTATTTTCTGTTCCCATCAATTCCCTACATTTGATGGTTGCCAGTATCTATCTCCAGAGTGTTTTGTATATTTGTTTAATTTTTTTCCTTTTCACTTCCATGCCTTTGTTTCACCCTTATAATCACTTTCTTGAGTCTCAACAGGCCCCTAACTGGCTTCCGAGTATCTAGTCTCTCATAACTTCCACTTCTTACCACTGCCTTAGACTAACCTTCCTTTGAAAGGTCTGGTATATCAGAGCTTATTTTAAAACAGCTCCAGGGATTTAAAATGTTCTACCATGATATAACATCACAGGTGTCTGTGTGGCAGACACCCACAAAATAAAGAAGGTCATAAAAGGAATACAAAGCATCAGACTTTTGTTACTTGGAATTACCCAGAAAAGCTCATTGAAGTCTACGTTTTACATGCAGAAATTCCCTGAATGACATTTGCAGCATTGTTATTTATATATCTGCAAACAATCATAAATTTACTCTGGTTACCTCATCAGCTTAGGTGTAATTTCTTTTCATCCTTGGGAACTTTTCAAATTATATTCATAAAGCGACAATACCTCAAATGCAATGCTGCCTCCTACATAAAGGAGTATTTCCTACACCAAGTCAGATCTCTTATGTTTCCATGTTCTAATGCTGAGCATATGCTTCTTCAATAACCCTCATAGTATAGTCTGCTGTTTACATGTCAGTCTCTCCCACAAAATTAGAAATTCCTTGTCAGTAAGGACCATGCCTCATTCACTTCTGTGTTTCCTCCACAGAATGTAATAAAACAGATTACACATTGCGGGTGTTCAATAAATATTTGTTGAATGAAGTAAGAAAAGGAAATAGCTCCAGATTAGATAAACCCTAGAAAACCCGTGTGTTGGTTCAGGTTGCTTTATATTTTGTGCACCTTTTGCTGCTACAGTTGGACTGAGCCTTTTGCTTCTCTGTGTCGCTTTTACCTCCATTCGGATGATAAAGATATATTTGCATTACATCAAACCAGCAATCTGTAGATACTGCCATAGTTGCTGACTGTGACTGAGCACTCAGAGAAGGCTTATGAGCTCCTGGTTACCAGCAGAGTAAATCTATGCCAGGCTTGACTTTTCCCGATGCTCCTTTCCCCCGCTCTGTGGCCAGGCACTTACTCTGAGTTACAGATCACTGTGCCCGTGGTGGTTAGTGGCTGAATCTCCATACCCTTTCAGTTGAGTTTACCAAAAAATGCACATGAAAATTTGTGTTTTCCTTAAATTACACACAGTCTATTTTTCAACTTGCTTTGCACAGTAGCATAGTGCATTGTCCCAGGAGGAATGGAAAGGGAGAACAGAGCATTGCATTTATTTAGTATTCAGAAATGGGGAAGCAAAGAGATAACGTGGACAGCTATTCAAAAAGCTAACACAAAAGCAGCTCTCTAATATTAAATGTCACTCACTACCTGGGAAAAAGAGTGAATAATAGCCCAATCACACCGGTTGTTGCGGGAGTAACTAAAACTTTGAAGAGTTATGTAATTAGAGCAATATAACAATTCTAAAAAGCCTAACATGCAAATTCTGTTGTAATTTACTTAATTCACAGTAATGAGAAATTCTTATAAAACTGGCTTAATTGGTCAAGGGTCTGCTAGCAAAGCTGGGCAAGATGACATTTTGGTTTTTAAAAATTTATAAGGTGGATATTTGAGGAAATCAAGGTCCAGAGTTAGTCAAAAGATTTTTGTTTTTGTTTTTGACTTATTCCTTATTAAATGAAGTGTCTAGAACCATTCAGCTATTGCTAACACTGTTCTTGTGCTCCATCTGAAGGTATGATTTTTTTTTCAGTTGTCTGCACTGGATAGTGTATTTATGACCAGAATTGGCATGTCACTGGCAATGGGCAGAATGAGAAAGGGTTCCTAATGCTGAGTCCCTGTGGGCATTTCCAAAACATCTGGACCTTGTTTGGACCTTTTTATTGTAGAAAGTGTGGAGTCTTGGTAACATTCCGTCTCAGCTCTCTTACTGCATGTGGGGCACAAATGGTCAAATGTTTCCTTTGACTTTTATAGAAACATAAAAGGAAACAACTAAGAACTACTTCAAATCAAAGAGCAAAGAGGGCTTAAATAAGAATTCTGTACATTACTTGTTCTCCTCCGTCACTGTAGATTATGTCATGTTATTTGGAAGGATCTTGGCATAACTGCCTTCGGGGCGGGGAGGGGGCGCAGGCGCGGGAAACCCTGCCACAGCGCAGTTTGTAAATCCCACTTGTTTTTCATAACAAGAGCCAAATAGTTTCTTGGTAATGTCAAGGGAATCTCAGTGCTTGGGAGAGATTTGCAAATGGTCTTCTGAAACATTACTTTAGTAATTATATAATATTCATTTTAAAGCTTGTGTTCCCTAAGATGTTGACCAAAATTTTCACAAACATAATTTGAACTACTGAGGTTTTATTTTAAAATTGTATATCGAAAAAATCTAAAGCCCGAAATGCCTATTTTTAATGTACTCATAACTAAAGAATTTCTCCTGGTGGACGTCTCCTGGTGGTAGCTAAAAATTGCTGCACACTTAGCACTGTTCTAGACACTGAGGATGCATCTGCAAAAAAGAAAAGTAAAGGACCTATCCTCATGGAACTTACATGATATTTAAGGGAGACACAGAAAAATTAACATATAAACCAAGAGTATAATTTCAATAGTAATAAGTTCTATGACAAAATAAAGAAAATAAAGTGCAGTGGTACATGAAGGGGCTGATAATTCAGACTGGGCCTTCACAGAGACCTTGTCGGGAGATGTGACACGGGGCCTGCACGTGAGCTGGCCATGAGAGGGTCTGAGGGTTTAGAAACTCTGAAGGTTCTATAGCAGGAATGTATTAAGTCTGTTCAGGAGAACAAACTAATGCCACAGTGACAATGAGATCAAGATATGCTCCTTTTTACAGGAATGTTAATTGAAGGACTTACACATCTTTAATGTATTTATCTTTTTCTTTTTTCTTCTGGAAAGCTAGTTCTTTTACTCAGAGGACAGTTGAAAATATCTCTTAACTTTGGGAAAGTCAAGGCCTTATACGTAGTTTTGTCATGTTTAAAGTTCAGAAGGTAGCTTCTTACTCTCACATGAAAAAACTCAGGTGGCCCTGACCAGTGTGGCTCAGTTAGTTGTATCATCCTGCGAAACAAAAGGTCTCGGGTTCGATCCCCAGTCAAGGCACATGCCTGGGTTGCGGGCTCCATCCCTGGTCAGGCCAGTCCCCACAATGTGTTTGTGCATGAGTGTGCAGACGCACATGTTTTTTTAATGAGTTTTTAAGTTCTTAAAATTTTACTCTCCCTTTTCCACTGAGATAGTTTGGCTTCCTTTCAGTGATTAGTTGCAAAGATCATTTTGTCTGGGAAAAATAAAACACATAAATCTATAAACTTGGGTTACTGACTTTCAAGAATTTATGAGTCACCATCACGAACTCTGATGATTTTAAAGAATGAAGTCTTTCTAGGCTTCCTATGTCTGAAATATAAATCAAGCCCAAGCATGTAAATGTCCCAATAATTACGATGTCCTTTTTTACACCAGCTAGTGAGGTGTGTTAATGCATATTTTAAAGCTTTTTAAAATTGAGGAATTTTTATATAAGTATTCTAATTGGAGAGATTAACTTTTAAGCTATTTTATCACAATGAAAAGTTGACCCAGTTTCATCCAATGACAAATGGTTTCATAAGCACTTAATCATACCTTCGTACATCTATCCAGAAAGAGTTGCACATTTTAAGGAAGACAAATTGGCTTCTGAATGGTATTTATAAGCAATATAGTTCTCTACCAAAGTAGATGACTCATCAAATTCATTTTGAACTAATGAAGTGAATTATTATAGACAGTGCCTTATTGACCCCATTTCTAGCAATGTAGTGATAACATCAAAGAACCACATGATTACAAACTATGTCCTTTATAAATTCGCTTTAGACTCACTCAGTAAGAGTAAAAACTCACTGAAAATCTAGAAAAGGATATTACAGTTTTTAATCACCACTGTATTCCAGTTGTGAACTAGGAGTAGCGAATAAAGGTTTTTAAAAAATATTTGTTTATTTATTTTCAGTTGTAAAACTCCCTATATACTTTTGTTTTAATTTTTAAAAATAAACTTATTGGGTGTAACATTTGTTAATAACGTAAATTTCAGGTGTAGAACTTTATAATACATCTTGATACTCCACTGTGTAAAGTTTTTCAAACTAACCACAGTTTAAAAAATTTTGAAATGTTACCAAGTCAACTTATAGAGAAATGTTTCCTGTAATTCCCTCAGAACTCACCTGAGGTCAATATGATATCTTTATTGATTATTTGAAAGATAACAATGCCATTTAAAATAAATTTTAAATGAGCAACTTTAGAAAATTCCAAGTAAGTTGGAATAAAAACGAGGATTTCATATGAAAATATAAAAAATTTCATCCTGTCTGCTGTGGGTCAGTGGATTGGGCATCACCCCCGCATACCAAAGATTCACATGTTCGATTCCTGGTTAAGGCACATGTCTACATTGAGGGTCAGTTCCCCACTTGGGGAACTAGGAGAGGCAACCAACAGATCAATATTTCTCTCACACATCAATGTTTCTCTCCCCTCTCTCTAAGAGTAAATAAAAACCTTAAAAAACAAAAGAAAATATAAAAAACATTTCATTAGATGTCAAACTGTTCATCTGTTTGGTCTCAGTGTGAGGTTAAAAATGCTCTAAAGGCCAAAATAATGGATAACTAGGAGTATAGTAACTTTCTGAAACCTTCCAAATAAGTTATAATAAAAATGATTTCAATGAAAACTATATAGAATATTGGAAAACATTAATAAAGTCATGACATGTAAGATTCTTACACACATTCTTCAGTAAAAATATAAAAATAATTTAAACAGAAATGTCTTCTCAAATTTAAGTATTCTGCAAAGCAAAAACAGCAACATTTTTTCCTATATTTTAGTCTTATTCCTTTTCCCTTCCATTATTTTTCTCTTCATTTTCTCACTTTCTTCTTTTCTCCTTTTATTTCTCATACAGCATGTAGAAAACCTCATTGAAGTAATTTAGAGAATTTTGATTGTCTTTTATTATCAATTTTTTTTTATTGAAGCCAGCTTGGTTTAATGATCCCCGACATTAGTGTAAAACCCTCAAAAGTCTTTCTCCTTTTGGATTTTCTTTCATTAACTCCCAAATGCCCTCATGAAAAATGCAGACCAATGGCAGCATCCTCCTTTAAAACTTGTAAGTCTCCCTTTAAACTACAGTGTCAAAGCAAGTCAGGATCTCTAGTACGGTACACAAAGCCTTCTGTAACCCAACCCTTACCTAATGCTCCAGCCTCATAGCTAGACTCTTCTCACCTTCAGTTACACTTCAGTTACCCACTTGCTTAACTTTCTCCTCATAGCCCATGCTATTTCACGCATCTTTGCTCATGTTGCTTCCTCTGCTTAGAACATCCTTACCCAATTTTCTTCACCTGTATAACTTGAATTTATGCGTTAAAATTCAGTGTATGTGCCGTCTCCTCCTGGATCTTCCTATAATCCCCCAATTGAAACGAGGTACTCTTTTTATATACTTTCACTATATCCTATAACCATCTGTCAGAGCACTTGCCACATTATATTGAAATCATCTATTAATATATTTGTCTCTCCAACTGGAGGGTAGGTTTCTTGGTTTTTATTATCTTTTACCCTAAGTGCTTAGCATAGAAATCAATTTAGCAAACTTTCCCAAAATTATAAGCTACTTTTATTGGCAGAGATCCAAAGTGTGAAGTGGTTATATCTATCAGCTTATCTTAGCCTTATGCCATTAAGTACATGATTCCTAAATTTCCTCATTCTGAGTCTATGTATGTTAAAAATACTTTGAACTATGCATGGCTTCTCTGACACAGACAGGGTTCCTTTACATTTTTCAGCCTCACTTGCAGTCAGGGTGATAGAATGTGTTTGGTTTGGGCCAAATAATTATGGGTACAATTGACATGTATAGTTTTTGGGCAAAGGTAGTTAAGAGCCAGTATATTTTTTTCAGGTCACACTTCTGCTACCGTGACAACTTAGGAGACTGTAGAGCAACTTATCCACAATTTAAAAAAAAACAACAACTTAAAACAACAAACATTATCTCACAGCTTCTAAAGGGTTAGGAATTTGTGAGAAATTTAGCCAGATTGTTCTGTCCCAGAGTCTGTTATTAAGTTTCAGTGGATGGTGCTGTTTCAGGCATCTCAAGATTTGCTTTCAAGATCATTCACATGGTTCTTAGAAGGCCATATTTCCTCTACGGCTGTTGGATGGATATTTCAATGTCTTACCATTTGGGTCACTCACAACAAGGCATCTTTCTTTCTTCAGAGCAAGAAATCCAAGAGGAAGAGAGAGAGTGGGAACTCAAAGCAGAAGCTGTAATCCTTTATAATGTAATCTTGAAAGTGACATAGACATACTACCACTTGTGCTGTATGTTTTTGGTCACAGCTCAATCCTGGCACAATGTGAAAAGGAAACTACACAAGCAAATGGAGACCAGAAAATGGAGCCATCTTGGAGGCTGGTCACCACAGTGGTCACTTGTTAAGGAGGTTAATAAAACATGGAGAACATCTGGACAGTGAGTTAGTGGGTAAGGCAAACTCCCCAACCCACATTAACTACTGAATAAGCAAGAAATAAATGTTTGTGACACTAAGCCAGTGAGAATTTAAGATTGATTTGCTAGTATGGCATAGCCTAGCTATTCAGACCAATAAAGCTCTCATAAAGCTATGTCTACAGAAAGAGGCTGTGATGATTGAAAGAACTTCAAGTATTTTAGGACTTGTGAGAGTAACTTCTTACTTTAAATTGAGACATTAGAATTCTTTCATTTTCTTTTTCTGCCAGGTTTGTGAGTTTAGTTAGTGTACATTTGAACACATACTGCTGTGAAAATCAGGTATCAAAGACAACACAGCTGAAGGCCAGACAAACATAGCTAGTATCTCTTCTCCTGGCCTCTTATAATACAGGAAACACTCTTCCCAAGATGACACACAACCACTTGATATTTCCATCCACTCAAACTTTTTTTAAGGTGATTCAAGTATTGAATTTTTTTTCATTAATTAAGACCTACGAGTTAAGGTTATTGTGAGGAATAATATATGTATTATTATTGATAGACAATATATGAGCCAATGTATGAATATTGAAACAATATATGTAACAATGTCTTCTGAAGAGTGAGATACTATACTATATAAATATTAAACATTGTTCATCTGTATTTGATGTTGAAAGGAAATTACTGGAAATGACTCAATGTTAATAATCCCAAAATACTTTTAAAGAATAAACTGCATATTTATTCTGAACAGTTTGTTTTTTGTTTATGAGAAAACATAACTTATTTTAAATATATATATAAAATACATGTACTTGGTCAAGAGATCATCTCTCTTTGAGAACAAAGTTAAAATGAACAAATTCAGTCCTATGAGTCATTTATTAAAATATTGGTCATATACGATGTGTATTTAATCTATTAGCATCTCAAAGTGTTCTACTGTTAGTATCTAAAAGTCATTTTACATATGGAGTGATAGGTAATATCTCTTTGGACCTCTGTAACACCTTAATGCTCTAGGAACAATATTGTGTGATATAAAGGTTGACCTATTCAGTCAAATCAAAAGAAACTTATGATTTTTAAAAAGTTAATACTAATTATGTCATAGGAAGAAAAAAATAAAATGCATGTATAGGATTGGAAACTTATAAAGACAGAAGGCAGGCTGACCTGGGTGCCTTTGTGGAGGGAGGGAGCAAAAAAAGAAAAAAGAAAAAACTCATAGACACAGACAACAGTGTGGTGGTTGCAGGCAGAGGAGGGTGGAGGAGGCAGAGGAAGGTTTCAGGGGATATGTAGTGATGAACAGAGACTAGACTTGAGGTAATAAACACACGATACAATGTACGGATGATGTGTTGTAGAATTGTGCACCTGAAACCTGTATGATTTTTGTTAACCAGTGTCGTCCTAATAAACTCAATTAAAAATAAATAAATAAATAAATAAATGGAAAAAAGGTCTTTAGATCATGTGAGATATTGAATATTAAACCCTCAGTCTTAAATTATGTCTAAACATGGGACCTTTAATAGCAAAGTAATCCTTGGCCACAATTATCTAACATGTATCCAGTGACTCATGCCCTGACCAGGCAAAAGCATTTTTGGCAGCACCTATATTACCTTGAAATCTTCCCTTGTGAAGTAACTTGAGCCTGACCTTGATCAGCTTATCAGATGAGCTCACGGCTAGAGTCTGTCAGAGAACTGACATGGCAACAAGCCAGAACAACTCTGTAAATTGTCCAGAGGGCACACCTAACTATCATTTTCACTTTTTCTTCTTCTGTGTTTCTTAATCAGAATTAGAAGCAAAGAAGAGAGACAGGATAAAGTAATGGGCCACAGAAACTGGTGACTTTGTATTTGAAACCTAGTACTGCTACTTACTGTACGACTAAACTTCGGAACAAGGTAAAATAGCTTTTTGATTTTCATTTTTCTTCTTTGTAAAACAAAGCTATTAATTTCCTCCTTAAAAGTTTACTATGAGACATCAATGAAATAGTCATATTCATGGTGGAGTGTGACACATAGTACTTAAAAAATATTCTTCATTTTCCTTTGTGGTGAGAAAAGAAACTTGAGATGAATACCCTCTGCTTCACCCCCCACATGACATTGACTGAACCTTACCAGTGAGCCATTAACTGATGGAGCCAACATCACTAATGGCGCAGGATGTCAGAATGCTGCAAGAAGAAAGATGGAAAGGTCTTCTTTCACCAGTGAAATAACACCAGTGGTGGATACTCCTGAAATGTGAGGAGCTGAGTGAGACTTCAGGGCCTTTGGAATGCTAATATAGCTGCAGTACCTGAGGATTTGCAAATACATTCTAAGCTATTAAATAATTAAAATCATATAAATATATAAAATGCATATGTATGTGCTAATAAAATGTAAAAAAGTTTAAAACTGGAATATTTCATTTGTATTTGAATGTCAGATTTGGCCTCTTTTGAAAATTGGTATTATTTTCATTATCACAATTTACTCATATTTTTTCAAGTATAGAAAGAATCCATTACACTCAAATTATCAGGAGCACATTATCTCATTAGTGTCTGTTCATGATAATTGTTGCTATTATTGTTAAGAGAGACACTTAAAAAATTATCACTGAGTTTTTGTTCATCTCAAAAGTATGATTTATTTTACCAAGTAAAACTAAATGGTTATGACTCTAGTAAAAATGTAGAAGCATCACTTTAATTCTTATTCAGATAAGCACATTTTGCATTCTGTAACAAAAACACATGTTTAAAGTTTATGGAGTATGTTCATATTACCTTCTACAGTCACTATTCATGACTTCTATGGAGTCCTGGCAGAGATGAGTAATATATGATCTCTATCCTCTTTCTGCTTCCTGTGTTGGAAAGGATATGTTTGCACACACCACAGAACTGAACTGGGCATTACAAGAACCATCAATGAGATGGTACTTAGGCTGAGTAGTGAGAACTTGTAACTCTGTCATTTCTAAAATCTGGGACATAAGATTAGCTCTTTAAGATGGAATCCTATTAAAATATTCTTCCTATCCTACCTACCTAACTTAGGTTAACTGTTATTGGGTAAACCCTTAATAGGCAGTGTGCTTTAACTGAGCTAAAGCAGCATATTATTGCCAGTGTGTGTCTGTGTGTACGGGGATGCCACTTAAAACATTAACAGTGGTAGACCAACAAACCAACAAATCAAAAACTATGCAAATGGGGTGCAGTGCAGGCACATTGAAACTATGTGTGTGAAAGTGAAAAAAATTATCATGATAGGAATGACTTTCACAGAGAGGTGGGAGAGCAATGCTAAGCAGTCAGTATAAAGGCACTAAGCACCTGTTAGGGGATGGGTGGGTGGAGCTGGTATGGAAAAGAAGAGTAACATATGCCAACTCCATTTTACTAATAGCTGTTAGCAAGACACTCAGCTGAGAAAAGGCAAGATCGATTTTACTAATAACTTGTAGTAAAACACTCAATTCAGAAAAAGGCTGGAGCAGAGGCTGTAAAGAACTATAGAACCACAGACATAGAGGCAGAAGGTGGCTACAAACCACACTGGGAAGAGATTTCAAGAGTCAGAATGAAGTCATAGAAATTGGCATTCAGTGTGTACTATGTGTCGAGAATAAATATACTATATATACACACATATATGGTATGTATACATGCATATATGCAGACATATGTGTGTGTATACTCCTCTCTCTATATATGTAGGATATTTATATATTTTTTACCAGATATAGTACCTTTCTACAAGACAGGTATTGTCAGCCTTAATTTTCAGTTGGAAAAAACAGATTTGGAGAGGTTAATAACTTGTTAATGGTCACACAAGAAGCAAAAAGCACAGCTAGATTCATGTCATAGGTTGACTATTCTCCTCATTTTTTTATATGGAAATGACACAACAGGAGAAATAGAAGCACTCCAGGTAAAAATTAAGATATCTTTAAATGCAGAAGTAAGAGGCAGAAATTGCTCACTTTCTCCAAATGTTTAATGTGTAAACTGACTAGAACTCATCTCTCCATCCAATTTCAACTCAAAAAAAACCCCAAAGAAATAGGAATTACATTAAATGTTTTCCTTTAAGTGCCCCCAAGAGCTTTCTCTCCCCAAACACATTAATTTTAAAAACATAATATTGCTCAAAATGTACTAATCAAATAATTGGATGTATCTACTTGGTACAAGATATACTTAGGAATAGCTTTTGTGGAGCACAATTTTAAAGATATGGGAAAAATACAGTTTCCAGAAAGAACCCTGTCCCACCTTCTCCTCTAGGACTTAAATTCTATAACTAAGCATTCTTGTGTCTTTTACTAGAATGCATTTACTAGTGAAATTCTGTGTAGAGTAATATTTGCCTTATTTTTAATGACTTTTGTCACAATTTTTTTTTCAGAAAACTGCTCTCTATCTCTGGAAGAAGGCACCTAATAGTGGAGAGGGCATATAATGAGAGAAAGGAGCTGTTGAGTAAAGAAAATGAGGTGGGGATGGTCAAGACTCTGCCATCCCATTATATGGCTTCACAAAAGGATATTGCGGGGGAAATGACTTCTAACTAGTACATTGCATTTATAAGTTCAAAAAAATTGAGATTTTCCATGTAGTCAGTTACATGCAAGTGCAAATGATGAATGGAACCAAAGGGTCAGAGATTACATATGCTGCCTACACTGTGGTATTTCACCTTCAAACTGAATGTCGCCTCTTTATCTTACAAAATAATGTGATGCCCTGTTATTCTCTGCGTAGAATCCTTTATACTAGAGGGAAGAAAGAAATCAATTCTCAATCTAATCCATTTTTCAAATTTGACAGTGACATCGAAGAGCAGGAAGCTGTCTGTGAGTAATGACACTGCTCATTTGTTTAAATGTCAAACTTAACTTCATCAACTTTCAGGGAATATGTCAGCAAAGAATGGGTTTCAGTTCAGCCAGAGACAATTTCAGTGTCATTCAATGCTGAGGAAAATAGCTGTCACTATCTTGAGAGCAGAGTGCTTTGAGTAAATATTTCTTTTTAGGCTCAATGCAATTGGCCATTTCAGCACTTGGTGCTATGGACAGTGCTCGCTTCCTCTACCTAATGAAACAAGTCCTATTACTGTAGAGGTGTTTCCATTTTGAGATTAAAACACTGCCCAGGCGAGCAAGCATGTCCCCCTAAACTACTCAATTAGGATATAATATTATGCCTCACAGGTCTATGCAAAGCCATAATGAAATAACAGCAAAGAGGAGCAAATTTTATCACAAAAATTAAGCCTGAAATAAAATTAGAGAAGGGAAAGAGTTACAATTTGTAGCTATTCCTGCAAAACATGTCAAAAGTTTACTGCAATGCAATAACATTTCTCTATGATTAGGTTTTTGTTGGAGAGAATGACAGAGCCATTAACCTCTTGTGGTAATTTATTAGCAGTGAACATAGGTACAGAAGAGAACAGGAAGTACATTTAATAGACTTGCAGACAATCAGGAATGAAGAATTCATTCTTTATATGTTTTCTAGCTATAGAGTAGAATATCAATGAAGCTTTCTGGATCTGAGGTCAGACAAAATGGAAATACATCTGAAACATGTTCCTTAATAAGTCTCTAAGCCTTGTTTCTTGTTCTGTCAAATGTGGGTTACTTTGAGGTTGGAGTGAGAGAGTGTATATGCAGGGGTCTGTCACACATTAGGTACTCAACAGATACTCAATTTGGATTATTGGCTCATCTTTAAGTGTTGGCATGATGCAGTGAAATGTTGCTATGCTGGTGGCCATGCATCTTAATAGTTGTAATCCTAAGGATGGATGACAAGAAGAAAGAAAACAAGAAAGGTAGTACATTAACAGATGTAGCCTTATAACAAAGGGCCCTAACCATGTGTATTCCCACTTTCATCCATCTTATTTACATCCCCAAAATATTACCTTATGTATACCTTTTAAAAGTCAACAAATAATAGTCAAAAATAATACATGAAGAGCGAAACTAAAGTTCTCAGAGGAGCTTTATTTCTCTTTTCAAATACTATTATACCAACTTTCTCCAGAACACGTCTCCATCACATACTGCCAACTGCTCTACCTGCCGAACTGGCAAGAGGCTACTTTCAGTGCCTCCTGACCAGACTGACATACTGGGGGAGAGAAGGTAAAAAAGAGGTTAGTGCAGAAAGCCTGATAAGTCCCTTATCATCCTCCATTGCAGCTACAAATTCTCTGCTTTGGGCTTCAAATCCTCTCTTCCCATTTCACCTTACTCCTCTCCTTCCCTTTTTAAAACTGAAAATCAAGAGCGTCTTCTCCTCGCTCTCCCTCACCCCCATGTCCTCCTCTTATTTTCAACAGAGATTCACTCCACACTGCCCTCTGCATATGAAAAGCCTCCCACTCTCCATTCATCAAGGTACACTGTTCCTTCCATTCACAATTCATACTAAGTCCTCCTGTCCCTTGCAAAGCTCTTTTTCTTTAAGTGGATTTCCTAACTGTCCTAATAGACTCAACCACCACAGCCACCGTATCTCCGTGGCACCTACTCCCCAACCCTCAGAAATTGTGTAGAGGTGGGTAGAGGGGAGGTTTACAGGCAAACCTAGACAGAGACAAATAGAGAGAGCCTAACGTTAAGCTTGGTCTCGTCATTGGGGGTGGGGGGGGGGAGGTACAGATATTTCCCAAGCGCAGCAACAAACATCCTCGGGGAGAAGAAAATGTTGGTCGAGTGGATGAATGAATGAATGATGAATGAATGGATGAATGACTGCGATCTCTTCGGCACTTTTCTCAGAGGCCCCTCCTTGCTTGCGCCCAGCATGGTTCCTGTGTAAATCAGCTTCAGCGTGTGAATGAACCTTCTTCCTGCTTTCCCTCTGTCTCCGCTCCCGACCCTTTTACTACCACCTCTAGACAGAGCCTAAACCTCCGCGCCAAAGGGCACTCTACCTCGTCCACACATCCTTTGTGACTTCAAAAGCCGAAGCAAGCTTGCTCTTTAGAGGCACAGCTTTGCATTCTGCCAGCTTTACCTCTCCCCAAACCTCCAAACCCCCAGGCACGTTACACAAAAGGATAACTAATTTCCCCACACTCCAAATCCACCTGGAGATCCCCGTCGCTCCCCCTTTGCTGGCACTTGTAACCCAGGTGCTCGCCTAGAAAGGCGGTTCCCCGCTTCTCTCGGCAGAAAAAAGGAATCACCACTCCTGGTCTCTCTGTCCTTGTTCCTAAAATCAGAAAACTTTTTTTTTTTTTTTTAAATAGAAAACCCCACCCCGAGAGCAGCGACCTCTTTGTTTGCGTCCAAGGGGGAGGGAGGGGTCTCAGAACCTTTGCAGCCTGGGGCGAAGGGGACGTGACAGCCCTCTGGAGGGCTGCTCGGGACCAGACTCACCCAGGACGTTCCCAATGAGAGCCACCACGAACACGATGATGTACCCGGCGATCAGGACCCACTCATAATCTTTCGGGTGTAGGTATTCCCTCCACAGGTACTGCAGGAATTCCTCGTCTTCATCATAGTCGGTGGAGCTCAAAAAGGGCTCTTGAGTTACATTCGGCTCCGAAGCAGATGACAAGTTGCAACAAGGGGGTGAGTCCTCCAAATTGGTGCCGGACATCACGGGCTCGAGTCCGGTTCGGCTCAGTGCTGCAAGCTGCTCTTCCCCTTCCCCATGAGCGCTGGTGAGTCGCGGTGGGAAAGGCTGGGCGGAGAGGCGAGAAGGGGCTCCGGAGCAGAAAATGACGTGAAAAGTTAATCGAGCCAATGCCTCCGGAGTCCTATGCCCGGCAACTTCTGAGGCGCATTCGCTGTCTTTGCAAATGATTTTGCACCCGGGGACCCGGCCCCGGAGGCTGCAGCAATGACACCGGGAGGAGGAGAAGCTACCTCGGCCTGGGCTCAAGCTCAATTACTCCTCATTCCAGCACTGAGTCCGCAGCCCACAGCCTCCTCCTGCGCTGACGGAAAGCAGAAGTGGGAGGGAAAAAAAAGTAATGAAAATTATGTTAACCTGTTTCTCTGTGGGTTCAATCTCCCTCTTTTCTACTTTTTTCCTCTGTATTTCTCACGTGCAGTTTCTATAAACCATACATGTGTAGGTCTGTGGACACAGAGAGCATGTCAACACACGATTAACACAGGGTTTATTGATGCATGTGTCTCCTTCATGTAAATATAAAGGTAATATGGAGGAGCCAATGTGTTCTTACAGCAGGACTATGCAAAAGTCATTTCAGACAAGTATTTTAACATTTGTTTGGCTTTGCCAATTTAACACTTGCTGAATCTTTAAGGCCTCTCTTCCTCTTTCCTTCCTCCAAGCTTGGGAATAAGACTCTATTTAAGATATATTTAGTTGGCATTTGTATTTACAAAAGGGTGTCATATGAAATACAGCAGCAAATCCTTAAAGGACACTAAGGGTCATAAATGTGACCCTTATAGTTAATGTTGTCAAGCAAAGAAGACATACCAAATCGCATGAAACTGGTTCTCAGCAGGATGGAGTGGTTTAAGTAGAGGTGCTCTCCCTCTGGTGAATACCACACCCCACTGGTCTTTCTTATCATTGATTCAGGACTGATATCACCTGTCATTCTCTCATTAATTGATTTGGTCTCTAAGAAAAGTCTTTTAGGATTTGTCTGAGTTTGAAATATTGCATTTGATTGACTATAATCTGGGACTTGGGAAGGACCGTGGAATCATAGGCTAAACTTGAGCTAAATATTAGAAGCCTCCTAATAACACTGCTGATGGGTCCCTATGTAATTTAGATGTGACCACCGTATTTCATTACATTCACCTTTATAGGACTGCTTTAAAGTTTAGAAAATTGTTCCTTACATTAAAACAAGGCCTAAAACCAACAATTGGTTTTCTGTCTTTAATCACCAATTCCTAGATGCACATTGGTGCTACATGGAATAAATCCTCCACATGACAATTCTTCACATATTCAAAATAAGTACCATAGTCCCCTCTTCTTTCCATACTTCTTACGTTCACTTTTTTCTCCAATTATTTCCATTGTTTTTCAAATGACACTATCTCTACAACCTATTTTTGCTTGATCTGTCTTTAGACAATTGTCAATACCTTGCATAACATGCAACTAAAGAGGAAATACGTGGTGCGGGTCTTGCCGGTACAAAATGTCTACTATTATTTAGATCCAAATGTTTGTATCTAATTATTTTTTTTTAAAGTCACATAACATTGAGGATTCACACTGGGCATTTAGTCAACTTCCTACCCTGACCCTCAGTCACAATTCTTCACATTTGTTTTGTACCTTATAGTTTACAAAATTCTTTTATACACTTTATTTTTTTAAATCAAGCACCAGGAAAGAAATTTTTTTTTTAATTTACTTTTTTATATTTAGAGAAAGGGGAAGGGAGGGTGGAAGAGAGGGAAAAAGAAATTGATGAGTGGTTGCCTATTGTGCGCCCCCTCCTGGGGACCTGGCCCATGACCCAGACATGTGCCTTGACTGGGAATAAAAGGAGAGATCCTTTGGCTCACAGGCCAGCACTCAATCCACTGAGCAACACCAGCCAGGGCTATACACTTTATTTGAAAACCCCTGGGTGGGGTCGTGGAGGGCTGTTATCAGGCCTGTTTACAGATGAGAAAACTGTCCCTGAAGAAATTCCATGATTTATCAAAGGTCAAGTGACTACTCGGTTGCAAAGCCATTCAGTTCTGATCCCAGCTCGGTTCTTCTATTAATCTACAGATGTCATATTTCATAACAAATACTGTTGTTATATTTACCCATTTTTTTCCTAGTCAAATTTGTATTATTTTTATTTTTTTAAAAGATTTAATTTATTCATTTTTAGAGAGAGGGGGAAGGAGGGAGAAAGAGAGGGAGAAAAACATCAATGTGGTTGCCTCTCCAATGCTCCCTGCTGGGGAACGTGGCCCACAACCCAGGCATGTGCCCTGATTGAGAATCAAACAGGAGACCCTTTAGTTTGCAGGCCAGCACTCAATCTACTGAACCACACCAGCCAGGGCCAAATTTGTTTTTATAAAAATATACTTTATTGATTATGCTATTACAGTTTTGTCAATTTTCCCCCTTTGTCCCCACTCTACCCAGTATCCGCCACTCCCTCTAGCGGTCCTCCCACCTTAGTTCATGTTCTTGGGTCACGCATATAAGTTCTCTGGCTACTCTATTTCCATACTGTTCTTATCATCCCCCTGTCTATTTTGTACTTACCAATTTGTGTTTCTTAATCCCTGCACTTATCCCGCCTTCTTCTCCCTTCACCCTCCCAACTGATAACCCTCCAAATGATCTCCATACCTATGATTCTGCCTCTGTTCTGCTCGTTTGCTTAGTTTGTTATTTAGATTCAGTTGTTGATACTTGTGAAATTACTGCCATTTTAGCATCCATACTTTTGATCTTCGTTTTCTTAAAGCAGTCCCTTTAACATTCATGTAATAGTGGCTTGCTGATGATGAACTCCTTCAGCTTTACCTTGTCTGGGAAGCACTTTATCTGCCCTTCCATTCTAAGTAATAGCTTTGCTGGAGAGAGTAATCTAGGTTGTAAGTCTTTGCTTTTCATCACTTTAAATACTTCTTGCCAGTCCCTTCTAGCCAGCAATGTTTCTTTATTTTTAAAATTGAAAAGATTCTATTTTTTAAATTGTTGTTCAAATACAGTTGTCTCCATTTTCCCGCCACCATTTCCCCGGCCCTTCCTACCTCCACCTCTCGCCCTCAATCTCACTGCACGTTGGTTTTGTCCATGGGTCCTTTACACATGTTCTTTGATGACCCTTCCCCGTCTTTCTCCCATTATCCCCCCTCCCCTCCCCTCTGGTTACTCTCAGTATGTTCTTTATTTCAATCTCTCTGATTATATTTTTGCTCACTATTTGTTTTCATGATTAGGTTTGACTTACAGGTGAAATCATATGTTATTTGTCTTTCACCCCCAGGCTTATTTTCCTTAGCGTAATGCTCCCTGGTTCCATCCCTGCTGTCGCGAAGGGTAGAAGCTCCTTCTTTCTTTCTGCTGCGTAGTATTCCACTGTGTAAAGAAATCACAGGTTTTGATCCACTCAAAACAGTCTTATGGGAACTCCTTTGTAGTAACTCTTTGCTTTTCTCTTGCTGTTTTTAAGATTCTCTCTTTATCTTTAACCTTTGGCATTTTAATTATGATGTGATTTGGTGTGGTCCTCTTTGGGTCCATCTTGTTTGAGATTCTCTGTGCTTCCTGGACTTAAATGTCTACTTCCTTCGCCAAATTAAGGAAGTTTTCTTTCATTATTTTTTCAAATAAGTTTTCAATTTCTTCCTCTTTCTCTTCTCCTTCCAGCACCCCTATGATTCAAATGTTGGTACCCTTGAAGATGTCCCAGGGTACCTTAGCCTATTATTTAGCCTATTCTCATTTTTCTGGCTTCTTTTTTCTTCTTGCTATTCTGATTGAATGCTTTTTTCTTCCTTATGTTCCAAATCATTGATTTGAGTCTTAGCTTCATCCCCTCCACTGTTAGTTCCCTGTATGTTTTTCTTTATTTCACTTAGTGTAAACTTCATTTCTGCCCTGGTCTATTTTATGCTGTTGCAGTACCCAATGAATTCCTTGAGATCCTGATAATCAGTATTTTGAACACTGCATCTGATTGATTGCTTATCTTCATTTCATTAGTTCTTTTTCTGGAGTGTTGTTCTGTTCTTTCATTTGGGCCATATTTCTTTGTCTCCTCATTTTGACAGCCTCCCTGTGTCTGTTTCTGTGTATTAAATAGAGCTGCTTTGACTCCCTGTCTTAGTAGCATGGCCTATTGTAGAAAAGTGCACCAGTAAGACGGGGCAGCGCCTTAAGTAAGCATTAGTGTGGGGCAACCTGTATTGCCAGTCTGTGGCTTGCGTGGGGGAGGGCTCAGAGAGGGGACCATGCCACTGCCTGGCCTCTCGAGTTTTGTTTGGGAGGAAGCTGTCTCCCTGCACTCACTCTGATGTCAGTCACTTCAGTTTCTCCCCTCACGCCAGTGATGCCCTTTTAGCTGTCGCCCTGGTGCTGAATCCAAGAGGTAGTGTGTCTGCGTAAGTCCTAAGTCTGTTGCAAGCCCTTTAAGAGGATACTCCTGAGAACCCTGCAATTTCTTCCATTGCCCCAATCTCCTCTGGTTTTTACAGCCAGATGTTGTGGGGACTTGTCTTTCTGGCACTAGAGCCCCGGGCTCAGTGGTCTAGTGTGGGGCTACAATCCCTCGCACCCAAGGTATCCCTCCTGATTTTTATCCACCACACGGGAGCATAGGACTGCGCAACACCACTCCTCTCCATTCCTCTCCACATGTCTCCACATTTCCACCCCTCCTATGAAAGCGGCTTCTTTAATTCCTTAGTTGTCAGACTTCCATATACTTCCATTTTCTGATGATTCTGTGTGATATTTGTTTTGTAGTCTAGTTATAAATTTTGCTACAGTTACGCAAGGAGGCAGTCGTGTTTACCTATGCCTCCATCTTGAACCCAAATTTGTTTTTAAGAGAAGGGAATAAATAGACATTTTTGGGGCATATATTTATTCAATGCTTCTGTTCTACTCTCAGTGATACAAGTTAATCAAGATTACTACTTTCATGCATTTTACTTTCCAATGAAGTTAGAAAGAAAGCCAATTAACTAATAATTACATAAGAAAAATGTTAGGAAGGGATAAGTGCTGTATTGAAAACCAAACAGGGTGAAGTGACGGTGAGTGGAGAATCCCAAAGGCCTTATTAGAAATAGACGGTCAAAAGGGCCTTTGTGAAGAGGGGATATATAAGTAGGATATCCAAATGATAGATGCATATATTAGTTTAATTTTACTAATTTGAGGGTTAACCAGATCTTCTTAAATGCTGACCCTATTATCCAAAGCATTAGCCATTTCTCCAGACCTCTTGTCATCAGTAAATTTGACAAGCCAGCCTTCTGTAGCTTCATTCAAGTTCATTGATACAACTCAGTTAACTTCATCCTGTGGTATACGTGTTCCTATGATTTATTAAAATCTCTATTTTCTTCTTCTATATACTATTGGAAAGGTTGTTGCAACTTCAGTACCAATCTATATTCATTAGTGTCTGCAACTTCCTCACCCCTGACAGTTCTAAAATAGGGACCCAGTAGGCTATTTACTACGGACTCAGCACCCTTAGCTTTCTTTTTGTGGCACTTCAATGTGTCTATACTTCAGTCTGCTCTTTTTAAGTCTTATACCTGCAATTACTCATCACTATTTGCTAAATGTATTAAATGAGGAGAAGTAAGACTGTTTTCAAGATTTTGTCCTGTTATCTGGTTTATGTTGTGATAAGCCTGGAGTTATCTCAATCCTGGAACTATTCCATTGCCTTCCGTCCATAATTTATCAAGTGATTTATTTTAAATATGTGGTACTTTTATGCCATACAAAAATCCTACTCAAAACTTCAAATTATTATTTATCTTTTGCTAGTACATTAGAGATGGTAATTATTGCAGTACTCATTCTTTCTGAGAACTTTTGATGTTGTTTAGGACATTTGAAAAGAATTTTTAGTTGTGTGTTTAGATATTATTATTCTCTTTGATTTAAAATCTTTCTGCTGGATGTAGGGGAAAGGATTCAGTTCAATATCACAAGACAGTAAAGTAAGTTCCAAATTGGTCTGGTGATGACCTCTTAAGGTTGTTATAGGAATTAAATGAATTGATATTTTTAGAACTGTGTCTGTCGTATAGAAAGTGTTCTGAAAATGTTGAATGAATGAAAAACTATATCCTCTCAAGGTATGAATATTATTTGCTGTACATATCAATTATTCCAAGTGTTAAAATATTTTTTTAAATGTTGCTCACAATAGTCTGAGTAATTCTATATGATGAACCATCTTAAATTTTTGTCTGTCACTTTTATTTTAGCTCTCCCACTAACCTGAATATATTAAAAGTGACAGAGGAAAGAAAAACAAAACTCAACACTATTTTTTTCTCTTTCAGTGGTTGAAGTGAGGCTGCTCTGAGATCACGGATAATTGGGCTGTCCTAGATTTTACATTCTTATCCTTGGTGTGAGACCGTCGTTTTTGCAGCTCTATAATATGGATAACGTTGCAGATGCATTTCAATGAATATTTTGGATGCCCAGGAATTTAGCTAAGAGCTGGGGCATAAATATCAGTAACATATCATCCAACCTCAGTGACCTCACAGTCCACCAGTGAACGGGATGAGAGAACAACTGTGAATTTCTAGGGTAGAGGGATGAACAGTGTCATGGGAAGATGGAAAAAAAAAACACCCCACCTAATTCAGCCTGGAGAAAACCAGAATGGATGGCTCCCCTACAGAGAAAGTCACTCTTGAGCTGACCCCCTTGGAGCAAAGGAGATTACTAGGTGGATAAGAGTGGCAGAGGGAGCAGGATTTCATGGAGACTTGGAAGCAGGAGAAAACATGGAGTGTATGGGAAAAAGCAGGGTAAAGTGAGGAAGGTCAGGCTTTTACAACCACCTCTGGCACTAATGTGAAGAATAATTAAAGAAGGGTGAGACAAGAGATAAGGGTTCTAGGTGGTAGGCTAATATAATGATTCTGGTGTCAGAACAAAGATAGTGGTTGTGGGAATTGTGAGAAGTTGGGTATTGTTCAAATATGTAACAGTTTTAATAGACATTATTTAGGATGCAGACATCTCGTTTTATCACTTCCTCGAGGAAGGCTGACTACATGGAAATGGTGTGCTGGAAGTTAGTTTTCTTTCTCTGTGTATTTTGAAGGATACGTTGTATAAAGAGAGAGGTGTCCCACTGTTGACTTTCTGGTATTTGAAAAGAAGTTGTTTTCCTTCTTTCTTATCTGTCAGAATGAAAATCAAATCAAGCCTGAACACTTCAGTAATGACTGTACTGAGCTTATTTATTCCCCAAATAAATGCATTAGTTTTCATGGAAATTATCTGACATCTCTAGGCTTCAAATAATACATTTTCTTACAATATAGCCTTGAGATAAATTTTTCTGGAAAAGTGCCTTATCATAGGAGGTCTAGAAATCTAGTTTTCAGATAAAAATAGAAAAATGGACTTCTGATAATATGTTACTATTAAGAGTGCTTCTTGAATGGGTTACTGAGAATGAATAACCTCCTGTCCAAAAATCTCAGAAATTAGCGAACTCATATGTCGTGAGTTACTACAAAACATTTCTCTGTGTCTCTTTTTCTTTCCATTCTTCTTCTACCCTCCTCCCTCTTTTAATTATCTCTTATTTCAGTAAAGGTTCTCTCTGTTCCTTCTTGCCTTCTATCCTGTATTATAAGGTCTGACATTTCCCTCTCATGGTTCTTTCATTTAACGATATTCGGAACTTCTGCTCTAATTCTATCCCAAATTGAGCATAGACAGACACTGCTCCTCTCGTACTGTTTTTTGTCTTGTGAAAAGCATAGAGGAGTAGGCAAGTAATTTAATTCAGTAAAGTAAATGTCCTTAGGTGTATGCCTTGAAAGATTTGGAAGTGCAGGAAGAGACATCTATTCTATCAAAGTGTGTCATGAAAACTATCGAGAGGATGTGTTATTTAAGCTCAGAACTGAAGAATGAGAAAGGTATTCAGATTATGGGAGGGCTGGGAGAGATGGTTGGCACCAGCTGAAAGTCAGTGCCTTGTTTGTGAAACATGAACAGTCAGCGCTCATCAAGGGCTCACATGGGCCAAGCACTGTATTTAGTTAATGCATGTAATGCACCTTACGTGCATTAATTAAATTGATCTTCACAACTTGAGGAGGTTTTATGAAGTGTGTCAACTTTACAGATGACGAAAGTTGTCCAAGGTCACACAGCTAGAAAGGACCAGAGTCCTTGAGCAGAGTACATATGATTCAATTCCATTTTTTTTTTTAGGGAAGGAGTCATTCTCTATACTGTTTCTACAGAAAAAAGAGCCCTCCCAACCCTACCCCCCAAAATTAGTATGATCGTCTGCTTACTTTATTGGTAGTAAGCATATTTCAGGTTTTGATTCTTAAAAGCGTATTTGTAAAATGATATACATTATATATATTTAAAAATTCTTATTGCATTTTAAGTAATTGTAGGTGAAATATTTATACCCCTCAAGTTGATGTCTCCCCCAAAACAAATCAGTGTCCTTCTGTCCTCTCAAGTGTACGTGTTTTTGTTGGTGCTGTACACTGAAGGGCATAAATGGTGTCTAATTCATCTTTGCACCCCAGAACTTAGCACAGCAGTTTGCATGTAGCTATTGGTCAGTAACCACCTCTTTATCAGACGTGAACTGAATTAAAGGGAGGGATTCCTTTTCAAAAATTAAATATTTTGTGAAAAATTATAAGTATGTGCCATTTTGGTTTATGGAAAACCATGGAAATTTCTGAATGTATAAGTATGTATTTTTGCTTATTACTAAATCTTTAGCCTGGAAAGGACTCCATCTTTTTGCCTAATGTGCTAATCTATTAATTCACTTCTTCCCATAAACTAAAGGTTCTTTTTCCTTTTTACAAAGGCAATTGCTTAAAATGGAAAAATAATAATAGAAAGTAGAAATCCAATTCAGTGTGATCACAAAATGTAGACTGTAACTTTTGGGGTGCTTTCCCATTCTGGGCACGCTTTCCTGAGAACTGTCCATTACCCTCAGCCACCTTGACGGATGATCTCCTAAGAAGGAGAGTGAAAGTACAGTATTTGTCCTCCCAGACATCAGTCCCTGGCCCCATGAGATCCTACTTTACCCTTGGACTTGGGTTCATTGAGATATCCCTTTCCATAAATATTACTTTCTTGAGCTCATTTGACTGGGCTCTTCTTCCTTGAAAATAATAATTCTTGGTTGAGGTAATAGAAATTTACCCTTAGTAGTAAGCTGTGGGTTTATTAAGGCACATGATCTGATTTTTCCTATAAAATAAATTGTCCATTTTATTGTGTCACTAAAATTAACTTAATTCAATTTTTAGAGACTTTATTATTTTTAGAGTAGGTTTCACAGCAAAACTGAGGTTCACAGCAAAACTGAGAAGAAAACAGAGGGACATCCACAAATTGCCAACCCCACACTTGCATAGCCTCTTCCATTAAAAACTGCCCACCAGAGTGGTACATTTCTTACAACTGATGAACCTATATTGACACATCATAATCATCCAAAGTCCATGGTTTACCTTAGGGTTTATTCTTGGTGTTGCACCCTCTGTAGATTAGGACAAATGTGTAATATGTATCATCATTATATTATTATACAGAGTATTTGAACTGCCCTAAAAATCCTCAGTGCTCCACCTATTTTAGCCTTTCCTCCCTCCAAATTCCTGAAAATCACAGATCTTTATACTTTCTCCATAGCTGTGCCTTTTAATGGATGCCATGTTGTTGGAATCATACACCATATAGGCTTTTCAGATAGGCTCCTTTGTCTTAGGAATATGGCCTGAAGATTCTTCCATGGCTGATAACTCATTTCTCTTTTTAGCACTAGAAAATATTCTATTATCTGAATGGACCCCAGCTTATCTATTTGCTCACTGAAGGACATCTTAGTTACTTCCAAGTTTTGGCAGTTTTGAAAAAAGCTGATGAAAATATTCATGTGCAGTTTTTTTGTGTGGACATAAGTTTTTAACTCCTTTGTATAAATACCAAGCAGCAAAATTGCTGGATCATATAGTGTAACTATGCTTAGTTTTAGAAGAAACCACAAAATTCCCAAAGTGGCTTGTACCATTCTGCATTCCCATGAGTTTCCCATAGTGAAAGAGAGTTTCTCTTGTTCCACACCCTCAAAAGCATTAGGTGTTATCAGTGTTGCAGAATTTAGCTATTCTAATAGGTGTGTAATGGTATCTCCCTTTTTAAATTTGCATTTCATCTATAACATATGATGTAGAGCATCTTTGTATATGTTTCTTTATTATCTGTATATCCTCTTTGATGTAATATCTGTTATCTTTGGTGATTTTGAAAACCAGGTTCTATGTCTCCTAATTATTAAGTTTTATTTGTATATTTTGAATAACAGTTTTTTTTCAGGTGTGTCTTTTGCAAATATTTTTCCCAGTTTGTGGCTTGTCTTCTCCTTCTCTTAAAATTGCCTTTTACAGAGCTGAAGTAATTAATTTTGATAAAGTCCAGTCTATCAGTTACTTCTTTTATATATCACACATTTGGTGTTATATCTAAGAAGTCACAGACATGCATAAGGTCATCTAGATTTTCTACTATGTTATTTTCTAGGAGACTTATAGTTCTGCATTTTGTACCTAGGTCTTTGAAGGATTTGAGTTAATTTTTGTGAAGCATTAAGGCCTTGTCTAGATTCATGTTTTTTGTTTTTTTGGGTTTTTTTGGCATATGAATGTCCAGTTTTTCCAGCATCATTTGTTGAAGAGAGTATTTTTCACCATTAAATTCCTTTTTTTCCTTTGTCAAAGATCAGTTGACTATACTTATGGGAGTCTATTTTTTGGATTCTATTTGTTCCATTGGTTTTTCTGTCTATTATTTTAGCAATACAACACTGTCTTGATTACTGTAGTCTTATAGTAAGTCAATAACCATTTAACCATTATAACTTTTTAAAAACCCCATTTTCCCCACTGAATGACCTTAACATGCTTGTTGAAAATCAATTATACATACCTATATGGATTCACTTGGGGCTCTCAATTCAATTTCATTGACCTATGTATCTATTTTTATACCAGTATAACAATGTTTTGATTACTGTAGCTTTATGGTATAGTTTAAAATTAAGAAGTATGAGTTCTTTCCCTGGTAAGCGTGGTTCAGCTGGTTGGATCATCCTTCTGAAACCCAAAAGTTGCAGGTTTGATTCCAGTCAGGACACATATCTAGGTTGAGGGTTCTGTCCGCTATCCGGGCGCTTACAGTTTCCAGTGCGGGTACATGTGACCTCTGATCCAGGTGTGTACAGAAGGCAACAAATTGGTGCTTCTCTCTCCAATCGATGTTTCTCCCTCTCTCTAAAAAGCAAGGAAAAAATGTCCCTAGGTGAGGATAAAAAAAAGAAAAGTGTGAGTCCAAAAACTTTGTTTTTTAATATTGTTTTGGCTATTGAGGGTTTCTTGAAGTTCCATGTGAATTTTAGGATCTACTTATCCATTTCTGAAAAAAGGGGAGGGAAAAGTGGTTGAAATTTTGACAAGGATTTCATTGAATTTGTAGATCAATTTGCACAGTATTAACTCTTCCAATCTAAAAAATGGGAAGTCTTTCAATTTGTTTAGGTCTTTAACTACTTTCAATAATATTTTACATTTTTTTTTGCATTTATAAAACATATATGTCTTTGGTGAAATATTTTTCTAAGCATTTTATTTTTTCCGATGCTATTGGAAAATAGGATTGTTTGGTTAATTCCATTTTCAGGTTGTTCATTGCTATTGTATAGTAATACAACAAATTTTTTCATATTGATATTATATTCAGGTACTTTGCAGAACTCATTACTAACTCTAACACCTTTGTGTGGGGGGGTCCTTGGAGTTTTCTGTATTTACATTTGTGTCATCTGCCTGAAATAGCTTTAGTTCTTCCTATTCAATGTGAATGTCTTTTATTTCCTTTTCTTGCCTAATTAGATAGAACTTCCTGTACAATGTTAACTAGAATAAGTAGACCTCCTTGTCCTCTTCCTGATCTTAGGGTGAAAGTTTTTACTGTTTCACTCTTAAGTATGATGTTAGCTGTGGCTTTTCAAGATATTCTTTTGTCAAAGTGAGGAAGCTCCATTTCATTTCTAGTTTGTTGAGGATTTTTATAAAGAAAACATTTTGGATTTTTGCAACTGTTTAAATGTGTGTTGAGGTGATTGTGTGTGGTCCCCCCTTTTTATGCTATTATAATGGTGTATTATATTGATCGATCAAGTTTCACGAATCTCATATTCCTGGGATAAATCCCATTTGTCCATGGTATCTAATTGCTTAATATATTGCTGGATTCAGTTTACTAAATTTTGTTGAAAATTGGTGCATCTATATGCATAAGAGATATGAATCTGCTGTTTTCTTCCTTGTGATATCTTTGTATGGCTTTGATATCAGAGTAATACCAGCCTCAAACAGGGGCTCCAGGTTTCATTTCAGTTTTATTAGTCACCATCTCTTCGAGTAGGTCAGTCAATAACTTAATGCTTTAGACTCGCCTCTGAATAATAACTCCATACAACTGTTTTGTGAAGGTTTAGTGAGATTATTATGTGTGCTTTGTAAACTGCCAATCACGGTATTTATATCAAGTGATAAGAAGTACTGGTGTCAGTGTTAAGAATAATGGCAGACAGTGAAGGGGTAGAATTACAAACATATGCACCTTAACAAAGATTGTGACACTTGATTTCTCTTGGACTTCATTACGTCATCTATAAAATGAGTCATTCTAGCTGTGTTACGATAACCACACTAAGAACAATAATATAACTCGGGGTTGGACAAAAGTAGGTCTACAGTTTTCTTATGGAAAATAATACAGTAATTAATAAATAATACTACAAGAATAAACTCTGTTTCACGTACTCACAGTTGTAAACCTGTATACTTTTTGCCCACCCTGTATAATGATATAGCAATAATAATATATTACTGATACTATATGTATTGAGTACATACTGCCCAAAGACCTTGTCATATATTATTTTATCCTTATAATACCATAATGAAGGTGATATTATCTTTCTTCACTTTCTGAGAGTAGTATCTAAAGTTTGGATAACTTTTCCAAGATCACACAGAAGTCATGGAAAATCATTGTCATTTTTCACTCTTATTCAAGAGTTGTTCTCATGTTTATGTAAATAATAAAATTTTATTCAAATGTTATTCCAAAAATGTATGTATTTCCTCATTTAACTAATGGACTTAAATTAAAATAAAAATAAGTCAATCTAATTTTTCTATCACTTTGTAAACTAACTTCTTTAAAACCTTTTTTTCTATGCAGCTGGGATGAACTAATATATTCACGTTGAAAATGTCTACCATTTTCACATACCTCTGCAATGAATAATTCTTCAGCCTTGACAATTCAGACAAGTGTTTCTGAAATAAAACACTATGCATGTATAGAAAACATTTAATGTCAATAGCTGAATATCTTCACCTAAAGAAAACAAAGCCACTATCTAGATATTTTTAGATCTCCAGTAATGATGTGAATTGGGGTTAATTTAGACATCCTTGACTGGCTTTTACGCTATTGTGTAAAATATTATTTAAATACAAACTTGTCAGTTAAAAGAGACTCAGAATTCTGACATATTTCTGTCCTTCAACTGGCTTTTTTATTTGGTACTGCACTTAATTAGGGACCTGATTTTGAAATTCAATAGAAGCAAATCAGTAAAATAAAAGAAAATCCAATATGCCTGGCAGTTAAAACCATAGCCATTTTAACATAAGGCATTGGAGGTCTGTGGCCAATGTGTCGCCAGTAGAATTCAAGTGAATTTACTTACTCTTTTACAAAGTGAGTTAATAAGCATGTTTTGGAGTGGCACCCTGCACTGACATTAACTTGAATGAGACCCCATGACTGGTAATTTTTCTTGGTGCCTCCATGAAAGACACGGTTCTTAGAATCACTAACATTTTTTTTTTTTAAGAAAAGGCAGTGCCCAGAATTAAGAAGTTTAAAGTTTAGTAAAGTGTAGCATGAAAGTGTTCCAACCTTATCAAATAATCTAAATGACTTCCAATATGAAGTCCAGAGCCAAGTGTATTTGTCTTGCTTAAATAATGTAATCCAAACAATTTCTGAAAATGTACAAATTATAGATACCTAGAATTAAAGACTCAAAACAGGTAAATACCCTCTATTCTTAGAATATACTTTAAATCTTTTAAACTCATTTTTCATTGTTAGAATATTTTTTATGTTGCATATATGGTTGAGACATTGATGTCATGATATCAAAGTATGAATGAAAGTGGGCACACTTTATTTAAAACTTGTGTTTAAAGAGTTTATGCTTAATTTCCAATTTACTGTGCTTTAATGATGGCATGTTTGGCTTTGTCAAGATGTTTTAATAGGTCCTCACTTGATCTTTCTTATAGTGTTTGATGAAAAAATAATAAAAAGCACAGCTAAAATTAATCATAATAGCAATTTTCCTGCCTCACTTTTTTCTCTCAATTGTGTCCACTTGAATTTGTTGGTAAGATTCTGAAAAATAGTAGCCACATCTGCAATATTTCAGAGAAAACCCTTCTGTGAAATAATAAAAGCTGTTGGGTGCCCACATTAGTCTAAATATTAGATTCATTGATGACCCTTTTTTGAAATAAAATAAAAATTATGAGCAAGCAGATTTGAACTCAGCATTAAAATGTTTTTTTCCTACAAAATAAATTCTGTATTTGGTTGAAAGAAAATAAACCTTTAGAAGAATTACTAACTTAGTAAGAAATTACTGCAGACAAAAAGATTCAAAAGTCTATAAGACAGGGAAGTTTACTTTTTATGAATTCCTCTTGTTATGTTCACACTAGAGTGATCAACTAGATGACAGTCCTTAGGTTGCAAGTATTCATGCAAATGTTTTTGAACAAAAATATTTACTTTCCACACTCCTGATGTTATCTAATTTTATAAATAAAAAATAAAGTAGGAAAAAAATTTTCTGGTTTCTACCAGAAATGGACATTTTGTTTTCTTATACTTCAAGTTCTCTATCTATAAAATGGCATTTGAATGCAATTATTTCTCTAAAGTGGTGGTTCTTAAAATTTGGTGATTTTCCTATGCATTTAAGTATTTAATGAAAGGCAATGGATCCATTCCCACTGAAATGTTTGCATAAATGTGTGCACAGGCTACTGAAATCTATCCATGAACTTCCAAGTCCACAACTCTAGACCTATGAAGTCTTAGCAATTGGAAGCATCTCAGAGATGTATCATTTTTATGCCATAAATTAAGGAATATCCATAAACAAAAGCTATCAATATACTGGGAGAGGAAGATAGCTTCCCATTACAACTCAGAGTTAGGTTTTTCCAGCAACCATCCTTCAGGGTACTCTAGCCCCTGCTTCTGAAACAATTGCTTCACTCAGGTTTGTTGTAAACACCTGGAGAAGAGGATGGAAGGTGGGGAGAAGGTAAGGCCTGAAAATTACTTGATATAAGAAGAAAGAACTCCTTTTCCTGTAGTTTCTAATCAACAACTGATATTCTGGTTCATAAGTATTTGTGTGCATGTGTATGTGTGAACTTAAAAGTAATATATTTTATTAGGCCAACAACTTTAATTATTAGTCAAATTAACATAACATTCACTGTAAGAGAGTCATGATATAGTATTTATTTTAAACAATTTAAGTAGATTTGGGGGAAAATTTCATGGATAAATTCATATTTTATGTTTTAATCCCAATATTGACTCATAGGTATTCTATAAATATAATAAATGAACATAACAAAAAAAAACAAAGAATTAACTTATTTTGTGAGAAAATAAGTATGCAATAGTTTTAAATATCTCCTAAACTGGTGATTTCACAAATTTGCTACCTATTACTGCCTATTAAAAACATCTGAGAATTTAACAAATCACAATGACCTAGTAGATACTTTATAAATTAAATAAGAATGTCTTATAATGACATCCAGAAACTACTATTTGTTTTCATCAGTAAATATTTAGGATCTGTGTCTGTTTACAACTGAAATGGATCCATCTTTTTTATTTAATACATTTGATATACAATATCATGTAAATTTAAGATGTATAGTGTTAATTTGATATTTACCACTGTTATCACATTATATAATTATACTTTCTTTTTTTAAAGCATATTTTATTGATTATGCTATTACAGTTGTTCCCTTTCTTTCCCTTTACCCTGTATCTCCTCCCCCACCAGCATTCCCTCCCCACATGGCTTAGTTCCTGTCCATGGGGCATACATATAAGTTCTTTGGTCCATTTCCTATACTATTCTTAACCTCCCCGTTTGTACCTATCAATTATGTTTCTTATTCCCTGTACCTTTTCCACCATTCTCTCCTCTCCCCTTCCCCAATGATCCCCCTCCATGTGATCTCCATTTCTGTGATTCTGTTTCTGTTCTAGTTGTTTGCTTAGTTGGTTTTTGTTTTTTATGTTCAGTTGTTGACAGTTGTGAGTTTGTTGTCATTTTACTATTCATAGTTTTGATCTTTTTCTTTTTCTTAGATAAGTCCCTTTAACATTTCATATAATAAGGGCTTGGTGATGATGAACTCATTTAAATTTACCTTCTCTGTGAACCACTTTATCTGCCCTTCCATTCTTAATGATAGCTTTGCTGGATAGAGTAATCTTGGATATAAGTCCTAGTCTTTCATGACTTTGAATACTTCTTGCCAGCCCCTCTTGCCTATGAGATTCTTTTTGATAAATCACCTGATAGTCTTGGAGAAATCACTTGGAAAACAGAGAGAGAGGAGCCTTGGAGCTGTGGACAGATAGTGGAATCAAAATTCACACATCAGAATGGGTAAGAATTGTGGTGGAGGCTCAAGAGGGTGGGCTGGGTGCCCCTGGGCACCAGCACCAGAAGGACATTGAAACGGCCAGTTGGATCCCCCTGAGAAGAACAGGGTCTGAATCATAAACAGGAACCCTTAGACTACAGCAGCTGAAACCAGGAAAACACACAGACAAAATGCAACCCCGAAAAGCTTAGGGGCACTCTCTGCCAGAGACACGTGACTGGAGATGCAAAGAGACATTTAGAGGGCCAATGCAAAAATTTGCAGTGGCAGCTGCCTTCCTCGATCTCTGGGTAGAGGCTGCAGCTGAGTGGGCTGGTGCCTGAGGAAAGACTGGTGAGGAAAACTTTGTGAAGAGAACTGAGATGGTGGCCCCGGTGATAACTCACCTTCCACTCTGCTGCTACCATCTCACTGGCATAAATGAATCAATAAACCTGCCTTTTGCGCATTCCACACACAGCTTGTGCGTGTGTGGGCTGGGGGCTGAGTGAAGACTGGCTGGAAGAAATAGAGGATCCTTGGCCAAAGGGGATACACAGCTGTTTAGAGACCCTTGAGGAGAGACTGGAGATGGTGGCATTGGGGAAAAAACTGGAGGATTAGCTGGGATTCCCGGAGCTGACTCCCTCCCCATTCTATAGTCTCCATTCTGTGCAGGCAGGCCATGCCCCCAAGGAGGCAGAAGTGGGTGCTGACCTGGTTGGCATGTGATTACAACACGGTCCACAGAAATAGTGGATCCCTGGCTAAAGGGGTCACAGAGCTGCCCAGAGACCCACGAGGAGAGACTGGAGACAGAGGCATTTGGGAAAGAACTGGAGGTGTAACCGGGGAGTCACGGTGCTGAATCCTCCCCTAGTCAACGTTCTCCATCTTGCTCAGTTGGATTACCCCTGAGTGACAACAGCCTATAAGGACACGATAGGCCCGCCATCAAGAGGCACTGCTCCATCCTGTGGTGCCTAAGCCTGACAGATGAGGACAGAGTGACCAGATTGACAATTACAGGAGACAGACACAGACAGTAGATTCCTGAAAGGCTCAAACGAATGACCCAAGGTCAGATAGGGTCAACAACTGATGTCATCAGAGGCAGACCCAGAAAGAAAACAAAAGAATAAATAAATAAAAAGACCCGCCTACTACCATTGAAGTTTAATCCACAATGTCAGGAAATCTAGATGCATCAATTGAAGCAGAAGAAAAAAGAAAAAAGAGACTCTCACAAAAATAGGAAGAAAAAGAAGTTCCCCCCAAATGGGGGGAAAGGAGGAATCCCCACAGAGAGAACAAAACGAAATAGAGGCAAGTGAACTATCAGATATTGAATTCAAAACGTTGGCTCTAAGGCAGCTCAATGAGCTCAGCCAGCTCAAAGATAACTATGAGAAATTGCAGAGAACTATCAGGAACTTACGGCAAACAATATCAACCTGGAAAAGTACATAGAAACTATCAAGAAGACACAAGAGAATGTGAAGAATACCATTTCTGAATTGAAGAACACAGTAGAAGGAATCACAAGCAGGCTAGATGAAGCAGAGGATCGAATCAGTGAGCTGGAGGACAAGGTAGAAAAAAGCTCCCAGAAAGAGCAAGAAATGGAAAAAAGACTCAACGAGAATGAAGAGGCATTTAGAGAAATGCAGGACAACCTGAAATGCAATAATATCTGTATAATAGGGATACCAGAAGGAGAAGAAGAGCAAAGGATAGAGAACCTGTTTGAAAAAGTAATGATGGAAACTTTCCCCAGTTTGAGGAAATGGTGTCATGGATCGAGGAAGCACAGAGGGCCTCATTCAAGAGAAACCCAATGAGGCCCACTCCAAGACACATCATCATTAAAATGGCAACTATCAAAGAAAAAGAGAGAATCCTAAAGGCAGCAAGGGAAAAACAGGTAATACCATACAAGGGATCCCCAATACGGCTAGCAGCTAACTTCTCAACAGAAACACTACAAGCCAGAAGAGAATGGCAAGAAATATTTCAAGTAATGAAAAGCAAAGACCTACAAACAAGGCTGCTCTACCCAGCAAACCTCTCAATTAAAATAGAAGGGGAAATAAGGAGTTTCCCAGACAAAAGAAGACTAAAAGAATACATCTTCACCAAACCAGAACTACAAGGTATGCTAAAGGGACTGGTTTAAGAAGATGAAGAAAAAGAGTGAGAAAGAGAAAAACACAGGTACAAAGAGAAAAAAAGAATAATTTCTATCAATAATAACTCTCAGTGTAAACAGACTAAATGCCCCAATCAAAAGACACAGGATAGCTGAATGGATAAGAAAACATGATCCACACATATTTTGCCTACAAGAGACCCACCTTAGAACAAAAGACCTACACAGATTGAAAGTAAAGGAATGGAAAAAATATTCCAAGCAAATGGGCAAGAAAAAAAAAGCAGGCGTAGCAATACTTATATCAGACAAAATAGATTTCAAAACAAAGGCCATAAAAAGAGACCCAGAGGGACATTTTATAATACTTAAAGTAAGAATCTATCAAGAAGATATAAACATTGTAAACTTATATGCTCCCAACATAGGAGCACCTAAATATATAAGGAAAATCTTGGACGACTTCAAAGATGATAGACAGCAACACACTGATAGTAGAGGATTTTAACACCCCACTGTCAAAATGGACAGATCTTCCAAACGAAACATCAACAAGGATATTGTGGAGCTGAATGATGCATTAGATCAAATGGACTTAACTGACATATATAGACACTTTAATCCCAAAGAAGCAAAATACACATTCTTTTCAAATGCACATGGAATTGTTTCAAAGATAGACCACATCATAGGACACAAAACAAGCCTCAGCAAATTCAGGAAAATTAAAATAATATCAAGTACTTTCTTGGAACACAAGGGCTTAAAACTGGAAATCAACCTCAAAGAGAAACCTCAAAAACCTGCAAACTCATGGAGACTGAACAATACACTATTAAACAATGAATGGGTCAATAATGAGATAAAAGAAGAAATCAAAAAATTTCTGAAAACAAATGAAAATCAACATACAACAGTCCAAAACCTATGGGACACAGAGAAGGCAGTCCTGAGAGGGAAGTTCATAGCAATACAGGCCTACCTAAAAAAGATAGAAACATTTCAAATAAATGACCCTACAACTTCAAGAATTGGAGAAACAACAGCAAATAAATCCCAGAGCAAGTAGAGGAAGGAAATTATCAAGATCAGAGCACAACTGAATGACATAGAGATGAAAAGAACAATTCAAAGGATCAACCAATCCAGGAGCTGGTTCTCTGAAAAGATAAATAAAATCAACAAACCTTTAAGCAGACTCATCAAGAATAAAAGGGAGACGAACCAAATTAATAATATCAGAAATGAAAGAGGAGAAATAACAACTGATACCACAGAAATACAAAGAATTTTAAGAAACGATTATGAAAAATTATATGCCAAGAAATTTGAAAGCCTTGATGAAATGGACAAATTTCTAGAAAAGTATAATCTGCCAACACTGAATGAAGAAGAAGCAGAAAGCCTGAACAGACCAGTAACAGCTGGGGAAATTGAGGCAGTAATCAAGAAACTCCCGGCACACAAAAGCCCTGGGCCGGATAGTTTCAGAGGAGAATTTTATAAAACATTTAAGGAAGAGCTAACCCCTGTCCTTCTCAGACTATTCCAAAATATCCAAGAGGAGGGAGACTCCCAGACTCTTTTTATGAGGCCAGCATCACCCTAATCCCTAAACCAGATAAAGATCCTACAAAGAAAGAAAACTACAGGCCAATTTCCCTGATGGACACAGATGCTAAAATCCTCAAAAAAATATTGGCAAACTGCATCCAGCAATACATTCAAAAGATTATCCACCATGATCAAGTGGGATTCATCCCAGGGATGCAGGGATGGTTTAATATACGCAAATCAATAAACATAATACATCACATAAACAAAAAGAAAGACAAAAACCACATGATTATCTTGATAGATGCAGAAAAAACATTCAATAAGGTACAGCACCCTTTTATGACCAAAACACTCAGCAAAATAGGGATAAATGCATTCCTCAATGTAATAAAGGCCATATATGAAAAATTTACAGCCAACATCATACTCAACAGGCAAAAACTAAAAGCTTTCCCACTAAGATCAGGAATATGACAAGGATGTCCACTTTCACCACTTCTGTTCAACATAGTATTGAAAGTCCGAGGCACAGTGGTCAGACAAGAAAAAGAAATAAAAGGCATCCAAATAGGAAAGGATGAAGTAAAACTATCCTTCTTTGCAGATGACATGACAGTGTACAGAGAAAACCCTGTAGACTCCACCAAAAGACTACTCAACCTAATATGTGAATTAGGCAAAACAGCAGGATACTAAGTCAATATTCAGAAATCAAAGGCATTTTTGTATACCAACAATGAAATAAAAGAAGAAATCAGAAAAAAATACCATTTGATATAGAGGGAAGAAAAATAAAGTACGTAGGAATAAATTTCACCAAGGAGGTAAAAGACCTGTATGCAGAAAACTATACAACATTGAAGAAAGAAATTAAGGAAGACACAAATAAATGGAAGCATATACCGTGCTCATGGATTGGAAGAATTAATATCATCAAAATGTCCATCTACCCAAAGCAATTTATAGATTCAACCCAATCCCTATTAAGATACCAATGATGTATTTCACAGAAACAGAACAGACACTTCAAAAATTTATATGGAACCATAAACGACCCCCGAATAGCTGCAGCAATTTTGAGAAAGAAACACAAAGTAGGAGGGATCACAATACCTGGCATCAAACTCTACTACAAAGCCACTATACTCAAAACAACCTGGTACTGGCACAAGAACAGACCCATAGACCAGTGGAACAGAAAAGAAAGCCCAGATACAAGCCCAGGTCTCTATGGGCATCTAATATTTGACAAAGGGGGCAGAAGCATAAAATGGAGCCATAATAGCCTCTTCAACAAATGGTGTTGGGAGAGCTGGATGGCTACATGCAAAAAATTGAAACTGGATCATCAGCTGACACCATACACAAAAATAAACTCAAGATGGATAAAAGACTTAAATATAAGTCGCAACACCGTAAAAGTCCTAGAGGAGAACACTGGCAGGAAACTCTCAGATATCCCACACAGCAATTTTTTCACCGATATGTCTCCTAAAGCAAGGGACATAAAGGAAAGAATAAGCAAGTGGGACCTCATCAAAATAAGAAGCTTCTGCATGGCTAAGGAAAACATCAGCAAAATGAAAAGGGAGCCAACTGTATGGGCAACAGACCTGGGCAGATGCTTTTCCAAGGAAGAGATACAGAGGGCCCAGAGACATTTGAAAGGATGCTCGGCATCACTAGCCATCAGAGAAATGCAGATCAAAACCACCATGAGGTACCATCTCACACCAGTCAGAATGGCCATCGTAAACAGATCAACAAACAACAGGTGCTGGCGAGGCTGTGGAGAGAAGGGAACCCTAGTCCACTGTTGGTGGGAATGCAGACTGGTGCAGCCACTGCGGAAAGCAGTGTGGAACTTCCTCAAAAAGCTGAAAATGGAACTGCCTTTTGATCCAGTGATTCCCCTGCTGGGACTATACCCTAAGAATCCGGAAACGCCAATTCAAAAGAACCTATGCACCCCAATGTTCATAGCAGCACAATTTACAATAGCCAAGTGTTGGAAGCAACCTAAATGCCCATCAGTAGATGATTGGATCAAAAAATCATGGTACATTTACAAAATGGAATACTATGCAATAGAAAGAAAAAAACTACTACCCTTTGTGACAGCATGGATGGAACTAGAGAACATTATGCTAAGCGAAATAAGCCAGGGGCAAAAGACAAATACCATATGATCTCACCTGTAAGTGGAACCTAACCAACAATACAAAGATGTAAGGAAAATAAGACCAGCAACACTGAAAGAAAAAGAAACGAACAGAGACAAGAGGGAAGGAGGGAGGGGTGGGTGGGGGAAAAGGAAGGGAAGGGGAAAGTCAAGGAACATATAGCAAGGTCTCATGGACAAAACCAAAGGGGAAGAGTTGAGGGAGGGAGAGAAGAAGGGAGGGAGGGGGCAAGGGAAAGTGGTGGGAGGAAGGCAGAGACAAATGTATTTGAAAAAATAAAGAAAATAAATTAAAAGAAAATAAAAATAAAAAAATAAAAATGAATGGGTTAACAATGAGATAAAGGAAGAAATCAAAAGATATGGTGAAACAAATGAAAATGAAGATACAACAATCCAAAATCTGTGGGACACTGGGAAAGCAATCCTAAGAAGGAAATTCATAGCATTACAGGTGTATCCCCCCCCAAAAAAAGAACAACACCAAAAAAAAAAAAACAGAAAAAGCTAAAATAAACCATCTAACTTCACACTTAAAGGAACTTGAAAAAGAACAACAAAAAAAGCCAAAAGTGAGTACTGGGAAGGATATAATAAAGATTAGATCAGAAATAAATGAAATAGAGTCTGAAAAAGTGTAATAGAAGATCAATGAATCCAAGAGCTGGTTCTTTGAAAAGATAAACAAGATTGACAAACCTTTAAACAGACTCATCAGGAAAACAAAAGAGAAAGGACAACAATAAATAAAATTAGAAACGAAAAAGAACAGCAGACACCAAGGAAGCACACAGGATTGTAAGAAAATATTATAAACAATTATATCAGCACATTGGACAACCTGGACAAAAGGCATACATTCCTAGAAACATACAATCTTCCAAAAATAAATCAGAAAGAATCAGAGAATCTGAATAGACAGATTATACCTAATGAAATTGAAGCAGTAATAAAAAAAACTCCAAACAAACAAAAGCCCTGGACCAAAGCATTTCGCAGGTGAATTTGCTAAACATTCCAAGAAGAACTAAGACTTCTCCTTCTGAAAATTGTTTCAAAAATTCAAGAGGAGAGAATGCTCCCAAACTCATTTTATGAGGCCAGTATATTCTAATTCTAAAACCAGACAATGACTCTACAAAGCAAATTATAGGTCAATATCCCTGATGAATATAGATGTTAACATCCTCAACAAAATATTAGCAAGCCAAATACAGCAATGCATCGAAAAGATCATAGACCATGATCAAGTGTGATTTATTCAGGGAATGCAAGGTTGGTACATCATTTGCAAATCAATAAATGTGATTCACCGCATTAAAAAAAATGAAGGATGAAAACCACATGATTATGTCAATAGATGCAGAAAACCTTTTGATAAAATCCAGCACCCATTTATGATCAAAAGTCTCGGTAAAATGAGAATAGAGGGAAAGTACCTAAACATAATATAGGCCATATAAGACAACCCCACTGCCCGCATCATACTTAATGGGCAAAAACTACAAGTATTCTCCTTAAGATCAGGAAACAGACAGATATCTGCTTTCACCTCTCTTATTCAATGTAGTACTACAAATCCTAGCCAGAGCACTCAGACAAGAAGAAGAAATAAAAGGTATCCAAATTGGAAAGGAGGAAGTAAAACTGTCTTTATTAGCAGAGGACATACTATACACAGAGAACATCAAAGATTCCACCAAAAAACTACTAGATCTGATAAATGAATGCAACAAAGTAACAGGATACCAAATTAATATCCAGAAATCAGTTGCATTTTTTTATATGCCAATAATGAACTAACTGAAAGGGAAATTAAGAAAACAATCCCATTCAAAATTGCTTCAAAAAGAATAGAACACCTAAGAATGAACCTAAGTAAGGATGTAGGATACCTGTACTAGGTAAATTATAAGACACTGAAGAAAGAAATTGAAGAATGTACAAATAAGTGGAAGCACATACCATGTTCATGGATAGGAAGAATTAACATCATTAAAATTTCCAAACTACCCAAAGCAATCTATAGATTTCATGCAATTCCTATCAAGATTCCAATGACATTTAATGGAACTAGAACAAAAATTTCAAAAATTTATATGGAACCACAAAAGACCCCATACAGCAATAGCAGTCTTTAGAAAGAACAAAGTTGGAGGAATCACGCTACCTAATATCAAACTATACTACAAGGCCATAATAATAAAATAGCCTGGTGCTGGCATAAAAACAGGCACGTAGATCAATGGAACAGAATAGAATGGCCAGAAATAAACCTATGTCTTTATAGTCAATTAATATTTGACAGAGGAAGCGAGCATATATAATCAGCTAAGAATAGTTTATTCAATAAATGGTTTTGGGAAAAATGGACATATACATGCAGAAAAATGAAACTAGTCCACCTTCTTACACCACACAGAAGAGTAAATTCAAAGTGAATCAAAGACTTATATGTTTGACTAGGAACCATAAACATTGTAGAAGAAAACACATGTAGAAAATCTAGGACATTACTTATAGCAATTTGTTATCAGATATATCATCCCAGGCAATGGAAACAAAAGAAAAAAATAAACAAATAGGATGACATCAAAGTAAAAAGTTTTGTGCACAGCAATGGAAATCATCAGCAAAATAAAAAGGATCCACAGAATGGAAGAACATATTCACTGATACATCTGATAAGGGGTTAACATCCAAAATTTGTAAGGTACTTACAAAAGTCAACACACTAAAAAAAAAACAACCCAATTAAAAAATAAACAAAGGACCTGAATAGACACTTCTCCAAGGAGGACATACAAATGGCCAGTAGACATATGAAAAGATGCTCAACATCATCAATCATCAGAGAAATGCAAATTAAAGCCACAATGAAATACCATCTCACACCTGTCAGAATGGCTATTATCAATGAATCAGCAAACAACAAGTACGGGGAAGGATGTGGAGAAAGAGGAACCCTTTTGCACTGTTGGTGGGAATCCAGACTTGTGGAGCCACTGTGGAAGGCAGTATGGAGATACCTCAAAAAGTTAAAAATGGATCTGCCTTTTGACCCAACAACTCCACTTCTGGGAATATATCTGAAGGAACCCAAAACACTAATTTGAAAGAAAATAAACACCCCTATGTTCATTGCAGCACTACTTACAATAGCCAAGATATGGAAGCAGCCCAAGTGCCCATCAGTAGATGACCGGATAAAACAACTATGGGACATTTACACAATGGACTACTACTCAGCTGTAAAAAAGAAGAAAATTTTATCCTTTGCAATAGCATGGAGAGACCTGGAAAACATTATGCTAAGTGAAATAAGTCAGTCAGAGAAAGACAAATACCATATGATTTCACTCCTATGTGGAATCTGCTGAACAAACTGAAAAAGCAAAACAAAGGCAGACTCATAGATGGAAAGTGGTTGACAGCTAGTGGGTGGGGGGAGGTTAGAGGGTAGCAGAGTTCAGCAAAAAAGAAAAAGGACTCATGGACATGGACAACAGTATGGTGGCTGCTGGGGGGAGGAGTATATAAGGGAACTAAACAGTAATGAAAAAACACACAATAAAGATTAAATCAAAATTTTTAAAAAATCTAGAATGACAAAAAAAAGAAATGTCCGAGATTGTACTGCCTGTGTTTTCTCCTAAGACTTTTATGGTTTCAAGTCTAACTTTTAAGTCTTTAATACATTTTAAGTTTATTCTTGTGTATGGCATAAGAAGGTGGTCTAGTTTCCTTTTTTGCACATATCTTTCCAATATTCCCAACACCATTTTTTAAATAGACATTATATGTTTTTGCCTCTTTTGTCAAACTCAATATAAAGTTGTGGGTATATTTCAGGACTCTCTATACTGTTCCATTGATCTATATATCTGTTTTTAAAATTTTTTTCTCTCATGAAGAATTTTATTTTTTATTTTTTATTATATATTTTATTGTATTTTTTTTGCATTATCTTTTAACTCACTTATAACGAGCTCCTCCTCCACAATCACCACACTGTTGTCCACGTCCATGAATTCTTTTTCTTTTTTGCTTAATCGTCTTACCTGCAAACCTCCCCACTCCCATAGGTGTCATGTGGGGAACCGCCCAGCCTTATATTGGGGACTGTAGCCCTGCAGGAGCAAGAGCTGACCTGTACGTCTCAATTGAAAAACAGGAATGGTGGCTGGCAGACATGAAACAATATGGGCACAGGCGGCCTCCTTGGGGAAATCAAGCCTGAAGAAAAACAATGCATTATTTCCTTTGAAACCTGTCCTGCTAAGCATAATGTCTCCTGGTTAATCGAGTTAACGTACACTGGATGTTTATTTAATTTCCAAGCACAAGGTTGTCCTAACTACCTAGTGTCATGCTAACAGACCGTGATTTAAAGAGACCACTATGTTCTTGCAATTGTTACTTCTGAATAATATCTATTCATCTTTGGCAACACTATGTGATATTGACTGATGAGCTATACAGGCATGCTGTGTGCTCCCATACCTGCTGAACTCAATAAAAGCCTAGGGAAAAAAGGAGATTAGGGCCCTTCTCCTCTGAAGGATTGGCCAGCCTTTTCTCCCCATGCAGATCATGTGTTGGTAGATTTATTTCATCTGTGGCTCCAGGGAACTTCACTGGTCGATTTCCCCCCAACAGTGTCATCCTGCTTTCTATCTATGAATCTATCTCTATTTTGCTTGTTCAGTTTGCTCATCAGAATCTACATATAAGTAAAATCACATGGTATTTGTATTTCTCTGACTGGCTGATTTTACTCAGCATAATGTTCTCCAGGTCAATCCATGCTGTCACAAAGGGTAAGATTTTCTTCTTGTTCATGGCCAAATAGTATTCCACTGTGTAAATGTCCCATAGCTGTTTTATCTAGTCATCTACTGATGGACACTTGGGCTGCTTCCATGTCTTGGCTATTGTAAATAGTACTTCAATGAACATACAGGTGCTCGTGTTCTTTCAAATTAGTGTTTTGGGTTCCTTCAGGTATATTCCCAGAAGTGGAATTGTTGGGTCAAAAGGCAGATCCATTTTTAATTTTCTGAGGTATTTCCATAATGTTTTTCACACTGTTTCAATCAGTCTGCATTCTCACCAACAGTGTACAAGTGTTCCCCTTTCTCGGCATCCTTGCCAGCACTTGTTTGTTGGTTTATTGATGATAGCCATTCTGACTGGTGTGAGGTGATATCTCATTGTGTTTTTCTTTTTAAAGATTTTATTTATTTATTTTTAGAGGGGGAAGGAAGGGAGAATCAGAGGGAGAGAAACATCAATGTATAAGTGTCTCTTATGTGCCCCCTACTGGGGACCTGGCCTGCAAGCCAGGCATGTGCCCTGACTGGGAATTGAACCAATGACCCTTTCGTTCACAGGCCAGTGTTCAATCCACTAAGCCACACCAGCCAGGGTTCATTTTGGTTTTAATGAATAGTGACATTGAGCATCTTTTCATATGTCTATTCACCATCTGTGTGCCCTTTTTGGAGAAGTGTCTATTCAGGTCCTTTATACATTTTTTAACTGAGTTGTATTTTTTTTTGGTGTTGAATTTTGTGCCAGTACCATGCTGTTTTAGTTACTATAGCCTTATAGTATAGCTTGACATCAGGTAGTAAGATTCCTTCCCCTTTATTCTTCTTTCTCAAGATTGCTGTTGCTATTTGGGGTCCTTTGTGGTTTCATACAAATTTCTGGAATATTTCTGTGAAAAATGCCATTGGTATCTTGATAAGAACTGCATTGAATCTATAAATTCTTTTGGGTAGTATGGACATTTTAATGATGTTAATTCTTCCTATCCATGAACACGGTATATGCTTCCTCTTATTTGTATATTCTTCAATTTCTCATGTGTCTTATAATTTTAAGTACAGATCTTTTGCATTCTTGGTTTAATTTATTCCTGGGTATTTCATTCTTTCTGAAGCAATTGCAAATTGAATGATTTTCTTAGTTTCTCTTTCTGATAGTTCACTATTGGTGTGTTCTCTCCCCATTTACTTAAAACAGAAGAGTTCTACATCTTTTATTCACAATGCAAATAACAATCCCTCCATAAAAGAACAGTTATTGGTAGGGAAATTATTCCTTCTTCTCTGTTTCATAATGTTCTGTTCTTCTACCTACTGTTGTAGTTGGCTGAATTTTTTTAAATCATGTTTAGTCCATTACAGTTGTCTCAGTTTTTCCTCCTTTGCCTTCCTCCACCCATCCCAAACCACCCCGCCCCAGTCAATTCCCACACTGTTATACATGTCCATGGGTCATTCATACATGTTCTTTGTCTATTCCCTTTCCCTTCTTTCCACCATTGTTTTCCTTCCCCATCCCCTCTGGTCACTTTCTGTCTAATCCATGTTTCCATGCCTGTGGTTTATTTTGTTCGCTAGTTTATTGTGTTGAATAGAGTCCACTTATAGGTGAGTTCATATGGTATTTGCCTTTTACCGACTGGTTTATTTCACTTAGCTGATTTTTTTTTTTTAGTGTGTCAGTGAATATTTATTAGGCTCCAGGCACTGTTAGGACACAAACAGAAAAAATGGGAAGTTTTTCTCCTTAAGATACTCAAAAGTAAACAAGACAGACTCAGAAACAATTACAATGCCCCCAAAATAATTGTTTCATTGGAAGATTTTACAAATATGGTGAAATCCCAGACAAATAATTACCCATGTCTGCCTGGAAAAATTAAGGAAAGCTCACAATTACAGTAGAAGCTTTCCAGACAGATAGGAGAATTTTATGGAAAAGAACACAAATACTCAAAACACAGAAGTGGAAACTATAAAATGTAATAAGAAGTATAAGCATTTTTGGAGTACAAGAGTGTGTTAGAGGACAGATAAAATATGTCAAAACAGACAAGTAGATGACCATGAAGGGCATTTCATATCATATAAGGTAGAGAATAGACATCAGATTTACATTAGAACATAATTTTTTTTCATTGTATTTTAAATTTATTTATTTTTTCAAATACATTTGTCTCTGCCTTCCTCCCACCACTTTCCCTTGCCCCCTCCCTCCCTTCTTCTCTCCCTCCCTCAACTCTTCCCCTTTGGTTTTGTCCATGAGACCTTGCTATATGTTCCTTGACTTTCCCCTTCCCTTCCTTTTCCCCCACCCACCCCTCCCTCCTTCCCTCTTGTCTCTGTTCGTTTCTTTTTCTTTCAGTGTTGCTGGTCTTATTTTCCTTACATCTTTGTATTGTTGGTTAGGTTCCACTTACAGGTGAGATCATATGGTATTTGTCTTTTGCCCCTGGCTTATTTCGCTTAGCATAATGTTCTCTAGTTCCATCCATGCTGTCACAAAGGGTAGTAGTTTTTTTCTTTCTATTGCATAGTATTCCATTTTGTAAATGTACCATGATTTTTTGATCCAATCATCTACTGATGGGCATTTAGGTTGCTTCCAACACTTGGCTATTGTAAATTGTGCTGCTATGAACATTGGGGTGCATAGGTTCTTTTGAATTGGCGTTTCCGGATTCTTAGGGTATAGTCCCAGCAGGGGAATCACTGGATCAAAAGGCAGTTCCATTTTCAGCTTTTTGAGGAAGTTCCACACTGCTTTCCGCAGTGGCTGCACCAGTCTGCATTCCCACCAACAGTGGACTAGGGTTCCCTTCTCTCCACAGCCTCGCCAGCACCTGTTGTTTGTTGATCTGTTTACGATGGCCATTCTGACTGGTGTGAGATGGTACCTCATGGTGGTTTTGATCTGCATTTCTCTGATGGCTAGTGATGCCGAGCATCCTTTCAAATGTCTCTGGGCCCTCTGTATCTCTTCCTTGGAAAAGCATCTGCCCAGGTCTGTTGCCCATACAGTTGGCTCCCTTTTCATTTTGCTGATGTTTTCCTTAGCCATGCAGAAGCTTCTTATTTTGATGAGGTCCCACTTGCTTATTCTTTCCTTTATGTCCCTTGCTTTAGGAGACATATCGGTGAAAAAATTGCTGTGTGGGATATCTGAGAGTTTCCTGCCAGTGTTCTCCTCTAGGACTTTTACGGTGTTGCGACTTATATTTAAGTCTTTTATCCATCTTGAGTTTATTTTTGTGTATGGTGTCAGCTGATGATCCAGTTTCAATTTTTTGCATGTAGCCATCCAGCTCTCCCAACACCATTTGTTGAAGAGGCTATTATGGCTCCATTTTATGCTTCTGCCCCCTTTGTCAAATATTAGATGCCCATAGAGACCTGGGCTTGTATCTGGGCTTTCTTTTCTGTTCCACTGGTCTATGGGTCTGTTCTTGTGCCAGTACCAGGTTGTTTTGAGTATAGTGGCTTTGTAGTAGAGTTTGATGCCAGGTATTGTGATCCCTCCTACTTTGTGTTTCTTTCTCAAAATTGCTGCAGCTATTCGGGGTCGTTTATGGTTCCATATAAATTTTTGAAGTGTCTGTTCTGTTTCTGTGAAATACATCATTGGTATCTTAATAGGGATTGGGTTGAATCTATAAATTGCTTTGGGTAGATGGACATTTTGATGATATTAATTCTTCCAATCCATGAGCACGGTATATGCTTCCATTTATTTGTGTCTTCCTTAATTTCTTTCTTCAATGTTGTATAGTTTTCTGCATACAGGTCTTTTACCTCCTTGGTGAAATTTATTTAGCTTCCACGTCTTTGGGTGTTTCTCAGCCTTCTTCATGTGATTGATTTCTACTTTCATAGCATTTTGGTCAGAAAAGGTGCTTGAAATGATTTCAATCTTCTTAAATTTATTAAGACTTGTTTTGTGTCCTAACGTGGTCTACCCTAGAAAATGTTCCACGTTCATTTGAAAATTATGTGTATTCTGCTGCTTTGTGATGAAATGCTTTGAAGATGTCAATTAAATTCATTTGATCTACTGTGTCTTTAATGCTGCTGTCTCCTTGATGATTTTCTGCCTTGAAGACCTAGCCATTGAAGTCAATGAGGTGTTAAAATCCCCAACTGTGACTGTATTTCTGTTGCTCTCTCAAATCAAGATTTGCTTTTCATATTTAGGTGCTCCTATGCTGGACACATAAAGGTATACTCTTGTTTGATTGTTTCTGTTATCATTATGTAGTATCCTTCTTTGTCTCTTACTAAAACCTATATTTTAACGTCTATTTTGTTGGATATAAGTAGTGCTACTCCAGCTTTTTTAAAAATTTTCTATTTGCATGAAATATCTTTTTCCAACCCCTTACTTTTAGTCTGTGTGTATCTTTCTATCTGAGAGGGGTCTCTTGGAGGCAGCATATATATGGGTTTTGTTTCCTTATCCATTCAGCTACCCTATGTATTTTGGTTGGAGCATTTAAGCAATTTATATTTAAGGTGATTATTGATAGATATACCTGTAGTACCATTTTATAGTTAGACTCTTTTCCTCTGTTTTTTTTTTTTCCTTTCTTTTCTTAATGAAAGCCCTTTAACCTTTGTTGCAATAGTGGTTTGGTGTTAACAAACTCTTTTAGATTTTTCTTGTTAGGGAAGCTCCTTATTTCTCCTTCAAATTTAAATGATAGCCTTGCTGGGTAAATTAGCCTTGGTTTTAGTTTCTAGTTTTTCATCACTTTGAATATTTCACACTACTCTCTTCTAGCCTGAAATGCTTTCATTGAGTAATCACAAGCCAGTCTAACTGGTGTTCCCTTGTAGGTAACTCCTGCTTTTCTCTTGAGGCTTTTTGGATTCTCTCCTTGTCTTTGAGCCTTGTCATTTTAATTATGATTTGTCTTGGTGAAGGCTGTTTGGGTCCAGCTTTCTGGGGACTCTCTGAGCTTCCTGGACTTGTATGACTTTTTCTTTCACCACATTAGGGAAGTTTTTAGTCATTATTTCTTCAAATTGGTTCTTGATCCCTTGCTCACTTTATTCTTCTGGTGTTCCCATGATCTGGGTATTATTATACTTCATGTTGTCCAAATGTTTCTTAAGCTCTTCTCTGTTTTTAAATTCTTTTTTCCTTCTACTGCTTTGCCTGGGTGTTTCTTCTACCTTATCTTCCAAAACACTGACTCTATCCCCTGCTTCATCTAACCTACTGTTTATTCTTTCCAGTGTATTATTTATTTCAGATATTGCATTCTTTATTTCTGACTGGTCCTTTTTTATGGCTTCTATGTCTGTTTTCATGCTGTTGAGTATCCTTATAATCATTACTCTAAACTCTCTATCTGATAAATTGCTTTCCTTTATTTCATCTAGTTCTGGAAAATTCACTTGTTCTTTCATTTGGGGTCTGTTTCTTTGTCTTTCCATTTTGGCTGTATTTTTATTTTCCACTTTAGTTGTTAAACTAATCAGTTACCAAGATGATGAGTTGTTAATGTAACCAAGCTGTAATGAGCCCCCAGGCTTAAGCAACACAGGGTGGGGCAGAGTAAATCCTGGGGGGTGAGTATTCCTTCCCTTCAGGCTGATGTCACTTTGAGAGGAATGCTGTGTCTAAGAGTAATGGTTTCTGCAGTACGGGGATTACTCAGAAAAAGGATCCTGGTGGCTGTTCAGTTTTCTCCTCAGAGCTACCAACCCCAGGCTCTCTTCAGGAGCCTCTAGTCCACTCTGTCCTCCCTTTGGCAGCAGCCAGGGTAAGTGGCTGCAAAGGAATTTTGTGGTTTGGCTCTTTAAGAGGCTCTGTGCATCTCTAGCCATCTGTCCCTGACTGACAGATAACCTGCTGCTTTTCACAGCTGGATATTATCTGGGTTCCTTTCCAATGTTGGTGCTGTCGGCTGGAGAGTCCAGTTTGGGGTTTAGACACCACATTTCTCGGGGGTAACTCCCTTCAGCTGCTGAAATATCCCTCTGGCACTTCAGCTGTCACTCACGAGAGATCAGCTAGCCCTCTTGTGGCTTCTCTTCATTCCCTACCAGTCACGTTGTGGTGAAGTGGTTTCTTCTGTCTGTTGTGATTATAAGTCTTCTCTCCAGCTAGTGTTCAGGTGGTTATTCTGGATGATTTCTCTACATTTTAGTAGTAATTCCAGATTGGTCCTGGGAGGAGGTCAGTGTGGCTTCCATTTACTCCTCCAACATCTTGGATCCTTAATCTCTGGTTTCTCATAGCAAAATTTCTTTCTGATATATCTCCTTGGACAAGAGAAGCAAGAGGAAAAAATAAACAAGCGGGACTACATCAAGTTAAAGTTTTTGTACATCAAAGGATATCATCAACAAAATTAATAGACAACCCTCTAACTGGGAGAACATATTCACTGGTGCATCTGATAAGGATTTAATATCCAAAATTTAAAAAGGACTTATAAAACTGAACCCTAATAACCTCCCAAAAATCCAATTAAAAGTGGGCAAAGGACCTGAGTAAGCAAATGGGGAGAGGGGGAGAGAGAGAGAGAGAGAGAGAGAGAGAGCGCAAGCTCAGAGAGATTAGATACCAGTTTAAAGAAAGTGAGAAAAGGATCTCATGTTGAGGGAAAAGAAAGAAGTTTAGTGTGGCTATAATATAGAATAAGAGGAGGTGTGACAGAAGGTTGGATAAGATTGTTTTGAGAATTTATACATCACATCAAGAAAACAGGCCATTTCCCTTGGGCATGTGGAATTGTCAGAGATTGTACATGTAAGCAACATCAAGGAGAGTGTTATTTTTAGAAAAGATACTAGATTTTAAAGTAGAAAGTGGAAGAGGTTGAGGAAAAAAATCAATGAAGATAAAATAGGCAGTCTATATATCAGCATATAAGGACATAAAGTACAATACCTCTGTAATAAAAGGGACGGGAAAGAAGGAACATATTGAAACAGCGTTTACTTCTAGAATGCTCATTTTATTTCATTAATCTACTTGATTATTTCTGTGCTGCTGTCATGTCTTTTTAATTGCTGAGAATTTTAAAGGATTTAAAATTTTTAATATTTTATAATGGATCTTGACATTTAAAATAAATAAATAAATGAAATCAGCTGCATTAAAAATAAATAAAGAAAGAAAGAAGGAGCTCCTACCTTTTGCAACAACATGGATGAAACTGGAGAATAATATGCTAAGTGAAATAAGTCAGTCAGTGAAAGACAAATACCATATGATCTCACCTATGGGTGGAATCTATTCAACACAATAAACTAACAAACAAAATAAACCACAGGCAAGGAACCTGGAGCAGACTGAAAGTGACCAGAGGGGATGGGGAATGAGGACAGTGGTAGAAAGAAGGAGAAGGGACTAAAATAACATGTATGAGTGACCCATGGACATGGACAACAGAGTGGGAATTGACTGTGGGAGAGGGAGGCGGGGTGGGATGGGTGGGGGAGGGCAAAGGGGAAAAAACTGAGACAACTGTAATAGAATAAACATGATTTAAAAATAAAAAAAGTTGAAAAAAAAACAGCATTTGGGTAAAAAAAATCTACAGGTCTAAATGATTGGGAGAATATGAAAGGTATAAAGTAGGCAACAAAGTATACTAGTGACTTTTCCTTGGGTAATTTTCTCATGAAAAGGCTAGGTGAGTTTAATTCTGGTATCTTTGTGGAAAATCCTATCGTTGCTTTAAGAAGACAATGGTAAATACTAATTGACAGCTCACATAAAAGCATGGTCTAGCCGACAGAAGTCAGTCGCTGGTGAACAGAGATGGCTACTGATGTGGAGTGGGTCATATCACTCAGAAAGTGATGAAAAAGACCTGAGCCTTAAGATCCTATAGACCAGTGATTTTCAATTGGTGTGCCACAAGAATTGTTAAAACACGTAATACCTAACTATTTAGCCAGGGGCACTGACCTTTCCCCTTAGATTGTCAAAAAAAAAAATCAGCTAACGTAACAATAGCTGTCGGGGTGAATGAATCAAAATTATACCTCTTTTTTTGGTTAGATTATCAGAAAATATATTTTTTGTTATGACACAGAATTTTAGTAATTAATTTATTTAAGCATAAGGTGTAAAAGGTTGCAAATCACGGCTGTAGACCATGAATATTTGAAGAACACTTGGAAGAAAATGATTCTTCAGACAACGTTGAGGATGTGATAGCAACAGGAAAGAGTCATGTCACAAATAAATTTTTAGTCAAGGAACATATAGCAAGGACTCATGGGCAAAACCAAAGGGGAAGAGCTGAGGGAGGGGGCAAGGGAAAGTGGTGGGGGGGAGACAGAGACAAGTGTATTTGAAAAAATAAATTAAAATAAAATTTAAATAAATAAATAAATAAATAAATTTTTATAGGAGAATTACAAGAAAACATTTGCCAAAGTCTATTTCTGTTTGTTTTTCCCAAATACGATATATGAATAATTCGTGAGTTCTATTCTTTCTTGAAGGGCCTAGTAATTACATAAAACCAATACAAAAGCTTAGATAGGATAACAAAAATTTTTAGTGACTAACTCAGTGTTGCTTAACTTGGCTTTCATCCATATTACAGAGCAGTTAGAGTGAGGCTCTTAGGCAAGAACCCTGGTGCTAGGTTATTGAGTTCATAGCTTGGCTCTACCCATCTGCGCAGTGATTCTGTGTACAGTATTTACTTCCCTCTCAGTCTCATTTCCCCATGTATTAAGTGGGTATCATTGTTCTCAACCTCTGAACAATTATTGTGTGGATTAAATGAGATGCTAAAGGTCAAGCATTTAGACAGAGCTGGCACAAAGCACATGCACTGAATAAAGGCAAGCTATTATTGTAAAGAAAATGTTTCTTTAGCTTGGCTAGGATCCTGCAAGGTTTTACCAGTCACACAATTCCAAATAAAACAAACAAAAAACAAAAAGAAAAAGAAACAGATAGCATTTTCTAAGCTAGTCCATAAGTTTCTGGTAAACTTTCCTTGTTGAAGAAGGTTTCTTTCTTTTTTTAAGCTTGCTTTAGGAAAGGCGGTAACATTTAGGATAAAATTGTCAAGAGCAGGACCCAAATGGTGGGTCTGTGGGCTCCACTGTATTGACATAATTACAGAAACTGGAGGAAAGCATTTGATTCTGTCTTTTAAGGAAAAATACAAAATAAGACTTGGTAAAGAAGGATGACAGAGTTCCTACACTACACATTTGAGAACATAATATATGAAGTTAAGAGACCCAAACCCATTACACTATACATTAAAAATGTGCAGTTCTTTGTATATCATACCTCAATAAAGTGGTTTAATTTAAAAAAAAGAATGTGAAGCATGCTCTTTCAAACTGTTTAGAACATTCTTCAATTACATGTTAAATGAAAAATACTGGAAACTGCTATTCTACTAACTTAAAAAATATTTTTAAAGTGGACCATGTTGCCCAGTAGTTTTAAAATCATACTAATTATCTAAAAATAAGTTTTTACACATGTTGTTTTACCTATAATGCAAGGGCCTCTTTATCTATTATCTATCTATCTATCTATCTTCTATCATCTATCTAACATCTGTCTATCATCTATCTACCTATCTCCCTATCTACCTACTTACCTACCTACCACCTGCCTCTATTTATTTGTTTGTAGGACATACATAATGGTTCAGAGACGTTATGGAAATAAAAGTATGTGAATTTCAAAAATGTTTTCTGTTTACCTCAAAATATTCTTTCTGTTGACCAGTTTTAGTGGGCTTGAAGCACAGGTGTTTCCTTTATTAGGGATAATGTGTATGAGCCAGAATTATAGGTCTGATATCACACATAGCTGGAAAAGTATATTTTATTATTAAATCTTGATATGCCCATTTTAGTTTGGTGCTATTAGTTTAATTTAAAAAATGCAAAATCAAATACTTGGAGAACCATGCCACAAGTTTTTACATATTTGTCTTCTATCAACTACCTATATTTTGAGGTTTTCAAAAGCCCTTGACACACACTACACATTGGCATATAAGAAAATAAACATGCAACTAATGTCTCTTTTAAAAAATTGAATGGTCAGATGAAGTATACTCTAGTAAATGCTAACATTTTTCTTAAATATTCTTTAATGACTTTATTAAAATTTTTAAGTTTTGGTGAAAATAAATCTACGTAATTTGCTTTATGTACTCTCTGATGTCTATCACATCCTGCTCTTATTCCTTAATTAATTACATTGAATTTTTCTGTTCATTCTTTGATGAGTATAATGTAAAACATTTCACCAATATAATTTTACAATATAGTTCCTTTTTCTTGGCTTGGTTTTGTGTATTATAAGTTATTTGGATGTATGTTATGTGGCTTTTGATAGCTTTTACTTTTGTTTTGGCAATGGTCTCTATGTATATACCTTATATTTGCAATCTTCTAAATGTGTATGTATAGCAGTCACCACTTATATGTTACCTGTTAAATAATTTTTATTTCCTGCTTTATTTTCCAACTACTGCCTACCTCTGGTTGTTTAGGAGTAGATGCTTCATTGGGAATAGATATTACAGATTTTTAAATATCCAACAGCTTGATCCAAACATCTAATAAACTATTTTATCGATTTGACATATATCTTAATTTAAAGGAATAAGCTGTCCTGCAGACTTTTTTCCAAAGGTCATATTCTCTAGAATTAGTTTACAGGATTGAGCAAAAAGTAAGTTTACAGTTGTTGGTATGGAAAATGATACCATAATTTGTAAATAATAAAACAAGAATGAACTCTGTTTTGTGTACTCTTAACTATAAACCTCCTTTTGTACACCTTTACTAGCATTTGGACCACAGTACGTCATCATGAACAGAGAATGAAACTGGAATTTGGGGGCACTTCCTTCTCCTGACTTCACTTTCTACAGGGGTAATTTACTTTACTTTTCTTTTTTTTTTTTCATCTAGACAGTGAGAACCTTAGTAGTTTCTGGCACATGTTTTCGTCACAGTGTACTTCACTTGATAAATCATCAATAAATAATTTTAGAATAAATTAAAACATATTAAAAAGCTAGTGAGAGAAGGAGCAGGAATTCCAGCCCAGGTGCAGCCATCCCTTAAAACCATCCTTTCCTCTATGTTCCTAATCTCTGTCAGGGAAGCTACACCTGTATCTGATTTAAAATATTAAATTCTTTGTGAGTATACATTTACAAGACTGTACTAACATACTTTTTCTAGGCAACTATGATACAGTAGAAAAAAATTGGAATAAAAGTTTAAGGACATGGTTAATTTTCTGGTTTTACTGCTTACTTCTGTGTATATGCTTCAGTCTATGTGTGTCTATGTGCGCCTATGTTTTTTGAAAACAAACAATGCATTACAAGCATTTTATAAAATCTAAAGCTCCATAAATACTAGTTATGACTGCAAATATGTTTTGTGATGCTATCTTAAAAAAAGGCTTGATTGGGGGGAAGAGCAACATTTAAAAAGTGGTTTTTCTTTCCTTCCTTTCTCCTCTGAAATGAAAAGCTTTTGATTGTGGAGTCATCTCCCAGGAAACTGTGACAAGAACGAGGGAGGAAAGCTTGGAGAAAGGATTGAACCTAATTATGTGGGAATAATTAGTCACATACAGAGGAAGGGACATCCTAGTAGACTAGACCTCTTAAAAAACAGGCTGGAACTCCTTAACCAGTCATTTTAACTTTTTAGGAGACCTTAATATTTTAAATATAGTGGGGGAGAGGGGAAGAGAGTGGAAAAATAGGATGAAAGGAAAACCGGGGAGATTGTGAGAAACATCCTGTTGGTTCTTCAGTCACTCAAAAAGGAGTCAGATGAGATTGAATTCTTCAAAATCAGGAGCATCATTTTATAAGCTTTGTTGTTTGCCTGGACAGGAGGTCAGGATGCCCAGACATAGACAGATGTCTGAATGTTTGGAAATGCAACTGTAATTTCAATACTGTCAATTAAACAACAATGCCTCACTGTTACAATAACAATGGTGATGTTTCACAGAGATACTTTTTAAAAGTACCCCATCTGATTTAAGGTTTTGGGTTTTTTTTTTTTGTTTGTTTTTTGTTGTGTTTTTTTCTTACCATTTTAAGCATTTGATTTAGGTATTTAAAATGGTCAATTTTGTGCCTCCCAAATTTCAGGGAAAGACTCTGCTTCTAAAAAAAAGATATTAAATTATCATCTTCCTATCCCACTTACTTTTATTGGGGTACTACTTAGCAAGATTTAATTGTAGTTTAGAATGATACTGGGTTTTTCTTTGACCTGTTCTAGAAAAAAACAGGGTTCTTTGCTGAAAATCAAGTCAGGACCAAAAATTACACATAATTATACCCAGCATTTGAAGAGCACCACACTTTGAAGTTTATGGTTTACCCAGTGCTTTTATTACAATTATCTCTTTTGATATTGTGACCATGACATATGGAAGGAAAGTCAGATATCATTTTATTTTACTGATATACGGAACTGAGAATTTAAAGATTTTAGAACTTGTTAACTTCTTCAAAAAGTATGAAACAAGTAACTGCACAGAGTCACAAAGTTCAGCCATGTAAAAGCTGGGCTTCTTGTGCTTTCAGACTTTAGATAAATTTATATATTAATCTGCTTCTTAAATAGATGTCTTTGACCCATGGACATGGACAACAGAGTGGGAATTGATTGTGGGAGTGAAGGGTGGGGGTGGGATGGATGGAGGAAGGTAAAGGGGTAAAAATTGAGACAACTGTAATAGAATAAACATGATTTATAAATAAAAAATTTTTAAAAAGAAAAAAACAGATGTCTTTGATATGTGGAGAGGGGCTTGTGGCTTGCCTCAGTTGTCTCTTAGCTGGTTTCCCTCCTTGCACACTAATCCTCTTTAGTCTTCAGGCTCTGGCCAGGATAGTCTTTGTAACGTGACTGTAGCCATGTCTCTCTTTCCTACCCCAAAACTTCAGTAGCTGACATCGTATATCAAAGTGAACCCACAATTCCCATTCTGATCTATGAGACCCTCCAAGAGCCAGATACAAGGACCTAGCTGTAACTTCCTCATGCCAAGGTAGCCAGCCACATTTGCTTCTTTCTCAAGGCACTCAAGGCAACAAGGGTGCTCTGATCTTGGGCTTTTGTGTGGGACGCCCTCCTTCCAGACACAAATGCAATTTGTGTTTCCAAATTTGCACTTCAATTTTGTATGATTGATAGATTTAGGTGTCTGCTTATATGCAACACTTCAGAGACACCCTCTGTCCCTAAATAATCCCCGCATACAAACTTACTTTCTATCCCCTTACCTGCTATATCCCCAGCACCTAGAACAATGCCTAGCAAAAAGAAACAAACAAACAAAACAAACAAAGTCTGATTGACAAGGTAGCAGAGGAGTGAATGGAAGTCAAATTGACCCCCTACCAGGACATATCTGGAATTACAACTAAATTGTGGAGAAATCAGCTGTAATAAACTGAACAATAGTGAAAGAGAAGCCTTATAACCACAGACAGACAGAACAATCAGCTTCAGCACTACCTGAGTGGTATAGAGACTGGTAGAGACTCAAGAAGGCTGGCTGGGTGCTCAGAGGCAGCAGCACCAGAGGGATATTTAAGCATCCAGGTGGATCCTCCTCAGAAGAGTGGGGTCTAAACCAAAAGTGGGGATCCCCAGCCTACCACACCTAAGCCTGAAAAGTACACAAATAACAGCCAGACAAGAAAAGCAGCACGGTTGCTTTCTGCCAGAGATGGGTAGCTGGAGATGCAAAGAGCTGTTTAAAGTGTCAAAGCATAAATTTTCATTTGTAGCCACTTACCCTGGACTCTGGAAAAATAGGGGAAGGGTAGGCTAGAGACACCTGAGGAGAGATTGGGGATGGAGGCTTTGGGGAGAGAACTGAGAGAGTAGCTGCAGGGATCCTGGTGCTGAGTCATCCCCCAAATGGCAGCAGCCATCTGGCTTAGGCAAACCACTCTACTGAGTGGCAGCAGCCTGAGGGGAACCAATAGCCCCAGCCCCAGGAGGGACTCTGCCCCACCCTATGGCATTTAAGCCTGACTGCTGAGTGCAGAGTGACTAGATTAACAACTGAAGGAGTCAGCCTCGGACGGTAGATCCCCAGAAGTCTGGAACAGACCACTGAAAGTCAGGTGGTCTATCAGTAAACATCGGATATCCCCAGAGGCAGATATAGAAATAAAAAATGGTGGTAAATACTAGAGGCTACCAAGATGAAATCCACTGTGGTCTTCTCCATGATTTGTGATATTTTCTATACTACATCGCTTTTAAACATTCATTTCTTGTATATTTCTTTAATATGCAAATTTGTGCTAGATTTTACTAGATTTTATACTATACTTAATTTCTCTCCTTTCTTATAATAGTCTTAATCTCTTTACATCCTTATTAATACTGGTTCATTTGCTATTGATAGTGGAATTGCAGGGGGTACTTATTTTTGCAGATGTGGGTTTGTTTCCTGGGCTCTGTGGTTTTGTTCTAGCAGCACCTGTACAACAACAAACAAGATGTGGTGGGCAGAGTGACCTTCAGCCAACCAGCAGGAGGGAAGGACCCACCAAGGCATGACCAAACAACAACCAAAATCCAACTACTTCCAGAGAGCCAACAAAAATAGCATAAAATGCATCCCAAGAGCATCAAATTCAGGAGATAAAGGACACTGCATCACTGAAGCTCACAAGTCTCCTACCGTAGAAGTTCACACTACAAATTAAGAAAGTTAAAACACATCAATTTAAGAAGCAGAAACCAAAAAGAAGAGCCTCATAAATAATAGGAAAACAAACAAGGCCCAATCTAAAGGAAAGGAGTAATCCTCAGAGAGTGCTAACTGAAATACAGGCAAGTAAACTATCAGATATTGAATTCAAAACAATGATTCTAAGGTAGCTCAATGAGCTCACTGAGAATTACCAAAAAACTACAGAGAAATGATGAGGAACTTACCACAAACTATATCGGCATGAAAAAGGACATAGAAACTATCAGCAAGAGCCAAGAGAAAATGAAGAATGCAATTTCTGAATTGAAGTACACTGTAGAAGGAATCAAAACCAGGCTAGATGAATAAGATTGAATGAGTGAGCTGGAAGACAAGGTAGAAAAAAGCTCCCAGAAAGAGCAAGAAAATGAAAAAAGAATCAGAAAGAATGAAGAAAAGTTAAGGGAAATGCATGACAACTTGAAACAATAATATCCGTATAATAACGATACCAGAAGAAGAAGAGGAGCAAGGGATAGAAAACCTGTTTGAAAAAGTAATGATGGAAAACTTCCCTAATTTGAGGAGAGAAAAAGTCATGAAAGTCCAGGAAACACAGAGGGTCTCATTCAAGAGGAACTGGGAGAGGCCCACTTCAAGACACATCATAATTAAAATGGCAAATATCAAAAACAAAGAGAGAATCTTAAAGGCAGCAAGGGAGAAACAGGAAGTAACATACAAGGGAGTCCCTATAAGGCTAGCAGCTGACCTCTCAACAGAAACACTATTAGCCAGATGGGAATGGCAAGAAATATTCTAAGTCATGAAAAGCAAAGGCCTGCAACCAAGACTGGTCTACCCAGCAAAGCTCTCAATTAAAATGGAAGGTGAAATAAAGAGTTTCCCTAACAAAAGAAGGCTAAAAGTGTACACCTTCACCAAACCTGCATGGCAAGATATGCTAAAAGGATGGCTTTAAGAACAGGAAAGAAAAGAATGAGAGAGAGAGAGAGAGAAGAACACAGGTATAAGGGAAAAAAATGAGTAAGTACCTATCAATAATAACCTTAAACATAAATTGATTAAATGTGCCAATTAAAAGAAATAAGATAGCTTACTGGAAAAGGAAACATGACCAGCACTTATGCTGCCTATAAGAGACTCACCTCAGAACAAAAGACCTACACAGACTGAAAGTAAAGGGTTGGAAAAAAATATTCCAATCAAATGGACAGAAAAAAAAAAGCCAGGGTAGCAATACAAAACAGTTATATCAGACAAAACAGACTTCAAAACAAATGCCACAAAAAGACACAGAGGATACTTGATAACATTCAAAGGAAGAATCCATCAAGAAGATATAAAATTATAAACCTATATGCACCCAACATAGGAGCACCCAAATGTATAAGGAAAATTTTGGAAGACTCCAATAAAGATACAGACATCAAAACACTCATAGTAGGGGATTTTAATACCCCACTGTCAAAAATGGATAGGTTGTCCAAATAATATATCAACAAGGATATTGTGGCACTGAATGACTCACTAGAGCAAATGAACTTAACTGATTATATATATAGAACTCTTCATCCCAAAGAAGCAAAATACACATTCTTTTCAAGTATACATGGAATATTTTCAAAGATATACTGCTTGATAGGACACAAAACAAGCCTTAACAAATTCAAGAAAATTGAAATCATAACAAGCAGTTTCTTAGACCACAAGGACTTGAAGCTAGAAACCAATCTCAAGGAAAAAACTCAAAAACATTCAAACTTATGGAGATTGAATAGCATGGTATTGAACAAAAAAATGGGTCAATAATGAGATCAAGGAAGAAATCAAAAAATTATGAACACAAATGAAAATGAACACACAACAGTCCAAAACCTATGGGACACAATGAAGACAGTGTTGAGAGGAAAGTTCATAGCAATACAGGCCTACCTAGAAAAGATAAAAACATTTTAAATAAACAACCTAACCTTACATCTTCAAGAACTGGGAAACAACAACAAACAAAGCCCAGAGCAAGTAGAAGGAATGAAATAATCACTATAAGAGCAGAACCGAATGACATAGAGACTAAAGGAACAATTCACAGGATCAATAAATCCAGGAGCTGGTTTTTTAGAAATATAAACAAAATTGACAAGCCTTTAACCAGTCTCATCAAGAGTAAAAGAAATAGGACCTAAATGAATAAAATCAGAAGTGAAAGAGGAGAAATTACAACTGATTCCACAGAAATACAAAAGGTTGTAAGAAATTACTATGAATAACTACATGCCAAAAAAAATTGAAAACCTGGGCAAAATGGGAAATTTCTAGAAAAATATAATCTTTTAACACTGAATGAAGCAGAAGCAGAAAGCCTGAGCAGAGCAATAAGAGCTCGTGAAATTGAAGCAGTTATCAAAAAATTCCCAGCACACAAAAGCCATGGACTGGACGGTTTCAGAGGAGAATTTTACAAAATATTTAAGGAAGAGCTAACCCCTGTGCTCTGACTATTCCAAAAAATCCAAGAAGAGTGAAGACTACCAAACTCTGTTTCTGGCACCAGCATCATTCTAATCCCAAAGCCAGATAAAGACACAAGAAAGAAAGAAAACTATAGGCCAATATCACTGATGAACATAGACACTAAAATCCTTAACAAAATATTGGAAAACTGCATCCAGCAATACATTAAAAAGATCATCCACCATGATCAAGTGGGATTCATCCCAGGGATGCAGGGATGGTTTAATATACGCAAATCAATAAACATAATGCATCACATAAGCAAAAGGAAAGACAAAAACCACATGATCATATCAATAGATGTGGAAAAAGCACTTGATAAGGTACAGCACCCATTTATGATAAAAACATTCAGCAAATTGGGAGTAGAGGGAAAATATCTCAATATAAAAAATATTTGAGAAATCTACAGCCAACATCACACTCAGTGGACAAAAACTAAAGCTTTCCCACTAAGATCAGGAATAAGACAAGGTTGTCTGCTTTTACCACCTCTATTCCACGTAGTATTGGAAGTTCTACCCACAATGATCACACACACACACGCACGCAATAAAAGACATCCAAATTGTAAATGAGGAAGTTAAACTGTCATTGTTTGCAGATGACATGATAGTGTACATAGAAAACTCTATAGACTCCATCAAAAAATGACTCAACCTAATAAGAGAATTTGGCAAAACAGCAGGATACAAAGTCAATATTTAGATATCAAAGGCATTTTTGTACACCAACAATGAAAGGTCAAAATTAGAAATCAGGAAAAAAAATCCCATTTGCTATAGCAACAAGAAAAATAAAGTAGCTAGAAATAAACCTAACCAAAGAAGAAAAAGACCCGTACTCAGAAAAAAATCTACACAACACTGAAGAAATAAATTAAGAAAGATACAAATAAATGGAAGCATATACTGTACTCATGGATTGGAAGAATTAACATCATCAAAATATCCATACTACCCACAGCAATTTATAGATTCAATACAATCCCTATTAAAATACCAATGACATATTTCATAGATATAGAACAAACATTTCAAAAATTGATATGTAACCATAAACAACCCCAAATAGCTGCAGCAATTTTGAGAAAGGAGAACAAAATAAGAAGGATCACAATACCTGACCTCAAACTATATTACAAGGCCACTCTAATAAAAACAGTCTGGTACTGGCATAAGAACAAACACATAGATCAATGGAACAGAATAGAGAGCCCAGAAGTAAACCCATGTCTCTGTGGTCAATTAATATTCTACAAAGGGAGCAGAAGCATAAAATGGAGTAAAAATAATCTCTTCAACAAATGGTGTTGGGAGATCTGGACAGAGAGGTGCAAAAAAAAAAAAAAAGGAAGAAACTCGACCACCAACTTACATCATACACAAAAATAAACTCAAGATGCATAAACGACTAAAATATAAGTCGTGACACCATAAAGGTTCTAGAGGAGAACATAGGCAGGAAACTCTCAGATATTCCACACAGCAATATTTTCACCGATATGTTCTCCAGAGCAAGGGACATAAAGGAAAGAATAAACAAATGAGACTTCATTAAAATAAGAAGCTTGGCTAAAGAAAACATCAGCAAAATGGAAAAGGGAACCAACCATATAGGAAGATATATTTGGCAATGATACCTTGCACAGGGGTGTGATCTCCAAAATATATAAAGAATTTGCACAACTCCTCTCCAGGAAGACAAACAATCCAAGTAAAAAATGGGCAAAAGACCTGAAAAGACACTTTTCTAAGGAGAACATACAGAGGGCAACAGAGACATATGAAAGGATGCTCAGCATCACTAACCATCAGAGAGATGCCAACTAAAACCACAGTGAGATACCACTTCACACTGGTCAGAAAGGCCAACAAATCAACAAACAAGTGCTGGCGAGGTTGCAGAGAAAAGAGATCCCTAGTACCCTGTTGGTGGTGTAGCCACTGTAGAAAACGGTATGGAATTTCCTGAAAAAGCTAAAAATGGAACTGCCTTTTGACCCAGTAATTCCACTGCTGGGATTATACCCTAAGAATCCTGAAACATTAGTTCAAAAGAACCTATGAATCCCAAAGTTCATAGCAGCACAATTTACAATAGCCAAGTGTTGGATGTACTCTATGTGCCCTACAGAAAATGAGGGGATCAAAAAACTATGGTACATTTACACAATGGAATACTATGCAGCAGGAAAAAAAAGAGTGATTTCCTACCCTTTATGACAGCATGGATGGAAATGGAGAGCATTATGATAAGTGAAATAAACCGGGGGTGAAAGACAAATACCATATGATCTCACCTATAAACTGAACCTAATCAACAAAACAAACAAGGAAGCAAAATATAAGCAGTGACTTTGAAATAAAGAGCAAACTGACAGTAATCAGAGGGGATGGAGGAGGGGGAACAAAAGGGGAAGGTTCATCAAGGAACATGTATAGAGGACCCATGGACAAAGCCAAAGGGGAGAAGGATCGAGGGCAGGAGGGGGTTGGGTGGGATGGGAGGAAGTGGTGGCAGGAAAATGGAGACAACTCTACATGAACAACAGTTTTAAAAAAGTCTCAAATATATGTTGAATGAATGAATCAATCAATAAGTCAATGGACAAATGCATCTGAGAGGAAAGAGATCTAGCAAGGGTGAGCTTTGCCCATGATAGCCTCTCCATATGAAAATATCCACATGTCTGCTAGGGATATGAGTAACTACCTGCTTCCGGAAGCATTTTATTTCCAGAAAATCTCTAGCCCTCTGGTTGTTTAGGCAATTTAAAATGGCACATGTTAAAATTTCAGTTGTAGGAAAAAAATGTGAAAATCACACTTTATAGTTGAGAAGAAATTAATTCATATAAAGCAGTATTTATAACCCCAAAACACAATTTTTCAATATCTGTTCTTCAGTACACTTGCTTGAACTAAAATACTAGCACCACAGTAGCATAGACACATTGCTTTGCAACAATGGGCACATATTTTATCTAGTAAAGATTTAATTTTAATTAATTATTATGTTATTTATTTGTTATTCATTTATTTGATCCAGTTCACCTCTACAGTTTAAACTGCAGGATCCTACCCACATACATTTTATTTAAAAGAACTCATGTTACTTGCTGGAGATATTCAACCTACATTTTCCTTAAATTAATTAATCTTATCATATTAATCATATAGAACATCTTTATAGGTGAATGTTTTGGAACAAAATAACTTTAAATCTTTCATCTTTTCAGTATGTTTGAAAACCTAAAGCTTCTTTTTTTCCTATATACATGGGTTTTTCACTGGTTATGTAAAATGAAATTTAAAAAAAGTTCAAAAAATGATCATTGTTCCTAGACATAAAATGTCTTATATGTGCATAGAGGAAGGAAGAACAGAGTACACCACATTTAGAATACCAGCAATAAGAGGTAAGAAAGAAAGGAGCTTCAGAGTAGAAATTTTCTCTGGCCACAATTTTAATGGTCAGGCACTCATTTTCATGTGTTATAGAATTTATTTTTTTTATTTCCTCTATATCAACCCAACAAATTTTGAATAACTAAGTTTTATTTTAGTGCTTTACAGTCTAAAAAATGACTTCATAAAAAAAATCCCATTGATTTCTTCTAATCACCCTGTAAGATAAATGTTAATGTTTATATCTTTTTATATATCAACCAGTCTGAGGCTCAATGAATGGCACAATCAAAAACCAAAGCAAGAGCATTTGATTGTACAGTTCACTCTTTTTCTATTAAATCATGCTGTTTCTTTGATTTCTAAGATGTAAAATTGTTCTGGTCATTTACCTAGCTACTCTCTGAGGATTCCTGAATCCAGGGCAATACTGAATGATAACTCTTCCTTATAAGCGTACAGTATAATTGCCCAATACTTCTAGCTACAAAATATTTCACAGCTCTACCTAACTGAAGTAATACAGATCTTGGGAGTTTTAATGCTTTGCTATCAGAAAAATAATTATAATTAATTAAAAAGCAAACCTGCTTCTATATTTATTCCTTCTCTCTGTTTTGGCATTAAGTTGGACCCACCTAGAAGTTCAGTTGCTAAATAGGGATTGTCAGTAATCTCAGGAAAATCCAAAGTGTTGTTTTCACAGAATGTAAAGAAGGTTTTAGCCAGCTGTCTTTCAGGCTATTGGCAATTTAAATGTGGCTAACACATATGGTATGTTTTGGATTTAAATACAGTTTATTCTCTGATACTGTCATTGGTAGAAATAAAAATTAATTGCAGAAAATTCAGGTACAGAAATTTATTTAATAATGGCTTTTAATGCCCATTTTCATACGTGTAAATATTATTAATCTAAGGTCACCATTGCAGAAGACTCCTAATGCGTACTGATATCAAATTCTCCACCCTTTTTGGGCTCACTGAAGGCTGAGACTTTCTACCATGTGACTATTTCTGAATAATGGTTTGTGAGAAGAAATGATGAAGTATTTAACTGCTGATGTAAGACCCTCCAGTGCTCTCTTCCTTTGCTTCTGCAACTGAGGAGACCTCAAGTTTCAGATGGTGTAGCTCCAAGGTAGAGAAGCTACATTAGCTAAGGTCCCCTGGAGTAGAACACCCTGTCAAACCATGTGGGCCCATAAGCAAGAGGAGGAAAGGAAGCTTTTGGGGGTAAGCTACTGAGATTTGGGGTTGTTTTGTTACTGCCTATCCTAATTAAAAACCCTAAGGCTATAGTCAAAGTAGTGTAAAAATCGGATGGATAAAACCCAACTTAATACATTTGTTTACTTGGGTAAGTCATTTAAATTTGTTGAGTTTCGTATTCTTCCTTTTTAAATTAAAGATGATAAAAAAATCTTTCTACTTAAGAAAGTGACTATGAAAATCAAATTGCCTAGTATAGGCTGAATCACTCTGCAATTCATATTTATAAATACGCTGACATGTTTTTGATTACTTTGATGTTGTGATTTCCTGATTTTGAAATTTCTCTTGCCAATCTCCTACATTCTATCACCCCTGGAATATGTAGACAGGAAGACCAAAGTTAGTGTGTGGGAGTGTGAGCAGGATGTCATTCTTTATTTGTTTGTTTTAATCCATTACTGTAATCATACTGTGGCTCTAGTCATTAAAATCAAGATTTCTTAGAATCAGGTATTCCAGACTCATGTTCAATTCCATGACAATCAGCAGTTTCAAATTTGTCTGTATATTATTCCTCCTTAACTAGCTTTGAGCACCAGTGAACCAAAACACATATATATGTGTGTTTTTTCCCCCTCACAATGTGGAACACAAAGTAAACTATATGTGAAGGGAGCATTGAATCATTTTCTATTGTTCCTTGGATTTCTAAACCTGATTGCCCAGTCCATCAAAGCAAAAAGACCAGTGAAACTACTACATACTGATTGTATATCTTTTTTACTGATTGAATTGGCACAACTGAGAAGACAAACAGGCAAAAAATTAACTTTCCACGTTTTGAGCTATGGCATTTGACCATGTTTTCTCTTTCCAACATAAGAGATGATGGGAATATCATGTGACTCTTCAAGATCTCATCCAGTAGTCTCTTCACTGAAAAAAACAAAGACAGTACCATCGCTGGGGAGAGAGAATCTAGATAGTGGGAAAAAACAGGCTTTCTAAAGCCAGGTTGAACTCCAGCTCCACAACTCACTGAGTTACCTTAGTATGAAACTACTTTATGCCTCAGATTTTTTTTTATTTCTAAAGCGGGTATAATAACAGCACAAAAGTTACACAGTTGTTTTGAAAATTAATAATATAGGTAAAGTGTTTATAATGACCCCAGACATAGTGAACACTAACGTAAGGCTTACTTACTCTTGTCTCCTTTCAATTGAACTCCAAGCTATTCTCTCTAGCACAAGAATTGAATGTTCTAAAAGCTGGGGAGAGCTTGTGGGAAGAGAGAAGAATAAGTTTTTGAGCAACTTTCACAAATACATTAAATCAATAAGAGATGAGTAAAGATGCTGTTACCAAAATTTCATGATTTCATGATTGACTAAAGGACTAAAGAGCTTTTTAACATTTTGAAAAGACTTGTGTTTCTTTCCAAAGAACACCATGTCTAAGTGAATCAGTTATGGTTTATATCTAAACTGAAATCTAATTTTCCACAAAATCATCTCTTCTCTTATTTCTTATAAAAGTTTATGTGTTTTTCTGGTCACTCAAACATGAGACCTTGGTGTCATTTTTTGATTTAGTCTATCTCCCATTTTTAAACCCAACATTGCCTGAAAGTGGTCAATTATTTTCACTGCAGCCTTTTGTACCCCCTTTTTGTTGCCATTTTACAAATTCAGACCTCCACCATTGCTCTGGGTTTCCTTTCCACTACACTCTTTGCCACCAGCAAGCCTCACTACACCCTTGCTAAAGCAAAGAGAAGAGTTGGCTTTTATTTTTTTTCATCCAAGGATATAGATTGCAGAAAATAGCCATTTGGATTCACTTCTACTGCTAGAATTATTAAAATATTTAAGAAAGAAGTTATTAAGGTAATCAAGTGGTAGTTTTATTGCTAATATTAGAAGCCACATACAAATTTAAAAGGATAGCAATGCCTCATTTATATAATCTGGGATTAACTGAGCAAACACACACATTTATAAAATGGGGCATTGCACTCTTTGCCACCAGCAAGCCTCACTACACCCTTGCTAAAGCAAGATATATACATACATATATATATATAATGTATTTAAACTGCTTCTTCTTAGAAACTCAAATGATCTTCACTAATATATAGAAATCCATACTAGCATGAAAATAGATGTTAGCAGTGAGTTCAGATCCAATAAGAAAATCCTGACATTCTAATTACTATGAAAGAATTGAAGAAATCTTTGAAATGAGTGTCATATTTTTACTTTGGGCATTATTTTCATTTCTGACTTGATGCATACCCTTTCTGAATTTTATAAGAACCTCCACTGAGTGTGTATATACATGCATACACAAACACTTATGGAAAGAAAGCAAGTGGGAGGAATATTCTTGTCAGCATCAATTTTGTATGCATAAAAATGCATGAGGGAAGGGACTGAAACCTAGGAGCAAGGAGACAGGAAATGTCAAGCATGATAGATTATGTTGAGGGACAAATTTGCTATAAAAATAATTCCTACCATTTAACCTACTGGTGTTAATTTCACTCTACATTCAACATGAATGTTGTGTCTACGGGTGGTTAAATTAGATTGTTATTCTACTATGTTAAGACTTCTGTTGCTCAGTGGAGCTCAGTATTTCAAGTCTCTTAATCTGTTGTTGTCATTCATGTGAGTTTATAAAGAAGTGTTTGAATGTAACTGCATAACACACTAAATTGTCCCGTATTCTTGCCCTAAAGTCTCCTGAAACTTAAAATATATGGCCACAATGGATCTGTGCTGCCTAGATAAAAAACTGTTTTCTCCCTGAAAGGATGACTCACAAAAATTACACCACCCAAGCATAACGCATACACCTCCGAACTGTTTTTTGTTTCTCGTCATGATTTGTCAGTCGAACAGAAATGAGAGGTAAATGGAGTTAGTCTGCAGTAGGACTCCATTGTCCCTCAACCGTTTCCTTCCTTCTCTCATGCATGAGAGCTGACTCATCTAAAATAGGTGTTCTACTGGGGTACCTATCTTTGAATATCTGTTCATAACTAATTTTTCCTAGCGATGCTCCCTCTCCTTCCATGTTCTTGGTACTAAATCACATAACATCTCTGTTATTAACCCCTACAGGAATGGTGTGCACAGAGTCAATTTTTCCCTTTCCTGTGCACATAGAACATATAGATAATCAGTAACTACATTCTTCCCCACTTAGCCCAGACATCTTTAGAATTACTGTCGTTGCATTCCAGATAGTCTTCAGCAATCAATCAGTGCTAAAACCTACCCACTACTCCTAGGTTATTCATTCTCATTGAAAATATGTGTAGCATGGATGGAACTGGAGAGCTTTATGCTAAGCGAAATAAGCCAGGGGGCGAAAGACAAATACCATATGATCTCACCTATTAGTAGAACCTAACTAACAATACAAAGATGCAAGGAAAATAAGACCAGCAACACTGAAAGGAAAAGAAATCAACAGACAAGAGGGAAGGAGGGAGGGGGGCGGGGAAAAGGAAGGGAAGGGGAAAGTCAAGGAACATATAGCAAGGACTCATGGACAAAACCAAAGGGGAAGAGCTGAGGGAGGGAAGGAGGGAGGGGACAAGGGAAAGTGGTGGGGGGTAGGCAGAGACAAGTATATTTGAAAAAATAAATTAAAATAAAATTAAAAAAAATAAAATAAAATAAAAAAAAGAACAAAATATATGTGTATTGAAAAAAGAAGAGTTCAGGAGACATAATAATGGATCTCTATTTTCATGAGCATTCCTTATTAAATTAACAAATTGTATACATATATATATGTGTGTGTGTGTGTGTGTGTGTGTGTGTTTTATCACATGGAATTATCCATATGACAGTCATTGACTTTTGTATGGTTTGACTCAAAACTATTGTGACATGAAAATGATATATGGGTGATTGTTAATTTTATTAAAGAGACATTGCTTTATAATATGCTACAGATACATGTACAAGTTCTAGTATTTAGTTTGCAGGAAAAGCTGGCTGAGAAGATGGATTTAAGGCAACATATTTTATGCTCCCCAAATGCATTGTACTTAGCTTGATGATAATAACACTTGCCACATTTTTTTTGTAATTGCTTCCTTTCCTGTTTCACTGACCAGCTCCTTGGAAGCAGGAGCGCCTCAGTTCTCTTTGCATCTTTAGCCCCCTGTAGGGAGCTTTTCCACGTATATTGGCGTGACCAATGATGATAGGATAAACGACTGATTGAACGAATCAGAGATTTTTTTAAAATGTGGTCTTACAATATTCTGTTGTCATGAGATTAATTCTATTCTTAGCACATCCAAAGCATTTTAATTTTCTTATCCTGATGAAATTTTGCACGACAACTATTTTCAAATGTATATTTTACCTTAAATAAATTCCCTTTTTTTGGTTTGTTGAAATAGTAAATTAACTGACCCAAGTGTTAATTCTTTTAATGAGTTTATTTAATGTTACTAATTAATTTAAATTGTAAAATTAATATTTAACAGCTATAATTATTAAAATCACATAAGTAATTAAATTGGCTTAGGAGACAGTAAAAGTATAATAGTCACACAAGAATGTTAATTTGCAAATATCTTTGAAGGAGTTCGAAGCTCATATTAAACAAAGTAAGACATCATTGGACATCCTGAGAAATATTTGAAATTTGAATTTTTAAAATAAATTACATTTCCACTTCTCTTCACAATCCAAATACATTCTCATAGCAGGAAAAATCTAAAAAGTTAGAGTTTTATAAAAGGTCAATTACTGTATACTTATTATCAATAATAATAAATGTAAAATCCCTCATATTTTACCCTTAGAGATGTGAATTTGACAGTATGAAAGTATAGGTATTTTTAAAGGTCTTCTTTATTTATTTTTAGAGAGAAAGGGAGTGAGAAAGAGAGGGACAAAAACAACAATGTGAGAGAGAAACATCAGTCAGTTGCCTCTTATATGTACCCCAACCAGGGCCAAAACCCACAGCCTTAGCATGTGCCCTAACCCGGACTCGAACTGGCAACCTTCTGCCCGATGGGATGACACCCAACCTACTGAGCCACACTGGTCAGGGCAAAGTAAATATTTTTAATTGCAGACAATGCAGAGCAGATGTGCATTAGATATATTTGAAGTTGTCACTTAAACCATGTTTATCAATGGTATGGTGCTGGTTTTTTCAAGTTAACTTCCCTCTTTCTGAATCCTCAGCTTAAACTTACCACTTGGAATCTTATTTTGTCTTTCGAAATTGAGCTAGGACTGGTTCTTTCCAGTTTCTCCTTTGGTGCCCAAATTTGTTAAATCCTGATGGTTATGATTCATGAATCTCAAGGAGATCCCTTTTGTATACAAAGATTTGTCCAAGTCAGAGATCCAGTCTTTGAGGAAATGACCTGGTATATTAAAACAGAGTATAATTTAAAACATGCAAAATGTTCAAATGTGTCTTTGGCCAGTAAGAGTCTAGGTAATTTTAATATTTTTCTTTTTGCTTGACAATGTGTTCCATATTTGATGAAATAAATATTAATTGTATAAGAAAAATAAAAATTAATAAAACCTATGGAGATAAAGATGAAAACTTATCACTAAAAATTTACAATAGTACTACTAAGAGTACTGTATATATTCTATACTAGATGCTTAGTCCAGTTATTTCATACAACATACTGATGGAGTGAATACTATTTTTTAAAGAGTAGTATTTACAAGTTGTTTCTTTATATCTGCTTATTATGGTAGTGGATTACTAATGAAAGGAAAAAACATCATATAGAAAAACCCTGGGGCATGAGGGAACATCCAATCTTTAAAGATGAGGCTGGAGATTTAAAGGCTAGGTCATGCAGGTTATAGAGCCTGTTAAGAATGTTTGTCTTCATTAGAAGAATACTAAGATGTCATTGAAATATTGTAAGCAAAGGATTGATACCATTAAATTTGTACTTTCAATGTATCGTTCTGGCTACAGCATGGGAAATGAACAGAGAAGAGAGAGGAATGGATGAAGAAGAGCCACAGCCCAGGTGGTAGATGATGATGGCTTTGAAAGAAATACAAATGAGTCCATGACTATATTAGAGATGATATTCATAGAATACAGTATTGTGATGCTTTTAGGAAATAAAGGAGGAGAAAGTAAGATCTCAAGTTTCCTCTTGGGATAAGTGGCCACATGGTAGTGATGTTTACCACACTGGAACATTGGACGGGGATCATAATTGGCAGCAAAGGTTACAAATTACGTTAGCAAAATGTAATTTGTGCTGCCTTCAGGATTCACAAGTTAAGGGGACATGTAGGGGGTTAGATATAGAGGCCCATAACTTAGAAATGTATCTTGGATTAGAGACCAAAATTTTGAAGTTAATGGGTACAGATCCTCTGACACAAATGAGGGTCAAATAAGGTAAGAGATTAAGCTTACTTGAGTCCAACTCCATTGACACCTAAAATAGGTTTTGAAACATTAGTATGGGTTATTCAAATGAAGACACAGCGTTGTGAAACCCCACTGTAGTAGGTCCAGGAAAGCACATGTGGGCTAGTATTACTAAAATACAAGGTGAGAAAAAGGGAATTTAAATAAATGTGGGTAAGTGGATTAATCAGTTAAAGAGAATTTGCTCTCAAAGAACAACTTGCATGGAAGTTGGAATACCATTTTGCAAAAGTGGAACAATTGAAGAGTATTGGCTGAGAAGATGCATGGCCAGATTTGAATTTTACATAGAATACATTGACTGGAGCCTAGCGGATAAAGTTAAGAACAAAATGAATGACATGAGAAAAACCTGGTAAGTGTCTGTTGCGTTTACCTGGACTAAGTGCTGAGAGAAGGGGTAACTGGAATACAGAGAAGCCAGACTGAAAAATATTTAGGAAACACGATACTGCTTTGGAGGGTATGGAGAGTGAAAAGGAAAAGACCTTAGTGAGACTTTCAGGTTTCCAGTTTTGACAACTAAGCAGATTATACTGCCATTTATGGAGGTTGGCATATTTGGGGAGGGGTTCCCATTCTGGACATGTTGATTTTGAGATGAGTATGGGCTAATCAAGTGGACATGATTAACCAACATTTTGATATGTGAGTGAAAAAAACAGGATGTGGTTTGGGCTAGAGAGGAATATTTGAGTCACCATCATACAAGCAGTTGTCAAAAGTAGGAAAGTTAATGACTTGCATAGTTAGTAAAAACAAAACAGCAGGTCCAAGACAGCTTACTAGGGAACATGGATTTTAAGGGTTAGTCTGAGAAAGAGAAGGCCAAGATAAAAACAAGACAAAACAAAGATCAATGTTGAACAGGACCATGAGAAACCAACATTTTCAGGAGTGTGAGGTTGAGAATATCAGATACAGAAGAGAAGCCTTGGATTTGAAAGCATGATGCGTTCGGGAGACTGGCATCTCTCTTATCTGTTGTGGATGTTTTCAAATTTATTTATGATGATGTTATTCTATTAAATCAATAGTAGCAATTTCTACTATGCCACAGTGGTGTAAAGACCCAGCAAGCCTTTCCCTCCCTCTGAATACAACTTAAAAAAAGGTCTGTAAAAAGAAAAAAAATCAAAGCATACTCCCTGGGTAATCTACAAAGTAAATAAAAACAAAGAGATTGCTGAGAGGAGTCAAAATCTGGAGGAGCAACTGACAATGAGGTGATTTTCCCATTGTCTTTACTCCTAGGGCTTGATGACAAGGGCAGGTACTAGTCACAGAGGGGCAGCATGGTGGCTAAGACCTCATTAGAAACTTCGCTTTCTACAGAGAAACACCAGGAAATAGACCCCAGAGAATGGAGAATGTACAGAGAATGATTATGACATGCTGAATCTTTCTATCGTTGAGAAGAGCCCTTATCTGAGATGCAGGAGACCCATTTCTAATCCCTGATTCACTAATTTAGATTTGTTTGATTCAATCTCCTTGAACATAGTTGCTCTCCTGTGAGAAGACAGCTATCATGGCAATTTTCCTTTTAATTTCTCAAAACTGTGATAAATATCAAATATAGCAATATACTCGAGTACTTTAGAAGATGATGTTTGTATTTAACTATAAGTTAGTACTATTATTCATATTTAAATTTCTGTTAGTTTATATTCTTTGACATTTTTACAGTATGGGTCTACATTCCAGACAGCAGCTGAACAGTGTCCAAGTTCAGATCATTATCATGACTCAGCTTATCTCAGTGCATTTAATGTGATTGTTATTTGATCAGCTGACATTGTACTGTAAATGTAGTTTTTTCTTAATTCTATCTATCCTTCATATAGAATTGTAGATGTAGTGTCCTAGCCTTTGTCTGACAGATGTGTTATTTAAAGCCCAATGGCACATGAGCAAGAAAAATCCATTTAGCAATAATGGGAATCTGTTTTCCATGGCCTGTGACGCCTTCACATTTTCCTTCTTCCATACAATTATAATTCTGAGAGGTTTGTGAACCAACTTAATCACTTGGAGCTCATATCATTTAAACTGTTAGTACCTTTTGTTATTATGACCTTTGAGTAGTGGTTTCTGAATCAGAGCCACTAGAATAAGAGCTTGATTTTTTCTCTTCATAGTGCTATTTGGAATAATTACTGTTTTTGATATAACCATTTGTAATCAGATATCCAGGTCTAATTGAATACCTCACTATTAATTCTTTTTTGGATCAATTGTATTCTGGGTATTGCAAAAGACATAATTTTAATAGTAACCACAAATTGATGGTTCTCTTCTCTACTCTCTTTTTTTTATTCTGTTTCCCCCTTTCCTCTCCTCCCCCTCTTCTGCTCCTTCTCCACTCTCCCTCTTCCTTTCTCTCTTCTTTCCCCTGTTCTATTTACTCTTTCCCCCAAAGGCATAATAGCCTGTTTAAATGTTTTAAAATAAAGAACCACCTATTAAAGAATATTCCCTCCCTGTAATTAAATCTAAACATATCAAAGACTTTTCAAAATTTTGCAAACTAAAAATTAGTAGGATTCAAAAGGAAACTAATTTGCATTAACAAAATACCTTAAGTCAATATGTACCAGTGAACTATATAATCTGTTCCATTTGTTTTACTGACCATTCCATAAAAATAAAAGAAACTCTACATTCAATCAATAGATTCTGAAGGAGGAAAGTTTCTCAATCTTTATGTGTTACTCTATTTCTCTTCAAAATCAGTAAATTTCTATTACTACAGCACAAATATATTGATAATATTTTTTTCTAAAAGTTAAAAAAATCAAAATTTATCTTAAGACAAAAAATTATGTCACTTTAAACTAGAATATTAGCTTGGGTTAAAAAAAATCTTGAGTACCTGAGACATTTAGAAGCTATATGGAAAATAGACATAGATAATTTAATACATCACACATATATACCTCATCAATCAATAGAAATGAAATAAAAAAGTTTTAAAAATTGAAAATATAAATGTACATATATAAATTTGAACTAGAGAAATATTTTGAATCAATATCCATTTATTATTTATGTTTTACCCTCTCTTGGTTCAGTTATCTTTTTCAGATTAAGCAACAGCTGAAATACCTATAAATCAACTAAATCGACATATAAACTCAGTTGACATGTCAATTCCTTCCCATTTAACATAACGAATATTAGTGAATAATAATAACCCTAAAAAAATGGTAGCTACCATTTTAGAGAATATGCCTGGCTTAGTGCCAAGCAATTCATACGCTACTCATGCATACACACACACAATTTCATCAATACAATAAACTTGATGTTTCTATATTCATGCTACAATTAACTAAGCTGAGGTTGGAAACTGATTAAATTGCACAATTTTATGTAATTACTGTATCAGCGGTGGGATTTGGACACCAGCCAATCTGATTATTCTTTTAAACAAAAAAGTACCTACTTTGTATTAGGAGCTAAGAAAATGAAATGATGAACATTCAGATTCTGTGCTGAGACCGTTCACAGGTAAAATTGAGCAGGTAGGTTAGGGACTGACAAGCCAATAAAATCAGTATAATATATGTAAATAAGTGCAACGTAGAAGAATTTACATGATGAGGTATAGAGTTGGAATGGAGAAATGAGGACACTGGTGTACTCATTGGGTCTGTGGACTTTTGGAGACTCCCACACTCACCTTTGCTTCCTGTCATTTGGTTATGGTCCTAAGACCTTGGCTTACACATGTCCATACACCTCGGAGAAATTCACCACTGTCTTTGGAAGAGAAGGGCCTTGAGGCTGTGAAAGACATACTGCTCCTTACCCACTTGCTCATTGGCTCATTGATCATCAGTGTGGATTTGGCCCCTGCACTCCATACTGTGACTGGGATAAGTTATCTTCCACTCATTGCAGAGTGGCCCTGTGTTCCTCCATTACACAATCAGCCCTAATAAAACTGTTTATAGGCCAAAGTGTGAAGATAGAAGCTCTCCGTTGGAATGTGGAATGCTTTTCATAATATTACCATTTTACCTTAAATTATCTTAAAGATTTTGTTTATGCACAAAGCGTTTTTTTAATATCAATTTCCTTCTTTTTATGCATGAGTGGGAGGGTGGTGTGAAAAAGTTGATTGGACCATGAAATAGTTGGACAATCTGGCTTGTTGGTGTTTCATAAATGTATTGTAATTTGAGCTGTAGTCAAGTCAAAGTGAATGGGAGTACTTCTGAGGAGGGAGAATTGTTAATAGTGTCAGACAGCATAACTAACATGAAGTCATGAGAGGAGAAAAGAAAAGATTCAGAAATGTGTAAGAAAGTCCCTCTAGTGCACAGAACTTGGTTATTTTGTAAAATAAGTTTATCACCTTATGAAGCAATTTTTTTAAATGTTGCCTTAAGAATAAAACTGCGATAGTTTGACTGCCAGACAGCAGTTTGATGTCATGTAGCAATTTTTCTCAAATCATATTTTTAAATGCAATTATATTTAGTTTCACCTCTCCTCATGGATTTCTTGATAATAATACATATGTTCACATCAATCAATATTTTTTTCATTTTTGTTTTAGTAGTAGTGTTTATATTTTAGGAAAAATTATTGGAAATCATGTTTTCAACTGAATATATGGAAAAGTAATTTAATTATAAAAATTTAAATATAGATTTAAAATAAATGGAAATGCACAAAAGTCATAAGGGATATTCAGAAAAGCCCACGGAGAGCTGCAACCACCATAGTGCTTTTCCCAGAGGCCAACCATGTGCATAATAAAAAGATGAAATACTCATCTAAACACAGTGAGTATGTGGTTATAAAAATCAGCAGGAAATTTAGAAAGTCAAGGACATACTAAAATGGATATTTAAAATATTGTTCTCATTGTGAAGCTTAAATGCACATAAAACTTGATATCTTAATGGAGAAACCTGACACAGTGTAAAAACTTTATGAAACTCTCTCTCTCTTGCAACAATACAATACTAATACATAACTTTATTTTTAAAATTAGGCCTTTTAAGATATACTCCTAAGGGGAAAAAGAGAAAGAGAGAGAGAAAGAGAAAAGGGAGATAATGTATAGTACCTCTGCTAGGATAACTCTTCAAAATAAAAAGAAGGCATAAATATATTGATGAAGTTTGTGCACACATGTATCTATCTATTTTTATGTCTTTTATGTATCAAGAGACATATGGAGAAAGAAACATCTTCTTGTTCCTATATGTAAAGAATATATCTGTAGATGCTAGTGTTGGAAGTTGCTTTAGGGAGATAACTGGGAGACAAGATTTCTGAGTGGGAAGGAGACTTTTTTCATAACACATATCCTTTTATAGTGTTCGAACATTTCAGCATGCGTGCTAATTTCCATTTCAAAATAATAAGAAATAAAACTATATAAGCAATAAAAATAATGAAATTTTGAAAAATCACCACAGAAATATTTTTGTACCTACAAACAAGGTGTCCATACTGAAAGCAAGCTAATGACAAATATAAGGAAACTAGTGATCAATAAGGCTCTGAAGTACTCTCTTTGATCATGTGCAGAATCATCTTGGAAGAAAAAACCAGCATAATAAAAAGTGCTTTGATGATTCCTTAAGCTGTGGAGTTAAATCTATTTTGGACTAGAAAGAAAAAATCGAATATCTATTTAGTAACCAAACTAAGCACAGGAGCTCTTACTGCCTTAATGAATGGTGCTAGCAATGGGGGCATCTAGACATGTGTAAAGGTATGTGTGCAGTAACAGTAGAATGGCTGGATTAACACAGTGTTTTGCCTGATATGTTTATAGTGATGGCATCTGAGAAAAATAACTTACAGAATGCAATTTAATTAATTACAATTAATATTAGATAAAAATATTTAATAAATAACCATTCAGAAATCAGAATATTCCTTAGAACCATTCCTAAGACATGTAGTTGTTTAATAGATATTTGCTGAATTCATTTTTTAACAAAGAAAAAGTATATCATACATGAATTAAAGTATGGTTCTTGATTGTTCAAACTGCACCATAGTCTGAGAATACCTCATTCAATGTGTCCACCTCTTGATTTTTTTCAGTAAGTCAAAAGGAATAGTTAGACCAACAATTTTCTTTATATCTAATGAGTCCTTTTATAATTATATAAGCAGTAACCTTGAGATCTCATTTTGCTATGGCTTGGCAGGAGAGAGTGCTGGTAAAATTTTAAACTCAAGGTTGAATTGTTAAGGTCTTTATGAAGAAACATAATCAGCAAAAAGAGCAAGAGCTGTATGAGGTAACTTCATGCAATTCTTTTCTTTCTTTTTTTAATGGTTTATTTTTTATTGTATTTTTTCCATTACCATTTATCCCCCTTGTACCCTCTTCCACCCCTCCCCCGCCACCCGAGTCACCGCACTGTTGTCCATGTCCGCGAGTCCTTTTTCCATTTCCCTCAGACTTTCCACCCCTGCCCTCCTGCCCTCCCCCACAGCTCTCATCCTGCTCTCTATCTATGCACGTGTCTGTATTTTGCTTGTTCGTTCAGTTTGTTCATTAGATTCCACATATGAGTGACATATGGTATTTGTCTTTCTCTGACTGGTTCATTTCACCACATACTTTAAGGATGAGGAGTGGCCCAGAGCTGACGATCTTAGCAGATTTTTTTTGTACTGAATTTTCATCAATAATCCATAGGCACTGTAATAATTTCTTCTCTTTGCTTTGAAAAAAACTGTATGTAATATCACTAAAATAACACTTTAGATTCAGAACTAGAATACACTTTGAGTGCTATAAATAATTTGACTGGTTTAATTCATACATATAAAAAACAGTGTAATTAGTAATCTGACCTGCTGAGAAAAATATTTGAGCTGGGATTTCCTTATGCCAATAAAAAGTTAACTGTCTACTCAAAGACCATTTTACTCTGTCATATGAATTTGTACTCTCAACAGAAGGGTATTTTTAGTGAAACTTTCAACAATAGCTTAAAAACACTGCTTTACCCCGTTCCTTGGTATAGGCCATCTGAACGCTTCTCAAGTGCTTATTATGATATATTCATAAGTCAGTGAAAAATATTGCATAATTTGAATCTATACATTTATACATATCAGAATTCTTAAAATACTATGGTATGAAGACAGATAATAGAAATTTCCAAGAAGCAGCATGTTTTGTGATGAAGGCTCAGTACATAAGATACTATCTGATTCTTACCGGAGGTTACACAATGTGCTAGAGATTGTATTAAGTATTTTGCAAGTGGCATTCCATTGAAACTTCAGAGCAACACTTATTATCTAGTAAGCGCTTTTCCTCCCAATTATATAAGCGAGAGCAACCCTGTGTATTTTATCACCAAATCTATTAGTGAGTGATAAAGCCAAATTTGAACTCAGGGTGTTTGACTACTTGTTCTAACCACTACAAATCCTATAATACTGTAAACCTCCTGAGATGGGTACAAAACTCTTTTGCTTTTGTGGTAAATAATTTAAGACAGTAACTTGTTAATAAAGAAGTCTCTGGGAGCATTCCTAACCACTTCTGGTTTGGTGCTGCCCAACTGGAATCAATTGTTCCTCAAATAAACTTAGATTTTTAAAATACCTTGGCTTCTGTTTTAACATCTCTGGTATCAGAAGAGGGAACCAGAGGAGACTCCTGACTGGTTACCCACCAGGTGGTGGGTAAGCTCTGTGACTTCCTAGCTCCTCACTTGTGTTATATGGTTTCAGACTTGGCCCATTTCTTTTTCCAGAGTGGGTCCAGAAACTGGCCAGAGCTGGACTAGGTCTGGGGTTAGCCTAGGTTCACTTTAGACACTGGACTCAGGCCAATATGAAGCCTTGGGTGAATAAAATTCTATTTTAAGGTTAAACAAGTTAATCTTACCAAAGATATTCTTGGATTACAGTAGCCACAGTGGAGACTTGAAAACATCTTACACAAGCTTACCCATTTATGAAGTGTCCTAAAGAAAAAGGGGTCTCAGACAGGTGCTCATTACAAAGGATAGAGAGAAATTTATTCTTCCTATTTTATAGTTTCTGGGGACCAGTGTGAGACATGCTGGGACATTCCACTCACACTGGAGACTGCATGTACATCCTGGGAAAACCAGCAGAAGCCAAGCAAAGGGTAAGAATTCTTACCAAAGACAGTTCTCCCAGACCTCTGTGTATAGTGCTTGGTGAAGAGAGGAAAAAGAAGATAAAATTTTGTGTTGCCCCTTCTTTTCCAAATTCAGTCTGGCAGGAAAAAAAAAATAGTGATTATCATTTCTTTCTCTCCCATGGATAGCAATTGTCTTCTTGTTGGTTTCATTCTGTGTCCTGGCGTGGCAACTGTGAGTTTGAAGGCCCTCAACTATGATCAGACAGGAATGTACATTGTACCCTGTTTATGGCTAGATATAGCTGGATAGAAATGTGGGTTGTGGCTAGGATCCTATTGATTGTTGCCAGCTCGCAGGGAAATTGTCTAGGTATTCCTCTTGATTATCTTTGGGAATGGCTCTGGATCCTGGGAGGAAAGGATCATTTTCGCCACCTTTAAGGACCCCTCTTGTGTCAATAGGGTTGTTCAGTATGGCCAGGAATATTTACTCTTTGTCCTGACTGAAACTTGCAAGTTCAAAAGGATTATTTTTAAAGTAGCTCTACAGTCAGAAGTTTACCAAACTGGAAGCTGATATTCAAAGCCTTGTAAGAAAAGTTTATAGCCTTTATCCCCTAGCTAAAATGAAACTGTGTACTCGGAAAGAAAAGTGTTCTGAAGCCATCATGGAAAGATTTTACTAAGACATTCCAAAAAGCACAATTCTAGAAAATAGGAATTATCTCACCAATCAAAAAAGCAAATCAAAGAGGAAAGTCAAGGTACATATAGCAAGGACTCATGGACAAAACCAAAAGGGAAGAGCTGAGGGAGGGAAGGAGGGAAGGGGCAAGGGAAAGTGGTGGGGGGTAGGCAGAGACAAATGTATTTGAAAAAATAAATTAAAAGAAAAAAAGAAAAAAAAAAAGCAAATCAAGGATCATGTAGTTGGATGACCTGTTCAGAGTCTTGATACCTTTCAGATTGCAACCCAGTTCTTTGATAAATTCAAAACAATTTTTGTACTTGTCTTCCAAGTCGTCTGTACAATACTAGAAATGTGGCTCTGGAAATGATTCAAATCCTGCCTATCCTTTTCCCCAAGGCCAAAGCCTCTCCTTTTCATCTCAAAGGCTTGTAGATAGTGTAAAAGATCCAGATTTAGGAGACAAACACCCTTCTTTTTAATAAATAAACTAATTAATTTATTTTTTAATCTTTATTGTTTTTTCCATTGCCATTTAGTCCCCTTATAACCCCCTCCCTCCAACAATCACCACACTGATGTCCATGTCCGTGAGTTCTTTTCCTTTTTGCTTAATCTGTCTACTTCCTAAGTACCCTCCCCCCACCGACAACTACCTGTCCTCCTGCTCTCCATCTATGAGTCTGTCCCCATTTTCATTGGTAGTTCAATTTGTTCATTATATTCCACATAGGAGGGAAATCACATGGTATTTGTCTTTCTATGACTGGCTTATTTGACTTAGCATAATGCTCTCCAGGTCCATCCATGCTGTCACAAGGGGTAAAATTTTTTTTTTTCAGCTGAGTAGTAGTTCACTGTATAAATGTCCCATAGTTGTTTTGTCCAGTCATCTACTGATAGACACTCTGACACATGTGAAGTGGTATCTCATTGTGGCTTTAATTTGCATTTCTCTAATAATTAGTGATGTTGAGCATCTTTTCATATGTCTATTGGCTATCTGTATGTTCTCCTTGGAGAAGTGTCTATTCAGGTCCTTTGCCCAATTTTTAATTGGGTTGTTTGTTTTTTTGGTGTTGAGTTTTGTAAGTACTTTATAAATTTTGAGTATTAGATTCTTATCAGAAGTATTGATGAATATATTCTCCCATTCTGTGCATTGTCTTTTTATTTTGTTGATGATTTCCTTTACAAAGAAACTGAAGAAGATACAAATAAATGGAAGCACATACCTGTGTTCATGGATAGGAAGAATTAACATCACTAAAATGTCCATATGACCCAAAACAATTTATAGACTCATCACAATTCCTATTGAGATTCCAATGACATATTTCACAAACTAGAACAAATATTTTAAAAAATTAAATAGAATCATAAAAGGCTCCACATAGCAACAGCTATCCTGAGAAAGAAGAACTATGTTGGAGGAATCATGCTATTTAATATCAAACCATGCTACAAGGCCATAGTAATCAAAACAGCCAGGTATGGGCATGAAAACAGACACATAAATTAATTGAACAGAATAGAGAACCCAGAAAAAACCCCACACATTTATAGTCAATTAATGTTTGACAGAGGAAACAAGCAAATGCAATGGGCCAAAGATATTTATTCAATAAATGGTGTTGGGAAAACTGGACAGAGAGCATGCAGAAAAATGAAATTAGACCAGTTCTTACACAACACACAAGAATAAATTCGAAATGGATCAAAGACTTAAATGTTAGACCCAAAATCATAAAAATCATAGAAGAAAATATATGCAGCAAAAAATCTCAGACATTGCTTGTAGCAAAAGCCCTTTTTGAAGAAACTTACATCCTGTCTCTGTGTCTTTAAGATGTAAGTGTTCTACCCGGCCTTTTCTAGGAACCCAGAACCCATCTCTTGAAATGCAAACTTCAGGGAGGTAAGTTTCATAGGATACAATTTGAATGGATTAAAAAAAGTTATAGAAAATTTATGGAAAAAGAACTTTAGAAACAGAGTTTTATGTGTCCTCAAGCTGATTTTAAATTTGAGTGAATTTAGTTTTTGAAGAATGAGTCTTAATATCAAAAATACACTGGTGCAAAATTGTAATTTGGTTTTCTCTCTGTTAAAAAGAACAGAGTTTTCTTGAACTATTGGTGTTCTCTTGACAAGAGATTGTGAAACTTTTGTTTTTTAAACTTTTTCTGTAATCTATCTGGAAAGCAAACTTTGTATCTTACCAGTAAACATAAGTTTCTGAAAACTTTAAGATTATTAAACAGAACTGGTAAAAATTTTCAGAACTAATGAAAAACTAGATTTAAACAGAACAATAATTAATAATATGGGATTAAATAAACTGATGAGTATGATTATCATTTTTTACTACATTTTTATGTTTTTTTTGGGGGTTTAAGGAAAACCTTTTTTCCCTTTTCTCTTAAGTCTACCACTATAAACATACTTGAAATATTTATATTTTCCATCTATTTCATCCCTCCAGAATTCATAAACTTTTGAGTATTGTTATTTTCATGACAATACAGATATTTTCATAAGTTCAATAAGAATTGGTTTTCTTTGTAAGAGGACATATTTGGGAAAATTGGTTATGTTACCAAGGCTTTGATGGAAATGTCATAATTGAGAATATGTGTAGAATCAGATGTGATCAGACAGCTTTAAGAAACTAAGGGTTAATTTTATGCAGTCGATAAAAACCGTTTGGAAAAATTAGTCTGACATCTCATTTAAAGTGTTCCCAGCAACCTTCCAAATGAGTAAAGGTCACCTCCTGGAAGGCCCAGAAACCTCAGGATATTGAGGAGTTCTCAAGAAGAGAGGAATTCACCCAAATCTATAGTTTTTGAAGGTAAAGTTTCCTGGTGAGTTAATTCTTGGCTTTGCTTCTTAGCCTAGAGAGCTTTTCAAAGTCCAGTGAAAGATTCCTATGAGAATGTTTCCAAATTCCGGCCAAGATGGAGGCATAGGTATACATACTTTGCTTCCTCACACAACCAAAAGAAGGACAATAACAAACTTAAAAAAACAAAAATTAACCGGAAAAATAACCAAAACCGCCAGAAAATCAAACTGAATGGAAGTCCGAAAACCAGAGTTAAAGAAGAGGCATTTATCCAGACTGATAGGAGGGGCAGAGATGTGCAGCCAGGGCGAAGAGGACCTGCTGCAAGGCGCAGCTGATGGACCAGGTGGCCCCACATGTGCATGCGGATAAACTGGGAGGAAGAGCCAGGGAGTGAGACAGACTGTGCAATCCAGGGTTCCAGTGTGGGAAAAGACAACCTCAAAACCTTTGGAGGTAAAACCTGTGGGGGTTATGGCAGCAGGAGAAACTCCTAGCCTCACAGGAGAGTCCATTAGAGAGACCCACAGCGTCCTAGAACCTACACAAATCTGCCCTCCCAGGAATCAGCACCAGAAAGGCCCAATTTTCTTGTGGGTAGCAGAGGAAGTGACTGAAAACTGGCAGAGAGCCGAGCAAAGGGCATTGTTCCTTCTTGCCCCCACCCCCTACACCTAAAGCGTCACAACTCAGCAACCTGGGTTGTCCCACCTTGGTGGACACCTAAGGCTCTGCCCCTTTCAATGTAACAGATGCGCTGAGACAAAGAAATATGGCCCAAATGAAAGCACAGATCAAAGCTCCAAAAATAGAACTAAGCAATGAACAGATAGCCAACCTATCAGATGTACAGTTCAAAACACTCATAATCTGGATGCTCAGTAAATTGGTTGAGTATGGTCACCAAATGGAGGAAAAAGTGAAGGCTTATACAGAAAGTGAAATAAAGAAAAAGGGAACCAACAGTAAAGGGAAGGAAACTGGGACTCAAACCAATGATTTGGAACAGAAGGAAGAGATAAACAGTCAATCAGAACAGAATGAAGAAACAAGAATTCAAAAAAATGAAGAGAGGCTTAGTAACCTCTGGGACAACTTTGAACATTCCAATATCTGAATAATAAGGGTGCCGGAAGGAGAAGAGGAAGAGCAAGAAATTGAAAACTTATTTGAAAAAACAATGAAGGCAAACTTCCCTAATCTAGCCAAGGAAAGAGACTTCCAGGAGATCCAGGAAGCTCAGAGAGTCCCAAGAAGTTGGACCCAAGGAGGCATACACCGAGGTGCATCATAGTTACATTATCCAAGATTAAAGATAAAGAGAGGATCTTAAAAGCAGCAAGAGAAAAGGAGACCATTACCTACAAAGCAGTTCCCATAAGACTATCAGCTAATTTCTCAAAAGAAACCTTGTAGGCAAGAAGGGCCTGGCAAGAAGTATTCAAAGTCATGAAAGACAAGAACTTACATCCAAGATTACTCTATCCAGCAAAGCTATCATTTAGAATGGAAGGGCAGATAAAGTGCTTTCCAGAGAAGGTAAAGTTAAAGGAGTTCATCATCACCAAGCCCTTACTATATGAGATGTTAAAGGGACTTATCTAAGAAAAAGAAGATCAAAAACTATGAACAGTAAAATGACAACAAACTTGCAACTATCAATAACTGAACCTAAACAAAAACAAAAACAAAAAACCTAAGTAAACAACTAGAACAGAAACAGAATCATAGAAATGGAAATCAGAGGGGAGGGAGATGGGGAAGAATGGGGGAAAAGGTACAGGGAATAAGCAACATAAATAGTAGGTACAAAATAGGCAAAGGAGGTTAAGAAAAGTATAGGAAATGGAGAAGCCAGAGAACTTATATGTATGACCCATGGACATGAACTAAGGCAGGGGAGTATGCTGGGGGGAGGGGTAATGCAGGATGGAGGAGAATAAAGGGGAGAAAAACATGGGACAACTGTAATAGCATAATCAATAAAATTTGTATTTAAAATAAAAAAAAGATTCCTATGAAAAATTCTAGCAAAGCAGATTTAAAAAGAGCCTATATGGTCAACCACTGTTCTTCATGCACTTATGTAAATAATCAGGCTATGTTTAATGAGATTAGATTTATTTTGCAAACAAATTAGTTGTACTGTGATTTTTTTAAAATAGAAAAAAGGGGTGACTAGAAAAGTACAACACATCCTTGATAACCCTGTAGACATCAAATTCTAACTCTGTTCATTGTCATGGAGGTTTTGTTATATATTTGTAAACTAAATGGGATCCCGAATTCTTCTAGTTACCTCAAATATTTGTCTACAACTCTCCAGATTAATGTTTCCATTTCTTCCCCACCCTCTGATCTAGAATCAGTAAGAAAAAAGAAAACTGTCTTGGGAAGTTTCCTTGGAAGGGACCATATCAGGTCCTCCTTACTACCCAGGCGACAGCCAAACTCCGACACTGGAATCTTGGGTACACACATTCCAATTAAAAAGAGCTTCTCCAGACTTTGGAACTGCATATTCAATAGATATCTGAAATTAAAACTGATTAGAGAAGTTCCTTTCCAGAAGCAGATGGCATCTTGAGGTGGACAGCCCTCCAAATATCATGGATCAAGACCTTCATCTCTAATGTAAAGGCTTTATTCCTTCTGCTTTTCATGGTGCTTTTTGTCTGTGCTTCCCATGCATGGGAAAACAATGCTCCTAAATCCTAGCAACTATTGCTGAATCTGCTGCTAAGGCCATAGCTGCACAATAAAACTCCCTGGGCTTTCTTGCTAAGGTGGTTTAGAAAATAAAATTGCTTTAGATTAATTATTGGCTAAGAAAGAAGAGTCTGTCTCATAGCAAATATCTCCTGCTGTTCCTTGATCAGCACCCCTGGCACTGTAGCAAATACAGGGAATTAACGAACAAGCCATTTAGCTACAGCAGGTTGATCTCCCCCTCTGGTACATTCTTCAGTATCAACGAGTTTGGTTGACGGGGTCCTAATTAAGGGGTATACTGCAGTCTCTTGGTATTATCCTCCTAATAGTTATTATAGTAGTCTCCTTAATGTTCTATGTCTTTTTAAATGTTATAAATAGCCATAAACAGTAAATCAAATACTGCACTTGGAAAAATAGAAACAAGATGAAGGGCAAAAACAATCCTTCTGTGAACCTGACATCATAATCCAAGTGTTTTACAGTGAGACAAGAGCAGCTTAATTCTGCTGACTGAGAGTGGTGCTAGTACCAAATTCCTGGCCAATGTCTCATGCATTGAATATGACCGAAAGGGAAAAATGTTCAGTTAATTAAACAAAGGGATCTTTAGATTGATGTGTATCTAATGCCCTGTAACCTATGTAAGCAAACTCGAATCTAAGCCTGTAGATGTCTCTCAAATTCAAAACCCTAAAGACAACCAATCACAAACAGCCAATTTGTGTTCATACTATAGTCAATGAATGATTTCCTTACTTTAGCCTTTTTCTATAAAAGCCTCTCCCTGAGTTCCTGACACTGGAGTACCCCTAACTTCTTTTTGTTTGATGCTGCCTGATTCCAATTGATATTGGTTCAAATAAACTCTTAAAATTAAGAAGAAGAAGGAGGAGGAGGAGGAGGGGAGGGAGAAAGTTATTCTTATATTGTGGAATAGGTTATAAAATACTACAAATTTTGTGATAAAACTTGAAACTCCAAAGAAATTTTGAGGCATATACATTCTCTTCTTTGGTTTAGTATTTCAATAAAAAGATTTAGAAGGACTGCTAGTGACATGATTATTGCTATTGCTTATCTTCCATGCTGGCCCATCTGAAATTTGAGGGAGGTATCAAAATACAAAAAAATGTCCCCCCACCCTATGAAAACCTGTACTTTAGTACACATGCTATATGAACCCAGAGTCCGAGCTACATTTAAAAGAGAGTATAAATTATTCAAGAGCATTTAATAAGAATATACAATGACACCATTGTGCCTAAAGATGGCCTTCAAATGAAAAGAAACACAGCCATTCTTTCCTCATATATATTCCTTTCAGATTTACCATTAATACAGAAAAATAAAATGCCATTTTTAAACACACAAATAATATGATGTTTTTAGCCTCCTTTCTATGAAAAAAATGTTTGCTTAATAAAGGTGTTTTTTTTTCCCCTTGAGACCATGTTGTAATTTGTTCCTGCTTAAATGCAAACACAATACTATCCCTCATGCACCATGGAATTTTCATTTTGAGACAATTAAAGAGAGTACATCAAATGTATGTGGTAGATCAACACAGAGCACACATATCAAAGCTGTTTCTGAAATTGTTACAAAAATAAAAAAAATTAGATATCTCAGACCTTATGTTGTAGAATAGATTCCATTTGAGATTGTATACAAAGCCTTAGAAAACCACTCAAAACTGCAATATATTTTAGTACTTCAAAGGACAAGAAAAAAGCATGTAAATGGGCTTGCTTTCCTTTGTTCTTGCTTTCTCAAGTTGTAAAATAGGAACTCACTGAGCCCCACCAGGAACCATTGCTGAAAACATTGAATTAATGGTAGCACCATAGAACCATAAAGAAAAGGCTTCATCCTCAATGGCACACATCCTTAACTGTTCCCCAAAGCTTACATGAAGCCTATGGAAATCGCTTATTTGGATCACACAGTGTTGGCTTTCTATTTCTTTTAAGTGAAATGACTTACCAACATTTAAATGGCAAACATTTCTGAATTTTCAGATTCTCTCAGCAAATCAGGTGACCTGGAAACCGATCAGCCAATGGCTGGAGCTGAATAGCAACTGATTTTCTCAGCTTCCCTTTGTCGTCTTTGCTCCTTCCCCACAGTCTGCTTTTATTCTCCCTTCTTCCTGCCTGTTTCTTGTGAGGATTTGAGCTTACACCCCTTGCTTTTACCCAAGCTCCACCCTCTAATTTTCACATGTTGTTCATGGCACACCTATTACCAAAACTTAAGCTCAAATACTTTTTCAGTGATCTTTATTCATCCCTTCTTTATCCTTTATTTCCACCTCTGTCAGTCACAGATTCTGGGTGTTCACAAGACATGCTACCATTGATCTTATTCAGGACCTAAGACATTATGCCAACTACTATTAGCAGGTATTTCGTTTAATTCCAGACTCTTCTCTGTACCAAAATGTAAGCCATTATTAATCATTGTCAATCTCCTAAATTTATTCACTTTTTACTTACCTATATGTACCTATTAATCTTGTCAGGTTACTATTTGGTTTATTCTTAGTACCAAAATGTATTTGGAGTCTCTAAGTACCTTATTATGGATAAAAATGGTACAGCAAGTTAAAGTCATTTTTGCCCCCTTCGCCAAATGACTGTTTTGGGAAATTTTGGGGCTTTTTCTTCTTTACCCTCTATGACCAAGGACCTGTCCCTTCTCCAAAAGTAAGTTTTACCACTGGCTATCTGACGACACAAACACTAGCTCTTTCTTCTCAGCTTCTATTTTCCATCCCCTAGTTCAGCATTTCCTAATAGATCAAAACTATTAATGGTAAGGATTACATTTTTTATTTATATTCAGCAATGTAATGGGCAGAATATGAATTTGTATTAAACACATTTTTGAAATGAAGTGAGTTGCATTATATAAAGCACAACTACTTCTCCCTGGCCTAATTTTCAATCACAATAAAGAACCTTTGAACAAAGAGAAAGAGCCAGCAACAGATAGTGAGGTGTTGAGACACACTTAGATTTTGAAGACATTCAGACAGGCCAAAATTTGGATCCCTACCACTGCGTAAGAACTGTAAGACCAGACTCGAATGATTTAAGCTCAGAAATCCATGGTCCTTTGTTATAAGCTGAAATTAATAATTCAGGATAATAATATCAACCTTCCAAAAGTGTCTCAAGAATGACATAGGTTCATCTATTAAACATGTTGTTTAGTTTGCCTGAGGAGAGACAGCACTGGGCACATACTGAGTACCTTATATTATTACAATTGTATTTTAGAAAAGGAACCCAAGGTAACATCTTTCAAATAGTTAAAAGTCATCACAGCCCTAGGTTCCAAATGCAGAAAAGTAAAAGCATCTTAGAGAGAGAGTGGACTAACTACCATAAGGAGGACAGAGAGTAAATTAAAACTGATTCAACAATATTTCTGCATCTCTTGCTCGTGCCAAGCACCATGCTGGACAGTGGGGATATTGTACTGAGAAAAACTAGGTATGTTCCTAATCTCAAAGGATGGATTACCTGACAAGTGAAATAGAGATACATACATTTAGGAAACAATAACAAGTGTCACGAGTGGAATGAAGAAGAAATGGGCAATGCCACTGCAGTATGTGTCTGGAGAATCTTATACAGCAGGAAAGGGTTTCTGTGCTACTTAATTATTGTGTCAACCTGACCAGGCTAAGGGATGCTCACATGGTTCCTAGGTGTGTCTCTGAATGAGTTTCCAGAGGAGAAAGTGCTTGAATCATTAGATTGAGCAAGGGAGATTGCTCTTGCCAATGCTGTGGACATCATCCAACACACCGAGGGCCTGAAGAGAACAAAAAGGAGTAGAAAGAATACATTTGCTCTTTCTGCTTTAACTAGACCCTCTATCTTTTGCTGCCCTCAGGCATCAGAACCCCTGGTTCTTTTCCTGGGTTGGATTTGGCAACTCTTTGACTTGGACTGGAACTCACACTGCCACTTTCTTTTTGGGCCTTCAGGTTTGGACTAGAACTACACCACCAGCTTTTCCTGTCTTCTAGTTTGCAGATGGAGACTGTGGAACTTTCTGACCTTCATAATCGCTGAGAGTTGATCCTTCATAATAAAATTCTTTCCATGTATATTCTGTTTGTTTTGCTTCTCTGAAGAACCCTTACTAATACAACTTCCCTGAGAAAGAGTTTTTTTATTCCAAGACCTTAAAATCAGTTAAGTGTTGACTGAACTAAGGGAAAGGATGAGGGGAGGGAAATAGGGAGTAGAGTAGACATGGGAATGGAAGAATGAGATGGATTAAAACATTCCTGAAACTCGACACTAAGATGCTTGGTAGAATATTAAGTTGCAGAGATAAGACCAGCATGTCGGACTTGGGGAGTTGTGTACAGAAAAGCTGGAGAGGCAGAGGCTACACCAAAAAGCCTTATAAACACCTTCAAGATTCTGGATATGAGTGTCAAGGGTAATAGGACTCCATTGAAGGACTTCAAATATGGGAATAAAGGGATCATACTGACTTTGGTTGTTATCTTTGGGATTTTTTAGATTGTTTTTATTTTGAGATAATTGTCATGATGTAAAAAATCACTTTTTCTTGGGGATAAACAGAGAGGTAAATAATTGGGTGTGAGGAGATGGGTGCAGAGGCTACCATAGTGACCCAAATAGAGTGAGAATATGTTTAATGTCATCCTGTGTCTCCTTGGAGGACCATCACATTCCTATTCCTAATCTAAATGCTGTGCTGGCTCTAACACTACTCTTCCTTTCCTAGGGTGAGATGTCCACAGTAGCCACCTCTCATCACTCTATTTGTCCTGGAGTGAATAATATGCCAAAAGAGGGCAGATTATACTTTTTTTGAGAGACAGCAGCACAATTTACAATAGCCAAGTGCTGAAAGCAACCTAAGTACCCATCAGTAAGTGAGTAGATCAAAAAACTATGGTACCTTTACACGATGGAATACTACACAACAGAAAGAAAGAAGGAACTCCTACCCTTCACGGCAGCATGGATGGAACTGGAGAGCATTATACTAAGTGAAATAAACCAGGCAGTGAAAGACAGATACCATATGATCTCACCTATAAGTGAAACCTAATCAACAAAACAAACAAACAAGCAAAATATAACCAGACATTGAAATAAAGAACAAACTGACAGTAGCCAGATGGGAGGTGGAAGGGGGATAACGGGGGGGAAAGGGGAAAGGTCATCAAGAAACATGTATAAAGGACCTGTAGACAAAGCCCAAGGGGTGTAGGAATGAGGGTTGGAGGGGCAGGAGAAAATGGTGGGGGGACAATGGAAACAACTGTTCTTGAACTAGAATAAAAAAAAGAGAGAGAGAGAAAGACCGATACAGATATTGAGGGAAAAATGATCTCTCCTTCTAGAGAAAAGCCAGTGCTAAGGATCATGTAAGTCTGAGCTCCTGGGGTGTCTTTGCTGTAGTGCAAAAAGCTCATGGTTAAGAAGCAAACCTGCAGAAAGCAAAGTGGTCAGTGGAAACTACATAGTCCTAACTATTAGGCTGAGATAGCATGGTGGTTCAGACCAGCATGGTGGTAAAGAGAATAAAGAAAAGAAAAAGAACACTTTTCTATAAAACTGACACTCAAAAAATTAAATATAAGGTTATCCTTACCATTTAGTTAAAATAGCTGTACTCAAATTTAAAATATTGCACACATGTGAGAGTACTTATCACATGCAAGATGCTCAATGCATGTTTTTATTTTTATTTTTTTAATTAATTATTTTTTCAAGTACATTTGTTTCTGCCTACCCCCCACCACTTTCCCTTGCCCGCTCCCTCCCTGCCTCCCTCCCTCAACTCTTCCCCTTTGGTTTTGTCCATGAGACCTTGCTATATGTTCCTTGACTTTCCCCTTCCCTTCCTTTTCCCCCACCCACCCCTCCCTCCTTCCCTCTTGTCTCTGTTGGTTTTCAATGCATGTTTTTAATGCAATCTAATGAAGAATGAGAAATGAAAAGAATATTAGCAGTGATTTATTTTATTACCAAAACTCTGACATAAACATGGTATACAAATATCTAGGCCTAATTCCCCAAAGCATGATGGCGTTCACATTTTATTTTCCATTTTTCTGCCTTTCAGTACCACTCTGAAGCAGTGCGCGGCCCGGGAGGCAGAGCTGCGTGGCACTGCAGGATGCATTCTCTGCAGGCATTCTGAGGCAGGCTGCTGCAGGCTCTGGTCTTTGTTGGGTTTGGCAATCACTCTCTCTTAATTCTGAAATGATAAACTCAGTGAGCCCATGCAGTAACAAGTTACATTCTTACATGGTGCCAGTATCCAAACTACATGACTTCTAGAGCACTTTTCTAAGGAGTCATGCCTAACACAGAATGGTTTTAAAATGGACTCAACCAGGGCCTAGATTAAGGTAATTTTATCAACAACCACCTGCGCTTGCTTTAATACATTTCCACGAGACTGATCACTTGGGAAATGGAACAAATTGCACCTAAGCGTATCAATAGAAACCACTTAAATTTTCTTTTGCTTTAAGGCTTGAAATAAGGACAACACATGAGCATGTGGTTTACTGGACTAAGTCCCACAGCCCACATTGTCACTTACCTAAGTCCAAATAGAACTTTTCTAAGGAAGTCATGAGTACTTATAACCACGGCCTTTGCTTTGTCATTGGGCTGTAGAACCACATATATTTACACTCTCATCTACTCACTTGGGGAAATCCTTTCTTCCTGCTCTTTCTGTGACTCTAGCTTTCATGGTTTTCATGTACTATTGACATTTCATTTTTCAATTTCTTTTTGCCTTCTGGTTCTGTGAACCATAAGATTCTACTCAAAGCTGTAGACACTTTATTCCCTACATCTGGTGCTCCCTGACTATAGTTTAGGTCCCTATTTCTCCGTATGAAAAACAAACCTCCTAAATATAAATTTGTTCAGCATGTTACACTCAAAATCCTCAAACTAAAAAATAAAATCAATTTTCTTTCTAAACATGCCTTCAAATATGCTTCTTTAAATATACTGAATCACAAACAAAACATCATTTAAATACTTTATTTTTATAAATGTGGTTAAATGAAATTTCTCATAAAAAGCTATAGCCATTCTTCTCTCATCCATGTTAAATTATATTTTATAAAAAAGGAAAAGATGCACCTGTTACTTTCCTCAACATTATTTTTGTTGACTTAATGATTTGCATTTTTTATAATTACTTTTGCATTATGGCAAAAATATTAAAGTAACTATCATTTTCCAAAAGTTGATTTCCAGTAGCCTATACAATTTATTTTCATTTGTGTTTAAGAAGCAGGTGTTCATCCACCTGTATCTATTTATTATGCATTGTTTTGTACTTGGATGAGGAAAACTAATATGAATTGCTGTCTTCTGTGTCACTCTGAGCCATTTTATTTTTTTTATTTTTTTTAATTTTATTTTAATTTATTTTTTCAAATAGATTTGTCTCTGCCCCCCCCCCACAGTCATTTTAAATGAACTGCCTTTTTTAATCCTCATGATTATATCATAAGGTAGCTATCAGTGCTGCAGTTAGTATTTGAACTCAGGTCAATTTAATCTGAAACCTACACCATTTTTCACTATATTAAGCTGACCACCCAAGACAGAAGACATATTCCACAGGCAATATGTATGTTTCTTTTTTAAGAGAGCCACTGTGTTTATAAAATTTTGGAAATATATGGTGTTGATAATTCTAATTTCATAGTTTCTAACTTTTACAATAGCAGCTAAGGAACTAGGGGTAAGCACTTCAACCTGTGCTTAAATAAACATACTCATGAAACCAGAATGAGATACTGAAGGCTCCAAAACAGAGTGAACACTGGAAACTTGAGGTGGAGGGGTCTTAATGACTAAATGCACTTCTTTAGCATGGGTTTACAGGATGGCAACATATTGGAAACAAAACTCTTTTTCCTTTGTTTCCAACTATTCTAAATATTTGTTTTCCCCATCTGACAAGAAATGTTGCAAAATCACCTAATTTGATACTTTTAACACCTTCTCAGGTAAATGTTGTCCTGCAAATGTTTCTAAAATGTGTTCTTACCCAATACAGAAAATAGGCATTGTATATTTTTAATCTTCATATATCACTTAAGATGCCAAATTTATAAACAGCCCATGTTGTGGATGTAAAATAACAGCTTAATTTCTTCTATGTTTTAATAAAAATAACACTTTAGCAAGGTAAAGAACACAAAATGTCACAGGCTTATTAAAAAAACTAATAAATAAACATCATGTGTGTCTCGAATCATCGATTTTAAACTACATCATTAATTCTTCATTATAAAATACAATGAATTTGTCTTATTACTCGCCCTCCTAATTTATCATTCTCTCTCTCTCCAATATATAAAATATAAACTATAAGAATATAATTTAAAGTTACAAAGATAACCAAAATGAGGACTTAAATCATATGTTGTAAATCCCTGTGTTTGTTACCTTTGTAACTTTAAATTACAGCCTTATAGCTCTATTTTCATTCCATCAATTTTATCAGTGATTTCACAATTCTCCTGTGAAAGATGAGAACCTCATCCCTCTACATTTTTCTCTTCCTTTTTTCTTCTCTAAATTTCATTGCATGCTTATACTTTAGATAACCAAGGTTGCAAAACTGTACATTCTGTTCTACATCCAGACATAAATCACTCCACTAATCCATCACTTTTTCTCTAACTGTGGAAAGTTAAAAGGAGATCATTTAAATTATGTTCACTCTGAACCTAGGCTTGATAGTGAATATGAATATATTGAAAGTTACAACAAAGTTGGAAGGAAGCTCAAATACTAACAAACACTCCTTCCAATTTGTGTCCCTTCTCCAAGTTATTGCTCAGTCTCCTTAATAAGGGACAGCTATACATTGCTAGGTATTAACATAATGACTATTCTGTGATTTCTGTTCTCTTTGTTTGCCAAGTAAATTGCATTATAAAACCTCCATTTGGAGATATCTCAATTAGAAACCATTTAGCTTCCATTGGGAACAAAGATATAGCTGGATTAGAAGAATAGATGCTCCACCTCTCTCATATATAAAATCTAGGTAATTTATGATTTGAGATATATGATATAGGGTCACCAATGTGGCCAACCATGGCCTTTCTGAAATAACAAAGAAATAGACTTTTAGAAGAAAATAGACAAGAACATGTCCCCACAGCCAGGGCATGGGGATATTTTGTTTAATAATAATAGTGCTAATATTCTGATAGCTAAATGATCATGACGCATATGATATTCTTCCAAGAGACCCCACAAGTCAAGGCTACAGAGGACTTAGTCCTTCTAGCCAGAAGCAGCATGATTAATAAATCCCAAAGAAATAAAGAAGTTGTAGTATACAAAAGAAGCATAACACTTTAAAGAATCACTCTATTAACATCTTCGCTGATGTACTGAAACCGTTTTTACCCCTCATTTCCCATTCTAACATGAGCACAGACAGATACTCTGTTCACTTGAAAGAAGGGCATTAGCCTTGTTAAGATAATTTCTTAAAATCAAGAAACACAATTAACTTCACTTTCTGCATATGTCAACCATTTATGTCAATCAGGAAAGATTACCCAATAAAGGTAAAATAAATCATAATTTAAAGATATCCTATATTTAGGATATTTAGGATATTTAGGATTGACTTTTCTCATCTGTTATAGATACAGCAACATGTGGTGCAATAATAATCTCACATTTGTCCTGACATGAAAGAGTGGGATAGGTCAAAAATCAAGGAAAATAGCTCAAAGAAGCAAGCAAAAACTGTATATCTACATCTATACAGCAGATCCTCAAATAATGTTGAGGTGTTACATGTAACATTGATGACAAAATAATCAGTTCCTTGCCGGGGCCACTGTCTGTGTGGAGTTTGCATGACCTTACAAGTTCACTTGGGTCTTCTCCAGGGGCTCCAGTTTCCTCCTACGTCCCAAAGATGTGCACAGGGGGTGAACTGGAGTGCCTCAATTGTTCTAGTCTAAGACAATGTGGGTGTGGGTGTGAGTGTGCCCTGTGTTAGAAGGGCATCCCGTCCAGGGTGGGGTCCCAGCTTTTGTCCTGAGTTATGCAGAAAGTATCAAGCCATCTGTGACTTTGAACTAGAATAAACAGATAGGAAATATCTTACTTTTTATTAATCTCTCCTAAATGTAAGTGTAGCTTACATTTATTTCAAAGTATTTCAGTGTTTATTGTTAGAAGTATTTGAGTCTTTATTTAGAAGTTTGGTGATATCTTTGTAACCAGAAATAGTCTGCAAACCTAAATCTTACTTATATCACTTAGCCTATGGTAAAATTGATTTTTTTATATCATTTTGCTTAAAGTTGCACTAAGAACTTATTGAGAGCATTAAATGATGACTCACTGTATCTCTATCTCTATCTTTATTTCTACTTGTATCTCTATTTCTGTAACTATCATCTATCATCATCTATCTATTATCTATCTATCTATCTATCTATCTATCTATCTATCCTCTCTAGCTATATCTATCTTCGCAACCACGGACCACAAAAACAAAAATCTTCAAACTATGTGAATAAAATGAGAGAGGACACAAAAATTTGTGGTTACCTCTCCAAATCTCAATATGATATAGCTTTTTTGAAAAAGGCAAAATTTGTTGAGAAATATTATAATATTTCTAATAGTATACATATATAATTTATATGTAAATTATATATAATATGTATTAGAATATATATTTCTAATAGAATATTTATAATAGAAATCTAATAATATTTTAATTTAAAAATAAAAGAACATGTAACAAATAATCCATAGGAAAAATGAATAAGTTGCCTGCTTTTAGAATCTATTACAGGTAGGAATAAAGGAGAACAGGAAAAGGTGGTAAGTCTTTAATTTACCATTCAACTGAAGTGATATTCAGTTTAGCATGTAAATTAGATAAAATGGATGGCTATGAATTGGGTGGGGAACCAAAAAAAGGAAAAAAAAGGAAAGAAGAAAACGAGCTTTGCAAAAGATGATCAATGTGAGCTGAAAAGAAATGAATAAAGTACAAACTTAAAGACATGTAACTTTGCCCTGGCTGGTGTGGCTCAGTGGATTGAGCACTGGCCTGTGAGTGAAAGGTTGCTGGTTCAATTTCCAGTCAGGGCACATATCTGGGTTGCAGGCCAGGTCCCCAGTAGGGGGCATATGAGAGGCAACCACACATTGATGTTTCTCTCCCTCTTCCTCCCTCTCTCTAAAAATAAATAAATAAAAAATCTTAAAAAAAAAAAAGACCTGTAACTTATAAGTTACAAATGTCACTGAGAGCTTATCACCCGGGGGATCTGTTGACATATAAAATGAAACATGGCAATACGGAAGGAAGAAGTGAACTTCAAGGCATAAAACATGGTACAGTTAAAGAGAAAGTATTTCAGGACTCAATGACCAAATTAACAGTTAAAACAAGTCATACCTCTGACTACTATAACATAAGTCTGGAAAAAATAAAAGTTTCTAACAATATCTCTTTTATTGTTTATTAATTATTAACAGAAACATCTGATACAAAATAAAACCTTAACTACTATTCCCTTTGTCCCTCCAAAACAAATGTACAAACAAATAACAGAACATGAAAAGAGGCAGATGAATATATTTTAGTGAGAAAGCTTATGAAGGAAAAAGAAGTTCAAGCAAACTCAGGAAATGAAAGAAGATATGCTAAAACAGCTATAGAATCTGAAAAATTAAGAAAAAGAATAAAGGAGAGAGTATACAATAGAGATATTAGGGTCATCTTACTCTCAGCTATTATGAGATAACAGGAAATAAATTTATTGTCTGATCTTTAAAAAAACCAAAAACTAGAAAAAAATTATGAAATAACAGTTTTAATTTCTTGGATAATAACCAATGCAGAAATCTAATTTCTAAGAGAAGAAAAATAAAAGATCTGCAATCACTCCAACTCTCTCCCTGAAAGCAAATTACACATTGCAAAGCATGTTGGTATCATTAACTAAGGTAGACAGAGATCAAATTTCTCCCAGACACCAGGGAGTCTGAGGCAACTGGAAGTTGCAGGACTGAATTCCAGATGAAAAGAAGGTAGACCAAAAAAAAAAAAAAAAAAAAGAGGCCCCCAAATCTTCATGGAATCTCATGGAATTCTTGCTATATCAGAAGATGTACCTGTGTGGGTTCAACTCTATGAAGTCAGCAAAGGGCTACCAGTGATCTTTAAGGTGAATGATTCCTAGAGTTTATATGGGACAAAACATTTGAATTCCCACACCCAGAGTAAATAGACTCTGCCAATCACTCATGACACTTCTTATTAGAGCATCTAACATATTCCTAGTACAAGGGCTACTCTAGATTTACTCTAAACAAAACTTTGAAATAATACACAAAAGGATCAAATGGATAGCAAATAATTTAACTGTCAAACCGATAAAAAGACAACTCACTTCAAAATAAGACGACAAAGACACACATTCAAGAGCATAAAATCTGCAATATCCAGTATCCAATCAAAACTAATATGAATATCAATAAGCATGAAAATGTGGTCCATACCCATGAGAAAAGTTATCAAATAGAAACAGCCATAAAAATGACAGAGGTGATTGGATTAAAAAGACGGATGTTAGCACAGCTGCTATAACTATGTTCAAGTATGAAAAGGAAAAGATGAACACGATGAGAATAAAAGTAAGAGATATAAAAGATTAAAAATGGAACTCCTAAGTATGACAAAGATATATTAAACAAAAATTCATTGGGTGAGATTAACAAAGGATGGAATATTGCAGAGAAAAAAAGTAAACTTGAAAACATAGTAACAAACAAAGATGAAGTATACAACATACAAATACTAATCTTAAAAAAGATGGGATATAAGAGGACTAAATGGTAATGAAAAACCACAATAAAAATTTTTTTAAATAAATAAAAAAGAAAGACAGGATGATTTACTAATACCAACAAAGTAGATTTAAGAATTAAGACTCTTATCAGGAATAAGAAGGGAAATTTAATAATTATAGCAATCTAAATTCACTAATAAGAAATAATCAGGAGAGATTCAAGATGGTGGAAGAGTGAGTGGAAGTTACACCAACTTCCTCCCAGGACTGATCTGGAATTACAACTAAACTGTAGAGAAATCATCCAGAAAAAGCAACTGAACAGTAGTGAGAGAGAAGACTTATAACCACTGACAGACAGAAGAAACAGCTTCAGCACAAGGTGACCAGTAGGGAGTGCAGTGGAGACATGAGAAGGCTGGCAGGGCCCCCACAGGCAGCAGCTGACGTGCTGGGGGAATAATGAAGTGGCTAGTTGGATCCCCCTGAGATGTGTGGGGTCAGAATCCCCAGCCAAAAAGTACACAGGTAACAGATAACATCTAGCTGCAAAAACTGGCAGAGTTGCTCTCTGCCAGAGACCTATGGCTGGAGACACAAAGAGCCATTTAAAGGGCCAACACATACATTTTCTTTTTTTCTTTTTTTTTAAATTAATTAATTTATTTTTTCAAATACATTTGTCTCTGCCTACCCCCCACCACTTTCCCTTGCCCCCTCCCTCCTTCCCTCCCTCAACTCTTCCCCTTTAGTTTTGTCCATGAGTCCTTGCTATATGTTCCTTGACTTTCCCCTTCCCTTCCTTTTCCCTGCCCCCCCCCCCCTCCTTCCCTCTTGTCTCTGTTGATTTCTTTTCCTTTCAGTGTTGCTGGTCTTATTTTCCTTGCATCTTTGTATTCTTGGTTAGGTTCCACTTATAGATGAGATCATATGGTATTTGTCTTTTGCCCCCTGGCTTATTTCGCTTAGCATAATGCTCTTGAGTTCCATCCATGCTGTTGCGAAGTTTAGTAGTTCTTTTTTTCTTTCTGTTGCGTAGTATTCCATCGTGTAAATGTACCATAATTTTTTGATCCAATCATCTACTGATGAGCATTTAGGTTGCTTCCAACACTTGGCTACTATAAATTGTGCTGCTATGAACATTGGGGTGCATAGGTTCTTTTGAATCGGCGTTTATAGACATTTACGCTGGGCTCCAGCAAAGGGTGGGTCAGAGTGGACTAGAGACACCTGAGGAGAGACTGGCGATGTAGTCTTTGGGGAAAGAGCTTGAGAGAGTAGCTGCAGGGATCCCAGCGCTGAGTCATCCCCCAAACAGCAGCAGCCATCCTGCTCAGGCACACCACTCCTCTCTGAGCAGCAGCAACCTGAGGGGAAACAATAGTCCCCAGTCCAGGACGGACTCTGCCCTGCCTACAGTGTTTAAGCCTGACTGCTGAGTATAGAATGACAAGATCAGCAACTGAAGGAGACAGCCACAGACTATAGATTCCTGGTAATCTTGAAGAGGCTGCCTAATGCCAGAGGTGGATCCAGAAAGGAAAAAAAAACAGTAGTAAATACTTGATGCTACCAAGACAAAATCTATCATGGTCTTCTCCAAGATTTGCAATATTTTCTTTCCTGCATAGCTTTTTAACATTCATTTCTTGTCCTTCAAGTTTGTGCATATTAAGTCACTAGATTTTATATTATAATTTATTTTAATTCACATATTTTGCTCCTCCCTTCTCTTACCCCATTTTAATTACTTCTTTCCTCTTACTATTCTTGTTTTAAATTTTGTTTTCTCTCTTGCTACAACTCATTTCCATTCTACACTCTTACTATTTCTCCTCATCTAGCCTCTCAAAACCAATTTTCTTGCCAATGGCTATTTCACATTAATTTTCCCACTCTTAAAATACCTGTATTCTCTCTCCACCTTCAGCAATCTTTGCCTGTAGGTTGTGGATAGGGTAGTTGTTATTGCAATTTTTTTTCAGTTTTATCTCTAGAACTTCACTGTTTTTATATTTCAAATCTCAAATTTACCATTCCACTCTCCTACTCTTTTTTCATCTAAAATTTTAATTTTCCCTGTCTTAGCCTGTTTTTCTCTTTCATCTGCCTTTTTTTCTTTTTCTTTTTACCTCAAATTTTACTTTTTCTTGGACTTAGCCTGTTTTTGTTCCTCACTCTTAGTATTCCCTCTCTCTCTATCATCTCTAAATCACTTCCCTTTCCTCTTAGACATCTCTTAAGCTTTTCTTTCTTTTTTTCCCCTATTATTTCCATCCCATCTATATTAATTTTAGCTCATTTGTTGTTGATAGTGTTGTGGTGCATCTTTTTCTCCAATTTGGCTCCTATTTTTTATTATTAACTTCTTTTTCCTTTGCCTTTCTCTCTCACTTTATTTTATTTTTTAAAATTTCGGTTTAAACCTAACACTTTAACCTTCCCTTCTCTTAATCAATTCTGCCTTATTCATTCCCTTTTTTATTTATGATGTAAATTTTATTTTCTCTCTTTGCATTGCCCTGGTTCCCTACTCTTATTAGTGCTCTTCCGTGTACCCACTCAAAATCATTTTTCTTTCAGTAGGTCATCTCATATTCACTCTTGTTTCTTATAATAGTCTTAATCTCTTCATACCCTTATTAACACTGGTTCACTTGCTGATAGTGGAATTGTGGGTGGGAGTTTTTGTGGGTATGGATTTGTTTTTCAGGCTTTGTGGTTTTATTCTGGCAGCACCTACACAACAGCATACAAGATGTGCTGAGTGGAGTGATACTCGGTCAACCAGCTGAAAGGAAAGACCACCAAAAAATGTCCCAAACACAATCAAAACCCAATTACATCCAGAGAGCCAACATAAATGGTATAAAGGGCATCCCAAGAGCATCAAGTTCACGAGATCAAGAAGATTGCACCACTGAATCACATAAGTCTCTTACCATAGAAGTTCACACCATAAAGACAGGGAGTAGAAGCAGATCAATTTAAGAAGCAGAAGCAAACAAGAAGAGCCTCCCCTCAAACAGGAAGACAAGGAAACAATCCCCAATGAAAGGAAAGGAGGAATACCCAGGAAGAGTGATAGATGAAATAGAGGCAAGTAAACTATCAGATATTAAGTCCAAAACAATGGTTATAAGGAAAATCAATAAGCTCAGTGAGAATTACCAAAAATCACAGGGAAGTCACAAGGAACTTTCTGTGAACTACGTCAGCATGAAAAAGGATATAGAAACTATCAATAAGAGTGAGAAGGAAGGGAAGAATACAATTTCTGAATTGAAGTACACAGTACAAGGAAACAAAGGCAGGCTAGATGAAGGAGAGTATCTAATCAGAGATTTGGAGGACAAGATAGAAAAAAGTTCAAGAAAGAGCAATAAAAGGAAAAAGGACTCAAAAAGGATGAAGAGAGGTTAAAGGAAATGCAGGACAACATGAAATGTAATAATATCCACATAATAGGGGTACCAGAAGGAGAAGAGGAGCAAATGATAGAAAACCTCTTCAAAAAAGTAATTATGGAAAATTTCCCTAATTTAATAAGAGAAAAAGTCACATAAGGCCAGGAAGCACAGAGAGCCCCAATCAAGATGAATGCAAATAAACCCACAAAAAGACACATCACAATTACAATAGCAAAATTCAAAGACACAGAGAGAATCTCGAAGGCAGCAAAGGAGAAATAGAAAGTAATATACAAGGGATCTCTGATAAGCCTGGCAGATGACTTCTCAACAGAAACACCACAAGCCAGAAGAGAACGGTAAGAAATATTCCAAGGGATGAAAAGCAAAGGCTGGCAACCAAGACTACTTTATCCAACAAGGATCTCATTTAAAATGGAAGGTGAAATAAGAAGTTTCCCAGGCAAAAAAAAGAAGGTTAAAAGAATATACCTCCACTAAACCAGCATTGCAAAATATGCTAAAGGGACTGCTTTAAGAAGAGGAAGGAAAGAGTAAGAGAAGAACACAGGTACAAAATGGAAAAATGGCAACAAATAAGTACCTATCAATAATAACCTTAAACATAAATGGATTAAATGCTCCAACCAAAAGATATAGGATAGTTGAATGGATAAAAAAAACAAGACCTGCACATATGCTGCCTATAAGAGACCCAACTCAGAACAAAAGACCTACACAAACTGAAAGTGAAGGGTTGGAAAAAAATATTTCATGCAAATGGACAAGGAAAAAAAAGCTAGAGTAGAAATACTTATATTGGACAAAATAGACTTCACAACAAAGGTCATAAAAATGGATACAGAAGGAAATTAAAAAGCACACTTCATAATAGTCAAGGGAAAAATTCAAGACATAAAAATGGTAAACCTATATGCACCCAACATAGGAGCACCCAAATATATAAGGAAAATCTTGGAAGACTTCAAGGAATATATAGACAGAAAAATACTTATAGTAGGGGATTTCAACACCTCACTGTCAAAAATGGATAGATCTTCGAAACAAAATATCAACAAAGATATTGAGGAACTGAACAATGCACTACAGCAAATGGACTTAACTGATATATACAGAAGCCTTCATTCAAAGAGGCAAAATACACATTCTTTTCAAATGCACATGGAACATTTTCAAAGATAGACCACATGACATGACACAAAACAAGCCTCAACAAGTTCAAGAAAAGTTAAATCATATTAAGCATTTTCTCAGACCACAAGGATTTGAACTAGAAGTCAACCTCAAGGGAAAAACTCCAAAACATTCAAATTCATGGAGACTGAATAGCATACTATTAAACAATGAATAGGTTAATAATGAGATCAAGGAAGAAATCAAAAGGTTTCTGGAAATAAATGAAAATAAACACACAACAGCCCAAAACCTATAGGGCACAGTGAAGGAAGTCCAGAGGGGAAGTTCATAGCAATACAGGCATACCTTAAAAAAATAGAAACATTTCAAATAAACAACTGAACCCTACCCCTACAAGAACTGGAGGAACAACAACAAAGAAAATGCAGAGTGAATAGAAGGAAAGAAATAATCAAGATTAGAGCAGAACTGAATGACATAGAGACTAAAAGAACAACTCAGAGGATCAATAAATCCAGGAGCTGGTTCTTTAGAAAGATAAACAAAATTGACAAGTCTTTAACCAGTCTCATCGGGAATAAAAGAAATAGGATCTAAATAAATAAAATCAGAAATGAGAGAGGAGAAATTACAACTGATATCACAGAAATACAAAGGATTGCAAGAAATTACTATGAATTATATGTCAAGAAATTTGAAAACCTGAGTGAGATGAACAAATTTCTAGGAATATATAATCTTCCAAAACTGAATCAGGAAAAACGCAGAAAGCCTGAACACACTGATAACAGCTAGTGAAATTGAAGCAGTAATCAAGAAACTCCTGGCACACAAAAGCCATGGACTGAACAGTTTCACAGAATTTTTCAAAATATGTAAGGAAAAGCTAATGCCTATCTTTCTCAAAATATTCCAAAAAAATCCAAAAAGAGGGAATACTCCCAAACTCTTTATATGAGGCTAGCAACACACTAATCCCAAAACCAGAAAAAGACCAACAAAGAAAGAAAACTACAGGCTAATATTGCTGATAAACAGACACCAAAATCCTCAACAAAATATTGGTAAACCACATCCAGCAATACATTAAAAAGATCATCCACCATGATCAAGTGGGATTCATCCCAGGGATGCAAGGATGGTACAATATTCACAAATCAATAAACAGAATACAGCACATAGACAAAATGAAGGACAAAAATCACATGATATCAATAGATGAGGAAAAATCGTGTGATAAGGTACAGTATCCATTTATGGTAAAAAGAAAAAAGAAAACACACTCAGCAAAGTGCAGTTAGAGGGAGCATACCACAACATAATAAAAGCCACATACAAGAAACTTACAGCCAAGATCATACTCAATGGGCAAAAACTAAAAGGTTTCCCACTAAGATCAGGAACATGACAAGGGTGTCTGCTTTCACAGCCTCTGTTCTACATGGTATTGGAAGTTCTAGCCACAGCGATCAGACACACACACACAAAAAAACAATAAAAGGCATCCAAATTGAAAAGGAGGAAATAAAATTGTTATTGTTTGCAGATGACATGATAGTGTACATAGAAAACACTATAGATTCTACCAAAGAACTACTCAACCTAATAAGTGAATTTGGCAAAATGGCAGAATACAAAGTCAATATTCAGAAATTGAAGGCATTTTTGTACACCAACAACTTAGTATCAGAAACAGAAATTAGGAAAAAGATCCCATGTGCTATAGCAACAAGAAAAATAAAGTACCTATGAATAAACCTAACCAAGGAAGTAAAAGACTTGTACTCAGAAAACTACACAACACTGAAGAAAGAAATTAAGGTAGACACAAATAAATGAACACATATACCATGTTCATGGATTGGAAGAGTTAGCATCATCAAAATGTCCATACTACCTAAAGCAATTTATAGATTCAACATAATCCCTAATAAGATGACAATCACACATTTCACAAATATAGAACAAATATTTCAAATATTCATATGGAACCATAAATGACCCTGAATAATCTCAGCAATTTTGAGAAAGAAGAACAAAGTAGGAGGGATCACAATACCTGACCTCAAACTATATCACAAGGCCACTGTAATCAAAACAGTCTGGTACTGGCATAAGAATAGACACATAGATCAATGGAACTGAATAGGAAGCCCAGAAATAAACTCATGTGTTTATATTCAATTATTCAACAAAGAGGGCAGGAACATAAAGTGAAATAAAAATAGCCTCTTCAACAAATAGTATTAGAGACTTAGACACCTAGATGCAAAAAAATGAAACTCAACCACCAACTTATACCATACACAAAAATAAAGATGAATAAAAGACTTAAATATAAGTCGTGACACCATGAAAGTCCTAGAGGAGAACATAGGTGGGAAAGTTTCAGATATTCCACATAGAAACATTGTCACTGATACATTCCCTAGAGCAAGGGACATAAAGGAAAGAATAAACAAATGGGGCTTCATCAAATTAAAAATCTTCTGCATGGTTAAAGAAAACATTAACAAAATGAAAAGGGAACTAAGCATATGTAAAACATATTTGACAATGATATTTGGACAAGGGTTTGATCTACAAAATATGTAAAGAACTCACATGACTCTACACCAGGAAGAAAACATTCCTATTAAAAAAACGGGCAACGGACCTGAACACACTTCTCTAAAGAGAAACTACAGAGGGCCTAAAGACACATGAAAAAATGATTAACATCACTAGGTATCAGAGAGATGCAAATTAAAACCACAGTGAGATACTTCACACTAGTCAGAATGGCCAACATAAACAAATCAACAAACAACAAGTGTTAGTAAGGTTGTGGAGAAAAGGGAATCCTAGTACCCTGTTGGTGGGAATGCAGAGTAGGGCAGCTACTATGGAAAATGGTATGGAATTTCCTAAAAAAACTAAGGATGGAACCACCTCTCAATATAGCAATCCCACTGCTGGGACTATAAGAATCCTGAGTCACCAATTCAAAAGAACCTATGCACCTCAATGTTCATAGAAGTGCTATGTACAATAGCCATGTGCTGTAAACAGCCCAAGTGCCCATCTGTAAATGAGTGGATAAAAAACTGTGGCACCTTTACACAATGGAATATTACATAGAAGAAAGAAAGAAGGAGCTCCTACCTTTCACAGTTGCATGGATGGAACTGGAGAGTATTGTGCTAAGTGAAATAAGACACATATGGTATTTTGTGAAAGACAAATACCATATGATCTCACCTATAAGTGGAACCTAATCAACAAAACAAACAAGTGAACAAAATAGAACTGGAGACATGAAAATAAAGAACAAACTGACAGTGACCAGGGTCGGGGGTAAATAACGGGGAAAAGAAGGGGAAGGGTCAAGTCATGGAACATGTATACGGGACCCATGGACAAAGACAACAGGGGAAGGGAGGATTATATTGGGGAGGTAGAGGTTGGGTTCAGCAGGAGGGAGAAATGGGGGAAAAATAGGAACAACTGTAATCAAACAATACAAAGAAAAAGAAAGCATAAGGAAAGATTTTTAAAAAGGAAAGAAAAGAAATAATCAAAAATGTGTATGTATCCAAGAGCACAGCTTTAAAATACATTAAGCTGAATACATTAAGGAAAAAAAATGACAGAGCTGAAAGAAAAAAATACACAAACAAAGCTGTTTGAATAGTCCATTACTGTTGTCTCAATAATTTAAAATAGAAGTAGATAGAAATTCATTAAACATATAAAGAACTTAGTAATCCTTTCAACTAACTTGACCTAAATGACATTTATAGAAAAGTCCTTCCAATAATAGCAGGATGTACATGGTACTCTAATTCATATGGTTTATTCACCAATGCATACCATATACTAGGCTATAAAACAGGTTTTAGTAAATTTAGTAGCAATTGCAATCACATTAAATATCTATCCCACCTTAATAAAACTAAATGAAAAACCAAAAGTACAAAACTGTCTGGCAAAGGATAACCCCAAAATGTCCAAAATATATGGACATGAAACAGCACAGTACAAATGGGTAAAGGAAGAATATAACAAATGGGATAAGGAAGATATTATAATAAAAATTAGAAAATATTTTAACTAAATATAAATAAAAATATAAAAATTGTGGTATTGTGGTATGCAGCTAAAGCAGTGTTTAAGGGAAATTTATAGCTTTAAATTATATTAGAAAGAAGAAAAATTGAACATTCATGCCTCAGTTTCAATATTAAGGACCCAGAAAAATGAAAAGTAAATGTAATATAAAATGTACAGAAGTAAGTAAATAATAAAGATAAGAGCAGAATTTTATCTAAGGAAAAAATCTGGGAGTCACTGTACAACAGATTATGGACTTTCTCTCAGCACCTACATACAATGGATCATCAGTCCTGAAGACCATACCATCCAAATAATAAAATAACATTAACCACTTATTGGGCACTCACAGTAGACACTGTGCAACATCACTGTAGACTCAAAGAACTTAGTAACTTTCCCAAAGCCCCAGAGACAGTAAATACCATTGCTGGAATTCAAAGTCATTGCCCACAGTCTCCAAAGCTCATGCTTACACCATGCTGCCTCTTCTTCCACAGCCTTACTCCAAACCACTATTTCTCATTTGGATCAATGAAGTAACCTCTTAATTGGCTTCCTTGTCTCCACATTTAGCCACCCTTCACTCTATCTTTATTTCAAGCTGCTGCTAGGTTTAGTTTTCTGAAATGCAAATGCAATCATATCACTTGCATGCTCCCCACTGTCTTTAGAATGAAATCCAATTTCCATAGATGATACAGAAGGCCTTTGGTAAAGTAATTCCTGCCCACCTATCTAGCTTCACCTCCCTACAGGCACCTTTTGCACTGGGTAAACTAAGCCAGCCTTAGTTTCTCTAATAATTCCAAGTACTCATGCCTCTGAGTTTTTGTATATGTGATTTTCCAGTGCCTGAAAAGGTCAACCCCACTCTGGCACCTAGCAAACTCCTGTGTGTCCTTTAAGACTCTTCAGCATACGGGAAGTGCTCAGTATACTTACTGACTAAAATAACAATAATGCAGGCTACTTCTTTTTCCTAAATAAGGGATAGAGATGAACAAGGATAAATGCAGGAATTTGATTTGCTAACATGCTATAAAAAGTGCATTTGGGGCTTATGCTTCTAGAAATTGTTTTCCCAGCCATGACCTCGCATCTGTGAAATGTTGCCCAGTGAGCAGATCATAATTATGAAATATAATGTTTGCATACTAGGCAGTAGAATCCTTGCTATATTCATTAAATATACATTAGTTGCTATTTACAAATGTTTTATATTGATTACAAAATGTTAAAATACATTTCTAGCCTATGAATAAATTCATTACAACATTTAAAAAAAGATAAGAGCAGAAAACAATGGAATAGAAAATGAAAAACACTATAGAAAATTAATGAAATTGAAGGCTGGTCTTTGAAAAAACATAAAAGTTAATAGGCTGCTAGCTACATTGATAATTAAAAAAGGAAAATAGGAAGAACAAATTGCCAATATAATAAAAGAAAGAAGAGATACTGCTAAACACTGTAATGTGAGGGATCGAGCAAAAAAGAAAGAACTGGGAGAATCAAGATGGCAGAGGAGTGTGTGGAAGTCACACTGACCTACTCCCAGAGCCAAAGTGGAATTACAACTAAATTGTGGAGAAATCACCTGGAACAAACAACTGAACAATAGTGAAAGAGGAGCCTTATAACCTTTGACAGTTTAAAAATGTCAAGTGATTTAATGTCAATGTACAAAATTGATTGTATTTATATATACTAGTAATAAGAACTCAAAATTGAATTTAAAATAACAGTAATCTAGAATATATGCACATTCATAAAAATTTATGAAAGTTTTAACAAAATATATGTAATTATTATCCACTGAAAACAACAAAACATTGCTGAAAAAAAATAAAGGAGCCCTAAATGAATGAAGAGATATACCATGTTTATGGGTCAGATGTTTCAAGTTGTTCATTGTTAATTGCCTCTATAGATTCAACATAAAAGTCCAATCAAAATGCAAGCAGTTTTTTTCCCAATAGATAAACCTATTCTAAAATATATAAAAATATAAAGGCCCTAGAAATACAATAACACATTTTAAAAAGAAAAATCAATTTGGAAGACTTGAACTACTTGATTTCAAGATTGCACTGTTACAGTAATGTAATCAAAACAGTATAAAATGCCACATCAATGGCATTGAAAAACAACAGAAAAGAAGGGAGTCCAGAAATGCTATTTCACCTATATGGTCAATTAATTTTTGGCAAAGATGTGAAGATAAATCTATATAAAACAATAGTTTTCAAAAATTATACTGGAATAACTGGATTTCCAAGTGAGAAATTTTGAAGCACAGCCTTTACCCAAACCATATGAAAAAATTATATCCCAAGTAGATTATAGACCTATACATTGAAACTTAAAAGAATAAAGATTTGCTCTGGCTGGTGTGGCTTAGTGGATTGAGTGCTGGCCTGCGAACCAAAGGGTTCCCAGTACAATTCCCAGTCAGGGCACATGCCTGGGTTGTGGGCCAGGTCCTCAGTAGAGAGCACGCAAGAGGCAACCACACATTGATGTTTCTCTCCCTCCTTCCCCCTCTGTCTAAAATAAATTAAAAAATAAATAAATAAAATCTTTAAAAACATAAAGATTTTCTAAAAATACATAGAATATCTTTGCAACTTCAGTGTGGGCAAAAAATTGTACAATTAGATAAATGCTTATTATATGACTGAGCAATTTCACTTCTACCAAACGAAATGAAAACCGATGTTCACACAGCACTTGAATACAAATGTTTATAAAAGCTTTATTTATCATAGCTAAAAACTAAAATAGATTTAAAAAATGTAATACATCAATAAAATGGAATATAGTCACCAATATCAAAGAATGAACTTCTGATAAACAACATGGATGATACACAATAACATCATGCAGAGTGAAAGAAGTCAGACACAGAACAGTATGATTTTGTATGATTCTACTCACATTATACTCTAGGGAAAAAAATATATTTTAGAGTAATAGAAATTAGTACCAGGGTGAAGGATGGGTTTTAAAGAATGACAAGTGATTAACAAGGACCAAAAGGAAAATATTTGTTGCTGGAAATATCCTATATATTGATGGTGGTGGTTATATGGGTTTATATATTTGTTAAAACTCATTAAGCATAAACTGTTCATTTTGTTGTATCTGATTATTCATCAGTAAATTTTAATTAAAACCAAAACATTTTAGGAGTGACTAAGCACATAAAATAGAAAATTAAAAATTAAGCTATCCAGAAGTCCATCAAGAGTCATCTCACTGGAACAAAAGATGCTCCTATGCTCATATCACTCAGGAAATTACAAAGGGTTTAGGAGCTCTAAGCCAGGAGCCAGGGGCAGAGGCCAACATGTGTATTTTCTATTAGTTCACATTCATGTTAAGTATTCTTACTACAAAGAAAGGGACACAAGGAAACTTTTGGAGGTGATGGATTTGTTTATAACCTTGATTCACATAAGTGTACATTTATATGTCAAGCTTAACAAATTATATCTATTAATCATGGAAAGTTTTTCTGTATACCAACTGTATCTCAATAAAGCTGGGAGAAAGATAACAGAACAATGTCTTCCTAACAAGAATGTACAATAAGTGCATAATAGGAAAATATACAAAGTGAGAAGTATTACACAAAAGGGAAACATTATAATTAAATTCTATTAGTTTTAGAAATTATCTAATTTACTAAATTCATACACTGTTTTATTTGGGGAAAAGGTTTTAATTAAAGAGGTGTTTTGCTTTAAATATTTGAACTATTTCATCTCTATGTTATTAAAATTCAGTTTTTATCTCATGTGCCATTTAAATGTAAAATAGAATTAGTCTCCAGGCATAAACATTTAAATAAGTATCTAGCTACTACCTAATTCTTTTGTCTCAAAACATTTGACATTAATTAAGCTCATCTTACTTCTCCATTGAGTTTGGAATAATAATATCAGATAATATAAATTTTATAATGAAATATAAAGCCAGCGGGCCATAAGGGCCACTAAAAAGTAGTCATACTGAAACTGTTTATCATTACAAATACGTTTAAGTTCTGTCATCTTATTTTCTTTATCCTCCTTTTGATTCCTGTGTTTCTGTAACTCTTCTGATTTAGTCATTATTGGCGGTCCTCTGAGATCCTTTTATCTGTGTTTGTTACATGTGGACCAAGTCTTCCCACCAACCTAACAAGTTGTATGAAACTGTAATGACAGAAAGTGTCTCCAATCCCAGGATTCCAGAGTCTAATTTTCTAGAGTCTCTCTTATATGTTTAGCTGACTTATGTATTTTTGGAAGGAGGTGGTAAATAAGTACATACATTAAAAAACTACACTCACTGATTGCCTAATAATTTTTTATGCATTTAATAACTATTAACTGAGTGTTTGTATATGCTCAGCACTGCTCCAGGTAGTCAGATGGTATGAAAAAACAAAGTAAATGACTTTCCTGCCTTCAGATCTTATAGGCCAATAAACACAGTTTAAACACAGTCTTTGCATACTTGTCTTAATTACTTTTTCTAAATTGACATCTTACCCTGGAGACCTCATTTAACTCTTTAACTTGACTCCCAGAACTGACCATCTCTGAGAACTTGCTCAAATGTGTACTGTGTCCATCTACATGCTAAGGAAAGAAGAGAAGGTCAAATGTTTATTCCACTATTGGGTTGGCCAAAAAATTCATTTGCTGTTTTTTTTTTCCCCTGTAAGTAACATTTAGTTGTCTTTAACTTCATTCTAAACAATTTTGTTAGATTGTATTGTGACATTTGTCATATCAGCATTTTAAAAAACATCAAAATTGGTGAATTTTTGTGTAGCCATTTTAATACTGAAGATGAAAGAAAACAAGCAACATTTTCAGCATATTATGCTTTACTATTTCAAGAAAGGTAAAAATGCAACTGAAATGCAAAAAAAAAAAAAAAGATTTGTGCAGTATTTAGAGAAGGTGCTGTGACTGATCAAATGTGTCAAAAGTGGTTTGTGATGTTTAGTGCTGGAGATTTCATGCAGGATGATGCTCCACAGTCAGGTAAACCAGTTGAAGTTATAATGATCAGATCAAGGTATTAATTTAGAATAATCAACATCATATCATTCAGGAGAGAGCCAACATACTAAAAAAATCCAAACAATAAACTTATTGGTGAAAATAAAAAATGTGTTTTATATTTTATGGAAAACAACTAAATGGGCTTTTTGGCCAACTCAACAAAATGCAATCTCTGTAAAAAAGAAAAACAAAACTCAATATTTTATAGAAAGAGGACAATACAGCTATGACCTATGGGCTAGAGATTCTCTGTCAAATTCTGTGATCCACAGCAACGCCCCACTCGTCATATGAAGAGAAGAATAAAACTCTCTCGAGAGCTGTCTTTTTCTTCATTTGTAAATTCTGGAAGATTGTGCCTTATAAGGAATTGGTCCATTTCATTTAGATTATCAAATTAGTAGGCATAGAGTTCTTCACGGTATTCTTTTATTATCCTATTAATGTGAATGGGAGCCATAGTGAGGTCCCCTCTTTCAACTTTATTGACCTGCCTTTGGTTTCATTTATTTTTTCTATTGATTTCCTATTTTCAATTTTATTGATTTCTGCTCTATTTTTTATTGCTTTTCTCCTGCTTACTATGGATTTAATTTGCTTTTATTTTTCTAGTTTACCAAGGTAAAGGTAAGATTGATGGTTTTACTTCCTTCCTGTTTTATAATATTTGAATTCAATACAATACATTTCAATTTTCTTTGGTCTCTGTATTATTAGAAGAGTTTTCTTTAATTTCCAAGTATTTTGTGATTGTCTAGCTGTCTTTCTATTATTGATTTCTAGTTTAGTTGCATTGCAATCTAAAAGCACACGTCAATAATTTATATTATTTTTTAAAGTTGTTAACCTCTGTTTTATGGCCCCCAAATTGGTCTATTTTGGTGAATATTCCATGTGAGCTTCAGAAGAATGTATATTCTGCTGTTAGTGGATAAAGACGTTAAGTGTCAATAATATCCAGTTGACTGATAGTGCTGTTTAGTTCAACTGTGTTCTAATTGATATTCTGCCTTCTGGATTTTCCCATTTCTCAGAGAGGGGAATTAAATCTTTAACTATGATGTGGATTCACCTAGTCTTCCTTGCAGTTCAGTTTTTGCCTCACATAGTTTAACCCTCTATTGTTAGGTGCATACACACTAAGAATTGTTATATTTTCTTGGAGATTTGACCCTTTTGTCATTATGTGGTGCCTTTTTAATCCCTGATAACTTTCCTTGCTTTGAAGCCCACCCTGTCTGAAATTAATATATCTACTGCTGATTTCTTTTGCTTAGTATTAGCATGATATATGTTCCTCCATGCATTAACTTCTAATCTATATGTGTCTTGATATTTAAAATGAGTTTCCTGTAGATAATATATAGTTGGGTCATATTTTTGATCCATTTTGATAATTTGTCTTTTAACTGGTGTATTTAGACTATTGACATTCATGGTGTTTACTGATATAGTTGGACTAATATTAACCATATTTGTTAGTTTTCTGTGGCCCCTGTTCTTTGCTTCTATTTTTGTCTTCCACTCTTTTTTCTACCATTTGTAGATTTAATTCAGCATTTTATTTGATTCAGTTTCTCTCCTATCTTAGCATATTAGTTATACCTCTTTTAATCTTTTTTTTTCCCAGTGGTTGCCCTAGAGTTTACAATATACCTTTACAACTAATCCAAGCCTACTTTCAATTAACACTATATTGCTTCACAAGTAGAGTATCTTAAAATAAGAAAATATTTCTAACTCTAACTTCATTTCTTTGTATCATGCTGTCATTCATTGCACTTGTATATAAGTACACGTGTATATATAATATATATTAGTTAAGTAGATATTATTATTATTATTTCAAACAAACTGTTATCTGTTAGATCAATTAATAATAAAAAGATGTTTTTTATTGTTGTTCAATTATAGTTGTTCCTGTTTTTTCCCCAATACTCTCCTCTGCCCTACCCAAACTCCTCCTCCTAAATTCAATCCTCCCCCACCCCATTGTATTTTCCATGGGTCCTTTATACATGTTCTTTCACTTGACCCTTCACCTTCTTTCCCTTTATCCCCCTCTGCTCTCCTCTCTGGTCACTGTCAGTTTGTTCTTTATGTCTCTGGTTCTATTTTGTTCACTTGTTTGTTTTGTTGATTAGGTCACACTTACAGGTGAGGTTCTATGGTATTTGTCTTTTACCTCCTGGCTTATTTCACTTAGCATAATACTCTCAAGTTTTATCCATACTGTTGCCAAGAGTAAGAGCTCCTTCTTTCTTTCTGCTGCATAGTATTCCATTGAATAAATGTACCACAGTTTTTTATCCACTCATTTACAGATAGGTATTTAGGCTGTTTCCAGTACTTGGCTATTGTAAATTATGCTGCTATGAACATTGGTGTGCATAGTCTCTTTTGAATTGGTATTTCAGGATTTTTAGGGTATAATCCCAGCAGTGGAATTGCCAGGTCAAAATTTATACCTTCACTTATTCATTCTCCAGTCATCTTCCTTTCTGTATATAAATTAGAGTTTTCTACCTATCATTTTTCTTCTCCCTAAAGAACATCTTTTAGTATTTCTTGTAAGACATGTCTACTAGCAACATATTTCCTCCAAGTTTTATTCCAGAAAGTCTTTCTTCTTTGTTGTGGACCACTTTGTGTGGTATCTGGAACCGTGGCCCCATGAAAGAATGCATTGTATTGACTGAAGCTTGCTCTGCTTCACACTGCCCTGATAAGGAAAAAAACAGGCGTTTTACTTCACCACAAGGAGATAATTCCTGAGCTCTAAAAACTGTGCCTTAATGAACATCTGGCACCAACTTGTCCGACAGACCTTCATTTAAGACAAACCTCTGTATTTCTTCAATTTATTGTCTATAACCCTCTGAAGTAAATTGATAGGCTTTGCCTGCATGCTGTATACCCCTGCACATATGGTTGTCAATAAAAGCCACTTCAAGAGAAGGGCTCTGGGCATTTGCCACTAGAGGGAATTGCCACACCCTTTTCCTGGCAGACTGACAGTGTCTGGAAAGACTTACACCCTTATCCGCTTCAGCTTAGGGGGACTCTGCAGAGTGGAGTACCCCCCCCCCACACACTACTTCACTTTGGAAGGATACTTTCACAAGGTACAGAATTCCAAGTCAGTGTTGTGGGGTGTTTTTTTTTGCTTGTGTTTTTGTTTTCTAAACACTTTAAATATTTTACTTAAGTATCTTCTTGCTTGCATGACTTCTGAGAATTTAGATATAATTACTATTTCTGCTCTTCTATAGATTAAGTATTTTTTTATTTCTCTGGCTTTTATCAGGATTTTTCTTTATCTTTGAGTCTGTACTTTAAATATACCATGGGTGAGTATAGTTTTTATGACTTTTATCCTAGGGGGTGTTCTCTGAGGTTCCTTGATGTGTGTTTTGAGATCTGATATTAATATGAGAAAATTCTCAGTTATTATTAGTCCAAGTATTGTTTCCCCTTTTTGATATTCTCCTTATATATATGTTACACTTTTTATAGGTTTCACAATATTTGAATATGGTTGTTCATTTTTTTTAGTGTTATATTTGTATTTTTGGCTTTTGAGATTCTTTCCTCAGTTATGTCTGTTTTAGTGCTTTTAATCTTTAGCATTTATTTTTTATTTTTTCTTAGAATTTCCACGTCTCTACTTACATTGCCTTTCCATTCTTGAATATTGTCTACTTGATCCATTAGAGTCCTTAGCATATTAATCATAATTGTTGTAACGTTTGTCTAATAGTTGCAATATCTACATCATATCTGAGTCTGGTTCTGATGCTTGCTCTCTGTCTCTTCAAACTGTATGTTTGGTCCTTTGGTGTGCCTTATAATTTTTTTTAAAACAAAGAGCAATGCATTTACAAACACAGAAACAATATTACAAGGTAGTGGGAACATAGGCCTGGTGAATCAGGGCTGAGGATAGGGCAGAGGAAATTCACAAATCATACAGTCAGTTCCTGATAAATAGAAAATACACTCAAGTCAAGCACAGTAATGAAATCTTCTTTTATAATCATTGTGACAAGAGGAATCAGCTTCTCTGAGTAGCCACACTCAGCTTTCATTCTTCTGCTGTCCTCTTCCTAAGGTCCAGCTCTGACACACAAAAAAATAATTCTACTCTAAACTTTCTTTCCATTTGCTAAAATGCTTGTTAACTATCTTTCTGATTCAATTTTTCTTCTAAGTCAGTAACAGTTGTCTACAATAATGCTAAATTTTTATCCCAATGTTTAATATGAAAAAAACATGAAGTATTGAGGAATGAGAGATAAGGATTAGAAAGCATAATGAATAAGGATACATACATGTCATCATGCATGCCCATTATAATTACTGGCATATATTTAAAAAAAAACGTTCTGCAGTGATCTGTCATGTTGTAGGACTCATTTCCCTCAAGTGTTGATGTCAACTATGGTTATTAAAATATTACTTATCCCTGGCTAGGTCACACAGTTGGTTGAAACATCATCCCATACACCAAAAGTCTGCAGGTTTGATTCCTGGTCAGGGTACATACCTAGGTTGTGGGTTCTATCCTTGATCAGGATCTATACGGAAGGCAACATGTCAATGTTTCTCTCTCTCTCTGTCTCTCTCTCTAAAGCAATAAATAAACCCTGTGTGAGGGAATAAATAAATAAATAAATAAAATACTATCTAAATATTAAACGATGCATAATTGTCTTATCTTTACATGTCCTATACAATATAAAACAAAAAAATAAGTAATTAATACACACTCAAAGTGTTAAAATAACTTCTATCTCAATCTAGTCAATATGTGGGTATAACTACCATGTGATAGAAAAATCATACATATGATAGCAAAATCTTGATATTTGTCTTGATTATCTTTTAAATATTGGTCACTACTATAATTTTGACAAATTAGATATTTACTTTTTTTTAAATCCTTATTGTGGAAAAGCAGTAATTGTTCAAATGTTATGAAAACAGTAATAAAATTTTCCTTTCTAAAGGAAAAATAACCAAATGTAAGAATTCCTGGAACTTAATATACTAAAGAAAAATGAGATAATTCTATAATAACAACTGATGGAATTTTTCTGAAGTAGAAAATTTTTTCTTATTATATCTTTATTATAAATAAGTTATTGTTTTCAAAGTAGCATTGTACTTAATAAAAAATAGAGAATATTTGTGGAAAGCTGCCTTAAAATTTTACAGAGGTAGAATTAAAGATCAGATTTTTCTCATTGGTTTGTGGGGTTAGAACATGACTTTAGACTTGAGTCAAAAGGTCTACTTAAATTTGGAGGGGATCCTTTCATGTCCACTGAATTATAGGAAGTACTTCTTTCAAAACTAAACTTCTTAAATCATGGGTAAAAATAGGGAAAAAATATATTTCACGCATAATTACCCCCAGGGAACTGACCTTTACCAAATCTTTTTGACTTCTTCAGAAATTCTCTTTTGTCTCCCTATCTGTTCCCAGAAATTTCACACTTTGAGACAAAGAATAAATACAATTAAATTGCATAGGGTAATTTGGACTTGCTCATGATTAGGATATTTTCTCAAATATAGTTTTTCTCTATTCATTATTTTCACATAGATTGAAAGTGCTGCAACATACCCCCATGATTAAAGAGATAGGCATAGGTTTTGAGAAACTAAGCAGATCATCATACAAACAATGTGTTGTCTTTTTTTCTGTAACAGTGGTTACTTGAACCAGTGACCTTTTACTTTGCAGACAATGTCCAGCTAACTGAGCCACACTGGTCAGTCTTCACTCAAGTTTTTAATTGAAAAATATAGTTGGTGTTCCTAAAAATGTTTCTGTAAACATGCAATTTATTTTTTGTTGTCATTTTAAGTAAACATGCATAAATATTTTTAAAGTATTGTAATTTCCATTATGGTAATTATCAATAGATTTAGCACAATAGATATAAACAAAGGCCCTCTGGAGCTCTTGATAATTACTAAGAATATGAAGTAGTCCAGAAAACAAAAAGTTTGAAAAATACTACCACAGCACAATTACTTCTAAGATTTGATCTGGTTCATCTGTTCTACTGTAACCCTCTGAGTGTAGGTTACATGTTCAAATTTTCTTTTAAGAGTGTAAAGAGCACATTTATTCTATAAAATCCACAGATCCACTCATTGGCTCTGGGTTAAAGGACTTTTGTCGCCAACCTGACTCATATGCCTAGACACATTTTTGGTTAGGCACCTGTGTTGTAAGTGTCAGAACTTAAAAAATCTGTTCTTATTCCTAAACCACAATATATTCCCTGTGAAGCAACCAGAGTAGTTATATTACTGTGTAAAACAGTCATGTCTTTCCTTTGCCCAGAACTCTCCTTTGGCCCCCACTTCTCAGTATCAAAGCCAAACTGTGTACTATGACCAAGCGAACCCTACATGCTCTGGTTCCCATGGACTCTTTAACATCCTCTTCTGCTACGCCAAATAGTCACTGTTACTTGTCCAACTACATTGGGTTCTTTTTTGTTCCTTGAACATACCAGGGTTGCCACCATATCAGGACATTTGTTCCTGCTGTCTTGTATCTAGAATGTTGTTTCCCAAGGCAGCCACGTGGCTGGCTCCTCACTTCCTCAAGTCTTTATTTAACAAGCACCTCCTCAGGGAGCATACCCTGCCTTCCCTTAAATTTTAACTTCCCATATGTTACATAGTCCCTTTCTTTATTATCCTTGTTAGAAGTTACCTGTTATCTCTATCTAACATGAAATATATTTTCATTTATTTTGCTTATTGTTTAGGTAAACATGTTAGCAGGGATTTTTATGTGTTTTCTTCGTAACTATTTCATAATCTATACTGTCTGTTGTTTATTATTGCTGCTGTTTGTTATTAAGAAACTAGATCCCACAAAAGTGAGTGGAAGGAATGAGGCAGTTTGTAACCACCAGGTGGCAGCACAAGTAGAGGGAGGGGGAGACACCCAGGAGGAAGGACAAAATCGGTAGGAACAGAAAAGAATTCTTGAATACAAAAGTTCCCCATCTCTGGGTCCTGCACTTGGACTGAGAAGATATTGGGGGGGGGGGGGGGGCGGGGTTCATTGGAGTGCAGGGGAAGAAGAGGGGAATGCCAGAGAGAGTCCAAGGGTCCAGGCCAGAGAGGGCATTGACTGGCCTTAAAGCATTTAAAAAATAGTGTCTTGGAGCAGAAATTACAGAAATAATGATTGTTCAAAATATGATAATCCACTTAAATATGAAAAAGTAAAAGTAGTTTCAGGATGGTTCCACTCAGAAACCCAAGGGCTGACAAATCATAAAGGGAAGAGAAAAAAAGTGAGTGACAACCATGGCAGTGGGGCGGGGAGATGTAAATTCCTAACTAGTCCCAAGTTACGGGGGAGAGAGAATAGAATCTAGACATGAAAAGGAGCTACAGTGAAAGGAAACAAACATCATGTCGGTCAGTGGTCATCTGGCAGCATTCGAATACTGATCCAAGCTCCTTCCTGCCTCCTCTGGTACTGGAGACCACCAGCCTGCTATTTTGGATGGATCCTTATAACTGGAGCCTAAAAGATCCTGATTTCTCCTTCTCAGCTTTCTTCAACCCGTACATCCCAGAAGTCTCTTCTACTTCCCACTCCAAAGACTGCTTGGGTTGGCCATGTGACCCTCTTACTTTTCCCCACTTTTCTACCATATTCCTTACCTCCTTCCTTTCAGATAACTGTTGCAAATTCTTCTGCCTTTTCTCTTCTCAGTTTTGTTAACTCTCTTTCTGAAATCTTTGAATAACTTTATCACCTGCATGAGGCCCAGACAGTCCCTAATAGAGTCCTGAAATATGAACATTTTTTCCTACATTATATATTTCTATATCATCACTACAGCTGATTTAAAATTTAAAGGCAATTACATGTGTAAAATGCTGAAGTCCCCACATTTATGTTTTAACATCAATGCCTCTGGGATTCTGGTAGATTAGCAATTTTCAACTGGTGAGCCACAAATATTTTTAAAACATGCAATACCTGACGATTTAGTCAGGGACACTAACCTCTTTTTCCTTACATTGTCAAATGAAAAATGACAACAGCCAACACAACAATAGCCATCCAGTGTGAATGAATCAAAATTATACCAATTTTTTCTCAGATTGGCAAAAAATACATTTTTTCGTATGCTGCAGAATTTTAATAATTAGTTTATGAGCGCCATGAGACGAATAAGGTTGAAAATCGCTGTGTAGAGGTATATAACCCAGATTCACTTTCACCCTTAGAGAATACGATACTGCTTTCATTATCTTCCCTCTGGCATAAACTACCTGATATTTATAGCAATGCCTTTTTTTTTAACTGTACAAACTACCTTTAACTGAGAATTTTGATCTTTGTTCTACAGAACATTGGGTTCTCAGCAGCATTTCTAAATTGGGAATTGGAGTGTTAAACCTTTCTCTATTACCCCTCTCCAATGTCACCTTTCAGACTGCTTTTCAGCATGAAAGATTTCTGCCACCTGTCCTCCTGCCTGCTGCCAAGATGGGAATGCTAGGTGTTGCTTTTTGTCTGACCCTCTCCCTTGTCTGACCGTTGAAAGTTTTCACGGGCTGACTTGCAGTGCTCAGCCAAAAGCTATGACAGCAACCTCCTCAAGTGTGGTTTGAACTGAGCATTACAAGTACAAATGTAACTAGAAAAGCCAGAGAGTAATTTTAAGTGCTTTTCAAATTAAATGACTATGCATTTGTCTTTGGTGAATAGCTTTGACCTTGGATATAATCACTGCCAAACCACCTTCAGGAATAGGGCCAATTAAACCTCCTACACACACACACACACTTGCTGAAGGGGTTTAATTTTTTTTTCAAGCTGGTCTTAGAGGTCCTTTACACATTGTCTCAGAGTCCTCTCTTTAACTTTGACACAACTTGTGTTGGTTCTTTGCAAAACTATAATTCTCTGTAATTTAAAATTTTTATCCCATAAATAACTTATAAGCTTTATTCAAATTTAATCTCACCATTTTTATTTCCCTTATGAAACCATTGTTCCCATGACTGTCACACAACAGCAGTTCATCAGCTTGAGCCTCAGCATTGTATGTAACATCACTTGTAGCCACTCTTTTTTGGTTATTCCACCCTAGTTATGCTTACAGCCTCTTCCTCCCCACAAGAGAAGTACAGTAAATTCAAGATCCCATTAGTCTACCTTAGATGCCAGAAGACAGAATGACAGCTCCAGGACCTCATTATCTAATACTTTGTCCAGTCATTTGGTACTAAGTGTACCAGGAAAGAGCACTAGCAAAACACAGTTGGGAGGTCAATACAATGTCCTATGTCCATATGGTAGACAGAACAGAAGCACTGCTTTGTGACTTTAAAATAGAAAAGTCTCAGGAAAAAAAAAAAACAAACATACTTTAGGAAAACTTTCCTAAATTACAAATATATTTTGCCTCAAATATCTAAATTTTCTGCATGACCAATGAATGACAACTTTTTCTGATCCACATGCTGAAAGGGAATGTGGGAGGATTTGCAGACAAATATTTTGTGAGCAAATCACTAAATAAAAATATGCTAGAAAACTAATGGATTTCCTCAAGTCATCTTAAATGTTCACAGTGGGACAAAGCAGACACACTTTAGGAGCAAAAAACAAATATGAAGAGCATGAATGCTACTTATCTGATTTCCTGGCAATTGTATTGATAATAAAAAATATTTGGAGAAGCTAGGAAGTTCAAAGTGATTAGCATTCAGCTAGCCATAGTTGCTATATGCACAAAAGGAAGCTCTATCTCCACATGTGAAAATCATAAAAAAAAAAGAACTAGATGCATATTTCTATGTTTCTCCATTGGATTTAGAGAAATTTGAACAATGCGAGTGAAAGACATAAGAAAACAAGAAAGGAGTTATTTGCTTTTAGGTCCAAAGACCTAAATAGAGGAAAGGGCATATTTCAGAGAGATATAAAACTATGTCTTAGAAGCATAGCAACTTGGAGAGCTTCCAGCTGCTGATCAATGGACAAAGGGAAGAAGATTGAAGAGTAAGACATTAACCTTTTAAGTGACTTAAGAGAGAATATTTCAAAAGAGATATCTATGAAAAAGAGGGTCATTCCAAATTTGAATGAAAATGGATCAAACTCTGGTAGGATCGGAAGGGGTTAGAATAATGACGTAAAACAACCATGTATTTTTTGGGGGGGGGGACAATCTAAATATCTAATTCTCTATCTGACATAAAATGTTAATAAATAAATGGAGGAAGGAGGAAGGAAATGGAGAGGTACTAAGTATCTCCTCTAAGAATACACAATCATTCTGTAAAACCACTGGCATTTTAAGTAGGTGCTGGGCCCAACTCCCCAACTCTCTAGGGATGAGAATTATAGAATAGAAAATATAAACAAATGTAAGCTGTTTTGATCATTTTTTTAATAACCACAACAAATACAGAGAGTGCACTGTATAAAACAACACTTAACTTCTACTAAGTTCAAAAATCAGGGTGTTCCCTTGGGCAAGGCTGAAGATCCCAGTCTCCGGTATTTGGATTTAGGCCGCAGTCCTTGTTTTTGGATAGATCACCTAGTGTGTGGCACAGCCTATGCTTTCAACCAGAGCTGAACAGAATGGTCCCTTGGCTCAGGTAGAAGGAGATGAAGTGTTTAGCTTTTTGTGTCATTCAACTACCCAAGTTTCTTCCCAGTGTTCAGAGCCGAATGAGGTGGGGTTGTACACCTTATCAAACTCCTTTTTAATAAGAAATGAAGGACGGGAGTGAGGAAGGGAGGGAGGGAGAGAAAAAAAGAGAGCGGTATTACTCTATCAGATTTTTCTAGCATTTCAGTCTTTGAATGGATTTATTAAAGCAGAATGGGATTAGGAAATGAAGATGAGGAAACCAGTGAGACTGTGGTTAAATTTCTCAGGAGTTTGTGCTAATGTTTGTGGTGTCCAACACCTGGCCCGTGGCCCGCATGTGACCCAGGTTGGCTATGAATGCAGTCCAACACAAAATCGTAAATTTACTTGAAACCTTTTTGTTGTTGTTGTTCATCAGTTTTTGTTAGTGTTTGCATATTTAATGTGTGGCCCAAGACAACTCTTCTTCTTCCAGTGTGGCCCAGAGACACCAAAAGTTTGGACACCCCTGCTAGATGGTCTAGTTGATCCAGATCCCCTGAGAATGCCTTACAAGGCCTAGAGGGGAATTATTTGTGCAGATATACCCAGGACATATAAGGAACCCTTGGAGGAATTCTGGATTTTATCAGGTCGAAAGCTAGTCCAGTTGTCTTCCTGCCTGTCTAAGCTAACAATGATCCTGGTTACCTGTTCCCTGGTCCCTAACCTAAATCTATAGAAAATAAAGTTTAGGCATATTTAGAAATTTTTTTCCCTTACCTTTGAATACATTTCCATATAGAAAAATAATGTAAATTGTGTTTATTATCTCTAATAATGTAAGAATGTCCTAGTGGCTAATTGAAAGTTAATTATTTTATAATGTTAAATATCCATGAGTCAGATAAATTTTTACACAACTTTCTCTAAAATATAGTATTTTTGTTAACATTTAGTTTAATTTGAAATTTTGAAGAACTAATCTAACATTTCTAGGCTTTGAATTCTCACCTCTTAAATCTATTTGTTGTTACAACATAATGCAAACATACTAAAGGTAAGTGGAGTATTCATTCTGTGTGTTTTGCTAGTTATTCCTGAAATGGGAAAAAGGATCATGTATAGCCAGTGCTCTACATTCTAGACAAAACTAACTTAGGAAATGCTGTGTGGCCCACCAGACTTATGAAGCTCACTTGAACTGAGCTGGCTTGTTCCTTGGCTTTTTTTCTGGGAAATGTGATCTCATCCCTCCATGGTTTCTATGGCATAGACCTATAGATCTATGAACACAAACAAAGGTCTTAATTCTTTTTTTATGCCCAAATCACCATGAAAACAACTTAACAGGAGAAATTAGTCTCTATCAAAATGCCCTTAAACTAATGCTGGGGGTTTCTTAGGTACTTTTCTTATATGAGCTCAGAAATAAGCCCCATAGTGTTTCGTCGCCATTTCTACATCTTGCTGCTATGATGGCAACATTGTTTTTATTGGCCAAAGCTCTATTCTTACTGGTCACCATCACTGTGACTTGACTAGTACCCAAGGAATCCAGAGGCTCCCTTACCTAAACAAATTCCTGCCTCCCAGGCTGACCTCCTTCAATAGCCAGCAGAAATTCACCACCATCTCTGACATTAGCTCTCCCAGCTCCTGACACCTAGACGATACACTCCTCAGCTAAAGGAATTAAATTCTCCCCCACTTTTTTACTTGACTCTCACCATCTAAATCCTGCCACCTTATTCCTGCTCCACAACTAACTTCCTCCCAGTGTGAATAAGGGTAAAAACATTTGTTCTCTTTAGAGTAGCTCTGTCTGGCTTCCATAGCCAGATGGATGTGACCCAGTCCTTTGTACATCACCATTTAGCATCACATATGGTACATGTTTCTAGTCTTTTCCATGGTCAACTTTTTATGTTTCTTTGACTTATTTTCCATCTCATGTCTATAAGGAAAAAAAATCACTCTTCCTTTACCCTCTCTCTCTTCAAATGTCAGTTATATAACTCATGAGCCGATACAAAAATCCATTGAAAACCCAAATATCATTTGTTCCAAAAATCTCTTCTTCTTAAAGGAATAAACTGAAGCAATAACTATGAGGTTTTAATATTTAGGAAATGTCTAAGGATATATATGTGTACATTATATATATATGTATACACATACATATATACACACATATGTAAATACATATATGTGTGCATATATATACATATACATATGTATATATTCTTAGATATTTATTATATATAATTAAAATTTACTTAGCTGCTCTAGGAGCAAAAGTAGCCATTTGTGTTCAGCTACCCTTTGTAAGTTTCAGATACTTTCCCTGTAAGATCAATATTTTTCTCCTGCAAAATATATGTAACCACTGAAGATACTTCAAAAGTGATAGAAAAAAACTTTAATTTTTAAAAATAATACAAGTGGCCTTCTTGACCTGTCAGAAGTGTTCATGCTATCAAAATATTTTTTAAAAATCATTTAATAACAAACTACAATAAGAAAAAACATATATATAGTATATTACAAAACTATTAATGTTAATGCTAGTTATGTATCCTAAAATCTCTATGTATTTCTAGGACCTGTATTTTATGACCACCAGTTACACTGATACATTTACTGAAAATGGTAGCTACAACAGAGGGCTGATGTTGTCTTCTCTTGTGGACAAGATATATTGATCTCTACCTTCATAACACTGCCAAGGTGATTAAGTAAAATGATATATAAAAATAACTTACATACCATAATATAATCTAAAAATAAAATATTATTATTACTACTAGAAGAAGAGATTTTCTGAGCTATAAGCCATGAAAAAAAAAAGTGTTCCTACTTTTTAGCACTCCATATAATTAATTAGATAGCCTTGATACTTTGGACATCATTTTAACCATAAATTTCTGTTCTTACCGAAGAGGTGATTCTCAGTTACTATCATTGGCATTTAAATATTTATTGTAGTAATTGCTTTGTCCATAATAAGTGTTTAAATCAGAGGCAGAACTGTACCCTTTTTCTAGCTCTCTCCTCCCCTGTGGCCTCCCAGAAGGATTGCATCTGTCTGGGAATCAGTGAGGAACGCACAGGAGATCATCTAGTGACTAACCCAGCACACAAACAAGCCAGCCAAGCCTGGTTGCCTCAGTTAAAATCAAGATTCATTACTGCATTTATTTTTTAAATTCTCAAATATATACAAATGATTGCAATCTACTCTGAGTTCATATTTATCCTCATTATATTATTTAGTGTTTAATACTTTTAAACAATTTATGAATCTAGATGTGAGAATAGTAAGATATCTATATACCTTATAACAGTTATTAAGATCTTAATATCTAAAAGCCTCTTAATATCTGAAAGACTAATATCTGAAAATGCTTTACATATGTTAACTGTCTTAACCCATAAATTATAAGAATATAATTTTTATCACCAGTTTAAAGATGCATAGTAAAAGGCAATAAAATGCACATATCTTATGTAGGGTCATATAGCTGGTAGAAGAAAAACCTGGGCTTCAAACTCCTGTTCATTCAGATTGGCTCCCCAGTCCAATAAGCTATACTACTTGTTTTTTTTTAAGGAAACTGACTTTTTAAGGGAAACGGTCATCTATATGTTCTCAAAACCTTCATTGGAAATTTCAAAGAGAAAAGAAGAGGTTATTGAACTATATACACATTGTCCAACACACCTCCAAGTATCTGCTGTCATCCTATCATCTTCTCAGTGCAACATTTCCACAAGTGTTTTTGAAATGAAGCAAATCTGTCTGTATGAATAGCTGAGACATTCATGTTAGAAATGGTCAATAAAACCTGGTGGTTTTCATCTCCTGAGAGAAAACAACATTAAAAGTAGAGCCACAGACAATCAAAAGGAATACATGAATAAAATGAAGAGTATGAACAAAGACAAAGGATGTAAAAGCTGACAGTCAACTCTAAGGCAAAAAGGAGTGTCATGGAATATGACAGACTACAGTGTAATTTTTCAAGTAAAAACTTAGAAGGATGAATCATTTTATCTAGTGCCAGATTTCCAGATACAAAATAGAAATTAACTGAAAAGTGACTGCCTATTGTACAGAAAGCCACAAAGTCACCATGTGAGAAAACCTATTAATGTACTTGAACTCGTATACCAAGAATAGACTCGGCACTGAGTCACACCCAAGGTATGGAAAATGAAAATGAAAAACACTGACTCAGTAAGAGTCCGGAAGGCCTGTGATATTCTAGTACCTTTCTTGTTTGGGTTTGCATGAAATTACACAGCATTTTAAAGAGTTACATTCTGAATGGTTTTTACACCAATATTGTTTCCAAAGTGGGAGTAAAAATTAGGCTCGTATGGGGTTTTGTTGATAAAGAAAGACTTGATTACACTTTCAGTGATTACAGTGGTTTAGGTGGCCTGCCGCAGAGAGTTGCTATGGTCCCTGGGATACCCCAAATCTTCCTTTGGTCAATGATTATCAACCCTGTTGAACACTGGAAACCTTTCGGGAGACTTAAATTTCAATGACGGGGCTGCACCTAAGAATAATTAAAACAAAATCTCTGGGATTGGGAATCTATGAATCAGTGTTTTTGTTTTAAGACTGTCAAGGTTAGAAACAATTTTTGTATAACTGTTCCTCAAATTTTAGCTTGCATCAGAATTGCCTGCAGCGTTTGTTAAAATGCAGACTGATGGGTCATGAGCCTCAAAGTTTCTGACTCAGGTCAGGATTAGGGCCCAGGAGATAATACTTCCAATGAATGCTATGGGAATGTTGCTGTTACCGCAGATTGGGTGACCTGCAAGGTAAGAATTTGATTTTGATATTAGAGAACTAGCGCTACTACTGTAAGTACGTTGAAATTGAGATGGACTTGATCCTGGGCTAGCCTAAGTTTTTTACCTAAGAGCTTTGGGAGCCTTGCAAAGTGTGGGACATAGGTACACAGTGTGCTTACACTACGGCTAAACCCTAACCTTCTTCAGTATCCTACCTGCACTGGTGACTGGCTAGCTTTTGTGAGACTGAGCTTCCAAACTTAATGTCAACCAAGTGACATCTACATCATATTCATACTCCTATTGGAAATTGCCACCAATACAGCTCAACAAAATTGTACCTTTCCATGACCATGTAGAGTAATGAAGAGGCAGAAAATTTAGCTTTAGAGCTTTAGAGAAGTTTGACATAAAAACACTGATCGCCTTTCTTCTACTCCCTATCACCGCTCAGAAAAAGAGCTATAGCTACCTTGCAAAAACTTATCAAGGAAAATATATCCAACCTGTTCTTTCGGAGCCTCTGTTCTACAGCTTTTAAAACACAGTATCAGGAAGGAAGATGGCAGGGCAGTGAGTAGAAGTCACACTGACCTCCTCCCAGGACCAACCTGGAATTACAACTAAATTGTGGACAGATCACCTGGAACAAACAACTGAACAATAGCGAGAGAGGAGCTTTGTAACCTCGGAGGCAGAAGAATTGGCTTTAGCGCAATCTAACTGGTAAGGAGTGCAGTAGAGACTCAAGAAGGTGGGCGGGGTGCACACGGACAGCAGCACCAGAAAGATAGTGAAAGGTCTGGTTGGATCCCCCTGAGAAGAGCGGGGTTTAAACCAAAAGCAGGGATCTTCAGCCTACAGCACCAGAGCCCAAAAAGTACACAGAAAACAGCCAGCTATGAAAAGCGGCAGGGTTGCTCTCTGCCAGAGACAGGCAGCTGGAGATGCAAAGAGCTGTTTAAAGGGCCAACACATAAATTTTCATTTCAGCCACTTACTCTGTTCTCCGGCAAAGGCAGGGCCAGAGTGGGCTAGAGACATCTGAGGAGAAACTGAGGAAGGAGGCTTTGGGGAAAGAACTGATAGTGTAGCCAGTGGGATCTCAGTGCTGACTCATCCCCCACATGGCAGCAACCATCTTGCTCAGGCAGAGACCACTCCCCCTGAGCAGCAGCCCTGAGAGGAAACAATAACCCCGCCCCCAGGAGGGACTCTGCCCCATCCTGGGCTGTCTAAGCCAGCTTGCTGAGTGCAGAGTGACTAGATTAACACATGAAGGAGGCAGCCACAGAGAGTAGATTTCTGGAAGTCTCAAACAGACAGACTGCCTAAGGTCAGACAAGGACAACATCTGACATCATCAGAGGCAGATCCAGAAAGTAAAAACAGCAGTTTCCTACCATAGAAGTTCACACCACAAAGTCAGGAAATCAAGACAGATCAATTTAAGAGGCAGAAGCAAAAAGAGTCTCACAAATAATGGAAAGACAAGAAACAACCCCCCAGTCAAAGGGAAAGGAGGAGTCCCCACAAAGAGAACTAAATGAAATAGAGGCAAGCAAACTATCAGATATTGAGTTCCAAATAATGGTTCTGAGGAAGCTCAATGAGCTCAGTGAGCTCAGAGAGAATTACAAAAACTACAGGGAAACTATGAGGAACTTACTGAAAACTATATCAGCATGAAAAAGGACATGGAAACTATTAATAAGAGACCAGAGGAAATGAAGAATACAATTTCTGAATTGAAGAACACCATAGAAGGAATCAAAAGCAGGCTAAATGAAGCTGAGGGTTGAATCAGTCAGCTGGAGGACAAGGTAGAAAAAAGCTCCCCAAAAGAGCAAGAAAATGTAAAAAGGCTCAAAAAGAATGAAGAGGCATTTAGGGAAATGCAGGACAACCTGAAACATAATATCTGGATAATAGGGATTCCAGAAGGAGAAGAAGAGAAAGGGATAAAGAGCTTGTTTGAAAAAGTAATGATGGAAGACCTCCCTAATTTGAGGAGAGAAAAAGACACACAAGTCCAGGAAGCACAGAGGGTCCCATTCAAGAGAAATCCAATGAGGCCCACTCCAAGACACATTGTCATTAAAATGACAAATATCAAACACAAACTGAGAATCCTAAAGGAAACAAGGGAGAAAGAGGTAGTAATATAGAAGGGTGGCCCGATACCACTAGCAGCTGGCTTCTCAACAGAAACACTACAAGCCAGAAGGGAATGGCAAGAAATATTCCAAGTCATGAAAAGCAAAGGCCTGCAACCAAGACTGCTCTGCCCAGCAAGGCTCTCAATGAAACTGGAAGGCGAAATAAGGAGTTTCCCAGACAAAAGAAGGCTAAATGAATATACCTCCATCAAGCCAGTACTGCAAAATATGCTAAAAGGACTGCTGTAAGATGAAGAAAAAGAGTCTATGAATACCCAGTTATTTTCACAGTTGTCAATACTTGATATTACCAATATTTTAATACATATTAATCTGATTGTGACAATGATGTGGTATTTTAATTATGCCTTTATTATTTGTTGAAACTAAATCTGGTTTTGTATAGTTCTTGCCTATTTCCATTATTTTTAAAAGCTTTAAATAACTTTTTGGTATTCTTTATCCATTTATTGATTAAAGGTTTGTAGAATTTTTTTCCCTAAAAAAAAATTATTAACACTTTTTACATGTGTTGCAAATACTTTCGTATTCTGTTACCCATTCTTTAACTTTTTGTCTATGTATATTACTATATAGTCTTAAATGTTTAATATAGTCATATTGTTAATATTTTACTTTATAGCTTTTGGGTTTGAAGATTTTATTTCAGGGTAAGAAAAATAACAGTTTGTATTTTCTCCTAAAACTCCTTAGATTCTACATATTGATTTTTAACTTACCCGAATATTTCTTGTATAGTGTGTGAAATAGGGCTTTATATTTGTTTTATTTCAAGTAATCATGGTTCATACACCTTATTTGTTGAATAAGCCTTATTTTCCCCATTGATTTGAAATACCAATTTAATCATATATTACATTGTTAGACAGATATATAAATTTGTTTCTAGAATGCTCATTATATTTCATTGATCTACTTGATTATTTCTGTGCTGGTGTCATGTTGTTTTAATTGTTAACACTTTATAATAGTTTTAAATGTTTTAATATTTTATAATTGACTGACATTTAAAAAATAAATAAAATCAATCTGAAGTTAAGAAAGAAGGAAGAACAAAAGAAAAGGCAGGAAGGAAGAAAGAAAGAAAGAAAAGAAGGAAAGAAATAAGAAAGAAAGAAAGAAAGAAAGAAAGAAAGAAAGAAAGAAAGAAAGAAAGAAAGAAAGAAGAAAAAGAAAGGAAGAGAAAGAGAAAGAACTACTTTTTGTGACAAGATGAATGGAACAGGAGAATAGTATGCTAAGTGAAGTAAGTCAGGTGGTGAAAGACAAATACCACATGATCTCACGTATAAGTGGAATCTATTCAACAAAATAAGCTATCGAACAAAATAAACCATAGGCATGGAAACACGGGGCAGACTGAAAGCGACCAGAGGAGATGGGGAAAGAGGACAATCGTTCAAATAAGGGGAAGGGGCTAGAAAAGAACATATATAAATGACCCATGGACGTGGACAACAGAGTGGAAATTGACTGTTGGAGCGGGGGGTTGGTATGTATTGGGTGGAGGGTGTAAAGGGGGAAAAATTGAGACAACTGTAATAGAATAAACATAATTTTAAAATATAAAAATTAAAAAATTAAAATTAAAATATAGTGAAAAAAAGAATAAAACACTATATCATTTTGGCTTTTATTTTCTAGCCAAGTTCAAGAATAAATTTAAAACCAAGTTCATGAAAATCCATTTTTAAAAATAAAGACATAAACTAGATTCCCCATGGGATTAGACATGTTAAAAAGACTCATACAAAACCTGGATAAATAGTTCTGGCTAGTGTGGCTTAATAGATTGAGTGCTGGCCTGTGACCTCAAAGTCTGCACATGACTGGGTTGGGGGCCAGGTCCCCAGTTGGGGGTGTGCAAGAAGCAAATGATTGATGTATCTTTTTTATACATCAGTTTCTCTCCCTCTCTCTCTCTCTGTCCCTTCCTTTCTCTCTAAATAAATAAATAAAACCTTGGGAGGGAGGAGACAACTGTATTCCATTAGCCTACCATAAGTGGTTTCTCTTTCTTTCACCTCCAAAATCATGAATTGTTTATCATTGGTTCTCTATCTCAATTATGCATTGAAAGGGTAGATACAGCTTTTTAAAATTATGAATGTCCAGTACTTTATCTCCACTTATCCTTTGACCCTATTAAGTCAGAACCTGGATAAATAGCATGCATGTGGTTCTCAGATTTCTAGGGAGATGATCTCCTCTGGAACTGGGCCAGAGTTAAATTTGAAGACAAAACTACAGAACAAAGCAACAGTTATATATTTTTATGTCTATTTTACATCCTTTTTATTAAAAGAGGCTGTTTCTGTTTTCTTTTCAAAATAGAGGGAAATAAGATAATTAATAGTTTATTATTTTCAGTTTTTGGTAGAAATTAAATATCTGCAGAGGCTAAAATATAGTTTTATTGACTAAATAAAACTTTTTCTCTCTAGGATTTTTCTAAGTACTCTATTGGTAGGAACATTATTTCTCACAACATGAATATGAACTTTAACATTATTTACATTAATTAGTAACACATCTGAAATCACAGAGGAAATTTTTAGTATAACTATAGAGAGAATATGACTTTGGGATATTGTGCTGAATGAATTATGCAATAAATTCTCAAGCCGAGTTAGTACATTTCCTTCTTATGAGTGAAAAACAATTTAAAGTAGCATTCTAAGATTTGCTTTTTTAATAGAGACAGTTTCTATTCAGTATTCATTTCCTTTTTGACTAATTGAATGTATGCTTATTTATCAGTTGTATATTGAATTCTGTTATTTATGTGTTAAGAGATTCTGAATATAAGCAAATAACAATTGAGGATCAAAGCACCAGCATCATAAATAGTGTTTAAATTTGTTTAGAAAGAATCTAAAAGAACAAGGAACTGGAGAGGTACACAAATTATGGAACTCTTTCGTGAAAGACTGCAATTCCTAATATAATTTAATCCCAATATCTAATTAATCATTCTGTCCTTTGAATTCTGTCTCCAACAATAGCTCAAAACCTTACTCACCTCTACCAACATTTCCTCCATGCAATTATTTTTTTTATGATATATCTGGAGCCTTCTAACCAATGTCCTTGACTGCACTCTTCCTATTCGCAAGAAATCCAAGAAGAACAAATAAGATCTTTCTCTCTGTCTCTGGAATTTTACTTCAAACAATCTGTGCTCCCAGTCACTAAGCTCCAGCCACCTCATCCTTCTCTCAGTTCCTAAGTTCTTTCAGAACTTTTTTCTAAAAACACTGTTTCTCCCACTGTTTGCTTATAGGACTTCCTCTTACCATTCAAATCAAATTAAGTGTCATCTCTGGTATTTCTTGACCATGCCATCCACCCAAAATATTCTCTTTTATATTTATAAGTCACTGCAGTATTTTTTATAGTCTTTCATATAATTTTTTCATAGCAGCAATTACATTTTTATTATTTGGCCTTAGAAATCACATTCCTAATACCATTACCATGGTAATGCTAAATACAAATTTCAATTATATTTTTACTTGATATTGTCTTAAAAATATTTTAATCAAATTTATTGGGGTTATATTGGTTACTGAAATTATGTGTTTCAAGTGTAAAATTCTATAATACATCATCTGTACACTGTGTTGTACATTCTGCACTCAAAGTCTAACCTCCTTCCATCGCCATTTATCTCCCCTTTGCCTCCTTTGACCTGCCACCATCCTCATTTTCCTCTGGTAATTCCTGTCCTGGCGTATGTGTTTATGAGATTTTTTATTTGTCTGTTTTGCCTAAACCCTTCCCTATTTCCCCCAGCCCTCAATCCTACCATGAGAGCTGTCCATCTGTTCTCTGTTTCTATGAGTTTGTTTCTATTTTGTTTATTGTGTTTGTTAGATTCCATGTGTAAGTAAAATTGTATGATATGTGTCTTTCTCTGACTGGTTTATTTCACTTAGCATAATAGCCTGTAGGTCCATTTATGCTGTAGCAAAAAGTAAGATTTCCTTATTTTTTATAGTTGAGTAGTATTCCATTGCATAAATGTATGACAGCTTTTCTATCCACTCATCTACTGATGGGCTCTTGGGCTGGTTCCAAATCATCGCTATTGTAAATAGTGCTGCAATGAACATAGGGATGAATACATTCTTTTAAGTCAGTGTTTTGACTTTGAATATATGCTCAAATGTGGAATTGCTGGGTCATCAGGCAGTTTTGTTTTTAATTTTTTGAGGAAACTCCCTGTTTTCCAAAGTGCTTGCACCAATCTGCATTCTCACCAACAGTGCACAAGTGTTCCCTTTTCTCTACATCCTTCCCAGCACTTGATTTATTGATGAAAGCCATTCTGACAGGTGTGAGGTGATATCTTGTTGTGGTTTTAATTTGCATTTCTCTGATGCTTTGTAACATTGAACATCTTTTCATATGTCTATTGACCATATTGTATCCTCTTTGGAGAAGTGTCTATTCAGGTCCTTTACCCATTTTTAAGCGCATTTTTTTCTGGTGTTGAGTTGTTTTGAGTTCTTTATAAATTTTGAATATTAACCCCTTATCAAATGTATAATTGGCAAGTGTGTTCTCCCAGTCAGTGGGTTGTCTTTCATTTTGTTGATGGTTTCCTTTGCTATACAAAAACTTTTCATTTCTTCTTTTCATTCCCTTGCCTGAGGTGATATATCGGAAGAAAACATTATTGTCTCTTTCATTAGATTTTAAGCTCCATGAGGCAGGCAAGATGCCTAACTGTTTGACCTGTTTTTCTCCATTAATTAGCACAGTGCAGGGCCTATTAGAGTCACCTATAAAAACATGTTGAACAAAAGGATAAACTTGAAGTTAATAACATCTACTACATAGCCCCATTCCTCTCTTAAATATAAGCAAGTCCTTAGTTTGTATCCTTCTCTTGACTTACTAATAACCTCTATACAAAAGAATTAAAAATAAATTAAAGAACAGCTCATTTTTATCAGCCAAAAGTTGTATTAGCTAAAAATTCATTATTCAGGTTGGTATTCAGATATCCTAAATAATTGTTATAATATAATGTACAGTAAAATCATATGCCATTAGATAATGTTTGCATTATTTTGAAAACCTATATTTAAAATAAAATAAAATACTAAAAATCTAAATAGGTCTGTGAAAAAGTTATTGTTTTATGGTATATAAAATTTTAAAGATATAGTTTTAGATAAGTTTATAGCTAGAGTTGCTCTTCTACACATAAATCTATCAAAACCTCTCATGACTAGCATTTGAAGAGATTTCTGAGAAAAGCAGAGAACTTCTCAAGGTACCTTGGGAGATCACTTCTGTTGAAGTCTGTGCTTTAACACTACAGACTTAGAAACAAAATTTAATATTTTATTTATTTAAAAAATATCTAATAATCAGACTTAATTTGCTTTCTTCTGTGTTAGGCATACACATACACACACACACGCAAATAATTTTTTTAATTCCTCACTTCCTATTTGTATTTAAACTTATTTCAATCAAACTTTTACTTTTTCCCCAACTGCTTCAGAATTACTCCTGAGGCTGTCACCAGTGTTTCCACATTGCTAAAAACCGCATGCCCTTCTCAGTCTTCAATCTACTGCACCTATCACGAGTATTTGAAATAACTAATTACTCGTCTGTAATTTCTTGGCTTGATTTCCAGGATAGTATACTTTCTTAATTTTATAACTGGTCACTCTTTTTCAGTTGCTTTTGACCATACTCTTGTTCCTCTTATTTTGTACCTTTCCTCTAAAAGTAAGATTTATAGGGATTGTTTCTTGGATCCTTTCTATCCTTAATATGCAACCATTTTATTGGTGATTTCATAGTTTAATTTCCTTAAATACCACCTACATTACAAAGACTCCTGTCTCCTTGGCTTAGAGATAGTGGTATTCTCTCTGCCTCTTCACATGGTCTTCTCCGTCTGTGTCCTAATTTCTTCCTCTTAGAAGGAAACCAATTACATGGGATTAGAGTCTACCTGAATGACCTTATTTTAACTCAGTTCCTTCTTTAAAGGCCTTATCTGCAAAAATAGTCAAAAACCTGAGGCTCTGGGAGTTAATGCTCCAATGCACAAATTTTGAAAAGACACAATTCAGCCAATAACAATGTCCAAAAGTGAATTGCTTACATTCTCACACAGCCTGTACTATGCCATTTTTTTTTTTTTTACCAATGAGAAAATAGCAATTTCATCCTTCTAGTTGCTGTGGTCAAGGACTTTGGAGTCATCCCTGATCCTTCTTTCTCTCTTATCTCTTTATCCAGTCCATTAGTACATCCCATTGGCTCCACTAGCAAAATATATCCAGAATCCAATCTTTTCTCACTATCTCTACTACTAGTACACAGGTCAGGCCAACATTATCTCTTGCCTTGATTATTTCAATTTCTTTTCTTTCTTTCTTTCTTTCTTTCTTTCTTTCTTTCTTTCTTTCTTTCTTTCCTTCCTTCTTCTCCTTCTCTCTTTCTTTTCCTCCCTCCCTCCTTCCTTCCTTCCCTTCCTTCTTCTCCATCTCTCTCTCTCCCTCTCTTTCTTTTTCTTTTTTTCAATAGCTTCTTAGCTGGCTGACATGCTCCCAAGGCTGTCTTCTTATACCCTATACCCAAAAAGGCAGCTAGAATGAGACCTTTTTAAAATTGAGTCAGAAGGCTCAAATCAAGGAACACGACCCATGTTCCTTGGCTCAAATCAAAGGACCCATGGACAAATCCAAAATAGGGAAGGATTGAGAGTGGGAGCTGGGGGTGGGTGGGGCAGGATAAAGCGGTGGTGGGAAAATGAAGACAAATGTATTTGAACAATAGAAAAAGATTTTAAAAAGATAAAAAAATAAAATCAAGTCAGGTCACACTGCTTTCTCCTCAAAATCTTCTAGTGTCTCACTTGTCACCTAGAGTAACATCAAATCTTTAAAATGGTGAATAAAGCCCTCCATGACATGGCCCTCTTGCCTCTCACATTATTTCCCAGCCCACTCCTTTTCACTTGCATAGTTTCAGCCATACTGAGCCACTTGTCACTTTAAAATTATAGATATTTTCCTGCCTCAGTCTTCATGAAGCATCCATGCAAAGACCATCAGCAAAACCTGTTGATCATGTGTAGCTGGATTAAACACACTGAATGTGGGAGAGTACAGTCTTGGCAGATTTTAAGGAGCATCTAAAAGGGGGAAGGCAGGGATTCAGAGGCTGGGATTACTCATAGACTGGTTTTGGAAAAAAAAGTTAGAGGCTGATGAGAATTTGTAAACTAGACGAGTTGCTGAACGAGTCAGTAGACTTTGGAAACCATGAGTTCTGTTAAACCAATTTGTTTATGATTTTATCTTGGAAAATATGAGCCTGAAGCAGTTGATGTTCAGTCAATCAGAACTTGTGTTGTACGCCAGTTTCACAATGTTCTTGTTCACAGGTTAGTATGAATAGTGGGCTGTGGTTTCTTTTTCATTCCTATGTCTTTGTAGTATCTTTTCCTTCTGTAATAACCGTCTCCAAGATATTTCATGCCTTCTCCCTCATCTATAGGATTTTCTCAAATGTCACCTTCTCAATGTGGACTATTTTGACCACCCTATGTAAAACCCAACTCTTCCCACCACCTCCCAATTCATTTTATTATGCTCATTTTTCCAATAGCACTTATCATCTTATTAAATCTAAAATTTTATCTTATTTCTATGTTTACTCTCTATCTACTGGCATTATGATATAAGCTCAGTGAAGGACTAGAAACTTTTTTCTTTATCTTTGTTCATTTTTATCTCAAGCAATTAAATGCAGCCTGATACAAATAGGTGCTCACTACATGTGTAGAATGAATTAATGAGTGCATGAGTGCATGAGTGAATGAAACCTCCTTAGTGCTCTTTAAGAGGCTTGTAACAGAGTTCCTTTAAAGTGATTAAAGAGAGAGGGACTGATTTAAACTCTCCAAACTTATGAGACTGGTGTATAAATTAGTATCCTGACATTAAATACAAAGAAATGATCACACTAAACTATCAATTTCACATATGTTATGTGATATGGAAGTTTACAAAAGACAAATATAATACTTAGTAGCAGAATATAGATGATCAATGGTTGCCTGAGGCTGGAGCTGGTGATGGAATATGAATAAGAAGGGTTACAAGGGGAATTTTTGGGGTGACAGAAAGTTTATATATCTTGATTGTGGTATGAATTATAGGGTGCATATGTAATTCAGGACTCATCAAATTCTATACTTAAAACAGGTAAGTGCATATTATTGTATAAAAATTATACTTCCATAAAGTGGATTTAAAGATAAGGCAAACAACAAAAATCTGAGATCTAATACTTACATCTAGCTCTTTGCTACTACTTCGGCCTGCTCACATAAGACATGTACACTGTACCCTGGCTGCATAGCTCATTTGGTTGGAGAGTCATCCCCATGCATCAAGGTTGCTGGTTCAATCCCTGATCAGGACACATACAAGAATTGACTAATGAGTACATGGACCAGTGGAGCAGTAGGTTGATACAAAATGGTTAGATTTAATGCCCCTAAAATAACTCTGGCAGATTATTTTTCCCTTTGCATTGAGCTAGTCTGGGCAATAAATCCTAAATCTTTTCCATACTGAGTAGTTTCTCTGAAAAATGTTCCACAGCAGTGTGTTGACCAGGACACTTATCACAGTTACAGATCACAGAATTAACCCTAACAGGCTTAAGCAGAAAGAGATTTATTGCATGGTTTTAGAAAGCTTACAGAAATTTTTGGAGTACCAGGAAATAAAGCGTGGAGAATGCAGAGCAAGAAGTTCTGAAGCTGAGAGAAATGTCTAAACATACTCTGACAGTTGTACTGGGACAGTTTTGTTGCTGCCTGCTTATCACTCAGCAGCCATCCGTAGGGCTGGGGACCTGACAGGTTCATGTCTATGGCAACAGCCAAAAAGAACCCATGTTATTCCCCTGTTTGCTGTAATAACTCTTGAAAATATTGGAAAAACATTAAGACTTTACCCCTAGAAAAAACACAAAGATCAAATAGGTTTACAGATCACTCCAAGGATATGTAACCCATTCTAAACAAGGAAAAATAAGCAAAGCTCTGTGATAAATTTTATAAAGCCACCTTTCCTTTGCACTAGGGTTCAGCCTGTGTCCTGGCTTCTACCAAAGAGACATGTAACTATAGAAACTTGGAAAGTGAAAATGAGTACTGGGAGCTGTCGAATTATTGGTGAATTTTTCAATTCTTTTTAATAAATTTAACCACAGATGTCTTATTAAGAAATTGCTCATTTTTTCTGTTTTTGTTTTTCTTCTGTAGAACTATCTGTGGTAGTGTTCTATGATGCATTTTCTCTCTCCTGCATTCATAGCTAATTGTCATTTTTCCTTTCTAGGCTAACAAATACTCTCAGCTTTTGATTTCTTGTACTACTTTGTTCTTTTCAGAAATTCCACTTTTGAATTTAATAAATCTATATTTTTTTGCTTTACCCACTTCAGGTCTTATTAGCACTATTTTTTCTTATTTTTTTTTTTTGTGTGTTTGCTTAGTTTTAGTTTTTAGAATGTCCTAAAATGGATACTAAATTATTTATGCTTATCTGTCTTCTAAGAAAGCATACAAGATAATAAATGTAGAAAAACCCTAGACTTTTCAATTATGTGAGGCAACAGGTTTTCTTGAAAGCCCTGTACCATAAACAACTGTAAATACAGACAGCAGAAAAGTGTTTGATGCAGGGGAAATAGGTGTGCATGTCTGTAATTACCAAGAATCATGATAGTTTACAATAATCCGGTTCAGTTCACAATAATCCGGCTCTCTGTCTGGGGACAGTTGTCTGGCTGCAGGTCAGAGTGCAAGCACACACAGTCACAGGTAGAGACAGTGTTTGGGAATGGCAGAAGCAGTTGGCACTTGTGAGGTGACACTTCAGAAAGGACCATCTCCCGGGGGTCCTTCTCTCAATGGACAAGGAGGAAAAATCAAATTAGTCACAGGAGGCTAGGTCAAAATACAGCCCTGTCATTTACATGCCTGTATTGAATGAAAGAAAAATGATAGTTTATGTAAGAATGTAGATGAGGTGATCAAGCCTAAAATGATGGATAGGTGTGAACTATCAGAAATAACAATAAGTAACAAAATTTTTTAAAAATGGAGAAAATGCAGGCAATATTTACATATTGAAAAAACATTTGAGAGCACATGCAGAACAGAGAGACAAATATAAAAAGCCAGTTTATAGGGCAAGAAATGTAGATGAAGGCCAAGACTGACACATGTGGGCCTGATAAGAAAGGAGAGGCTGGAGAAACTTCGGAGAGATAAAATGATGGCAGGAGCTGGAAAGAAAATTTTAGATTAAAGCGAATCAGTAAATGAAGAAAATGAGAAAGAAGCATGAAAGGGGATTAATTTTTCTGTGACCTTTTTATAAATATTCACTATAGACTGATAAAAGCTAGAGATTTAAGAGAGTAAAAGTTCTTGCCACAACCCCAGGGAATAATCTGGTCCAGCTAAAGTGATCAGAAGGCCATTTTTATAAAGTCTCGATTTCCTCACATTTGTTTTCTAAAGTGAGCTGTAAGATATTTTTTATGCTGATACCATATATTCATCATATTCAGCCACCAACTTCTAGAAATACATAATTGTAATAGGTATACATTAATTGTCAAAGTTAAATTTGGTTTTTATTTTACTCCAGACTCCAATTATATTAATTTGTATATTTCCGTTTTTAAAAGGAAAACTCTATGAAGGCCTAAAATGTAACTTTGTAGGAAAGAATTCAGGAAACAAGTCTGTAGTAAGGCACACGTTAATGGGAATGTTTTAGAAAATCTTCTAGAACTTTATTGAATTTAAATATTTCCTGGTTCTATCAATTTTTTTTCATTCATGTCCCCAACTTAATTTTCCTCAAAAGTTTTCAGACCAGTGAAATACGTATTCTTCTCAGGGATTTTCTATATCATTCTCACTCAGAAATCTCAGAGCTTTTTTGCACACTTTATTCTAAGTACTTAGCATAAGTAATTTCCTTTGTTAATAAAATTAGCGTGTGATCTTACTTTGTACTTGCAAGTGCTAATATGCCCTCTTCCTTTTAAAATTATATGTATATATATATAATATAACTATGAAATTATATATATATATATATATGTGTGTGTGTGTGTGTGTATAAAACAACTATGAAATACATAACATTATCTCTTCCCCCTTTGGGGCATGGCTACAACCTCCTTAGACTCTACCTCTTTCAATGGGACTAGACCACTAAACAATAGTTCTGTTGGGAGTTTGTTTTCTCTGCAGGGTCCACTTTACCTATGAAAACTCAGAAACCAGTAAATAATCCCAGAATCAAGAGTATCTGGCTCAATCTTCAAGATGCTATATTCTATAATGTTGGGGAAAAAAGATGTTTCTGCTTACTTAAAGCCACCTATAACAGTGAGGCAAAGAGAAAACTAATATCTCAAAGAAAGTCTTTCCAAAATGTTACAAATCCAATCTGTTGGCAAACTCAGTCTACATATTTCTTACCTGAATGAAGACTGGACAAGAAAGTAAACTACACTGGAGCTTATACAACATGTTCTACAAAATTAGGGTAATTTACCAACAGTGTAAAGATTCATAGAAAGAGCATACAAATAAACATGATCTGTCAGGGACATGATTAATGGAGAAAATAAAATGTGACTAAATCCTCATTTCCAGGCAAAGTTAAGAGCATATTTTTGAAAAGGTAACAAATCGAAAATAAAGACAAACATTTTCTAAACTACCACATAAAATTAAAGTAAATGAAACCTTTTCTATAGTTCACATGCCAAAAGACAGAAAATAATGCAAAGTTTAAAAATAGTATTTACTACATAAAAATAAAGTAGAAAAAAAGGCACGTTACAGTTGCAATCAATTATACCATAGCTTATACTATAAAGGCACAAAATGATCTCACTGTTCAATATGAGATACCTTCAATAACAAATTAACAAATATCATTCATGAATACTAATATAAACCTGCATAAATTGAATGATATACCCCACTAGACCATAAGCTTCATGGCTACAAATACTATTTCTATGATGTTAACCAATGTGTTTCCTATGCACACTTGTACAATATGTGCTTGGTAAAAATGTAATTATGAATGAATAAACCAGTTAATGAGCAAAATTAGAAAAAGGCAATCTCATCAAAGTTTAAAATATGTATATCTAATCCATGAGACTTATCTTAGAAGATAACGAAATGATTATACATTTTATCAGTATTCATCTGTAGGAATAAATAGGTAAGAATGTTAAAATGTACCCAGGAAGAATAGTAATGAGATTCTGGACCTATCACATATTAAAATACATAACTTTATAAAATTATAGTGAAATCTGTCATGGTAGCAATGTAAAAATAGGCAAACAATGGACAAAGTGGAAACATATATAGGCATGCATACGTGTACACACACAGATGTATAATTTCATAGATATTCCATAGATACTACTCAGATACTAGGCTAAGTATTTATTTTAAAAGAGGATAATTTAAATCAAATCAGGTAATTTTTTAAGAAGAGATAAAATACAAGTGATCTTTAATTGGATATAATCATATTAAGATTAAAAGCAATGTAAAGTGTAGAAGACATTACAGAGGAAATCCACTGCTTCTTATTAAATGCTCACAAATTTAAAGGACAAGTAACAACATGACAAACATATTCATATCAAATACAAAATAAGTACTAATATCCTTAATAAAGATCTCATGAAAATTTTTAAAAGACAAAAAAATCATGGAATCAGTGATTCGTTTTTATAGAAACACTAAAAGTATGATTCAAAAAGAAAAATTGATAAAAAGTACGGATAGTCACCTCACCAAATAAACAGATGGCAAATAAGCATATGAAGAGGTGAACAAAATTACTTGTGTTTTGAAAAGTGCAACTTAAAGCAAGATACCACCACACACCTCTTCAGAATTGCTAAGATCCAAAAACCTGACTGGTGTGGATATAGAGCAATGGGAGTTCTCATTCATTGCTAGTGGGGATGAAAAATTCCATAGCCAATTTGGAAGACAGTTTGGCAGACTTTTTCAAAACTAAAAATAGTCTCACAATATTATCAAGCAGTTGCACTACTAGGTATTATACTCAACATAGCTACACAAAATTCACGTGAATGTTCACAGCAGCTTTCTTCATAACCACTCAAAATCAGAGTTAACTAAAACTTCTTTAGATGCAAATGGACAAACTGGTATATCTAGACAATGGGATACTATTCAGTAATAAAAATTAATGAGCTATTATGCTATGCATAGACCTGGCTAAATCACAAATGCATATTGCTCAATGAATAAAGTGTAGAAATGGGTAAATCTGCATAATCCATGTATATGACAAAGTGAAAAGGGTAAAATTATGGTAATAGTAATGGTTACTTGATCAGTAGTTGCCAGAGATTTGGGGAAAATTGGATAAGTGAAGAACAGTGTATTTCTAGGGTAGTGAAATTATTTAGTATAAGACCGTAATGCAAGATGCATAACACTATGCATGTGTCCAAACCAATGGAAATTTACAGCACATAGTGGGCGTTAAAGTATAGAAAAGTCATACATAATAATTCAGGAGGTCTGCTGAAATCCATAACAAAATGCAAACTGTAACAAATAATCTAGCTGTATTAAAAAATGTTAAAATAGCCTCACTGAAAGGAATGGGGGGAAAGCTGCTGATCTAAGTAACTGAAAAAAATGGAGTCTGTGAGACTAAAGGTAAAAAATAAAATTCAATATAACCCTGTACTCTATTTGATATACCTGTTTTTCATGAGAGTGCAGGTTAACATCTCTGATGCTGCTATACAGTAAATGAATAATTATGTAAACAGGTGGTAGAGACCAAGAGTAGAAATGTATAGATAAGTATGGATATGTATGTTTCCCTTTGGAAAAGACAATAATCTTAGGAAAAATGTATGGCAGCAGAAAACCAGGAAGACCAAATATGAGATGGATTTACTTCATAAAATAATCCATGAGTCTGCTAGAGTGGAACAGGGCTGTTGATGACAGGACATTGTAGACATCACGCACTTATAGGGTCTCCTAAATTCAGAGCCGACTCAATGGCACATAATATAAACAGGGATGGAATGACCCATGTAGTAATGGATTAGAGCTAAAGATCTCACTGTGAGCTCCTGTTTAGCTTACCATAAATATAGATAGATACATATAGAAGTGTTTATTGATATGCCTTTATACAAAAGTTAGTATACACACATACATTTCCATGCTCTCTCAACTGAGAGAGACTAGAAGCATGCTACCCTAGTAGTAATGAGCACATCCAGTGCCCAGATATTGTTTTCTAATACAATCTACAAGAAAAGGAATAAGAGCTCCTTGGAGAAATAGCTAAATCTAGATCTGGGGAAGGGAAAAAAAAAACAACACACAAAAAAAAACAAGTCCAGAGCAATTTTAGTGCCAGAACAGAAGGAAGTGGTATACACACACACAAAACAATGAAGAGAGTACCTCAAATGGGCACAGTAGCCAACTAAAAAGACGTCAGTGGACAAAGCTGGAATAGTTTGAGCAATAAAATGAAGTAATATTAAATTATAATACAAACTATGAAACAAACATCTATAAGTTCATATATTATTGAATGAATCATTAAATGGGGGAGAATAAACAAAGGCCCCTTATAGATGAATTCTAAGTACTTCTGTGGACTCCCTCTCCTCACAGCAGGGAGGGATAACTCCCCATTCTCTATCTGCGCACATTAGTTTCCTTCCAAAGAACAGAGTATAAAAAGGAGTTCAAAACATTAACTCCATAGAGACTAAATATGACAAATACTGCCTTGGTCTTAGATTAAGGTTGACATCAATACAAATAAGTCACTGACAGTATTTATCATTGAAATGAAGTGTTAAGAATTACCTCCATGAACTTCCTTCTCAAAACCTATAACCCCATCTAATCACAAGAGAAGCATCAGACAAATCTCAACTGAGAGTTATTCCATGTAATGTATACACAGTACTGCTCGAAACCAAAACTTTCATTGCCATCAAAAGCAAAGAGAGTCTGGAAAACTCTTGCAGCCAGAAGAACTTAAAGCATGACAAATAAATGTAGCTGTGATATGCTTGATAAGATTCTAGAACAGAAAGAGAACATCAAATAAAACGTAAGGAAATCTGAGTAAAATATAGACTCTAGCTAACAGTACTGTTTTGGTATGGTAAATTAATCATAACATATGTACTGTAGTGATGTAATATCTTAGCAATAGAGGAAACTGTGTGTGGAGGGGCGTGGCATATGGATACTCTGTACTAAATTCATAGGCTAAGAGAGGAAATGGGGAGTCACATTTTGCAGAACCAGTGGACATTTTAAGGAATTTGGCTTTTACTCCAAGTGATAAGAAAGCTTTTGGATGGTTTTGAGTTGAAGTACAATATAATCAGATGGACATTTTTAAGAAACTACTCTACCTGCTGTGTGAAGAAAAGGCTGTTAGGGGTGGGTGGCAGTGAGGAAAGCAGAATGGTTAGGAAGCTGTCAGAATAAGCCTGCTGAGAAACAAGGATGCCAAGAGGAGCCTGGTGGACCAGGTGTGCAGTGTGAGAGTGAGACGTCAGAGTTGTTGACCTGAGTCAGGTGGAAAGGTGGAGTGGCCATCTACCAGTGTAGCGAAGCCTCGAGGTGAAGACTTGGGGGGAATATGTAGATATTAATTAAGACTATTTACCCCTCAAGCGTCAAGTAGATAGTGGAATATGAAACCTAAAATACAGGGAAGATCTCCGGACTGGATATATTAATTTAGGAGTGCTTAAAATATGCATGAGGCAAGCAGGTAAAATCAGACACTGATTTTACCATGTTGAGTAACAAATGTATGGCATTTTTGGTAACTATTAGTTTACACTATTAGTGAACATGGTAACTATTTTACCATGTTGAGTACCAAATCTAGGACATTTAGGTAACTATGCGGTTATATGCATGACTGAAATAAAGGTATGGATCATAACTGTTTCTCATAAAAATTGATTCAGTAATGCTCTTGGTTTTTTTTGTTTTGTTTTGTTTTGTTTTTATTTTTCCATTTTAGTCACATGAGAGCATTCCTAGCTTCATTACACATTGACTTTTAGAGGTCTGAGTGTTTGCCAGTTCTGGAAGTGGTAGTGACAAAGACTGTAGAAATATTTTCTCCGAATTTTTAAGTTTGGAACAAGGAAAACAGCTCTTTTTCCAGCACTCTAGTTTATATTCAGGGGACAGAAACAGTATTGACATAATTTCTCAGAATTCAATTTTTTTTGTTTATATTTTTATCAATACAGAGGAAAACTTTAAAAGATATAATGTATTTTAGAGAAATAACATCAACATTTGACTTCTCTTTTTGCATGAACAAAAGGGCAAGCTACTGGTGATTACCCAGTGATTATACATATTTATAGGTAACTACACTTATTACGTACAGGTTAGCCAATATTCAGTTTATAGTCAAATATGTTTTGGGGTATAGCAAATTGTCTTGCTGATTACATGTGAGATTTATTTATGATGGATGTCTTCATGTAAATATGTCATTGAAAAGAATAGAAAGCACATTAAAAGTTATTTTTTTAAGAAAGTATAGTGCAGAAATAAGAAGACAATGCTTTGGGATTTTTCCCAGACAATAAACAGCATCAAAAATATGTTGCTGGTTAAAATGTAGCCTATTTTTCAATGTGTTAACATCTGCAGCCCTTAGAGTATAAAGGAAGTGAGTGCCATTCTTGTTATCTGTCAGTATATGACCATCCCACGCACTTAGACAAGTATCACCCAGAGTCAATTTGCTATATGATTGAATGTTACTCTATTTAAATTTCACATAAAATATTTATTTAAATAAGTTTATTTAAGTTATTTAATTTATTTTACAATACTGTAAATATTGTAAATACTGTAAATATTTAATTTATTTTACAATACTGTAAATAAATTATTTAAATAATTTATTTAAATAAATTAAATGTAAGGTATCTATTTTAGCAGATGCTTTATATTTATTAGCTTTCTGTTAAGTTACGTTTATGTGTATATTTAAATAAATACTTTATATTTGACACTAAATTTAAATATTTATTTAAATAATAATCCTAATATTACGACTGAGTTGTAAATGTCACAGTAAATGTTTTGAGGATGGAACCTTGAAAATATTGGGTTGGCCAAAAAGTTCATTTTTTTCTATAAAATAAAAGACACGTTTTTCAATTTCACCCAATAACTTTATTGATTTGGATATTTTGAGTATGGCGGCTATCTCCCAGGTGATATAATGTTGATTGTTCTCAATTAATGTCTTGATTTGATCAGTTACCTTCATCTGGTCTACCAAACTGTGGAGCATCATCCAGGGAGACATCTCCAGCATAAAATTTCACAAACCATTTTTGACATGTTTAATCAGTCACAGCACCTTCTCTATACACTGCACAACTCTTTTTTGTGTGTTTCAGTTGCATTTTTACCTTTCTTGAAATAATAAGACATAATATGCTGAAAATGCTGCGTATTTTCTTCCATCTTCAGTATTAAAATGGCTACACAAAAATTCACCAACTTTAATAAGCTTTTTTAATGCACACTAATATGACAGCTGTCATAATACAATCTAACAAAAATGTTTTAAATGAAGTTAGAGACAACTAAGCAGCACTACTAGAGCCATTTTATGGAAAAAACAAAAAAACTTTTGGGGCAACCCAATACAACTAAAGCCAAATTTTCCTCAGTGGTGACTGTCTTTAATACAGAATGTTCTTTCAGTGAATGTAATGAATATATACTCACATTGATACTTTAAGCAAAGACCCTGTCATGTTTAACATTTATGAAATACTAAATGTCCTTTATTTATATCAGGACTAAATAAAAATTGTACAAAATAAATTTGCATCCAGGGCACAATATGAAGTCCAATAAAACACATGGTTGTTAATTATAGTATTTCATACCAGAGAAAAAAGGATGGAGCTTATGTGGTCAGGTCGCCATACTTTGTATGTTGGTTGGGCTTGAGGGTCAGCTAGAGATGTGGATGCCATCTAGCATACACTTGTCTATCTTAACTCATTATCTTACCTTGACTAAATTTCCTCTTACTCAAGAAGCAAAGGGAACAGATTTGGTAAGGAGCCATGTAGTTGTTTATTCATTCCATCTGCTGTCTTGTGACCTCGCTGGCTCACTCCAGCATCCCCTAGCAAGACACTGAGTTTAGAACCTTCACTGGGAGCTGGAAAAGGCATACCTCAGAATTAGAGAACGATGAGGACAAGAGTGTCTTTTATATACATTCTTTTCAAATCACCCTTTGTCACCCTCTCTGTTTCTCTTGTTCTATTCCACCATTGACTTGGTTCTTGCTGTTCATGAATAGATTGGATCAGGTGTCAATTTATTACAGTAGATTACTATATATATTTTCCTGTTACGCTGGACTAGTTCCAGAAGATTGTATTCCTTCTCATACAACTCTGCCCTTGACACAGCATTGTCTTACTAGAGAAATACTAAGGACTTCCAGCTGGCTTATGATTTTATTAAAGAAATAGTGGAATCCAAATAAGCATAAATTAAAGAAAATGATGAACATGGATGGCATGACCTAAAATTTCTGAAATTCAATAATAGAAGCTTTGTAAAATACCAGTCTGGCTAGTGTCAGTGAAAGCTTATAACATAACTAGAAAGAGGCTGTGCATTCCAAACACTGCTCTGCCTGCCTCTGGCAAGTTACAATGTAAATAACTTTGGAACTAGAATTTAAAACTTCACTATACAGACTCTAGCTGGAGAGCAGGATGATAGCTAGCGGGGTGGGGGTGGGGGAGCTGGTGAGGGGGTGGAGTGACTGAGCAAAAAGGAAAAAGGACTCATGGACAACAGTGTGGTGACTGCTGGGGGGAAAGGGTATAAGGAGACTAAGTGGTAATAGAAAAAATACAATAAAGATTAAATAAAAATATAAGAGAGATAGTGGGAAAAAACTTTACAATAAAACACATGATTTAGGAAAAACTGAAGTCTATGATATGTGTTCATTACTGCTCATTGCTAAACACATTTGTACCTTTAATTTACTCTAAAACTTATTGACATCATGAATGTAATACTCACCCTTTAATATTCTAAAGGCACTGCTAACATTTTAATAGCTATCCACAGCTGCTACAAATCCATTCATCCCCAGCTCAGAAAGCTATTCCATGAACTTTTTAAAATTCTGAGGCCCTATATTCCAGCATGGTTTTCTTGAATAAATTTGATCTGAGCACGTGCTCTGCAAAGGGTGTTTGAATTCAAGACTCATCGGAGACAAGCTAACAGCATGAAATACTAAGTTAATAATATTTTATTTATTTGATTTGATGCTGATTAGGGATTTTTGCAGAGCCTGTAACACTTTATTTCACAATATAAAAATGTGATATGCATTTAATGAGGCAATTTCTCTAACATGACTTGCGATTTCACACCCACCTAGTTGAGAATGGATATTAAGATATTTTAAAAGTTAAATAGGTAAACAAACTCATAAATAATCAAATTTTATTTTCAGAAAACCCAAATATATACATAAACTCATATGAATAACCAAAATTTATTTCTTCATTGTGACTATCACACTGAAAGAAATGCTTTAGTAATACATTGATCAACAAAGATGTGTTAAGTTCCAAGTTTTTCTAGAAAGAAATGTTATTTCAATAATGTGGGTTCTTTTTTAAAATTATCAGTTATATCAACTAATGTATATAACATTCTGGCTTATAAGGACATACCAATGTGTAAAAATACCCTGGTCCTTAAATACCTATCTTTCTGTTGTTGTTGGCAGCAAGCACCAAATGCCTTTGCTTCTTAACTATGGAGTATAGAATCTTTCCACAAGAAAAAGTACTAGTAAAAAATATTAGTAATAATTAATAAAGTATATCATTTTGTGGCTCCTGCTACTTCCCACCCTGTTGTTTTGCAAGAATAAAGAAGCATTTTATAATCATTAGTGCAGGTTTATATATACTTTCCTGGTTTATCACTATATTAAAGTATTTCTTAGACACATTACTAGATTGCAAATTTCTAATGATCAGGTCTGTCTTTAACACCTAGAATGCTTTTTAGAACTAGTCTTTTTTTTTATTCCATTGTCACTGCCATGTATTAAGCTTCGCTCCAACATTTCTGTCTTTTAAATGACCTTCTCATTGCCAGGCACTTGGCTCATTTCATATATCTAGTAGATCACAATGCAAGAGAAATTACTTCTACAAATCACAAATCTAAAAATTATGCTCTTCTAGCTAAACAGCTTCAGTTACTTTCTCAACACTCCCTAAAGGTACTTCTTAGTATGACATATGATCTTTTATCAGTTGGTCTTTTTTTTTTTGAGTTTCAGTTCTAAATGTTTCTTACCCTCTACTTTACCAACACCAAAGAATCCATCACTCCCCAACAGCTGCTAGAATAATGTTATGAATATGTCAACACTCATAAATACTGTCCATGAACAAGGTGTGTCTCTATTCTACTTCTATGCCCACATCTTTATTGTAGCAACAGAGATTATGTTGGGGCAGTATCGGACTTTAATGGAATGGGTATATGTAACAGCACCAGGATCAAAAAAATAATAATAATTCACTGTGTACTCAAGCTATTTCACTTTTTTGTTCTTTTACTAAATATAACTTTGCCACTTATTAACAATCTGAACCTATGCTAAATTTATACTGAAGTATTAGCATTCATAATGGCCAACATTCTGCTCCTCCACTCAAACACTGGGCATATTTCACACAGTTAATATTTAACAAAAATAATTAATAAAAATAAGTTTGAGTCACTATTTAGTGTAGGAGACTTGGGGGGCATCATATATTATAGTTGGAAAATTATAAAATATAAAGTAAATGAAATCAAAGCTTAATGTTAGACTTTATTATATTTAGATCTTTATAAAATAAATAATTTCATTTTTATAAAACTGTAAAATAAAAATAGATCTTATTTTAAATACTACATACTTGACTTTAATAAATTAGAATTAAGTAGTTTATGCTTTATGCTTTCAATAAGCTTATATTCAGTATCTCTGATATTTTAAGGACTGATGATACTAGAAATAAAGAGTGCGTTTCTCATGTTTTAATGACTTTGCTAGATGATGGTAATAGAGAGACCTATCAAACATGATCCTTGCTCTCACTGACGTTGGAATTTAGGAAAAAAAGAGAAATGTATGCAAACTCATGTAAGTCAAGAGACTGGAACATGTAGGCCCTGCTATGTAATCTTATTCTCCCCACTTCATCACATTAAAAAAGAGAGTGAGAGAAGGAGAGAGCAATTAGGAACAAAATAATAAAAAAGGGTGTATACTATCACAACTATTATTTAATATTTTAATCAAGTTTTAGCCAACACATTTTAGTAAGTGATAGTAATTAGAGGCATAAAATTTAGAGGGGAATTATCTCTAATTTCTCATGATATTATTTTATATCTGAACTATTAAAAAATTAATGGTAAAACTACTGAAACAATAAAGAAATTAGTAAAGCAATGGGATTTTAATTAATGCTGAAATTGATAAACTTTGTAATACAAATAAGAATGAAAGAAGTAATGTAATTTATAATAACAACAAGGAAAATAAAACATTGAGACATACAAAGTAAAGCTTTAGAATACTCCTATAAGAAATAATATTGCATGTGAACAAATGGATATATATACCATTTATATATCCCAAAATAAGACAGCTCAACATCACAAACATGTCAGTTTTGCTAAATTAGTTTGGAATTTAATGCAATCTCAGTGAAATACTAAGATTTTTTCACTCTCTCTGGAGATTTAAAAGTATTAAAAATCTAATATTGAAATATAATAAACATTAAAAAACATGCAAAAAGTCCAAATTATTAAAATAGTGTGACACTAATAGATGTACAAAGAGAGCAAATAGAACAGCATAAAGTGTCCAAAAAAGAAACACAAGAACACATGAAAACTTTTACAGTAAAAAATTAATGCATCTCGGTTAGTGGAGTAATAATAGACATTTTTCCATATAAAATACTTTAATTGTCCTCACTACAGTAACATATTTGGAGAAATACAAACACACATTTATTTTGTATAAATGCAAAAATTCACTCAAACTAATATATGTACCCTCTTCATTTAAATTACAATAAAATAATTTCAAATTAAGCAACAAATATTTTGATGACACAAGGAAGGGTAAACAGCAGAACCACTATTGCTAACAGATTACTTTTTAAAAGTTAAAAAAAAACTTAATAGACTACTTTTAGAATAGTTTTAGGATTACAGAAGAATTGAGCAGATGCTGGTCTCCATATATGTGCCCTCCGCACATGGTTTCCCATAATTATTAACATGCACTAACATTAGAATGGTACACTTGATATAATTAATGAACCAATATTGGTTTTATTAACTAATGTCCACAGTTAACTAGATTCCCTAGTTTTTACCTAATATCTTTCCTTTTAACCTAATGTATTCCAGGAGCCCATGCCATTACATTTAGTAATCAGATCTCCTTAAGCTTTCCTTGACTGTGATAGTTTCTCAGACGTTCCTTGCTTTTCATGACCTTAACAGTTTTGGTCATATATATAGTAAAATATCCAGGGATGCAAAGGTTAATTCCATCTGACTTATATCACACTCAATAGGATACATGCCAAGAAAAAATGTATATAAATCTTATATTTTATTTTTCTAGTAATAATTATAGTTATTTTGAAATCATTATGTGCATATTGTATGATGAAGGAAATAATGATAAAGTACACAATTCTGAAAGTTGACATTCTATTGTTAATTATGAATTGGCAGTATCAGTATAAACTCAGTGATTTTTATCCTTTTAAAAATGTATATTTCAGAATTTCTGCTTCTGATTATGATAGGCCAACAGGAATTGTATTCATCCTCCCACCTTTTAAACAGCTAGAAAAGTGGGTATAATTTATGAAACAATAATTTTTTTAAATTTATTTTTTCAAATACATTTGTCTCTGCCTACCCCCCACCACTTTCCCTTGCCCCCTCCTTCCTTCCCTCCCTCAGCTCTTTCCCTTTGGTTTTGTCCATGAGTCCTTGCTCTATGTTCCTTGACTTGGCCCTTCCCTTCCTTGTCCCTGCCCCCCCTCCCTCCTTCCCTCTTGTCTCTGTTGATTTCTTTTCCTTTCAGTGTTGCTGGTCTTATTTTCCTTGCATCTTTGTATTGTTGGTTAGGTTCCGCTTATAGGTGAGATCATATGGTATTTGTCTTTCGCCCCCTGGCTTATTTCACCTAGCATAATGCTCTCCAGTTCCATCCATGCTGTCGCTAAGTTTAGTAGTTCTTTTTTTCTTTCTGCTGCGTAGTATTCCATTGTATATATGTACCATGATTTTTTGATCCAATCATCTACTGATGGGCATTTAGGTTGCTTCCAACACTTGGCTATTGTAAATTGTGCTGCTATGAACATTGGGGTGCATAGGTTCTTTTGTATTGGTGTTTTGGGATTCTTAGGGTATAGTCCTAGCAGGGGAACCACTGGATCAAAAGGCAGTTCCATTTTCAGCTTTTTGAGGAAATTCCACACTGCTTTCCACAGTGGCTGCACCAGTCTGCATTCCCACCAACAGTGGACTAGGGTTCCCTTTTCTCCACAGCCTCGCCAGCACCTGTTGTTTGTGGATCTGTTTATGATGGCCATTCTGACCTGTGTGAGGTGATACCTCATGGTGGTTTTGATCTGCATTTCTCTGATGGCTAGTGATGCTGAGCATCCTTTATGAAACAATAATTTTGAGCCACTGGACAACAAGAAGCTCGGGGTTTTGATCCCTGAGGGAAGGGTGGGAAAGGGAAGCCCCAGAGGCTGTTTCCAGGCTACAGCGCAGAGCCCCAGAACCCAAACGGCACAGCAATATCGCTGAACCAAGGACACAGAAATCCAATTTCCAAAGACCGTATATTGAGAATTTATCAGGTAGAATAACAGAGGAGAGAGCGGCAGGGAGAAGAGTTTAACAGATGGTGGTATGTTCTCTAGGTTCCTCGCTGTGGGGATACTCTGTGCACTCACGAAAGTTACGGAAAGCGATGCAAACAACCTCCCGAAATCAGTGAGATAAAACAGTGCTGGGAACAGCAATGCTAAGTTATTAGACGGCTTCAAATTGGGGAAAGGAAAAAAAATGATGTTAGAAACTAGGAAGTGACTCTGATATGGAGGAAAACATGGAGATTGTGCAAGGTCAGACCGGCAGCAAATTGCTGCTCTCATGCACACTTAACATCTGTTTGACTCCAAAGTTCTTACTTTTAACCTGTTTGAGGCATCAATTGGAAAATCAAATAGGATACCAAATATAAGACTTTTATTCTTGAGGCAAGGCTATAAATTATTTAGTTTTTTAATGCTTTTTGCCCTTCACTCACCAACACAAATAGTTTTTTTCTTATACCCTGGGTCAAATTTGAACTCAGCTGGTAAATTAAAGCTTATACTTACCTCACCTGCTGAACAGCCCTCCTCCAGCTCCTGTCATGCTTCTCTCTTGGCCTTCCTGGAACATCTCAGCTCATCACCAAATGGGCCTTTACAATGTGGTAATAAATTGCTCTTCCCTTCCAAGAACAAAGCCTGGTTTCTTCAAGCGCAGCTATGACTCACCCCATTCAGAATTTCCTAGCTGACTAATGGTGCTCCACAATCATCTTCCCTTTCCCTTTCTTTCATTTCTCTCAACCTTTCTGAAGATAGTCCGTACCTCACTCTCAGGAAATTCACTCCCTTTTATTTATCCATTCAGTTTTTTATTCTTTATATATTCATTGAGTATCTTTTTGGTACCTGGTAATGACAGAGATGATTAAAGAGCGGTGAGCAAAGAAATGAGGCGCTTTTACTTGTGTTCTGATCAAGGGCACATAGACAACATTTTTGTTTGTGTGTGGGGAAAGCCTCAATGTGGAGGGAGTGTTAGAACTGAGCTATGAAGAGCAGAAGCCAACCTGTGCAAAAAAATAGAAATAATGTATTTCAGATGTCAATTATAAAGGCACTAAAGAAAGGAGGAATTCAGAGCATTTGAGGTACATCAAGAGACCCCTATGGCTGGAACCTAGTGTGGGGGGAGGTGGAAATAGTGATAGAAGATGAAGTTAGAAATCAAAGCAATGATAAGGAGTTTTTATTTGATTACAGCGCAAGTCAATGGAGAATTTAAAAAAAGAAGCATGATCTAATTTCTTTTTAAAAAGGTCACTCTAGTTACTAAGTGGAAAGGGCTTCTATGGATGCAAAAATGGAAGAGGAAAGGCCCCGAGGGACAAAGGCACAGGCAAACAATAAATATTGAGAGGACAAACACATTGGCATTGCATGTTGAAGGAATGGGCAATATGCCCTGCTGCTGAATGGGGCAAGACCTGCCTTCTTGAGCAACTGGTTGGATAAATAGGCTAACTAGCATCTTGGAGAAAAGACTGGGGAATAAACAGGGGGGGGGGGGTCAAAAATAAAACCCCAATTTAACTGTGATAGGTTTGACATGCCTATTAGACACCAATAGAGACAGGAAGTGGGAAGTAGAAGGAAAGCTTTAGAATTCAGAAGAGTAGCCAAGGCTAGGGAAATAAATGTAGGAAAGGTCAGCAATTTGCTGGCAATTTTAGCCATGGGAACTGATAGTGGGAAGGAAGGAATGCAGTGATCCCAGCAGAGGGCCTATAAAGTAGAATTTCTCAATTTTCTCAGTTTTAACATTTTTATTTTCACTTATTTCAAAGGCTTATGCATAATATGCAGCGATGGATAATTTTGTTTCATGTATTAATATCTATACAACAACTACTCCATAAGCTCTTCAAGGGAAGTAAACTGTACATATTTATTGTTGTATTGTTCACTGAGTCTTGTTTTAATAAAAATCTGAATAGAAATAAATTAAACTAAAATAGGCAGTCACACAATCAGAGAATGTGTGAATCATTTAATGAGAGCATTTTTCACTTTTATTTTTAAAACCACTTGAAAAAAATAATAGGTTTTGCATTACTAAGATGTCACTGCTTCTGCTCAATTTAAAACAAAACATTTTCCTTGTTTTGAATCACTCTTCTCAGTTTCATACAAGGACATTTATATAAGGAGCTCTGAAATAAAAATCTTTTCTCAACTCTGTTTTTATTTACAAAATTACTATTTCATCATTTTTGTAAGACCTTGGGGTAAGGCCATATAAGACCATTGGAGCGCCCCTGGAAGTGGACCCTGAGCTAAGATTGAGTGGAAGTAGTTCACTTGAAAGGCATTCTCAAGAAATATAGGGGAAGGGACAAGTGAGACAGGAAAGAAAAGGGGACATTAAATACTGTATTACCAAGAAAACTATTATTGCAGGTGATAAGAACTTGATCTTTTTGGAGAGAGCGCCTGTTGACTGGTTTCTCCCAGAACAATCAGAGGTCCTGGCCCTTCCTTCAGTGCTGGACACAGGCTGGGTTGGCTCCTGTACCAAGCAGAGCCCATGGACAAACAGTATTGGATACAGGGAGTTGGAAACCGGGGTTTCATGGCCTCAAAGGTTAAGTGCCAGAGGGATATGTTTGGGAAGTTGACTATGTTTGCTACAATGACATATTATAGAAAATGACAGGAATCTCATGAAATAAAGTTTTAAAGAGTCGGCTGACTTTAGCACACTAAAAAGTTTTCTTTGCAACTTTGCCGAGGGCTTCAGTGTATCTTCAGTCCTTTAAAAATAAATAACAATGGGTTCCTACAAGTTATATTTTTAAGTCTCTTAAAACAAATAATAATGGAGAGAGGGACAGAGAGAGACAGAGATAAAGAGACACAGAGAGAATATCTGTAGTTATGAAATTATACCTGAGATTTGAGTTTAAAATAGAAAAGAAAGGCAAAGCATGTATAGCATATCCCTGATCATTTCTTCATTTCAAGATTTAGAGATGTATGAAGTGTCATGTATAGAAAAAATACATTAGGGAAAATAACATGGTAGAAGAAGGAAAATCGCAGAGGATTTGCATTTATTTATTTATAAAAGAGTAGGAAAAATATCATAGTCTAAATTATAACTAAAAATAAGTTTGTTTGATTCTTTCTTTCTTTCTTTTCCCACATGGTCTTTCCTTCAATCTTTGATGTAGGCTTTAAAGAACTAGTTTCCAGACCCCCTTTGTGCTGCATGGGTCTGCGCATGTGATGACTCCAAGGGCCTATGTAAAAGTGGCCCTAGATAGATCCCAAGAGTCTGCTCATATGGCCTCCTGCCTCATTTAGTTTAGACATATCTCTTTTATAATGCCATGAAGATTTTTCAACAATGGACTTTAGAAACCACAATTATGCATAAGAAAGCACTATGTGTTTTAGTTTAGGATTTTTGTGTAACAATTACTTAAACGCATATATACACTGAATTACCATGGATGGGTCACAGGTGACGTCTTGATTAATCACCAGTCCTTTCACAGTGGAGGGCTAACTAACAAGTTCTTTCTTCACAGACAGAGATAACAATCTCAGCCTTGATGCTGTCTAATTTCTTTCTGTATCCTGTGGTTTAACTTTTTGGGGGTTTCATAGAGATTTTTGCCCACCAGATGCCTTGGGTTCCCAGGTCTTTTGTATTTTGCTCTTGGTCTCACATTTGTTTTCACCACAAAATGATCTCTGCGATTCCTGACAACACACAGCCTTCACTGCAAATGATCTGTGAACATTTTGGATTACATTGTTCTAGGCTGACCTCAAGTTTTTAATGTCTTTTGTTTAGTCTTTGCACCTAGTTCTCTGCTTCAATGATGTCACTTAACACACTATCATTTTGTCCTGCATCTTTTATTTATTGTTACATGGACCAGCTCAGCTATTGTGATTACAGCATTCAATGCACACACTAAATGCCCTCATTTTGCACTCATCAGTACTAACTTATTTTTTCTGGTACATCTAATTCCTGAGCTATTAACTTTATTCTGACAATTATCAACATAAAGTCACCAGCTCTACCGCACAGTAGCAAGCACCCACTGTGCTCTGTTCTCCGTATAGTGGGGATGTTGTCTCACCATCAAGGAGGATCTGCCTTCGTTGTCCCTGTCATTCTTGATAGTTAGACACAAATTCCAGCGGGCTGACCCAAGAAACAGCCATGTACTTTTTTCTCTGTGAGACTTTTTTCCTTCTCTCCCCAATATATTTGATTGACAGAGAGTAATTCTGACCCTTTGCATACAGACATAAAACTTGGCTCAATTGGGAGAGAAATAAAGAAACTAACAAAACTTTTAATTTTTAATTCTCCATCTCTGTATCTTCACTCTTCATCACATATGGATATAGTGTATGGGCTCCTTAGAATTAAACTGTTGACTTCTGTATCAAACATAGGTTTCTGGAAGAATATTTTAAATGTGAGGAACAAAATCAAAGTATCTGTAGTGCACCTAATCATTTATTTTATTTTTATAAGCAAGCAGCCGGAAATGCTCTTGCCCTATATTATCACATCAGAGTTTTGAAAGAGCACTGTGTGGCGGTGCAGTTCTGCTGGAGTTCAGTTTCCAGTTTCTTTGAAACTCTCAGAAAGCCTTTAAGAAAAGACTAATACATAAATTAAATTTCTTAGTATATGTCCAGAGATCAAAGTTGAAAATTGTAATTTTGCCAATTTGTACATAGGATTAAAAAGCATGAGGATGTCTGGAGTCAAAATATATTCACATAGAAAACTTCCAAAATTTAGTTTGAGAAGGAAAGTTTTGATTTCTTTTACCTGAGGCTAAAAAGTATACACAGTAGCATATAACTATGAAGATCCTTTTTTGGAAAAGTATAAAATATAGACGATTATGCAATCCAAGATACATTGCATTGGAGGTGAACATTTATCTTCACTCTAAAGAATTATTTTGGGATTAGGGAAAGAGGGCTACAGGGCAGAGCAAAATCATGTAGGACCCTCATGTTTAAACTGATGTTTAATCAGCAAAGGTGGTATTTCTCTTAAGCATGAAACAAAACTAGTCAGTTATGAAGTTACTAAGAAACTCGGTTATTAATAATTTTGAGATAATGTAGATAATCTAATTTCAGATCATTTTCAGCCTTTTTTTAGCTTGAATTTGCTTCTGAAATTATGCAAACAAAAACAAAGGAAGGAAAAGGAAAAAAGAGAGGGAAGGAAGGAGAGACAGAGAAGGGAGGCAACCCAATGTGGATATTCCTTCACAGCTTCTGACCTTCAAAGCTGTTCTGCACTATTCCTCAACATTCTCCAATGTGACAGTACTGCTTCCACTTTTAAACCTCCTAACACTGCAAATTTTGGTCAAAGAGAAAGAAAACTTATAGCAATTATTAATACCTCATAATTGCTGCCAATAGCTTTCTGATTTTTGAAAAAAGTAAATATTGATTTAGAAATAATGTTTTCAATATCTCTTTAAGTAGTCAGTCTCTAAGTTTTGCATCTTTTTCTTTCATAGTATTTTTTTTTAATTCCTTTTTTAACCTGCCTGTGAATCAGTGATTATATACCTCACTACTGGATTACTTCAACAAACATTGTTTCCTGCTCAGTTCTTCCTCCTTTGAATACAATCCATAAATCAGATCAAATTTTTCAAAAATATTAGTTTAACCTTGTTATCCCAATGACCTTTTTATTTAAGGGTCATTTTATTTATTTTATTTTATTTATTTAAAAAAAATCAGTACAGTAGATTAATACATCAGTTTTCCTACCTTCTAGTCTCAATTTGGATTGAGAGTGCTTCATCACACTACTCTCAGTGGTAATATTAAATTCCATTAAGTCAAGTCCACAGTCTTTCTACAATGCATTAGATTCATTTTTGGCTCCAAATTTTTGCTTATATTGTTTGCTTCCCACATGAAATGTTCCCTCTCCACCAATTTAATCGAAGCTTACTATTCTTTAAGGTCAATTAAAATTTCCATACTACACAAAGTTTTGTCCATCCACCCTCATCCCCTTGCCATCTCTAGATTTCCCACTCTATAAACATTTAATCGTATATTGTTTACTAGTGTTATAATGATTCATTTATACATCCTCTCCTTCCTATCTGACCAGATAGTCTATGCTCTCGGTTTTGTTTTTCTCACTCTAGCAAACATCCTTCACAAAAAAAGTCAATAGAAATTTTGTGAGTGAAATAAAATGGAAAAAAAAATCAGTGCCAAGTAATTTAATATGAAAATATATTTGGTTTTCAGTTGAATTTCATTAACTGTGTCATGAGAATTAGTATAAAGATCTCACTTTATAACAAGGCACTAAATGAATAGTTGGGAAATCTGAAAGTGGGTTTAATGTGCATTAAAATTCACAAGGTTTGTAATCATACTAACCTGGATTTCAACCTTAGCTTTCTCAATTCTTGACTAAGGACTGAGAGAAGATTGCTTATGAAAATTTTCATTCAAGTCTCAGGATAATATATGCATCATTGGATTGTTTCGAGGTATGAATGAAATTATGCATTTAAAACATAGAGCACAAAGCCAAGCCCTGTGGAGGGCTCAGTAAGTGGTTGCTGTCCTCATTGTTGGTGGTAGTTGTGATGGTGTTATCTACATTTTCGTTCCAGGAATATATCATTTGGTATACAATCTAATTTGCTGGTACAAGCAGACCTCAGCACTTCATGATTCAATCAAGATAGAAATTTGTTTCACTCTCAAGCATGCAAGTACAGAGGTAGGTATTTGTTCCATGAAGTTATTTAGGGACCCATATACTTTGCAACCTGCTTTTCTTTCATGACCAAGGGTGATGAACTTTTTCTTCGAAGTCAAATCTGCCTCACTTTCTCATCTACAACCTAACCTGAGAGAAGGAAACAGAGTAAAGAGCAGGCACCTGCATTTTTTTCTTTTTATTGAATTTATTGGGGTGACACTGGTTATTAAAATTATGCAGTTTTCAGGTGCACAATTCTACAACTCATTATCTATACACTATTTTGTGTTTTCATCACCCAAAGTCAAGTCTCCATTCATCACCCTTTATCCCCCCTGTACCTGCCTCCAACCCCCTCCAACTCCATTCCCTCTGGCTATCACCACAGTGTGTTCTGTGCCAATGAGTTATTTCTCTCTTTTTTTCCCCTCAATCCCCCACCCTCTGACAGATGTCAGCCTGCTCTCTATCTATGAATCTGTCACTATTTTGCTTCTTAGTTCATTTTGTTCATTAGATTCCACAGATGAGTGGAATTATATGGTACTTGTCTTTCTCTGACTGGCTTATTTTACTTAGCTTAATACTCTCTAAGTCCATCCATGCTGTCATAAAGGGTAAGATTTCCTTCACTTTACAGTTGAGTAGTATTCCATTGTGGGCACCTGCATTTTTTAAGCATTTAAAGCAGAAATTGCATATATAACTTCTGTCCAGATGCCATTCCCTGATCACCTAGTTGCATGTCCACATTGAACTGCTAGAAAGCTGGGAATTGTATTCTATAACTGAACTGCCTATACCTAGCCAGTGTTTGAGGAACAAGCTCTCCATCTGGGAAACTGGGGGAAGGTCGTAGCAATTGACTATGGGTATAAGCTGCCAAAAGCCTTCTTTATTTTTTGTTTCTTTTCATAGATTAGGGTTCTCAATATACCCCTAGAAAATGAAGTTGCGTATGTGGCACTAATTCTGAAACATTAAAATACCTTTACCTATTCATTTTATTTTATTTTATGCTCCAAGGACAAGTAGTAAACTTTAGCTCATAAATTTTCAGCCAGTGGTGGCAGGTGGAGGGGAGAATGCTTATAGCTTCAACACCAAAAACTCGAATAGCTTTAGCCTTGTGACAACAAAACCCTTGATGACCATGTCCACAGTAAAGAAAAGACTCATGGTGTGTACACCCCAACGTATACATTTATATTTCATGCAAAATAGAATTTGTCTTTTCTATTTAAAAAATAATAGACACAAGCATTTGACTTTATGATCCACAATTTAAAAATATTGACTAGGTCCTTATAAGTCTATTAAATAAGTCAAGGAACATATAGCAAGGACTCATGGACAAAAGCAAAGGGGAAGAGCTGAGGGAGGGAAGGTGGGAGGGGGCAAGGGAAAGAGGTGGTGGGGAGGCAGAGACAAATGTATTTAAAAAGTAAATAAATTAAAAAAATAAAAAATAAAAAAAATAAGTCTATTAAATATGATGGAATTGATCACCTTTCTCTAAGTGTAAAAGTTCTTTATATGAATCAAAACTTTTCTTAGCCCATGATTACAAAAACAAACCAAAAAAACCATATGTGTGTGTGTGTGTGTATGTATATATACACATATATATGTATATAAATTTTTTAAATAGGATTTAAAACATATATATGTATATGATTTTAAACCCTATATAGGATTTAAACCCTATACATATATGTGTGTGTGTGTGTGTGTGTGTGTGTGTGTGTATGATTTAAAATATATATTTTAAATAGGGTTGGGGCCTTGATGTTAAATGGACATGCTAGCCTAATTGAATCAGAACTTCTAGTTTCAATAATTCACATGCACTAATAAGTATGATCTTTTATTAAGTACTTATTATGTTTCAGGACTTTACGTAATTTACTGATGTGGTATGATAGAGAGATTAGGAACATTAACCATCGAAACTAGATTCTGAGTAAGACTTTTTTATATGACTTTTAGCAGGTTATTCAACTTAACTTTGTCTCACTTCCTCAAAACAAAATGACAATAATAATAATAATGCCTACCATCTGGAATTGTTCTAAAAATCAAACTGTTTGAAAGGCCTTATAATATTCCAGGAAATCTTAGCAAACTTAATTCATTCAGCTACTCTATAGTGAATGTCAGATGTGTATGAAGCACACTTTAGGCACTAGATGACAGTAGTTAACTAAATAGAAACAAAAATTGCAGCCTTTTTGGAGCTTATATTTTATTGCTATCTTATTTCAAATCTAAAAAGTAGGTCTTGTTACTCTCATGTGACACATGAGGAAATGTTACTGGACTAAAGAGGTTCATTTGCCCATGAGCATCAATGCTCAATAAGACATAAACAGGAGCTTGCAGCAATGAAAACAAGGGTTTACTAAATGAGGAATTGGCACCACACCCAGGGTCACAAGTGAGCTAATGATCAAAGACCTGGGCTTCTAGGGCATGAATTATAAAAGGGTAAAATTACTCATCACAGTGACTAAGGGAGATAGAGTTGAGGCCTCTACTGATTGCTTAGCACTAGGGTGGGGGTAGTTGATCATTGTTTCTGGTCCTGAGGTCAACCATAGTGTCACTCTGTCTGGTTTCACAAGGATGTGGTCAGTGAAGTCATTTTGGAGGTGAAACACAACTGAGGCCTAGATGTTATCATTAGTTTCACTAAACTTTATCTCTGTGGTCAAGAAGCTCCAGGCTTTGTTCCTAAGATGAATTGATTGTGATCAGTACTTCATTGCCCTTAGAAGAAGGAGGTAGGTGAGTCAGGTGCTGGATAAGGCCAGTCTGAATTAAAAGGAAGGGAAAAAGAAAAGCTCATATTAAAGTAATGAAGTTTCTGTGCAGTTACACATGGAGATCTGCGGCTGTGTCTATGTGTCAATGAGATGTGTCAAGGAGTCGTTACATTCAAAGTCTCTGGAAATAATCATATCAAAACCTGAAAGTGCTCTGCCTCTCACAGGTTTTGGGTATAGTGTGTGTGACTTACCCCTTGCCAAGTGCAGAGTAGAAGTTCAAGAGAAGTTTGTTGTACATATAGCACAGTAGTTAGTAGCCAGAGCTAATCTGGTCTGTGTGTGACTTCTGGCTTTGACAATCTTGTTTACTTGATTACCTGTTCAGAGGAATCACATCACAGCTCTGAACTCAGTTTTTGTAACCTCTGAATTCAAGCTGTATAAAAACTTGATTTCTTTAATATCACCTTATTTCCCTTTTTTCCCTTTGATTCACACTGGCCTCATCCAGCATCCCTGCTTACCTGCCTCCTACTTTCTTGCACATCCACTCCATTAATCATTAATTAGGGCAGTGAGGTTCTTGCCTGCATCATCTTGGGAACTAAGTCTCAGGTCTGCTGACCACAGAGACAGAGTTTCAATCAAACTAGATATGGATGACAAGGAGCCACAGACTAAACTTACAAGCTCAGAGGAGGCCTGCCTGGCAGCCTCACAAACCCAGAGACCTAAAATAACCACATACAATGATCTGAAGTTAAGACTTTCTAACTAAAAGCAGGTCATGGGGGGCAGTCCTAAGCCAAAAGTTTCCCTGCCAAGACAATCTTTACCTTAATTGGGCCTGTCTATTGTCTTCTTGCATCTACAACAACATACCTTTGGAGTGTCAAATTTCCATTTTCCAGACCCCTCAAACAAGCACCCACCAGAGTGGAGACAACATCTCCTCATTGTTATTGTTATCTAGCTAATTAATTGTTGACTGTTAACTATCCTGTACCCACCTATTCAAAGAATTATGTGTCTATCATTTTACTTTTTAGGCAACCCCAGGGGTTTCCTCACTTTGCTTTCTCCTGAATCCTTAATCTATCACCACTGGATTTTGTGTAACTCTCTTATACCTCCTCTTTTGATTGAAATGATAAAATAAGGTGCAAAACTGCTATTTTCTGGATCATTTTTTCAATTTATTGAGTTTTTGCTTCCTGGCAATTGTCATCAGTTTGGCTCAAATGAACTCATAAAATTTCTTATGGGGTGGACATTTCTTACATTGACATGAAGATAAGACCCAGGTCTTGGCTGTGTTTCAGCTCCAGGATGAACCCACTGACCACAGGCTTGCAAAATCAGACAAAATAACACCATGGTTGACCTCAGGACCAGAGGCAATGATCGCCCACCCCCTACTCTAGTGCCAACCAATCAGTGGAGACCATGACCCTAACCCCCTTAGTCACCATGATTAATGATTCTCCCTCCCCACACCCTACCCCATACACTGCATGTCCTAGAACCCATTGGGAGTCAGGTCTTTCAGAATTACCTACTTGTAACTCCAGGCCTGGACCACTTTCTCAAAGAGTAAACCCTTAGTTTCTTTGCCACAAGCTCCTGTTTGTGTCTTAGTGGGCTTTGGTGTGTGCAGTTAATGAGACCCTTTTAGCTCAGCAACACATGCTCACCTGCTTCTGCATGGATTTCTTGTTATGAGAAATATATCTGTGACAAGGAAGAAATTAATTAAGAGGTAAATCACTTCTATTTGCAATTATTTAAATGAAGAAGGAATAATTTGAATGGTAAGTGGTGAAAGAAGTAAACATGCCTCATTTGATGAAATTTAAGAACAGAATCAAATCACTAATTATCAAGAAAATGCATATCAAAACCAAAATGAAATACCACCTCATAGCCGTTAGAATGGCTATCATCAAAAAGACAAGAGATAAGTATTGACAAAAGTATGGAAAAAAGAAAACTCTTGTGCACTGTTGGTGAGAATGCAAATGGGTTCAGATACCATGAAAAACAGTATGGACATCTCTCAAAAAACAAATCTAACTTTTGGGGTAAATATCCTAGGGAAATATAAACAGGATATTGAAGAGATGTCTACACTGCCATGTTTATTGCAGCATTATCCACAATAGCCAAGATATGGAAACAAAGGAAATGTTTCTCAAGGGATGAATGGGTAAAGAAGACTTGGTATGTAAAACAACAGAACATTATTCCTCCATAAGAAAGAAGGAAATTCTTCAGCTCCTCATGGATAGAACTTCATGGCATTATGCTAAAACGGGGCATTATGATAAATGAGATAAGTCAGACACAGAAAGACAAATACTTTTTGATATCATTTATATATGGAATCTAAAAAAAGTCTCATAAAAACAGTAGAATAGTAGTTACCAGGGAATGGGGGATGGTAGAAATCAGGAGATATTGATCAGAGGGTACAAACCTGCAGTTCGAAGGTGAATAAATTTTGGAGATCTAATGTGCAATACTGTAGTGTGTTTATAGCTCACATACTGTATTATAGACTTCAAGATTGCTAAGAGACTAGATCCTAATTGCTCTCACAACAAAGAAGAAACAATGTGATATGTTCACTAACCAGTGGAAATTATATTACAACATACGAATGTATCAAATCAATATTTGGTGTATGGATCTTAAACATATACAATGTTACATTTCAAATATATCTCAATTTAAAAAAAGAAGCAAAAAGGGGTTCCCAGGAGGAGGAGATACTTCTAGACAGAATTCAAAGAAGGCACTCGTGATCCCTAGCCCTTGGTGTAGGCCCTGCATTGTCCTCTCCTCTTGAGGGTGGACAGAACCTGTGGCCTGATTCCAATTAACGGAATATGACAAAGTGTTGGGATGCGACTTCCATAATTATACAACTTTATATAACAAAGTGCAGGTATTGTATAGATGTAATTAAGGTCTCCTGATTTCATCAAAAGAGATGTTATCCTGGGTAGGCATAGAATAATCAGGTGAGTCCTTTTAAAGAAGACCTTGGCCTTCCCTGAAGAAAAACATCCTTCTGCGGGTTTTGAGGAAGTGAGCGGCTGTGCTGTCAGGGGGCCTGTAGGAGGGCCAGCGGGCAAGGGGGTGACACTGGCCTTTAGGAGCAGCAAGTGAACAATGGCTGACAATCAACAAGAAAACATGATTATCATTCTTTATAATCACATACACACACAAAAATCCTGAATTCTGGCAATAATCACATGAGATTTTAAAAGGATCCTGAGAATGAAACACAGCCCAAACAACACCTGCACTGCAGCCTTGTGATGCACGAAGAAGAGGACCTGATCAAGCCGTGCCTGGACGCCTGACCAATGGAAAATATCAGATCATAAATAAATGCTGTTTTAGGCATCTAAGTCTGCGTATATGTGGTAATTTGTCAGGTAGCAATAAATAAGTAGTACACTTAAATATGTGTTTTCAAATTGTGACATTAAATTGTAACAGATGGATTACTCTTCAGTTATTTAAGTTTTTCTATGTAAATCTCAGTCTAAATATATATCTCTTTGGTAATAGTTTAACAAAGTTGACACCCGAAGCACAATGCACATCTGTGATTTTTTTGCTTTCTTAAATTCATGACACCTTATTTTAAGAACAGTAACTCAATTGTCCATCGTTGGCAGTCTTGCTGTGACTGTCAATCTGTGTACCCAGGCCTTGCCTGACCAAAGGAGTGTAACATGAGTTAATAAGACCAATCAGACTCTTTTTCTGAAATTTGAATCTTAAAAAGATTGGCAGGAAAACAAAGGAAAAATAAACAAATGTAACTACAGCAAACTAAAAAGCTTCTGCACAGCAAAAGATACCATCAACAAAAAGAAAAGGGAACCTACTCTATCAGAGAATACATTCATCAGTGATACATCTGATGAGGGAGTAATTTCCAAAACATAACAACAACTTATACAATTCAACAACAGGAAGATAAACAGCAATCCAATTAAAAAATGGGCAAAGGGACCAAATAGATAATTCTCTAAAGAAGACATAGGAATGGCCTATTGACATGAAAAAAATGTTCAACATCACTAATCATCAGAGAAATGTACATTAAAACCAAAATGAAATATCACCTTACACGTGTCAGAACAGCCACCAACAATAAATCAACAAACAAGTGCTAGTAAGGATATGGAGAAAAGGGAACCCTATTGTACTGTTGATGGGAATGCAGAATGGTGCAGCCACTGTGGAAAAGATTGTGGTGTTTCCTCAAAAAATTAAATGTGGAACTGTCATTCGACCCAGCAATTCCAGTTCTGGGAATATATCCTAAGAATCCAAAATTCCAGTCAGAAAGAATACATGTGCCCCTATGTGCATAGCAGTGTTATTTACAATAGCCAAGATCTGGAAACAGCCCAAGTGCATCAATAGATGAGTGGATAAAATATATGTGGTCCATTTACCCAGTGGAGTACTATGCAGCAGTAAAAGAGAAGGCACTTTTACCATTTGTGACAGGATGGATGGACCTAGAGGGTATTATGCTAAGTGTAATAAGCCAGTCAGAAAAAGACAAATACTGGTATGATCTCACTTATATGTGGAATCTAATGAGCACAATAAACTGATAAACAAAATAGGACCAGGGGTATGGATGCATGGAAATGATTAGCAGATCTCAGAGCAGGGGGTTAAGGGGTGAGGAGGTCCTGGAAGATATCAGCCAAAGAACATATATGCATATATGCAAGGCCCATGGACACAGACAACAATGTACTGAAGGCCAGGGGTGGGGAGGCAAACGCTGGGTGGAGGGGGGCAAATGGGGCAAAAATTGGTGTTACCTCTAATAGATCAACAGTTTAAACAAAACAAAACAAAAAAGAATGGCACTGAAAATAAACAGATCTGATTCATGTTTATGGTGACATCTTGATGAGACTTTGTGCAGTTCCTTCCCTAACTGGATTCCCTGTGCTGTTTCATGTCATTTATTAGACCTCATTGTTCAACTCTTCCTTTGAGTCCATGAGTTCAAATGAATATCCTTTCTATATCTATCTATGTATTTATCGTCTATTTATCTACCTATCTAAATCTATCTACCTATGTATCCATCCATCCATCCACCTATCTCTCTATCATCTATTTAACTATCTGTCATCATTCCAAACACATAATCAATCTTCATTATTTGTGGATTTCACTTTTGTGAATTTGCCTATTCCCTAAAATTTATATGCAACCCCAAAATCAACACTCCCTAAGCTTCTGTCATTATTCACACAGAATTGCAGAATGCTGAACCTTCTGAGTAGCTCAACACTATTTCCAGATGAGGTTAAAAAAGGCAACCCTGTTTCTTATTTCAGCTTTCTTACTATAAACAAGCATCTTTTCAGTCTGTATAAGTGTCTTTTTTTCTGCATTTTTGTACTTTCTGGTGGTGATTAGTTGTTTAAAATGACTTTAACCATGAGGCTGAAGTGGTATTGAGTGTTCCTAAGCATGAGAAGGCTGTGATATGCTTTGTTAGATAAGCTTTGTTCAGGCAAGAGCTATAGTGCCATTAGCTATAAGTTTGGTGTTAATGAATCAACAATATAGTGTGTCCAGAAAAAAGAAGAATACATTTGCTGTTTTTTATATAAGGATGCTCTGGAAAGTACCAAAGTAACATCTATAGTATATGATGAAACTATAGAAAAGATGGAAATATGATTAAATTTGTGGATCCGTGAGATAATTAAGGATTAAGAAAAAGCATAGTGGTCAGCACTGCGTGAGGCTGAAAGCCAAAGAAATTTATGATCATATTACCCAGAGTCAGAAAAATGTTAAACCCTCTCAGCTGTGCTGGCTGGATCACACATTTCAAAAGGTGATAACTGCATGAGAACTATTACACTGGCAGGCAAGACAATTAAAAAATACTTGGTAACTATTGTTACCAAGGAAAAGGGTCATGTGGAATAGCATGTTTTCAACAGTGATGAGACTAACTTGTTTTATAAGGACACTGGTAAAGTAACCTGTGTAATTAAAATGTATTTTCAGTTGACATAAAATTTAACATCAGTACCATAAATAACCAGAATCAACTCTATGTATATATTTATATATTTTATAATATATATAATATATATGCACATCCAATTTTTACACACACACACACACACACACACACACACACACATGCACCAGTATTTGTGTTGCTGGTACCTACAGAATCCTGTGAATACACTGGATCAAGGGCTGAATTTTGTACTCTTAATACAGTTTTTCAGAAAACAGTCCTTCAGAAATGCAGGGGAGATACCTTCCCAAACAAATAAGAGCTAAGGGAATATGTCACCAACAAATCTGCATTACAAGCAATGCTAAGAGAGTTCTGTCTGAAAAGATACTAATAAACAAAGCAAAAACATATGAATGTGGAAAACTCACCAGTAAAATTAAATATAGTCAAAGTCAGAATCCCCTAATATTTTAATGGTGGTGCATAAATGTGTCAATTCTAGTACAAAAGTTAAGAAATAGTAAGCATGACCATAAATGTGTTTTCATCTCCTCATGTAAGGAACCTGGAAGTCACCAATCCATCCTAAAAATAAGTAAATGCTGAACAGACTGAAAAATCAGTAACTCTTCTTGGATTCATAAAACAGGAGAGGACATAGGACAAACTGCTTCTCCCAAATTTGGAGAGACAGACAGGCAAACACAGGGACCAGAGCAGAGACCTTGGGAACCCGTGCTGGGGTAGGAAAATCGAAACTATAACTGATTAATAGTTAGAGGCTCACTGTGGACAACTCTAAGCTTTAAAGCATCCAGGGGAAACCAATCATGGGAGGGATACCGCAATATTCTAAGATTTACTTCCAGTAACGCAAACAGATTCCCAGAGTAAATACCAAGAAAAATCCCCTCAGGCTTCCAGCAGTAAAGAGGGATCAACTTGAAATATACAGAGCACTCTGTTTTTATATTATCATGGAAGACTAGATAACAAATGCCTAACCTGTTGGGTTATCAAAGCATAACTTATCTGGATAAGGAAAATGCCCAGCCCTAGCCAGCTAAGACTTACAAGTGGAAATATGGAAATAAACAACTCCAGTATACCCTAGCCATCCCATCTCACCTGGTGAGAGTTAAAAACTGAGAAACATAAAGTTCACATTCCAGAGATATACGCTCACTAAAAGGCTGGGACCTGATCATAGGGCTAGTTCTATAGAACCCTTCGCCTGCACCTCAACACCACTTACTGAAGAGCAACGTTCTTTTTACCTAGTACCTCATGTACTCTATCAAAAAGAGGGAAAAAAAAAACCCAACCCCACAAAGTATATCAAAAGCAAAGCAAAACAACAGTTTAAAGAGATAGAGCAACCATCAGAACCAGACATAAGGTTATCAATCAATAATTTAAAACAATTATGATTCATATGCTAAAGGTTCTAATGAACAAAGTACACAGCATACAAGAACAAATGAACAATGTTAAACAATGAGATGGAAATGCTAAGAAAGAACCAAAAAAATGCTGGAGTTACAAAACACTGTAACAGAAGTAAAGAATGCTTATGATAGGTTTATTAGCAGACTGGATGTGGCTAAGGAATAAGTCTCTGAGCTATAGGATATATCGATAGAATCCTAGAAAACTGAAAGAAAAAAAAATGAAAAAGCACAATGGAATATCCAAGGACTGTGGGGCAACTACAAAGTGTAAAATAAGCATAACGAGGATACCAAAGGAGGAAGAGAGAAAGAAAATATTTGAATCAATAAAAAGTAATTACTGGGAATTTGCCCAAATTAATGTTAGAAATCAAACCACAGATCTGGGAAGCACTGAGAACACCAGGCAGAATAAGTTTCAACAAAACTATGCCTCAGCATGTCATTTTCAATTTAGAGAAAATTAAAGATAAATAAAAATCCTGAAAAATCCAGAAGGGGAAAAAAAACATATTTACAGAGGAACAAAGATAAGAATTACATTGATATCTCCTCAGAAATCATGTATGCAATAAGAGAGCGAAGTGACCTATTTAAGGAATTCAGAGAAAACAAAAGAAACCTAGAATTCTGTACTTTGCAAAATTATCCTTCAAAACTAAAGGAGAAATAAATACTTTCTCAAATAAAATGTGAGGAAATATGTTGCTAGTAGGCCTGCCATGCAACGCTTGTTAAAAGAAATTCTTAAGAGAAAAGAAAAATGATAAAGATGATGAACCAGGAGCTATATAAAGAATATTAATAAATGCAATCGGTAAAGATGAAAAAACTCATTCTTCATTGATCTAAAGGCTAAAAGTTCTTCAAAATAATAATAACAAAATGTATTTGATTATGTATGCTTATTCATATACTATATATACACATATACTTGGATATAAGTAAAATGAATAACTCAGTGTAGTGTTATTTGATACTGGACTGGGGTTAGTGGTAAATGAATGTTGAAAACTCTAAGGCAACTACTACAAAAAGTTTTAAAAGACAGATAACTGATATTCAAAGAAAGAAGAGAAAAATTGATACATATATAAGTTCCTAAGCTAAAATCATGAGAGTGATGAAAAAACTGGAAGACAAAATTAGGGGGAAAAAATAAAGACAACAAACAGAAAACAGTAACAATATGATAGATATTAACCAACTATGTCAATAACCACTTTGAATATCAATGATGAATACATCAGTTAAAAGACAGATATGGTCAAAACTGATTAAATACACAAACAAACTATATGTTGTCTACTAGAAACACTGTTTAAATAAAAAGACACATATAGATTAGAAGTAAATGTATGGAGAAAAATATACCATACTAATACTAATCTAAAGAAATGAGGAGCAGCTACATTAATTTCAGAAGGAGCAGACTTCAAAGTAAGGAAAGTCATAATGGATAAAGGGTAGTACATAGTGATAAAGCGGTCAATTCTCCAATAAATCTGACAAATCTTAATGTACATGCACTCACAACATAGCATGAAACTACACATGGCAAAAACTGATGGAACTATACAGATAAACAAATAAGTCTATTATTGATGGGGGAACACAAGAGTTAAAAGTTTTTAGCTTCAGTTTATAGTGATTAGGCTTAGTGATTAATGCATGTAGAAAGCTGTTGAGTCACTGGAACGCGTGACTCTCTCTCCCCTGACTGCAGAAGGACTGCAAGTGATCAAGATGGTATCTGAGCCATTGTGCTCCAGGGAGAGAACGTCCAGACGCAGATAAAGAATCACTGGTCAGCAGATGAAGGGATGCTAGGAAAATTGCCAGACTGCAACTTTTACTGATTAACTTTTTTCCTAAATTCCAAACCCCTTACCTACCTTTTTCTTCTCCTTATAAAAGAAGTTGGCTTGAGATGAGATGTTAAGATGGTTTTTAGGGTACATAACCCACCATTTTCTCAGATCGCTGGCATCTGAATAAAGTGCCCATAAAGATTCAATCCTTATCTCTGCTTATTCCTTCTGGTGTTGACAATCACTGACTTTCCAATTTCACTATAGTAGTTGGAGACTTCAATACCCCTCTCTCAGAAAGAGAGATTCAATAGGTAGAAAACCAATAAGGACATAGTTGACCACAATGGCACCACTGATCAACTGACTATAATTGATATCTACAGACTACTTTATCAAACAACAGCAGAATATGTATTATTCTCAAGTTCACATGGAACACTCACTAATATAGACCATATTCTGGGCTGTAAAACATATCTTAAATTTTTTTTGAAGAATATAAATTATGCAACATCTGCTTTAGACCACTATGGAACTAAATTAAAAATTGATAACAAAAAAATAACTGGAAAATCCCAAATACTCCAAGATGAAACAACGCACTTCTAAATAAAACATGGATCAATGAAGAATTTCAAGAGAAATTTTAAAATATTTTACAGTAAATGAAAACTAAAACACAGCTTACCAAAATTTGTGGGATGTAGCAAAAGTAATGCTTACAGGGAAATTTAAAACATTATATGCACATATTAGGAACAAAGAGATCTCTAAAATGAATCATCTAAGTTTCTGCCTTAGAAACCTAGAAAATTTAAAGCAAATCAATCCAACTTACATAAAAAGGAATAATAATTATAGCAGAAATTAATGAAATTGAAAATAGGAAATCAATGAAAACCAGAGCAGGTTCTTTGAGAAGATCAATAAAATTGGTAAGTCGCTAGCCAGGCTAAGTAAAAAAAAAAAGAGAGAGAGAGAAAAGAAAAGAAATGGGACACAAATTACTCATATATAAAACAGGCAGCAACTCTACAAATCCTACATACAGTAAAAGGATAATAAAGAAACACTATGAACAAGTCTGTGCTTACGAATTTGACATGTCAGATGAATTGAACAAATTTCTTGTGAGATACAACATGACAAAACCCATACAAGAGAAAGCTGATAATTTGAATAGACCTATATTTATTAAATAAAGAGAATTAATAATTAATAACCTTCCAATATTCACAAAATCAGTCCCAGAAGGATTCACTGGTAGAGTCTACTAAACAGTTAAGGAAAAATTATGCCAATTTTCGATAATGTCTTTCAGAGGTTAGGAACAGAAAGAATACATTCTTCACTAAACATCCTCCATTCATGTCCATTCTGGTATCTATTCTATCTGATGAATTTTATTTATTTTAACAAATTTCATATGTCCAAGGTTTCTTCTTGGCTCTTTTTTTTGTGGACTAAATTTTCTCTTCATCACTTTAAGAATAATAACCTATCCTAGAGTATTGTTCTTTGTACTCAACTCATACCATTTCATTAGGTGTTAGTTCTCTTCCTGGAGACTCATACCTCCTTTTTATGGGATTGTCTTTCTTACATGTCTGGAAGTTTTCTCTTGTGTGCTCTTTTTACTCTGCATACTGGTGAGAGGCAGGATGATGTAGGAAGAAATTAATAAGGAGCTAATTTTCTGGTCAGAGTTTCTGGTTTCCTCCTGGGTGTCTCCAGCTGCTGAAGGAATCACCATGTACATCTGGCCTATATACCAAGTGTCACTGCTTCTACTTGACCATGAAGACCTCTAGCTGGCTTTTAGCTGGAGGTAGGGAGTGGAGAGTTCCACGCTTTCTGGGGCGGCCTCACCCCCAGGACTCTTGACTCTTATCTGTTGACTCATAGTCCTTTCTTCTTCAACACAGGCATCTCATCCAAGCTTGGAATACCTCCTTCTCACTCTCCGCCCCCTCTCCCCCTACCCCATGCTCCATATCTACTCCCTCATCATGAGTTTTTTGTATATTGCTTTTGATTTAATCTGATTTGATCATCTGCCACCTTCCAGTGATTCATTTCTGGTCCAGTTACTGAACCTTCCGATATTCACAGCATCAGGCCCAGAGGGATTCACAGCATCAGGCCCAGAGGGGTCCATCAGGCCCAGAATGGCTTTTCTATTTTTAATTCTGTTATATATTTTTAAAATATGCTGTAAAAGTGGGACTATATCAAACTAAAAAGCTTCTGCACAGCAAAGGAAACCATTAACAAAATGAAAGGCAACCTACTAAATGGGAGAAAATATCTGCAAATTATATATTTGATAAAGGTTTAACATCTAAAATATATAACAACTCATACAACTCAAAAGAAAAAAATCTGATTTAAAAAAATGGGCAGAGATATGAAGATACATTTTTCCAAAGAACACGAGATGTTACCTCACAACTGTTAAAATGGCTATTATTAAAGAATGGCTATTATTAAAAAGAAAACACATAAGAAATAAGCAGGGTTGGTAAGGATGTGGAGAAAGGAACCCTTGTGCACTGTTGTTGGGAATGGAACTTGGCACAGCCACTGAGGAAAGCGTGTGGAGTTTCCTCAAGAAATTACTAACTGAACTACCACATGATTTAGTAATTCAACTTTTAGGTATTTATTCAAAGAAAATAACAACATTCACTTGAAAAGATATGTGCAACCCCATGTTCATTACAGCATTATTTACAATAGACAAGACATGGAAGCAACCTAAGTGTCTACTGATGAGTGAGTGGATAAAGAAGATGTATGACTCTCTCTCTCTCTCTCTCTTTCTCTCTCACACACACACACACACACACACACACACACACACACACACAATGGGACACCATTTAGCCATAAAAAGGAAGAAAATCATGTCATTTGCAACAGCATGAATGGAACATGAGGGCATACTGATAGTGAAATAAGTCAGACATAGAAAGGTAGTCAATAATATGATATCACATATACGTAATCTAAATAAAAACAAAAATAAAAAATTTGAGCTCATGAATACAGAGAATATGATTGGTGGTTACCAGATGTGGGAGGAAATAAGGGGATATGAAAGGGGATAAAAAGTAAAAACTCCCTGTTATAAAATAAATGTCATAGAGATGTACAACATGAAAACTACAGTTAACAATACAGTATTATGTACTTGAAAGTTGCTAAGAGAATAAATCTTAAAAGTGTCCATCCCGAGGGAAAAAATTGTATCTGTGTGTAGTAATGGATCTTTACTAGACTTATTGTAGTGACCATTTCACAATATATACAAATATCTAATTAGTATGTTTTATATCTGAAACTAATAAAATGTTATATGATGATTATATCTAAATAAAAAAAATAAGCTGTTGAGTATTTGATAGGGGGTCGTTGTCCAGAGAATGTACTTAGTCAAGCATCTCAGGGTAATCCTGAAACAGCTCTCTTTGTTTAAAACCATGTGAAGAAATTACCAATAAAATCAGCTTTCGATTTGACTTTTTAAAAATATATAAAACTTCACTACATAAAAAAATGAATATATTGAATAAAGTTAAAGGAAGCAATCCAAGGGTAACACTTGTAATAAACATGACAAAAAAAATCATACAAATCTATAAGAAAAATATTAAGGTCCCATTAGATAATTAGAAATATGCACTCACTGGGAATTTAAGTGACAAAAATAAACATGAATAAAAATAAAAATAGAACCTCAATAGTAAATAAAATATAAATTTAAAACTGAGAAATTTTTACATTTGCCAAATTCATAAAAAAATGAATTTTAATGAGAATATTTAATGATAGCAAGGTTGTTGTAAAATAAATATTGTCATATAAGGGGGAACCCAAATAAAACTGGACTTTATAAAAAAAAATTTGTGTTTATTCTTACATCTTTAAACTTCAGGCACCTTCAAAATACTCTCCATTTGATGGAGTACACCTACTGAGACTTTTTTCCACCACTCAAAACAGTTTTTGAACTTGTCAGTTTTGATGCCTTTCAGTACTTCTGCCTTTTTTTGTGACAACTCTTCCCCATTGGTAAAATATTTCCCTTTATGGACTTTTTTCATCTGGGGAAACAAAAGAAAGTCATTTAGGGCAAGATTAGGTGAATAGGAAGGGTGAGGCATGGAATTCAGGCTACTTCTTTGGTCAAAACTGCTGAACACTCAGTATTATGTGGGCAGGTGCACTTGTAAATCACCCATCATGAAGTGGGCAAATATGTTGAAAAAGTCTTCGAAAAAAAATCACTAAAGCTGAATTCAGCCTCTCATAACACCGCCAGCTGGTGCAAAGGTGCAGATGGTCCCGAACACTCATCTAGCAGGGGAAACCTGTACTACAAGGGGCCCATCCTCCAGAAGATAATTCCATTTTGAGGGAATTATCCCCTACAATATAGTGCTAATGATTATTGGAATGACCTATTTGCCAATGCTTGTGAAATACCTTTAAAGTTTTAACCATCTGATCTAGATATGTGGCTATCTCTTTAAATAAGTATATTAAATAAATTAAATACACTTAAATAAGGATGTTGTTTTACACCAAATTTATAACGGAATAAAAAAAGTGTGTACTGATAGAATAACAGTTAAATTGCGTTATAGTTCACACACATTATAGACTACTAGGTAAGCATTCAAATTGATGTTCACGAAGACATTTTTATGGGGACGTGCTAGTGGGGGACTGGATGAAAGAAGGTGAAGGGCTTAGCCAAAGAGCATGCAGGCATAACCCGCAGACACGCGGCAGTGCGGTAGCGGGCAGCGGGCAGGGGGTGAGGGCTGGGCGGAGGAGGGCAAAGGGGGGAAAATGCGGACGTCTGCACTGGTGTCCACAATTAAATAAAGGGAAAAATAAAGTGCAGCGTAACGATGTCTATGGTTTGTTTTCCACCTAAAAATATACCTGCGAATAAACCAGAAACTAAAAGGAAATTTGTAGAAATATCAAACATGGTCATTAATGGATTCATTTTAAATTTTAACTAGTTTTGGTATTTTCTAAAACATCTGTAGTAAGGAAGTAATACTTTGATGGACGGTGACAAAAGCTATTTCAACAATGAATCACCTGACAAATACTTTATTTCTCAGAATCCTTCCCTTTTATTTCATGTCTGATAATTTTTCCTCATTCTACTAATTTTCTAGGGCTACTGTAACAACACACCAATAACTTGGAGCCTTGAAGGAACAAAAATGTATTGTATCACAGACCTGAAGGCCGGAAGTCCAAATCAAGGTGTTAGCAGATCTATGATCCTCTTGAAGCCTGTAGGGGAGAATCCTCTTTCCTGTCCTAACATTTGGTGGAGGCCAACAATCCTGGGTGTTCCTTGGCCATGAGCTCCGGTCCCTGCATCCCCCTTTGTTTGGCCTTCTCCCTGTGTCCCCACCTCTTCCTTCCGTGCGTGCCAGTCTCTGTGTGAAATTTCTCCTTCTCTGAAGTACACCAGTCACATTGGATTAGAGCTCTCACCCTGATGATTTCATTTTAACTTATCTCTGTAAGGACTCCATTCTCAAACAAGGTCACATCCTAAAACATATGTTAGTATTTCAACAAATGTTTTTCCAGAAGGGACATAATTCAACTCCTAACACTCCTGCTCAGCAAGCTATGGTGCCTTGCCTATTTTTGTCCTCAAAGAGATGATCTCTGAACTCTGAAAATCTCTCTTAACCTTCTCAATTATCAATACGTGCTAAATGAGGATGCCAGTGATTAGGGGCTTCTTCTCCAGGACTTGGAAATTCCTTTATAAGAAAAGGCTACGTTTCGGAAGGGCTAATGCCCAGTAATGGCTTATGGGATCAGACACTGGTGACAGACTGGAAGATATTGCCAGTTCCTCAGTAATCATATCATACAGGAAAAGTGACAACCTACCTCACCTAAAGCAGGGAGCATAGAACCGAGAGGCTGTCACCACCCTGGCTCACTGGGGACAACGAAGACAGAAAAAATGCAGGATTATTGAGAAGGGACAAAAATATCATGTCACATAATATGCCTGCTGGCCCTTTAAATTGCTTCCTTAATTTAATACCGTGATACTTTGCTTAGAGAAACTTCTCTTGGAAGCAATCGTAACCATTTCAAAGCAGAAAATTATTACTTTTTTTCAAAGTCTGCATTCAAAATATAAATTTAGGTGATGTTGGTAATTCTCAGTAGAATCCATTAAATAAGGTATCAATTAAGTATTCAGGAGATGCTTAGTGTTACTGATTCACCGGAGGAGTTATAGATTCAATCCTCAAAGTAAATCTTCTTTAATTTTGAAGACAGTAACAGGAAAACCTGGAAACAGTTAACTATTAATATTTTTTGGCTCCCCCCAGTCCCGTATTCCTTGGGCAGCCCACATAAAGAAAAACAGTGTTCTGGTATGCATGATGAATTATATTCAGAGGAGACTTCTGATTTTAAAGTGACTTTGAATTCAGTGTCAGCATATATTCTTTAGATCTAGATATTAAATGACATAACGATTTATTCTACTTCATTCCCAAATTTAGGATGTATTGTACAGGCTGCATGCTTGTTGCATCTATAGGCAGACTTGCAGAACGAATTACAGAGGCAGCCCTCTGGCAGAATCAGCCCTAAACCATTATCTCGGTATGACTCTGCGGCACCACACCGGGAGAAAATGCCATTTATTTTAGCAACAGTCACTTTTTCAGCCCTATTCATTCAGGCTCACTGCAGCAGAATGAGTGGCTTCGACAAAGTGAAGATTATTCAAAGCCACACCCAAATTACAGACTTGTGCCCTACCTCTGGGAAACTGTGGGTCATCCAAAGGGAGGGGTTCTTCTGTTTGAAATTCCCTGTATTCAAAGTTAAGGACTACTGCAAGATTCAAGCCCACTGTATTAGAACTTTTTTTTTTTTTTTGGTCATCATTTGGAGTGAAATGAAGGTTTACAGCAAAAAATAATTAGACCTAAGTACGGTTCAAGCAAAACTGGTATTTCAAATAGACGGTCTCTGAAATTTATATGCAGGCAATTACTAAGGGTGTAAGGCAAACATCAATTCTGCATTTTTTCAAAGACACTGTTTTGTTTTTGTTTTTCTTCCCTGCTCCATGTGTGCTTCACTCTATGATACCAAATTCAGAGAAATGCTACAAAATTCCAAACCTGCAGGCAGAAATTGTCATACCACCTAAAGGGTTTCTTAGCAAATCGGCTGGGCACCCACTGATCTGCAGGCCCAACTTCCTCCAAAATTATTTTTCTGGTATACATTACTCCCCAAATCTTGAATTTCTCAGTACTTGATCATTATTGGGAGATTTAAGAATGTAGAATTTCATTTTATTTTTATCGAAGAGAAAAGCTATTTAAAAGTTGTTGGCAGTTTCTCTTTCTTGGGATAGAAATATCAAATCCTAAATTTTAAGTTTCACCGGAATTCACTCTCCAGTTATTACCTCAAAATAAAGCAAGTAAATCACTAGTATGTTTCGTCTTGACAGAGACCTGTGGCTTAGGCGTGGTGTTGGCTGAGACCCATGCACTGAGACGGAGGCTGGGAGCCTGCCTGCCGAGCCGCTTACCTAGCGTGAATGGGTGAGCCAGCACAAGGGGTGGTGGGCATGAATAAAAGAGCTGCTGGAAGGACTGGGCCAAACCCTGGAGCCAGAAGCATTTCTTCATAGAGTTCTGGTGATTTGAATATGAAAATAAACATAATTTGTTTTCTAACCCAGTGCAAAATGCAGCACACCAGTTGCATTTAAAATAATAATATTTACTTGCATTTTTGTAGATGACTTCTGTATAGTGGTTTTATTTCTTCAAACAGGTTATTTCCCTGAGGATAAGAACTACATCTTCCAGATGTTCTCATGTTCTATGATAGCATCATTAATTGCAGTAATATAAGTATATTAAACACCTGCACGTGTTTTTTTGACTAAATGATATTTCATCTTTATATAACTTGATGCTTCATAATGTGCTTTCTCTCCCTCTCCCTCTCCTCTCTCTCTCACACACATACAAAATTATTTAACAATCTGGTAGAGAGTCAGATGTGTCAAAAAAAAAAGTGTTTCTGTGCAACTTGGGAAAATAAGAGATTTGTTCATGGGTAACTCCTCAGAGCTAATAATTAGGAGAATGAAAATTCAAATCAAAGCTTACAAAAATTTAAATACTATTCCAGTGACTACCATTGGTGGCAATCTGGTGGCCCTAAAGCCAAATTTTTGCCACAGATTTCTTTTTCCCCATTTTGATTCACTAGTAGGTGAAAAACTTTCTCCAGTTGACCACACTGCCCTCCACTTGACGTTGAGCAACACCTAATGCCCTACAATGCCTTACTCTACCTGCCTGGCCCCCAAGGGCTCAATATCCTAAACTTCGCCATAAGCCATGCATCATGGAAGTCTTCTGTACAAGCTTTGGGACTTTGCTTAAACGAGAACTCATGAAGGATGAGAAGGAAGCCAATAAGAAGAAAGGGAACTTGGAAGGACAAATAACTATTGAGAAAGACATTGTCATGCGAGACACTCATAAAAATCTCTGTTAAGTCCTGAGACCTCTGTCTTGTCATGGTCTTTTTTTTTCTTATAGATTACAAAGGAATTGCAAACTGTGAATTTTGTTTTTAAACAAATAATTTTGTCTTACATAATTATTTCCATTATTTTATATGCTGCCTTTTCAAAACATAGGCAGCATATAAAAAAATGGAAATAATTATGTAAGTCTACATTTCTACTCATAAATCCTCTGTTTTTAAATATAGGTTGTATTTTCTTGGTTTATCATATTTTTATTAGGAATTTGAAAATAGCTTGCTCTTAAGTAATTTAAATCAAAGAGGTAACAACTGAAAAGCACCAAGGATCCACAAAATCTGCTAAGTGAAGGTGATGGAAGATGTTAGGAGAAATTTGCACTTTAGAGAGAGACTCTGCCAGCCCCACAGGTCACACTTTGCAACAGGTACAAAGTCCAAGCAATTTTCTGTGTTCCCATCCTTAATTACTGCAAGAACACCATGAGCCCCAGGTTCAGAATTTACTGGACAAGTAACAAAACTCAATTCAGGGCAAAGTTGGAAGCACCACTAAGATAGTTTCATATTGTTTAGCATCAATCATATTTATTAGAGAATAAAAGGACAGAATATCCCTTTTGACTCTATGTATCTCTAATTTTCCTGACATTTCTCTTTCTCTCTCTCTACCTTTCTCTCTCTCTTTCTTTAAATCCTCACCTGAGGATATGTTTCTTGATTTTGGAAAGAGAGGAAGGGAGAGTCAGAGGGAGAGGAGGAGAGAGTGAGGGGGAGAGGAGGAAAGAGAGAAGGGGGAAGAGAGGAACATCAATCAGTTGCCTCCCATATGTGCCCGACTGGGGATCAAATCTGCAACCTTTTGGTGTATGGGAGGACACTCCAACAAACTGAACCACCAGGCTGGGGCAACATACCCCTCTCTTAAAGCTCTTAAAAGAATCATATAAATATCAAGCTCAGAGAACAGGATCACCCTTAATCTTGACAGATCTTAAAAGAGGATTAATGTTCTGACTCATACTGGGGGACTTTTAATCATTTAATTGCCTAAAATGGCAAAACTTTCATTAAAAGTCTATTCTTCTATTTTTTCCCATCTTCTCTAATTCCTATGTCATTTTTCAAGACATGATAAGAAGGGTCTATAAATTCGTTAAAAAGTTCTTTGGATATAATGCACTTCATGTGGAAAACTATGGGACATTTATACAGTAGAATACCACTTGGCTGTAAAAAAGAAAATTTTAGCCTTTGCAATTAGTATAGATGGACCTGGAGAACATTATGCTAAGTGAAAAAGCCAGTTAGAGAAAGGCAAATACGATATGGTTTCACTTATATGTGGAATCTAATGAACAAACTGAACTAACAAGGAAAATAGGGACAGATTCATAGAGAGCAGGCTGACAGCCAAGTGGGGGGTGGATATTAGGGGGAGGAGGGACTGAACAAAAAGGGAAAAGGACTCATGGACGTGGACAGCAAGGTGGGGATCGCAGGAGAAGGAGTTATAAGGGGAGTAAATGGTAATGGAAAAATACAATAAAAAAATAAAGTTTAACTGGAAAAAAAGAAAATTGGTTGTTAAGATGTTTTTCTCTTCTAATATATTGGTAGTAGTTAGCAATAGTGGTTAGTTAAGAAGAATTATGAGTCTACATTGGGCTCAGAAAGAATTTTGAGATTAATTTATGATCTTTTCCATTGGCTTCACAGAAAAGTGAAGATGGGAGGGCCAAGTAGTTGCCATGGTCATTCTGATAATCTATCATCAATATAGGTCATGTGCTTAACTCAGGTGGATATCACTCATGCCTGTTGGGATCTCAGTAAGAAGAGAAGGTTAAGGGATTGACTAGCTCTAATATAAGGCTGACAGCTGACCCTTCCTTAGCAGGTGCTCAAAAATACAATTGCAGCATGCAAAGAGCTGAAAGGGAACCGATGCTAAACCAGGTCCGTACTCCCAGGCTTGATTTGGGAACTACAGCACAGCAAGTCAAATTCCAAACATAAAATTACTTACTTCTAGGCAAATGACCCTGCTGGGCATCTGGTTGACTGGCCTTGTTTTTATCTGCCTCTCCCCGCAACCAGAAGTGACATATATAGGGGACAGGACACGGTGCTTGGGCAGCGTCAAAGATCAGTGAGGTCAGGGCTAAGCCTGGGAGGGAAATGTGTTGTGAAAGTAGGAACTGAGATCGAAATGGAAATACAGAAACTGGGGAAATCTGGCCAGGCAGAAGGGGCTATGTTTGCAGTCTAGTGCCCTGAGCCCACTGAATCATGCTTCCGGTAAAGACACCTGCTCAGCACAGTCCTGACCTGACTCCCACCAGCTCCGTCTCCCACCTCATGCTGGATTGCAGGGTTGGGGCCACTACCTTGGGCTCCAGGAGGTCAGTCTGAGATGCCTGAGAACAGCATGTTGGCAGCATTGAGAGACTATATACTTTTCTTAGCTGACCATGGGATGCGACTTTCATGGACCTAAACTTGCAGTGGCTGTTTTGACAGGATCTTCACTTGTAACCACAGTAGCAGGGGTTCAGAACAAACATTTTGCCTCTATATTTAATGCCACTCAGTACAACCTTCCCTTTAAGGATAATATATTGTTATCCTTACCAAAATCATGTTGACTTTTTAGTTTTTCGTAAGTATGGTTTTAAAGAGAGCAGTTTCTAGACAACAGATCCAATAGAAGAAACAGCCAAATGTTGTGGAACACATTTCATGCAAAAGAGGGTTTTTAACATATTTGTTGAAATCATTTTCATGTATCTATTTCTTAGAAGATTATGCCTGTTTTGTAATTATTTTCCAGCACTATTGGAACAATGCCAGTAAAATAAGTGATGTAATGCGGATGTAAATCTCTACAGGGCAAGTAGATATACTTTGTTGTCAAATAAAACATAAGAGAAAGAGACTCGACCAAGATGAAACACAGGAGGCTCCTGAGCACCTGTCTTTCTCAGGCACACAGAGCCAGTTCCTCTGAAGGACATCAGAAACTAGCTGAGCAACTCCTACACATCAAACAAATGAGAAAAGAACCACATTCAAAAGGATAGGAAAGGCTGAGACACACCCTGGCTATAAACCCTACCAGGTCTCAGCACCGTACACACAATTGGTAGGGGACCCCCAACTCTCAGATTCTCTGCAAGGAGCAAAGTGTTTGGATTCTATGTCTAGTGTTCCAACTTTTAAGACTCCCACTGGATGGGCTCCCAGAACACCTAGCTTTGAAGGCCAATGAGGTGTGTGCCCATGAGACACATAAGACTGCAGCAAATAAAGAAGCAGTTCTTAATAGGTGTCCAAGCACGTGCCCCACAGTTGTACCCTCAGGGCTCAGAGCTTGGGAACAGGCAAATCCAAAACAGCCCACACCCAGGTCCTGCCCAGAAAGAGGTTTACCTGCATACTTTAAATGCTTCTGGGGAAGGCCAGGTCATGCCCGGCATATTGTAATGCATAAAAGAACGCATTTGGGGCTGGCTACTATCCTTCCCAGAGATCAGGGAAGCTAAGGGCCACCTCTCCCTGCCTCTCCAAAGTTGCCAGTAGCTCCCTGGAAAGAGCATGTAGAAACTGCATCCCAGCTTTAATAGCTGTTGCCTCGGGGATGGTTCCCCAGATTCCTGGCTCTGATAACCAACCGGGTTTTATTTCCCAAATCACACAGGACTGCAACAAACAAATAAGTGGTACTTGCAGGGTGCACCACACACTCCCGCAGGCATCCTTCTGGGACTCAGCACGGGGTTGGGGGAGCAGGAAAAAAATTCCCAGTCTTCTCCAGAAAGGGGGTCATCTACGTACCTTAAAAGCAGCTGCCTGAGGGCCAGGGCTCTGATTTAGCAAACATCTGGGGTGGCTGCCATCCTCTCCAGTGAACAGGGAGGTCAGTGGACAACTCTCCCCACTTTCACCTTCAGACTGCTCTGATGATAAAACCAAGTCACCTGGAAAGAGCATGCACGCAAATACTGCATCCCAGCTTTTGTGGCTGCCACCTGAGAGATAGACCCCCAGATAACCTGCCCACCTTCCCACCTCTCCCCCATACACCTGGACCCAGTACAGAGAAAATAAGACAAAAACATCCATCTCCCAGTTTCCACCAGATAGGAGATTAACTGCATGCTTTCCCAGTTGCTGCCTGAGAGTCCAGTTGCTAGTCACCCTGCAATCAACACTATGCAAGAATGAGTTGAGTTCTGCACACGAACAAACTGTCAGAGAGAGAAATTAAGAAAACAATCCCATTGGCAATAGCAACAAAAAGAATAAGATACTTAGGAATAAATTTAACCAAGGAGGCAAAAGACATGAGATCATAAGTGTGCTCTCACACACAAAACATAAATAAATGCGGTGATGGGTGTATTAATTAATTGGATGGGGGGATCTTTTCAAAGTGTATTAATATATCAAATTATCTCATTGTATGCCTTAAATACCTTACTATGCTATTTGTCAATTATACCTCAATAAAGCTGAAAAATAAAATATGGGAGAAAAGAGGAAATTATGGGGCAGGGGGATAGCTCAAAATTTTTAGTTATTATAGTTGTATAAATGTTCCTAAACATTTAGTTATACGAGCATCACCTGAAAATCTCTGTTGAGTCATAACAACTTGCAAATGGCAGATATATTAAATTTAGAAAATTACCATAGGTGGGATAGTTTTCCTGATTGATTCTTAAAGACTTCATTATGAACACTGAGTGAAAACTATGTTCTGAGAAAAATTATAAACATAACTTTAAGTGGTGTATTATAATTTTAATTATTCTATATTTCAAAGAAACAATTGTCCCTCTTTTTGGAAATTAAATTGCTTTTTGTAAAAATAAATGTAAAATTTCCCAATGAGTAAAATGTTCTCAGTGTTTTTAGTAGTGAAATACTGTTTTTGCTTTTGTTTGTTTTGTTTTTGGTATGTGTACTTTCATCTATGCCATTTGAAATATCAAAACTATGTCTATACAATTTTAATTTTCTGGAAAAATTGTGTGGCAAAATATGTAACTGCTAAAAGGTATATTACATCTAAATGAGAGGGCTATATTAATTCAACCTGCTGAAATTATTTCTAACAATTAATTAAGCCTTACAAAAAAAATTCAAACAAATGATATACACAGCATCACCAATTGTAAGATAGTTGTTCATTTTGTATTAATGCAAGTGTGGGAATTTATTTAATCATTTGAAAAGAATTTTTTTAAATCATTAACTATGAATCCAGACCTGTAATTTTGAACAAAATATAATTGAATATGCCTCCCTTTGAATACAGTACATGCCTGGGCTTTTTTGTTCTTTTATGGTATTTCAAAGTCACTTTTAACAAAGCATCAGGAAGGAAGTTAGATATAAGTCTGCCTTGAATTTATAAAGTAGTTTTCTTCCCAGGAAATCAAAATAACTTGCATTTATTCTTACACGATGCTTGTCAGCCTTCCAGTCTTTATTGTGTTCTTTTATGCATTAAAATATGCTTGGCAGAATGAATACCAGCTCCTGCCTTTTAACCAAGGGAGCTGAGCAGAACTGAGTTGATCTGTAAGTGTTATGAGTCTGATTTACTTTTAGACACAATAAACCTCATACATCCATATACATATAGGACTGTATTTGTAGGAACCATGTCAAAGTAGTCACCTAGGAAGGATAAACATTCCACGAAGTTGCTACTGTATCAGATTTATTTGGAAAAAGGGAGGTGTTGCCTTCAGAGCCGGTTAATGGGTCTCATCAGTGCCGCCCAGTGCTCTACGAGCACACCCTATTTTCATTAAACCCATCTGCAACTTATATTCATTGTTCCTCTTATTGTTTCCATCTATTAACTTACCCCATGATGAAGATTTTGTCACCAATGTATACATCCAAAGAGTGAGACACCAAAACTAGTCCCTGCCTTTCATAGATAGGTTCCATAAAAATAATGTTGATAAATATTTAGCTAACACTTTCTAAAAATTTCCTGAAATCCAGAAACTACTCCAGGCCTTTTATTTGCATAATTCCATTTACTGCTCAACACAACCAGTAGAAAAAACTTTTTAAATGAGATATTGAGAGATTTTATAATTTGCCTAAGGCCATAGCTACTAAAATGTTTTCCATGTGCAAGTTCAAATTGCCCATTTTCAAGTCATTTATGACCAAAGCAAGAAAAACATAGGTAACTGGCACAAACATACCAGTAACAATGCATAGAGTGAGAAAGAAAGATTTATAGTCTAAATATTAAGGAACTTTCAATAGGGCAGGTATGCTCTCTGTTTGTCAGACAAGTGGGCTTGTACTGGGCAGCACTGCATGCAAAAGAAGGACCTGGCCCTTGGACTCAGGTTTTGTGGTGTCTGTAGTATATTGAATTTGGGGAGTCCTCTTTAAGCAAAATATTATACAAGTATGAATAAAAACATAAGAGTGCATATTTATTTGGAATGAAAAAAATCTCAAAGAATTAAAAATAATTAAACCATCAAGTACTACATTAATATTAGCAACCTGATACGCCTGTCAACACTTTACTTTTTATAATTTTTGGTGAGTGTTCTTTGTTTCTTCCAATGGCAAAGGCTTTATAATATAATTTTCTTAAAAAGAGAACAGAAAAGTAATTTTTAGCTTCTTTTCTAGCATGGCTGATGGAGAGTTGGGTGTGTTTTTAAAAACCATTGATTCAAACATTTCTATGTTACTTTTTTTTAAACTGAGATAATACCACATCTGTTTGGAAAGTGCTTGCCTAGAGGAAGTCGTAAGAGAACTGCAATGACAGTTGCTTGTCCAGCTTGCCTATGTCCTCCCTCCCCCTTCCAGCCCTCACCAGGCCGTGGGTGGGCAGAGCATGGCAAGCCAGGAGGCCAGATTATGGTGGTCTCTGAGTGGTGAGCAATGAAGCCGACTCTGAATCAAGTCCTGTTTCTTTAAGTCAAAGATGGGTCCAATGCTTAACAAGGTCTATCCCGCACAGATCTAATTATTGGAGAAACATCTGGTAGCCTATTGGCCTATCCTCAGCATCAGGGCCACCGTCATGGGGTAGAAGGTGTTACCCATGATGGGAAGCACACCACACTCCCAGCGCCTCTTCGCATCTTCTATGGAGAGGTCACCGAGCCAATGCTTCATTATCTTTCTAATAAAGCTGCCTCTGGCTACAGTGTTTTACATATTTATAGAGATGTGGGAGATGGCAAGTGACATTCCATGGAATATACAGCTATGAAAGTTTCCTAAGCAGGGAAATGGCATGTGATAAAATGAGAAAATCCAGGCGAGGCTGAATACCAGCACTGCAGCTACCTGGAGACCCTGGGTCCTTCCTTTGAAGCAGCTCGGTCGGCTAGCCAACTTTCTGCTAGGTTATTAAAACTTCAAGGTGGAGGGAGCCAACATGGGCATTTGGGAGAAAAATTTAAACTCTCCTCAATGCTAATAAAGAGAAGGGTCTTTATGTCCAACTAGACCATGTTGGACTCCACCACTTAAATATTTTTATAAAATGGGAGTAATACATACTGTTGACCATTGAGTAGAGATTAAATGAGGTATTATAGGTGCAAATGAGAGCGAGCTGCTTGACCTATACATGTTTAATGGAAAAATCCTAGCATCTCTCCTGAATCAATCAACCCAATATTCTTCACCAGTAGAATGAGCTTTATTGCTGTGGCCTGGGAAGGCAGGGTGCCATACTGAGCACTGGTAACTATATATACGTGAAGTCACAGCTAATGTCAGTCTCTGTCTCTTTGTCTAATATTGCCTTTTTGAGTTGAGCATGTTAACTGCACTGGACTGAATCCTTACTGTAAATCCCAGCTCAGTTGACTAATTCTGAATGTATTCATAATGAGGAAAATTTGTATTGATGACTTACTGACATGAACGCTTCTTGATGGGAGTGACCCCCGCTATCTTGTTCAACCCACTAAATTGGATTTTCTTCAGCATTGCTGCTGGACTATCTAAATGCTAGAACTACCCAAGTCCTGTGGCACTGAAGGGCTGGCTACAAAGCTAAGTCATTTGATTTCATCTACTGCTTTCATGTTTCTCCTTCCTGCTGGCTCATGCTGCTAAATTCTCAGCAAGTAGGAGGGTCTAATCCAGTCTCTTAAGACACTTCCTGAAGAGGTACACAAAACCATTCTGAATAACACCATGTTTGAAAAATACATATTAAGTCTCAGGATGACTGGTCTATAAAAACCACATGTATTTGAATAGAAATTGTGAAGATCAAAATAATGCTAAGAACTTTACCTTCAGTGTCTCCGTTATTGATCAGAACTCCATAAGGGACCTAATAGAATTATGCCCATTTTATAGATCAAGGTTTGTTTTCTATGGCTGATGGCTGTGGGCTGCCACCTATTTTTGTGTGGCCTATCAACTGCGAATAGTTTTTAAATTCCATTTTAAAGTGGCTGAAGCAGAGAAAGAATAATACTTTTTGACAGAGAAATTATGTGAAATTTAAATTACATATTCATAAATGAAGCCTTACTAGAACATGGTTACATCCATTCATTTACATTCTGTCTATGGGAGAGTTTACTCTACAAGGCAGAAGAAAATACTTGCAACAGAGACTCTGTGGCTGGCAATGCCAAAAATATTTACTGTCTGACCCTTAATTGAAAAACTTTGCTGACCCCATTTACAAATAATGAAGCTAAAGATCAGAGAATTCAGTAACTTACCCTGGCCTCCCCTAAAAATAGGGGGTGAAACTGAGAAAAAATCCAGATCTGATTGATTCAAGAATTCCTACCTTAACAACTATATGCTGTGGCTACAGTTCTAGTTGTTCATGGAATTTAGTGAATCTCACACACAGGAAGTAATCACATTTTAATGACTCTGTAGTCATCTTTTCTGCCTTGACCACTGCAGATAGGTTTGGTGGAAGGTGACTGCTACCACTTCTGTAAAATGGTATGCTGCTCAATTTATAAGGAGAGCATTTAGCTTTGCTGACATCTGCGTGGTGCAGTACAGTTCTGGTCCTATTTCAAGTGGAATGATTGCCAAGCCCCATATTATAAACACTTCTACTTCTAACCTGACTTCAAAAGCACAGCACATATGCTAGGCTTTTGGAATTGGATGAAAGATATGGGACCATGCCCAAGAGATAATTACAAGTGATTATTCAAATTATACATTCACTTAATTGCCAGTAAAGAGAAAAACATAATCCCTTCCTGGTTTCAGAAGCCAGAAATGGTAGCAAAGGATTCAATCCATTAAATAAATGAAAAACAATTCCATCATGAAAATCATTATCTAAGAGCAACATTTTAATATCCAACATTCATTTTTAAAAATTTTTCTATTGTATTTATTCCATTACCATTTATCCCCCTTGTAACCTCCCCCTTTCCCACAATCACCACACTGTTGTCCAATATTCATTTTAAGGTCAGCCTTCAATATAAATGTTAAAAATACATTTATAATATTTTAGTTGTATTTTAACAACTGTTAAATTTTGGATCTAATGATTTCAAATGATTATAGTCTGTTTTCTTCACCCCAGTAACATAGAATGCTAATTTTCAAGGATGCTTTTAATATATTAGAGCATAAAATTAGAGATGTGAAGGATTAAGGAACACTGTTTTTTAATATTTTCAGAGCTTCATAGACTGCATAGATTATCTCTGCAAAGACTGCTAAATGACAAAGTAATGGTATTGTGATGCTACATTGATTTATGAATTAACAATGACATAATGGTATTATCGCATGCTATCCTCATTGTTGCTTAGGATCTTTGGATGGATGGAAACAATCTGTATTTGTGACATGCTGTCCATTTCTGGAAGGCTTCATCTTCCAGTGAGTAGTATGTTGGATCTTAGAATATCTGTTTTTGTGCCTTGGCTTTAAAGTAAATGGCACATCTTGGAAGAGCACTGCTTTTGTAGAACTATTGCTTACCTTAGTGGAGAAGTAAAAGAAGTAGGTTTTTTTAAATTCTAAGTAAAAAAAAAAAAGTACATAAGTATTAGAAAATTACAAAGGGTGAAATGCTTGTTAAAAATGAAGTCTGGACTTCCTATTTCCATTTCCATTTCTAAGGAGCTTAAAAGTTGTCACTCAATAGTAACAACAGGTAAAAAGCTGTACACACTGAAAAATCAGTAACTGAAATCTGAGAGATGGGAAAGAAACACTGGGAAAACCAGTGCCCTGAGAATTGGAGACACACACATGAACGATGGGAATCAAGGCTTACTGAGCAGCGGCCACAAGCAGAAACTCCTGGTCTTGGGAACAAGCTCCAGGAGTAGGACCACCAGCTGAAAGTGAAGAGTTGCTAGAGTCTCAGTGTGAACAACCGTAAGAGTGAAAACTCCAGTAGGGCATGGTCAAATGGGGAGCCCCACCTGCTGGGAATTACCTGGAGCAAGTCAGCCAGATTCCCACAGGGAGAATAGAAAAGAAACCATTTTGAAGTACACCAAAGTACTCTGTCTTAATAAGGCCTGCCCTCAGAAGACACTAGTTAACCAGAATCTGATTGGCTGAAGTATTATCAAAGCCTTAAAAAAACTAAATAAGGGAAATAACCCAGTACAGCCCACTCTAGCCATCCAGTTCTAGATGGTGGTAGTTGGGACGGGCAGAAAAAATTGAGAAACATTTGTTCGCTAAACAAGTTCTCTAAAACTCTCTAAAAGTCTGAGACTTAATCATAGGACTACAGAATGCTTTCTCTCCTTCCGCCACCCTTCACCTCAACACCACGTCACTAAAGGCCTATTTACAATAGTTTTTTTTTCCCAGTTAATCATGTTCCCTATCAAAAAACAAAACAAAACAAAAAACAAACCACAATGCATACCAGAAGGCAAAACAAACAAACAAACAAAAACCCTCCCCCCCACCCCCCGCCACAAAAGATTGAGTAAGCATCCTTACTAGACATGGCAGGAATGTTGGAATTACCAGGCAGAGCATATAAAACAACTCTGATTAATATGCTAAGGGATCTAATGCATAAAGTATACAGTATACAAGAACACATGTGCAATGTAAACAGGGAGATGGAATCCTAAGAAGGAACCAAAAGAAATGCTGCCATTCTGGTGAATGATGTCGATAATGAGAATATGCAAGTGCAGGGAGAAGGAATATAAGAAAAATCTCTGTGCACTCCTCTTAATTTTGCTAATAAACTTAAAACTGCTCAAAAAGTTAGTCTTTAAATAAGAAGATTAAAGCAAATAAGATATTCCAAAACTGTCTTTTTACTTTTAGTGCCTTTAACTAATTTTCTAGACAAAGATTGCTTCAAAATTAAACTGTTTTCATATATGTAGTAAGTAGAGTTTGTGAATCTTCCCTGGCTATGTTTCTTTCATCTTCTGAGTCATCTTAGTATTTCGTTTACCTGACTCTGGTTGAACTTCTGGTGTTTTATTATTGCTATTTATTTACTTGAGTCATATTCAACATATGAGTTACATATGATGAATATGCCGGATTCATCATATTGTAAACTCTTTGAAGGCAGGTGCTGAATCTTAAAAAGTATTTTCATTTCTTAATATAAGGGATTAATGAAAAATCACTGACTTTAATTGAATGAAACACTTAATCATGAAAATGCACATTATAAGGATAGATGTATGCATTTGTTGGACATACACAGAGATGCTATAATGGACCATAAAATTTCCTGTTTTAAACTAATGAAAATCTGTTTACTGTGAATGTCTGATTTGCTTTGACTTTTTGGCAAAGACAAAAATTAGATAAACATGAAGTGGGGAGGAAAATTTACTTATTTTAGGAAAAAATAGATAAGGAGAAAGGGAACTTCAGAGAGTAGCAGGATTAGACCTGAAAAGAACTTGCAACTCCCAAGGCAAGGAAGATACAAGATAGAATGTTAGGAGCATTGGAGAGTGTCCAATCTGAACATATTTTTCAGCATTATTTTCCTTCTAGGTACAATCACAGCAGCCAAGAATGTTCCTCTCTTTTTCCATCTCTAATACTTATGGAACATTCAGTACATGCTGAGTGCTGTTCTAGGAACCATAATATTTTGTATTCTAAGTGCCTCAAATTAATTTTGCTGAGGTGAATAGATAAACATGATTCTTTATTTGAATCTGTGATAATAAATCTGGTCCGAACTTTGTGCTTAAGACACTAATGGGCATACAGTGTGTTTTGAACCACAGTCAATTAATTCCATGAAAGATGAACCAGTTCTAAACATGTTTTTTTTTCTTTTATGGGCTTTGAAAACTAATTGTCTTCATTTGAATTCTGATTCTACCATTTACTCTTTCCTTATATCCTTTGAAGCTATTAAGGGAAATCTGTAAGCTTCAATTTCCTCATTGGGTAAATGGGAATAACAGTAAAACTTAACCCATAAAATTTTTGTGAGGATCACTTGAAACAATGCATAAGCTCTCAGTAAATACTGTCATAAGTAGTGCTGATTTATCATTCAGATGTCCCTACTATGACTCTCTTGACCCTTGGGGCAGACATTTTTAAATGGATAATTCATGCTGATAAAGTTTCAATTTATTAACTGGACTTCAATAAGAAAATATTTGTCCTTTAAGGATGCTTTATATAAAAACAACACCCGCAAGCCGGTGAGTTCTTAGTTTTCCCTTTCCATAGTTAACAAAACACAGAATCATCAATCTTGATGACCTTTCAATTTTTATTTCAGTTTTTTTTTTAACCTAGCTCCATATAATAAGATGTATTAAAGCAACAGTCCCCAACCTTTTTGGCACTGGGGACCAGTTTCATGGGAGATGCTAGGGAGGCGGGGGCACAGGAAGCAGAGCTCAGGCAAGTTTCACTAGTGGCCTGTGGGTTGGGGACCCCTGTATTAAAGTATATCTTATAATTCATTATTTATATTTAATCTAAATAGAATATAAATTAATGGTATTTTTTTTGCATAGAGTTCTAATGGTTAAGTCTCTACTTGACCATAGTATAAAAAGAGAATCCTCCTGAACATACCCTCTTCCCTATGTTCCACTCCGAGTGTGAACATCCATGTTCTCATTTTACTGGCCTTTCTAGTATTAATTACATTGACTATTCTTTGGCTTTGCAACCTCAAGGAAATATCCAGTTTCATAGACTCTCCAGGCAATGAAAGCCATTCTTTAGTTTATACTTGTGCAGCCTGTATTTCTGATTTTTTAAAAAATGAATGCCATTCTGTGTTTTAAAATACTCTTTTAAAAAATTTACCAAGGTTATTCTCAATCTTATTTTCATGGCACAAACTAGGGTCTCCTGAGATAGTGCTATGTAGACAGACAAAATACTTTTTGTATTGCAGCATTCAGCTTAATGATGAAGTTGAATACCCTAGTCCCACTGAACTGCCTTCTTTATTGTCACTTCCCATGCAGTGACACTGTCTCAAATCTATTTAAAATGATCAAATAGGAGAATCAAGATGGTGGAGGAGTGAGTGAAAGTCACTGACCTCCTCCCAGGACAAACCTGAAATTAAAACTAAATTGTGGAGAAATCAACTGGAACAAACAACTGAATAGTAGCAAGGGAGGAGCCTTATAACCTCAGACAGACAGAAGAATCAGTTTTAGTACAACCTAACTGGTAAGGAACGTAGTAGAGACACAAGAAAGCGGACAGGGTGCCCACAGGTGGCAGCACCAGAATGATATTAAAATGGCCAGTTGGATTCCCCCTGAGATGAGCAGGGTCTAAACCATAAGTGGGGATCTCCAGCCTACAGCACAAGAGCCCAAAAAGTACACAAATAACAGCCAGCTGTGAAAAGCAGTGGGATTGCTCTCTGCCAGAAATGCAAAGAGTCTCTGGAGATGCAGAGTCCTTTAAAGGGCCAACACATACATACTTATTTGCAGCCACTTACCCTGGTCTATGGCAAAGGCAGGGCAGAGTACGTTACAGACACCTGAAGAGAGACTGGGGAGGGGACTTTGGGGACAGAACTGTGGGAATAGCCTGAGGGATCCCAGTGCTGACTCCTTCCCAATACTGCAGCAGCCATCTTGCTCAGGCAGACCACTCCCCTGAGTAGCAACAGCTTGAGAAGGCACAATAGCCCCACCCCCAGGGGGAATTCTGCCCTGCCCTGTGGTGTCTGAGCCAGCCTCCTGAGTGCAGAATGACTAGATTTACAACTGAAGGAGACAGCTACAGACACTAGATTCCTGGATGTCTCAAAGACTGCATAGGTCAGAGGGGATCAACATCTGACATCATCAGAGGCAGATCCAGAGAGAAAAAACAGCAGTCTCTAGTCTCTACCATAGAAGTTCATACTACAAAGTCAGGAAATCAAGACAGATCAATTTAAGAAGCAGAAGCAAAAAGAAGACTCTCACAAACAATGGGAAGACAAAGAAACATCCCCCAGTCGAAGGGAAAGGAGGAGTCCCCAGAAAGAGAACTAAATGAAATAGAGGTAAGTCCACTATCAGACATAGAGTTCAAAAAAATGGTTCTAAGGAAGCTCAATTAGCTCAGTGAGCTCAGTTGGAATTACAAAAAACCACAGGGAAACTACAAGGAACTTATTTCAAACTATATCAGCATGAAAAAGGACATAGGAGCTATCAATAAGAGACCAGAGGAAATGAAGAATACAATTTCTGAATTGAAGAACACCGTAGAAGGAATCAAAAGCAGGCTAGATGAAGCAGAGGATCAAATCAGGAGCTGAAGGATAAGGTAGAAGAAAAGCTCCCAGAAAGAACAAAAAAATGAAAAAAGACTAAAAAAGAAGGAAGAAGTATTTAGGGAAATGCAGGACAACCTGAAATGTAATAATATCTGTACAATAGGGATTCCAGAAGAAGAGGAGGAAGAGATCGGGAACTTGTTTGATAAAGTAATGATGGAAAACTTCCCTAATCGGAGGAGAGAAAAAGTCACACAAGTCCAGGAAACATAGAAGGTCCCATTCAAGAGGAACCCAGTGAGACCCACTCCAAGACACATTGTCATTAAAATGGCAAATATCAAAGACAGAGAACCGTAAAGGAAGCAAGGGAGAAACAGGTACCAACATACAAGGGAGCCCCGTTACAGCTAGCAGCCAACTTCTCAACAGAAACACTACAAGCCAGAAGGGAATGGCAAGAAATATTCCAAGTCATGAAAAGCAAAGGCCTGCAACCAAGGCTGCTCTACCCAGCAAGGATCTCAATTAAAATGGAAGGCAAAATAAGGAGTTTCTCTAACAAAAGAAGGCTAAAAGAATACATCTCCACCAAACGAGCACTGCAAAATATGCTAAAGGGACTGCTTTAAGAAGATGAAGAAAAAGAGTCTATGAATGCCTATTTCCTTTTACAGTCACCAATACTTGATATTACCAATATTTTTAATATTTATAATCTGATTGTGACAATGATGTTATTTTAATTTTTACTTTATTATTTATTGTAACTAAACGTGTTTTTGTATATTTCTTGCCTATTTCTATTACTTCTTTAAAAAACTTTAAATGACTTTTTGGTATTCTTTATCCATTTTTCAATTAATTGTTTGTAGAATATCTTCCCCCCTAGAAAAACTGTTAACCCTCTTTAGATGTGTTGCAAATACTTTCCTATTCTATTACTTGTCCTTTAACTGTTTTTATATGTATATTTACTATATAGTCTTAAATGTTTAATATAGTCGTACAGTTAAAATTTTCCTTTAGGGCTTCTGGGTTTAAATATTTTCCTTCAGGGTAAGAAAAATATTATTTTGTATTTTCTCCTAAAACTCCTTAGATTCTTTTTACATATTGATTTTTAACTCACCTGAATATTTTTTGTATCATGTGTGAAATAGGGCCCTATACTTGTTTTATTTCACGTAATAGTCGCCCATGCACCATATTTGTTGAATAAGCCTTATTTCCTGCCACTGATTTGAAATATCAATTTAATTATATATTACATTGTTAGAGATATACATTTGTTTCTGGAATTCTCTTTTTATTTCATTGATCTACATGATTATTTCTGTGCTGGTGTCATGTTGTTTTAATATAAGCTGAGACTTTATAATGGATTTAAATTTTTTAATGTTGTATAATGCATTTTGACATTAAAGAAAATAAATAAAATCAATCTGCATTAAAAAGAAAAAGAAAGAAGGAACTCCTACCTTTTGCGACAGCATGGATGGAACTGGAAAATATTATGCTAAGTGAAATAAGCCAGTCAGTGAAAGACAAATACTATATGATCTTGCCTATAAGTGGAATCTATTCAACATAATAAACTGGCGAAAAAAATAAACCACAGGCATGGAAACATAGAGCAGACTAAAGTGACCAGAGAGAATGGGGAATGAGGACAATGTTGGAAAGAAGGAGAAGGGACTAGACAGAGAACAGGTATGAATGATGCATGGACATGGACAACAGAGTGGGAATTGACTGTGGGAGTGGGGGGTGGGGTGGGATGAGTGGAGGGAGCAAAGGGGGAAAAATTGAGACAACTGTAATAGAATAAACCTGATTTAAAAATAAAATATTTTAAAAATGTAAAAAATAAAAATAAATAAAATGGCCAAAAAAAAAACCCCCCTACAAAAATAAATAAATAAATAAACTGATCAAATAAATGTATTAGGTAATGAAAAACTGAGTACCACAAAGTTCTTGATATTAACAGGTCTACACATCTAGAAAGTGACAACAATTTTTGGATGATTTCACAGATATTCATTTGTAGTACTACATTTAAGAACCAAAAGGCTTGCCCTCACAGGTGTGGCTCAGTGGGTTGGGTGTTATCTTGCAAACCGGAAGGTGTCCAGTTTGATTCCCTGGCAGAGCACATGCCTGGGTTTCAGGTAAGGTCTCGGGTTAGGGATGTGCAAGAGGCAGCTGATCAATGTTTCTCTGGCACACTCTCCCTCTAAAAATAAATATTTCTCTCCCTCTAAAAATAAATAAATATAATCTTAAAAGAAAGAACCATAGAACAAAAAAAGAATTAGGTCAATGTCTTCATGTGGTCTTGAATATATCACATTACTTCTATGAACTTAATTTTCTTTATCTGTTAAATGCAAATAAGCTTATGTGGCTCAGAATTGTTACAAGGATTAAAGGACATTTTGTATCCGAATCTAAAAAACTCTATATAATGTTATTGTAATAATTATTAATTCTGACTATGTGGGAGGAGAACAAGGAAAAAAAAAAGAACAAAAAGTCCTGATAAAGATGAATATATTAACTTATACTTTCTGTTAAAGTCTCTATTTTGTATGTGTACTTATGTGTTTATGTAATTTCAATAATGTGAGAAACAGTGTTTGATGTAGCTGGGTAACTTAATAGTCTACATACTGAACTAAAATCCCAACTCATCCTATTTATTTATTGCTCTGACATAGGGAGATATAAGACAAAATATCCAGGTGTAGAAAAGAAAATATGTTAAATGGTTGAAAAAAAAGGGCCTACAGTTTTTGCTGATTATATATTAATATGAAAGAAAAAACTTGCATACATTTAGATGAGTCAGTATGGAGCCTGATGTAGAAAAGTTTGTATCTAATCTAAAATCTATAATTTAGGGTGTATAAATATCAGGCCTGGTCACCATACATTAAACACACCTTTTGTCATTTACCAAACTAAGGTGCGCCACTCTTGGGATAGATGGTCTCTCAGAATCTCAAACATGAGGTAAAGACAACTTAAAGCTAACTCTCAGGTTCATTAAACATTAAGAAATCCTACAATCTCTGAAACCATTGTTTTTAGTATTCCAAGAAGAGTCCATGAGATTCTATCATTTCTGGCTGATGGAACAGCTGTCACTCCATGCACCTCATCGGGAGTTTGTACTGGAACCTGTGTCTGCACGCTCTCCAACTCACCCTTTTCTGGCCAATCTCTGACCTCTGGTTTTAACACAAAAATATTTAAAGCTAGTTGACATTTAAAAATATATTTTACCCTAACATACTTACAGTTTTAATTCCCAGCATCTGGAAAGCAACCTCTTCGTCAAACTTTGAGTTCACTGGAGAGAACTCAGGGTTTAAGTTATTACTGCCTTTAGCCAAGTTAAAAAAAAAAAATTCAATGCAATGCCTAAAAGATGGTAATTCTGCTGTGCTAATATTTGCCGTGTGCCCTTTTTTCAAGGGGTCTCAAATGATAAGGTAGATGTCTTTAATATACACTTACTCCTACGAAGTACAAAATGTAATTTTCATTAAATATGAAGGAACACAAGCAAAAAGAAGTTCAGCTTCAAAAAGTGGTTTGTCAGAAGATAGAAGTAGCATTTAGCTTTTTACTTGCTCTCCATTCTTTCACCTATTTTTATTTAATTTTTTTTAAAACAAAGTCTTCCACATTATCAGTATTAGAATGCAACCCTGGCTGGTATAGCTCAGTGGATTGAACGCTGGACTGCGAACCAAAGGGTTTCCAGTTCAATTCTCACTCAGGGCACATGCCCAGGTTGCTGGCCAGGTCTCCAATAGGGGATACGTGAGAGGCAGCAACACACTGATGTTTCTCTCCCTTTCTTTCTCCCTCCCTTCTCCTCTCTCTAAAAATAAATAAAATCTTTAGAATGCAAAATATATCCCTCATGTATTTTCTCTGGAGATCACATGAATTTAGCACTTACAGACCCCATCTCTGTGCCAAGCACTGTGAATGCACTTGATATAACAGATATTTTTAAATCTTGAATCACATAAAACACACTTATAAAATATTTTGCAAAGTTCAATAAATATTTATATCTGAATTGGCAAAATATATAATAGAATTTTAAAAGAGCAATATTATATTCTGCTTGGGGAAGAAAAATAAGAAATCAAAGTATTTTAGACCCCTCATTTACAGAAATACATCTACTTCTGAGCTTTATGGTAGACCCTCATTAACTAGAATGCTTATTGTATTTTAATGAGTTTGTAACTAATTTAGCCTTAGCAGTTAACTAAAATATAATTTTGGCAGTTTGTAAAATACAAAAATAAAAAAAGAACATTATTTTTAAAATGTAGTCTGTTAAATCTAATTAAATCTGCATGTTGATTGAGACCCATAAAGATGGTTAACAATCTTTATTTTTATAGCTAGCAAAAAGAAATTTAGAGACACAATGTGCTAGTATCAGGATATGCCCTGAAATTTCTTTTCTAAAATAAATCCCTGATTCAAATTTCTTATTTTTGTTTTATTTTGGGGCTTGTTGCTCCCCTCTCCCACCTTCATTTATCTCTTTCTAAGGAAAGTGAAATGGTGGAGACCATTCTGTCAAATTAATTTTCTAAATTTTGTCACAAATATTTTGTGTTTTCCTGTGGATGTTGCAGATATGACTCGTATTTCCTAGGCCATTCTAACTCAGTAAGAATAAGGGAACAGTAAGTTCCCATCTAAATATGTTGTGATGGAATTTTAGCACCTCCTACTTTCTCCTGTATATGTTCTATGAGTCCCTAAATGGATTTACCCTCTTGGCTACTTCATGGCATCTATTATTTCCTGCTTTGACCCATTGTGCAATACCGCCAATTGCCTTCCACATCAAAAGTGGTCTATGTGCCTAATTGTTGTCCAGCAAAGATTTTGCTATTATTGCTACAACCTTTCAATGTGAGCAGAGAGGTTGCTATAGACAACCGGAGTCTGTGTACTGAAGGCCCTGGCAAGCCTGGCTGTGGAAGAGCCCCTGACGCCTGCCTTGCTCTTTCTAAGCACCATCCAGGGTACTTTAGGGCAGCCATTTTTCCCTTCCAGCCTCATATATTTGGCCTATGTTGGTTGACATTCTAAATGACTGACACAAATCAAACCTTCCTTCCCTAGAGTGCCAGTAGCCTTCGAACTCAATTAGAATGGCCGAACTCTGTTTCCCTTAGAATGAATTCTTCATAAGGGGTTTTCTTTTCTAAAAAAAAAAAAAAAAAAATTCTCAGAAGATCAGTGCTGCTGGACCGATAATGATGTCCAAATTCTAGGGTAAATGTGGCTGAAATTTAAACTAGAAACCCCTGCTTCATTAACCCATTCATCATGCCTTTTGTAAAAAATAGCTATTCAAATAGTTATAAAATGCATATTTTTATGCTTGGATATTAAAAGAATATATATTTTCCAATTTCAGTCAAGGAAATGACTAGATTCACACAGAGTATTTACCAGGCATCTCTACGTGCACATTTGCTAGGCACTAGGAGTACATCAAAGCACAGTGTGGACAAATAGCATACACATGTTTTTTTCTGAAAGCTAATTTTTTTTCCATTACCATTTAGTCCCCTAATACCCTCTTCCCACCCACCCCCACAGTCATCACACTGTTGTCCATGCCCATGAGTCCTTTTTCATTTTTTGTCAATCTCTCCACCCTCTAAACTACCCCCACACTAGCTGTCATGCCTTCCATCTATGAGTCAGTCTCTGTTTTGCTTGTTAGTTCAGTTTGTTCATTAGATTCCACATATGAATGAAATCATATGATATTTGTGTTTTTCTGGATGGCTTATTTCACTAGCATAATGTTCTCCAGGTCCATCCCTGCTGTTACAAAGGGTAAGTTTTCTTTCTCTGTTTCTTTTTTTATGTCCGAGTAGTATTCCATTGTGTAAATGTCCCATAATTATTCTATCTACTCATCTATTGAAGGACACTCAGGCTGCTTCCATACCTCAGTGATTGCAAATAATGCTGCAATGAACATAGGGGTGGTTATGTTCTCTCAAATTAGTGTTTGGAGTTCCATTGGATATATTCCCAGAAGTAGGATTGGGTCAAAAGGCAGATCCATTTTTAATTTGTTGAGGCATCTCCATACTGATTTCTGCAGTGGCTGCACAAGTCTGGATTCCCACCAAGGGTGCAAAAGGGATGCCCTCTCTCCACATCCTCACCAGCACTTGTGGTTTGTTGATTTATTGATGATAGCCATTCTGACAGTGTGGGATGTTATCTCATTGTAGTTTTAATTTGCATTTCTCTGATGATTAGTGATGAGCATCATTTCATATGTCTATTGGCCATGTCCACTTTGAAGAAGTGTCTACTCGGGTCCTTGGCCCATTTTTTAAATTGTGTTGTTTGCTTTTTTTGGTGTTGAGTTTTCTAAGTACTATGTAATTTTGGATATTAACCCTTTATTAGATGTATCGGTGAATACGCTCTCCCATTCTGTGGGTGGTCTTTTTATTTTGTTGATATTTTCTTTTGCTAGGCAAAAACTTTTTAGTTTTATGTAGTCCCATTTGTTTATTTTTTCTTTTGTTTTCCTTGCCTGGGGAGATATATCTGATAAAGTATTGCTACAAGCAATGTCTGAGGTTTTGCTGCATGTGTTTTCTTCTACAATTTTTATGTTTTCAGGTCTAACATTTAAGTCTTTGATCCACTTTGAATTTATTCTTGTGCGTGGTATAAGATGGCCTAGCTTCATTTTTCTGCACGTATCTGTCCAATTTTCCCAAAACAATTTATTGAATAAACTGTCTTTAGCCCATTGTATGTGCTTGCCTCCTCTGTCAAATATTGATTGACTATAAAGGTGTGGGTTTATTTCTGGCTGCTCTATTCTGTTCCTTTGATCTATGTGCCTGTATTTATGCAAGTACCATGCTGTTTTGATTACTGTTGCCTTGTAGTATCATTTGATATTAGCTAGTGTGATTCTTCCAACTTTGTTTTTCTCAGGATCGCTGTTGCTATGTGGCACCTTTTGTGGTTCCATAAAAATTTTTGAAATATTTGTTCTAAATCTGTGAAATACAACATCAGAATCTTGATAGGAATTGCATTGAATCTATAGATTGCTTTGAGTTGTATGGACATTTTAATGATGTTAATTCTTCCTATCCATTAACATGGTATGTGCTTCTACTTATTTGTATTTTCTTGAATTTCTTATAATTTTGCATGTACAGGTATTTTACATCCTTAGTTAGGTTAATCTGAGGTACTTTATTGTTTTTGAAGCAATTTTGAATGGGATTGTTTTCTTAACTTCTCTTTCTGTTAGTTCATTATTGGCATATAAAAATGCAACTGATTTCTGGGTATTAATTTTGTATCCTAATACTTCGCTGAATTCATTTATCAGTTCTAGAAGTTTCTTGGTGAAATCTTTCGGGTTCTCTAGGTACAGTATCATATCATCTGCAAATAAAGATGGTTTTACCTCTTCATTTCCAATCTGGATACCTTTTATTTCTTCTTCTTTCCTGGTTGCTGTGGCTAGGACTTCCAGTACTATGTTGAATAAGAGAGGTGATAGCAGACATCACTGTCTTGTTCCTTATCAAAGGGAAACACTTGTAGTTTTTGCCCATTGAGTATGATGCTGGCTGTGGGTTTGTCATATATGGCTTTTATTACATTTAGGTATGTTCCCTGTATTTGCACTTTGCTGAGAGTTTTTATCATAAATGAGTGCTGGATTATACCAAATTCTTTTTCTGCATCTATTGATATGATTATGTGGTTTTTATCCTTCATTTTGCTTATGTGGTGAATCACATTTATTGATTTGCAAATGTTGTACCAACCTTGTGTTCCCAGAATGAATCACACTTGATCATAGTGTATGATCTTTTTGATGTATTGCTGTATTCGGTTTGGTAATATTTTGTTAAGCGTTTTAGAATCTATGTTCATCAGGAATATTGGCATAAAATTTTCTTTTTTGTAGTGTCTTTATTGGGTTTTGGAATTAGGATAATGCCGGCCTTGTTAAATTGCCAGCATGGGAGCCTTCCCTTCTCATGAATTTTTTGTAATAGTTTGAGGAGGAAAAGTGTTTGTTTTTCTTTGAATGTTTGGTAAAATTTACCTGTGAAGTCATCCAGTCCAGGGCTTTTGTTTGCAGAAAATGTTTTGATTACCGCTTCAGTTACTGCTTTTTGTTTTGGGTTTTGTTTGCTGTTCTTTTTCAAGTTCCTGTAAGTGTAAAGTTAGATAGTTTATTTGAGCATTTTCTTGTCTTTTTGAGATAGGCCTATAACGCTATGAATTACCATCTTTGGATTGCTTACCCTGTGTCTCACAGATTTTGGATTGTTGTGTTCTTATTTTCATTTGTTTAACAGTATCTTTTGATTTTTGCCTTGATCTCGTTGTTGACCCATTCATTGATTAATAACATGTTATTTAACTTCCATATCTTTGTGCGTTTTCAGTGTCCTTGTGATTGATTTCTAGTTTCATAGAAGATGCTTGATATGATTTTAATCTTCTTAAATTTATTGAGACATGTTTAGCGATTCTAACATGTGGTCTATCCTAGAAAATGTTCCATGTGCACTTGAAAGGTATGTATATTCTTGGGGTGAAGTGCTCTGAAGATATCCATTAGATCCATTTGATCTAGTGTGTCATTTAAGGCCACTGTCTCTTTGTTGATTTTCATCTGGAAGATTTATCAGCTGAAGTCAATGGGGTGTTAAAATCCCAGACTATGACTATATTTTTGTCCATCTCTCCCTTTATATCTATCAAGATTTGCTTTGCATAATTAGGTGCTCCTATATTGGGTGTGTAAATGTTTACTAGCATTATATCCTCTTGTTGGATTGTTCCCTTAATTATTATGTAGTGCCCTTCTTTGTCTTTTACTATAGCCTTGGCTTTAAAGTCTATTTTGTTGGATATAAATATTGCTACCCCAGCTTTTTTTTTCTTTTCCATGTGCATGAAATATCTTTTTTCATCTCTTTACTTTTAATCTGTGTGTATCTTTCAATCAGAGATGTCTCTTGGAGGCAGCATATATATGAACCTTGTTTCCTTATCCATTCAGCTACCCTATGTATTTTGGTTGGAACATTTAAGTCATTTACATTTAAGGTGATTATTGATAGGTACATATTTATGCCATGTTATTGTTAGACTATTTTCCTATTTTTTCTTTCTTCATCATTTTCTTCTCTTTCTTAAAGCAAGCCCTTTAACATTTTTTGCAGTTTTGGTTTGGTGTTTACAAACTCCTTTAGTTTTTTCTTGTCAGAGAAGGTTCTTATTTCTTCTTTGAATTTAAATGATAATCTTGCTGGGTAAAGTAGCCTTGGTTGTAGGTGCTTGCTTTTCATCACCTTGAATATTTCATGCCACTCCCTTCTGGCCTGAAATGTTTCTGTTGAGAAATCAGATGACAGTCTAATTGGTGTTCCTGTGTAACTACCAGATTTTCTCCTGCAGCTTTTAGGATTCTCTCCTTGTCTTAAGCCTTGTCACTTTAATGGTGATGTGTCTCAGTGTAGGCCTCTTTGGGCCCAACTTGTTTGGGACTCTATGAGCTTCATAGATTTGTGTGTTCTTACCATCACCAGATTAGGGGAGTTTTTGGTCATTTTTTCAAACAGGTTCTCAATCCCTTGCTCACTCTCTTCTCCTTCTGATATTCCCATGATGTGGATGTTGTTATGCTTCATGTTGTCCAAAATGTTTCTTAAGCTCTCCTCATTTTTTTTAAATTCTTTTTTTTTTTTTTTTTTTTTTTTGCTGCTCTGTTTTTTTCTGCCTTATCTTCCAAATCACTGATTCAGTCCTCTGCTTCACCTAACCTACTGTTTATTCCTTCCAGTGTATTATTCATTTCAGATATTACATTCTTTATTTCTGACTGGTTCTTTTTTATAGTTTCTATTTTTCATGCTGTTGAGTATTCTAATGATTATTACTCTAAACTCTGATAAATTGCTTGCCTCTATTTCATGTAGTTCTTCTAGAGAATTCTTTTGTTCTTTTGGGGCCTGTTTTTTATTTTTTTTCTCATTTTGGCTGCCTCTTTGTATTTGTTTCTATGCACTAGGTAGATTTGCAAACTCCAGGGCAGACCTTTGTCAGATACTTCTTGCGACTGGCCCTGTGCAATCTGTTCGGAGCTGTCAGTGATCCACAGCATGTGATTCCCTCTGTGGGGGCTGTTTGTGTGCAGAATGAACCAGGCTGAGCACCAAGGCCAGCTTTTATCAGCAAAAGGTCTGAAGGAAAGCCAGCTCAAGTCTCAGAGGTCCCAGATATCTACCATAGTTATTAAACTTAATCAATGATATAAGCCTCAAGCTGTACTCAGCAGCCTGGCTTAAGTGCCCCAGGGTGGGGCAGAGTAATTCCTGAAGACAGGGCTTTTGCTTCCCCTCAAGATGATGCCACTTGGAGGGGAGTGCTCTGCCTAAGAAAGGTGGCTACTGCTCTATGGGGAATGACTCAGCACAAGACTCCTAGTGTCCGTTCCTTCAGTTCTTTTCCCAGAGCCACCAACCCCAGATGATACTCATGCATCTAGTCCATTCTTCCCTCCTTTTGCTGGAGCCCCAGGTAAGTGCTGCAAATGAAATTTTGTGTGTTGGCCCTTTAATAGGTTCTATGCATCCCCAGCCATCTTTCCCTGGCAGACAGAAATGCTACTACTTTTCACAGCTGGATGTAATCTGGGTTTCTTTCCTGGCTCTGTTGCTGTAGGCTGGGGTGCCGAGCTTGGGGCTTAGACCCCACACTCTCGGGGGAACCCCACAGCCCTTGAAATATCCCTTTGTAACTTCAGCTGCCACCCAGGGGAGCCCAGCCAGCCCTCTCACACATCCTCCACACTCCCTATTTGTCACATTTTGTGGTGAAGTGGTTTCTTCTGTCTGTCCTTGGTTGTAAAGCTTCTCTCCAGCAAGTGATAGGTTGGTTATTCAAGATGATTTCTCTACAATTTAGTTGTAATTCCAGATTGGCCCTGGGAGGAGGTTGGTGTAGCTTCCACTTACTTCTCTGCCATCTTGCATCACAGCATATACATTTTTGCTGTTAGTTCGGGCTAGTCTTAAAACACATGAAACTTGTAAAGCCTCTGATTATTCAAGACATTTTTTTTTTTAACTTACTCAAAAGCCTACTATAACTTACATAAATTCAACAAAGTAGGTTCCAAGTATGAGTGTTAAATAAACGAGCCATATTGTTGAAACCGTTTATTATGAGAAAAATATCCAATTTGTTGTTATACTTTTAACTCAAGAGTTTTCTTGTATATATTGCTTGCTTCTGTTTCCTACTGCTTTCAGCTCACATGATTCTTTTCTCCAGGCAGGACACACACTTACTCCTTTTAATGCCCTTCCCTGTTTATCTAACCCAATTACCTCAGGATGATCTTTGACTGCTCATATTAACTGAGCCTATTCACAAGTTTCCTTTATGATGGCCACAAAAAAGTAAATCCTTGTCTATTTCCCTTGCTATTCCATTGAACCAGGATTTTCTTAACCATCAGCATTTATGGTAAATAAAAAAATAAAAACTGTTTTTACTTAAAATTATATTTACCTACTTAAAAACACTTGCCTTTACAAAGACACTATTTTATTTCCAAAACAGTATTTCAACTGTATCTTAATCTGTGATATAAATTATTTTTTTCCTAAGGAAAACACATTTTTAAGTTTTAAGTTACTTTCAGACTTTAGCTTATTTAATGTCACTAATTGATCTAATATAAAAGTTCCTTTTGAATCTTTTACTCAGACTAAATGTCATACAAGTCAGTAACTATTTTTAAAATGAAATAAATTCCCTATTTTTCAGTCACTGGCTATTTAAAATTACTCTATTGCAGACAAAATAGAAATAAAGAGAATGAGTGCATATAATAGTTAAGGAAAAAATAGTCACAATATCAAATTTGGATAAATTATTATATAAAATTGCTAATCAAAATAAATCTAAAAGTGTTTAAGGTATGGTTTCAAAATTTGTCCTTGGAGGCAATATGGAGAAATATGCCCTCACTGGTATGACTCTGTTGGTTAGGCATTGTTATGCAAAGCAAAAGGTTGCCACTTAGATTCCTGTTCAGGGCACATGCCTGGGCTATGGATTTGGTCCCTGGTTAGGGCATATGTGAAAGGCAACTGAACAACGTTTCCTTCTTTCATCAATGTTTCTTTCCTTCTCATTTTTCCTCCCTACTTCTCTCTGTAAAAAGAAGTATATAAAAACCTTTTAAAAATTATGGAGACATTTAAAAATGTATAAAATCTAAATTCATAATATAACAACTAATTGAAAGTATAAGCTTATGTGAAAATCCATGGTATGAAGATAATAAATAAACACCTTACAATATGTTGGTATTTGTACAAAATTATTTAATATTCATTTATTGGATTTAAAAACAAAAGTTAATTTGGAAGAATATTTCTTTGCTAACATTGTCTATTAAAAATTGACTATTTGGTTTATAATTTCATCTTTTTTAATTTTAAATATTATAAAACCAAACTAAATATTATGATAAACTTAAAAAAAAGCACCACACATAGTTAACATGAAATAATGATTCTCCTTTATATTCCTTATCATATAGGCACATTAAGAATCAACAGATATTCATAAAAGACAAATATCTGTGAAATAATAGTTGAATAACCAGATGATCTTGAGAAAGTTCAGGTTGAATACAGTCAGAGTTCAACCTTCTTCCTGCTTATCTAGATCACACCAAATGTCATCTTGATTGAACAGGGTATTTGCTGGCCCAAGTGAGACCACCAACACATACTCACACCATAACACACCACATCAGAATCGTGGCTGAACCCAACTGTTATGATAGAGAAGCACTGATGTGTTCAGGATACAGGCACTTAACTGTTCTGAAGCTATCTGCCAAGAACTTTGAAATCACGCCTATTTTCTTGAGTTTCTGCTTACATTTAAAGTAATGTACTATGTAGAGAATAAAAATTACCTTATTTAATGTGAAAGGACTCTTACATGATGTTATCTTTCCACCAATATTAATTTGGGGAAAAAAGAAATTATATTGCTTGAAACACATCCGTGAAGTTTGGAGTGTGTGTTTAAAACTCAAACTCTGAGTAATTATTTGGAGTATTGTGTGCTTGTTCAGTCTTAACCTTGAGCAGTTTCTGAGCCACAGAAACTTTGAAAATTTACTCTATGTAGAGATTCTGACATACAGATATTTCTGAAAAAAAGGAAAATAAAGAAAAAAGGCAAAGAATAAATCTGCTGTGCGAAAGCCTAAACTGCCCATCAAGTAGATAAAATAAAGCATCTAATACTTCCCAATTTCACTAGGGAGAGGAGGAACTCACAAACTATTACAGCTGTTTCCAGAAATGATGGTAGTTGCTGTACAAAACTCCAAGCTCTTGCTTGTTGTTAAACTTGATTTACATTTCAGTCTTTTTGTAATTTTGGCTTTAAAATTACGTTGCTCTAAATTTTCAGGATTTGTGTTTTCAGAGCTGCCTAATAACAATTAGCCCATTATTCCCTTATCTCTGAAAGATGCCCCATCGAACAGTAACAAAGAATGGGTGTTACATTAAAGTCCATCTGGTTTGTTTAACTGTGGGTTCTGCCTTTATTAGATGCATAATAAGGGCTATAGTCCAGAATGATGGAAGTCAGGTTTTCTAAGAGCAAAGTTAAAATTTTTTCACTAACTTCTAACATTTTAAAATAACCTGACACTATCTATAAAAAACTTGCAATTTCCAGATGACTCTAAAATCAACCCACTAACAATTAAAAACAGCTTTTTTATTGCAACTGAATTCTTTTTATTACAAGGAAATACACATTTCAAAGGCTTATTTATTTATTTATTGGTAAATATCCCTGGTTACCTTTTCTGTGAAAAATGACTCTCCCCTCTAAGTTTAATTATGCTATTAATTTATTACAAAGTGTGTAGAACTTTTGATCTATTACACTCAGTTTACCAAAATAAAAAAATCCTATGTTGTAGAACTTGAGAATTCCCTAGGTTATAATGAGAATTTTAACACCTATTTTTTGTGAATGATGTGAAACTGAATATTATATTCTGTATTTGTGTTTATAAAATGCTGTTGCTCTCCAATATTGTTATATTTTTGCAATTTGTAAAGGGAGAGCAAAAGAGAGTGACTACTTTCAAATGAGGTTCCTCAAGCACAAAGAAATAAGAAGCCAGTAAGCTATGGTGTAGTATAGCATTAAAAATATAGGCTTTTGCTCTGGCTGGTGTGGCTCAGTGGACTGAGCACCGGACTATGAAGCAAAGGGTGGCCTGTCCAATTCTCAGTCAGGGCACATGCCTGAGTTGCAGGCCAGGTCCCTGGTGAGGGGCTTGCGAGAAGCAACCAAACATTGGTGTTTCTCTTCCTGACCCTCTCTCCCTTCCCCTCTCCCTAAAAAATAAATTGTCTTTAAAAAAAAAAATACAGGCTTTTGTGTTTAAACTCCAGTTCTACCAATGTAGAGTTGTGTAACTGTTGGAAACTTACCTAAATTCTTTGAGACTTAGTTTTCTCATTTAGGGGGTGTGTGCGGGGGGAAGGTACGTATGTACTTCACAGAGTTATCATGAATATTCAACTAGATGTATTTAGCTTTGAATTCCATTCACTGCCTTGCTTCCTACCCTAATGGGTTTTTTTTTTCTCTAGGACAGAAGCAGGTTATAGCTCACTAATGGTTCCTCTTCTTTTCCTCTCATTGTCACAGGTCAACTGGAAGGGGATCAAAAAGACTGCTTAGCAATTAAAACTGTCCTGCTAGGTTACATTCAGAAATCAGTCTCAATTTAATTCCTTAATCCTACCTACTATGATTATTTTAAGCCCCATGTATCTTTGTTGTCTGGTGGAATTCAACTAAACTTTTTTTTGGTTGATTGCTGTTGAGTCAGGGTATATAAACGTTTTTCTCATTTAATTCCTAACAGTTTGGGCGAGGCAGAAGATGAGCACATTTGGGAGGTAAAGTAGTGTGCCAGGATGTTATAGACACCTTAGTATCATTACTTATTAGTTATGTGACTTGGGGCATGGTGTTTCTGAATTTCAATGTCTCAATTATCACCTCAATCATTAACTATAAATAATGAGGGCACTGGTACCCACAAAATGCCGCTGAGATTACTTTAGGTTCAGGTTCAAAACTTGTCTAGGGTAAGTACTCAATATATGTTTTCTTTTCCCAACTGTCATGTTTTCCCCATCATATTTCTTATCATGGTTTCATGGAAAATTATTTGAATGACAGATATGTTAATGCCATTATTTTAATTATTTAATAACATAGATATTAATATTTGACTAATCTTGCATTTTTAAAACACTACTACCTCATACAGCAACTTAGAAGGCGTGAAATTTAAAGTGTTGTAGAAACCCTTCCCACTTCTCAAATGATGCATGTTTCTAGAATTCTGTTCTTTGTGGATGAAGTAAAGCCAAGTTAAAGTTTCTGTAATGGATATGGAGCTTTTATTTCATTACTCTAAGAAAGGCAAAGGGTAGCTTATGATCTGAGTATCATCATCAACTCAAGATATAGGAGCAGTTAAACTCTTCAACTAGGTGCCATGGTCATGGAAGAATAGACTAGAGCACCACTTCTCATATTCACCACAGCACTCTTATGAAAACACAGCCCAGTCACACTGTATTTGGCACAGCATTAAAAAAAAAAACCAACAAAAAAAAAAAAACACACACAAAGACTTTTGCAATCAGAACACCAAAGCATTGTCACACCAATCTTAAGATAAAAATGTATTTCTAAAATTTTTTATGTTAGAAAAAGGATATGAATAATTCGCGTTTTTCAATTCCTGATGGCTTGTTATAAGTTTGAAGGAAGAAACAGCCAAGGCCAGCAGCTACTGGGCGAGTGAGCACAGGCTCCCTGGCAACAGTGGAAAGGAGCACGCCCGGGATGGTTCTTAGGGGCGAAGGAAGACAAGCCCCTGCGATGTCCCTGTACTGCAGGAGGCCCATACTTTGCAAACACCCTCAGGCAAAATTTGAAAAAAATATATGTTGAGATACGTGGTTTAAAATTTACTGTGCTGCCCAACCTGTTATATATGTTCCACAGGAAAAGCGATAAAACATTAATAAAATATAACACGTTATCCTATAAAATTTAAAGGCCGTTTAAAACCAAAAGGCTTTGTCTTATTTTCTCATAACCTGAAGTTATGAAAACAGTATAAAGATGTGTTATAAAGGGCCACTGATAGTATTAGGATCCTTTTATAAAAGACTTTAAATAAAGGAAAAACTTTGGAATAAATGGTTAAAATTCACATACCATCTTGCCATTAAAGTTCTTTTCAAGTCTTAAGATCTTCAGTCTGATAAAAACAATTTAATTCCACTTTTTACCACTGCCATTTAAAAATGTGTTTATAGAGCCATTCTATTAGTATAATTAAGGACAATTAACGTTATCACACAGAACAATAACTTTACTGTACATAGTATGTTGGTAAAAATACACATCATACCCAAAATCTGCCCCTTCCGAAATCTATTGACATGTTACAAAAACAGTCCACAATGTTCTTTGGACAAATATTTATAGCCACATTCACTTTGAATTTTAATATCTACTTGCAATTACGGTATCTCATTTATTTTTGTGTATGAAGTTTCCAAACTTCTGCATAAATCCTCGAAACTTGTTTTCATTTGGCTGATACGTGTGGTAAACGTTAGTGTTGTAATTCAGCATTGGGCTGGACCTGCCGTAACTATTGCCCACCGTTGTGGATTTTATTTCTGGGCGGTGTATACTGGCATTTGGCATGGTGCTGGTTGGCTGAATAGAATTCTCAATCTTACAAAACGGCTCAAAACGACTATAAATGCGCCGGTCAGTTGACTGAGTCCTTACAAGCTCACTGGGCTTTGGCCTTGAAGAAGCTGGTTTTCTTAGAGAACCAACAGCATTAATCTCCTTCGAATCTCGGTATTGTATCTGTTCCGTGTTAAATCTCGGGGCAGACGCGTCCCCTGCCCTTTCCAAGAACTTCTTTTCAACTGGACCTGGTGAAGGTATCATTTCATTACTTTCATTGGATGCAGAACTTATCCCCTGAGATGAGCTGACTGTTATATCTTCCTTACTCTTGTGGATGCTGCCTTGAGAGTTTGTTGAGGAAGTACGCTTTCTTCTAGGCGATGAATCAACTTTCGGTTCTGATTTTCTTGGGTTTTGATCTTCAGCCTCAGAAGCTAAAGTGTCAGAACTACTACACATTCTGTAAAAGGGGGATGTTTTACTTTTGGATAGAGTTTCTTTCTTTTCTGGGGTAAGGCTAAGTAAGGACCTTAACTTCTGAGATCCCTTTTTCAAAAAGCTGGGGGAACCCTTAACTTCTTTCTTTGAAGTGAGTTCTTTGTTAGGTTCCTCTTTATTCACATCGAGCAAAGCAGCAATGGAAATTGACTTGGTAGCTGTGCCGCTCGAAGGGTCTCTCTTGACCACCTCCTCCTGCTCTTCTATGCTATTGGTCACATTGTGCATGCTTTTAGAACTTTTCAGCAAATCCTCTTTGGGTTTTTCTGGTTGTCTAATTCGATTCCTGGTAAGTGTGCTATATACATAGTGCTTACTGTTTCCATGATCTAAATTGGCTTTTGAGTAGTCAAAGAATGGGAAACTTCGTCTTTTAAGCATATTCTCATTTGGTTGATTCTTTAGATTTTCTGTCTGCTTATTTACACACAGATTTGTATATAGATAGTTGTTTGACTCTGTCCTCTGGCCACTCGTAGCTTGGCTTAAGACTGCAGAGTGGTTTTCGGGAACCTGCGAGGTGTGCATTTTTGGCATCTCTGACTCTGATGGTGGCTTGGAGCTTGATTCTGGCAAGGGTTTGTCTGTCGAATGCTCTACACTCGTAGGGGTGTCTGGGATCTCTTTAGGTGTGTCACTTCCCTGGGAACCAATGATAGTTGAATTTGAGGAGCCAGTTGCACAACTATTAACTTCCTGCTGCTCAGGTAAGGTTGGTTTAAACACAAGAGAGGGGCGAAGCCGTGAATGGGTATAAAGGGCATTGGCTTTCAAATTTTCAGAACTATCATAGCTCTCAAGCCGGTCACCTAGAGCCGATCCATTAGAATCAGGTGAAGCTTCTGAATGATCATTCAAGTAGGATTCAATTCTCCAGTTACGCAAGAATGACTTCGTGGTATTCTCAAGGGTTGGCATTCGTTGTTGCAGAAAGCGAACATGATTATCTGTCCCATTAAAAGACCTCCGCACATTTGAATTCCTTTCTGCAAAATGTGTTGTCTTCCTCTGGGCAAGCCAATTGCCAAAACTTTGGGGAGGTGCGTTCTGGTGGCTTGCATAGCCTCCGCGTGATGAAGATGCCAAACTATCTGAAGACTTTTTCCAATTACCAGGAGGACTGATGGTTCGATTCACAGTCCTATTCAGCAACAGGTATGATGCTGTTTCTGGCTGTTCCCCAGCATAACTATGCCTCTTCCAATTTTCATTCTGACTGGGCTGACACTGACGGATTGCATTTGGACCATTAAAATTTGGAACAAAATGAGGTTTATATCCATGATTTCTTATGCTATATTTGTCATGGTCATTCCGGGTATATATCCCTCTTTTGAAGTAACTAGAATCTAGTTTATGAGCGTTGTCTTGTCTACCAAGAATGTTTCTTTGGCTAGAAACAGAAGCTAATGAAGAGACTGAACGCTGGTAAGTGCCATTCTCCCACAGAGCCTTGCTATGCTTCACCCGGGCTGATTCTTCCTGAGCGAATGAACTGGGGACACATGATCTGGCATAGAGAGTTCTAAATTCTTCATCAAAGGACTCAACAAGATGTCCTGTGATTATCTGAACCATGCTGAGGTGAGCTTTTTCAAATGACCACATATAGCTGCAAAAAATAAAAATAGGAAAATTTTACATTTGTTGAGTTAAAAGATATATAGTTCTACTAAGAGAAATGTGTCATTTCATGTTGACAAGAGTTTTTCTTTTTTCCTTGACTACCATAATTGAGAACACCTCCAATCACTACATGCCTGTAATATGGATATGTTGCCCACTTCCATATTCATACTTTAAATAACAAATCAACTCAGGTCTTGGGTTTAAATCCACCACAATTTCTTACACTGCTTATGAGAAGTCCCAGGAAAAGCCACTTTGCATTTTGCATCTCTGCCTAGTAAGAATTTGTAGGGGAAAAAAATGCATCCTGGCAGGGTTTGGGCAAGCTTACATTCCAGGAAAGGTTGAGAGACCTGGCCTTTGCGGAGCTCTCTAGTCACATGACGTTGGGACTCTGTTTCCTCCTATCCAAAATGAGGAAATAAATAGCAGAGTTGCTACAATTCCTTATAATTCTAACATGTTACAATGCAAGATAGGTCTTTACTAATACATATATTTTTCTCTCTGTGGCTTAGTAAATGTAATTTAGGATTCTGAGGGTTGTAAACAGAGAGAGGATTTGTGGGCAGCAGCCTCAGTCATTAAACAGTGTACTCAGAGTATACAGGATTGGTGAATTTAATCCTCACAAACCATGCCAGTCAGAATGCCAATTAAGATCTTTTAACGCAGGTAGAGTTTCTAGGAAAATGAATTTATAACTGCTTTACAGTTCTTTGTGGAACTTCTAATCCCTTTTCCAGAGTGTAGAGCCAATAGTTATCTTGAAATTTCATGTAAGATTTTAAATATGATGTTCAAAAATCTGAATAGTTAAACATACAAAGCCACTGGGCTGAAAAAGAAATAAATCACTAATATGTTATGTAATGTAATAACAGGAATTTATTGTTTATAGAGGGGAGACAATAATGAAGGCAGATGAAAATGTTTTAAAAAAATATGCAGAGTAATAATTTAAAATACATAATATATTATCAACAGCAGTCTGCAACTTAATTATTCTGATATGTTTAATTTTATTTAGAATACTTACTGAATGGATGGTATGAGCAGGACATTTACTAGGTGCTTTGTATTTATAGATATGTTGGCCACCAGCCTGACTTAAAAGATATGGTACAAAAGTGAATTATTTGAGAAGTTTTTAATCCGGCTCATGAAGACATGAGTACAAAATATGTTGGAAACAGCACATAAAGGTATGAATAATCAGCTATCGAATGTAAGAAAATCCCTCAAGAAGTGAGATTTTAGCAATATTTTGATAGAAACTAGATAACCTTGAAGTTAAGACAGGAAAGGTCTGGGAGGACAATTTGTGTGGAAGAAGAAACATAGAAAAAGGAAGCAAAATGGCCATGTATTATAGAAAACTAAAATCAGCTTATATTTAACTGAATTACAAACACAATATAAGAGATGGATGAACACTGAAAGCAAAGTTTGCATAGAATCTGATTCCAAGTTTGAATAAGTTCTAATAAAAAATATATGTTTGAAGAATTATTTTTTCTTCACAGCTACTTGTATTATAGACTTGAAAGATGAGGAATTTAGTTTACTATGATGAGTAAAGTAGTTAGAATAAGGTGATAAGAGACAACACCAGAGCAGAAATTGAAATAATGAGTAAAATTATTGAGCCAGTAACAAAAAGAAAGAATAAGAATATCTGCACATCATAAAGGATATGCGTAGGTTATGAAATAAGAATTACCTGTAGGTATGAAACTTAGGAACCTGAGAAGATAGTGGTGAATGTGTAGCAATTGGGAAAGATTCTATGCTTTGGTAAACCCAAAAATAATATTGTAGTAGAATTTCAGATAATAGAAAGACATTCAATTGGAAATATTTAATTTAGAGATTATTCTCTTGAAACACTGAGCATTCCCAGAAATAAAAGAACTACTTAGGCCAACATTAAGGGATCTTCCTGTATAATTTCCAGGATCCCAGCCAGTCACTATTCTGTGAACTATCTGTTGATAAGCATTTCACACAAAATTTCTAGTGAGTTCTATACTCCCTTATTCTTAAATATAAAGACATTGCAGGAGATTGGTAGACATTACATACAAGAAAACTTAGAAGGTCGCTTACAAAGCTTAAAAGCTTAGATGCAAAACTGAAAGCAAACCAAACACACATAAAAAAGGCACCCAGAGGAAACAGAAAATACACAAATAAGAATACATATAGATACACACACGCAATTAATATCTTCAAAGAAATAAGAGGGAAGATTATAACTATAAAACATGAACAGAATGCTATAGAAATATTTCAAGTAGCAGACATTCAAAATATATAGCAAAATTTAAAAAGAAAGATATAATAGAAGTCTTGAAAGATGTAATTGAGAAATCCCCCCGTTAGTGTAATGTCCCCCACTCCTGGATGGAAAATTGTATGGAAAAAAAAAATACAGTGGAAGCAGAAATCTGGTTCATAAGAATTCCAGAGGGAGACAACAGAAATAATTGAGTAGAAGAAATTACCAAAGAATAAATAAGAAAACTTTTCAGAAGTGAAAGGTGCAAGAATTTGGAGTGCCAGAACAACAAGAAAAAAGAGGGCCTAGATGCAAAAGCATCATAATAAATTTGTGAATAGCATGGAATAAAACGGAAATCCTAGACACTTCCAGAAAGGAAAAAAAAAAATAAAGTTACATGAAGAAAACTGCAATAACAATTGTTTGAGACTTCTTAAATAACAATTTGAATGCAGGGCAATGCCTTCCAAATTTGGAGCAAAAGGGATACAATTTAAGAGTTTCATCCCTTGTTAAACCATAAATCATCTAAAATTATAAATTTGGGGGTTTAAAAAATCCCACACTGATAGAAATGTTTCTGATCAAACTTGGGAGGAAAATCAAGACTTGGAAACAAAAATGAATTTAAAAAATGGGATTAAAAATGGGATTTTACAAACTGTAGTTCAAATTACCCAGGAATATAGGAAATACCAGGATCCCAGCTGTGCTCCAAGTTAAAGACCTGCTAGTCCAGACTGGATATCACAGATTTTTGGTAGTACCTTAGCATTTGGAAAAGTTTTTATGTACTAAGAAATCAGTAGACAACTGGGAAAAAAAGATAACAATAATTAAATAGAAAACAAAGACAATGAATAAAACCAAAATAAAATGGTCATTATTAACTTTGTTATGAAGAAAGAAACAATCATAAATCACTCCATTGCTCATTAATGATCAATTTTGATACAATTTCAGTAATGTAATCCCATTCTTATCATTTAACAAAAAAATTGTAATAAAAATGTATTGGGTGAATGGGGACCAGTAGAGCAATTAGATATGAGTGGTTACAAAATATAACTCCTCAATTACCATAATATAAAGTCAAAATATCATATCTAAAAGTGATAAATCAAGAAACAGCAGTATAATCACATGATTTAAGAGAATGACATACAAAGAACTAGCTAAAAAATTAAATAATTGTATCTGGAGGTAAGGAATTAGGAGCATATTGAGATGGAGTTTAAGGTATGTTTAAGATATGTTTTGTATTGTGTTATCTTTTAGTAATACTTGGTTTTTAAAAAATATGCACATATATTTACTTGGATAAATATAAAAAATTATTTTATATTATTTTTCAACCACAGCTTATATGCAACACCATTCTGCACCAAGTTTCATATATACAGGAAATGGCCGGTAAACCATGCACTCTATAAAGTGGTCCCCTCAGCTGCTCCAGGTACCTACTGGGTCCCATACTCAATTATATTAACGTTATTGACTATATTCCCTGCATTGCAAACTGCATCTGTGGCTATTCTGCAACTACTAATTTGTACTGCCTAATGCCTTCTGCTTTGTTGCCCAGCCTCTCAACCCTCTTCCCCTCTGACAGCTCTCTCTGTATCATAACTTACTACGCTATCCCCTCCAAAACAGACTGTTATACATTCATCATGAAGTTGGGAATGTAGTTGTCGATTCACATATTAAAAAGTGGTTCAAGAACTCTGAGTTTCTGGTTGGGAGTAATAAAGTGAAGTCCATGGAGTGAAAATAGTGACTAGTTGCAGCATGGATTTCTAAATGTGATGATCTTCAAGTCTGAGCAAAGATGGCACTTTAGAGCCAATAACTTCAGTGAAATGTATCTTTTGAAAGTAACTCTTATTAGTATCATAATACTTAAAGAAAAAAGCTTATGAAATTCTGTCAATCAAATTTGTGGAAAATGTTAAATATCTTCCAGATTTTCATATGACACCTTGAAATGAGGGTATCCAATACAAAATATGATTTACACACACTGATGAAAAGTATATGATTGTTTTATCTTGTCAGTGTTAGTGTAGTGTTGGGATATGGCAAAATGCTTATGTTTTGTTGATAAAACCATCATGATGACGAGTGAGCTGTCACACAATTGTGACTATGGTGAGTACAGACACCAAGCCTGCCTAGAAATGCTGAGAGCTTAAAATATGAAGACATTTTATGGAAAAGAATTTTGAAATGAAGAAGAAGGCATTTTGGACTTGCTTATGAGGAAAACAATTACAATTACAGAATGTGAGAGACAAAGGATGGTTTTAACCAAATGGAAATTAAATTTTAGCCAGTTTCTATGAAGACTGGTTCATCACTGTTCCACTAGATCCTGTTAAAATATTGTTAATAGGAGAGGTTCATGATAATTAGTGAGAGAAAACAAAAATGACAAGAGCTGACAATCATTATTTCTTAAAGAAATATATTTAAACCATACATGAAATCATAAAATAGTTGAGTTGTTAGATAAAAAGTTTTGATGAATTTTTACAATCTGTGGTCCTAGGCATTCACTGAGATGACATTAACTAGCAGACACCATTCTATAAGTCAAGTGAACTCTCAATTTTAATTAAAATTTCAATTAAAATCCATCTAAAAGTAATCTGAACTAACATATACACATATAATGAGTCTTTAAAAGGATTCATTAATTTTAAGCACTAGCAGTAACTTTTATTCTTAGTATGTTTTCCTTTAGAACTCCAAACTACATTTTCAGAAAAGGATCCCTTAGAAAAGGGAAAGTTAGCAGACAACAGTTAAAAAAAAAAAAACAGGGCCTAAAATAATAGTTAACATTAGAGGTTTTGGATGCATAACTCTAATTCTCACATCAATAACGAGGTAGTTCTACGATTACCCTTACTTCACAGAGGAGCAAGCTAAGGTGCAATCAAGTTTAGTAACTTGCCCACAGCCTTCCATTTTACATGGTGCCTCCTTCTTGTAGACTTTGTAAGTTCCTAAGGTTTCCTCTCACACTGCCCTGTTTATATCTACAGCTTTCTGGGCTTCCTCCCACAGTCTTTAATGATGCATCCACTGTGCCCTGGTGACCTAGCAGCGCACATATGCTTGCTGGTGCTTTCATCAGCCTGTTGATGTAGCCTCACTGTGTATCCCATTCAGGACTGGTGGCGGAAATTTATAACAGAATATTAGGGCAGCACTTACACTCTGGAGCCAGCAAGATCTGGACTGTGCTGCCAGGCCTGGGTTGTCTGTGGCCCTTAGCTGTGGGGTTTTAGACAAATCTCTTAAACTATTGGAACTTCAATTTTCAACATTTATAAAATATAGATGAAAACAACAGCCTTGAAGATAAGTTATAGGGACAGGGTTAAAATATGCAAAAGAGCTAAGCTAGGAGAGAGTAAATGATTGATAACGCTGTAGGTAAACACACACTAGGGTATTATGAAAAAGTCAAGAAATAGGGACTGTTGGGCCAATGTGATGAACAGGAAACCCTTGTGCACCGTTGGTGGGAATGCAGGTTGGTGCAGCCACTGTGGAAACAATATGGAGGTTCCTCAAAAAATTAAAAATGGAACTGCCTTATGACCTACTAAATTCCCCTCCTGGATATTTATCTGAAGAAAACAAAAAAACCCCACTAAGAATGATATCAGTATCCCTATGTTCACTGCAGTGTCTATTTATAATAGTCAAGATATGGAAGCAACCCAAGTGCCCATAAAAAGAAGAATGAAATCTTGCCATTTGCAATAATATGGATGGACTTGAACTCATTTTGCTAAGTGAAATAAGTCAGAGACAGTCAAACATGGTATGATCTTCCTTATATGCAGAACAACAATGAAAAAAAAAACCAAAAAGATAAATTTATAGATACAGAGCACAGACTGGTAGTTGCCAGAGGAGGAGGGAGGGATATGGGATGAATGAAATGGGTAAAATGTCAAAAGGTACAAAGTTTCAGTTATAAATAAATAAGTGCTGGAGATGTAGTGTATGTAATGTACAGTGTGGTGGCTGCAGTTAATCATACTATATTGTATATTTAAAAGTTGCTAAAAAAGCAATCTTGAAAGTCTGTATCACAAGGAAAAAAAGTTTTTTTGTAACTATATATGGTGATGAATATTAACTACTTATTGTGGTGTTCATTTAGCATTATATACAAATATTAAACCATTATACCTGAGACTAATATATATGTTGTATGTCAACTGTAACTTCATCAAAAACAAGAACTACGCAGATTACACTAAAATGTAAAACTAGTAAGTTCTATAAATGATTATTAATTTGAGAGGTAAACATAATAATCTTACCTGTAAGAACCATACATAACTTTCTGGCAGTCAATTAACAAAAATTTCTGTTCCAATTTCCCATAAAATTTGGCTCCTGTTTTTGAAAGATATTCTTGGCCTTTTACTGTCCGCACTCGAATATTCTAGAATTATACATAAATAAAACATAAAAATTAAGGCTAGAAGGAAAATATTTTAAAAAGTAAAATACATGTTAATAAAAAAACCTTAGTACTAAAATGTATACTTGAAATAATTTTTAAACACATAACCAAAAAATAGTGAAAAACAAATTTTAAAACATCACCCAAAAAAGAAATACTCTAGGAAAACAGTAATTTAAAATATGGAGATATTATTTTACATTTACACAGGATATTTTATAAATCACTTAGGATCCTATTGCAAGATCCTTTCAGGTTATAGATTCATCATGTCAAAGAAACTAAAATTAAAATGCATCAGACTTTAAAAGGTCAAATGTAACTGAAATCCCTATACCAAATGATTGTGATAAGCAATATCTGCTGAATGAAAAAAATCACTCAAGTCAATGGTTTCAAGGTTGCACATGCAAAACAGATGCATTATGACTGGTAGCCAAAGTAAACTCAGAAGCTCAAGTGTCTCACTGTCAAGAAAGGCACCAGATAAATTTGTCATGCGGATGTGTTTTCAGTTACATCTGAAAAAGTACAAAAGGAAACCTTTTGCGATCAATCATTATTCTACCTTAAATTTTATATATGTGTGTATGTATACACACACGTACATTTTTTAATTTTACTTTTGTAGTATCATAGTTTAACATGTCTTAAATTCAACTGAGACAAAAATAGTGCACAATCTATAAAAACAATACCTGAGCAAAAAAACATGGAACTCTTACCCTGAGACGTTGAACTTGACAACCCTGTTTTTCAGTCATACTTAGGAAATGATTAAATTTGGATTCATCGAGCAGAATGTATACGGACACCCCTCGAGTTGATGCCTCCACTATTTCTTTGAAAATGTCCACATCTGTAAACATATCCATCACTAAGGCAATGACCTATTAAAGGTAAGAATATCAGAAAATTTTAGATACCCAATAGGGAAAGATCTAGAACTTGGTGCTTTCAATAAAAATTGGATAAAATAGGAAACTAAATAAATACACATAAATGTATACACAAATATTTGTGTTTTCTGAAGTAGAAAATAAAAGTATTTTGAAAATAAACAAATGACTATATACAGATATGAAACACTAATTTCACACAAGCATTAAGTCAAAGGAACCTGTATTTCAGTACAATGTCAGATGACGGGAAAATCTGAATAAAGGGTTACCAGGTTGCCTACAGGGTAGGTGGAGGGGACAGGTAGGTGGCAGTGGCAATCAGTACTACAAATTTACATGAGAAACATTTTCAAGGAAAAGCAAGACTTCTGGAACTAGAATAAAAGTCTTGGTGGCCTGGGACAGAGAAAACATACCTTCTAGAAATAAAAATATAACTAAGAAAGGGCCAAGAGGAGAAAGTGTATAAAAAGATTTGACTTGAAGACCAGAAAACTAAAAATATGTACCTAAAATTAAAAAAAATTTGCAACACAACTAAGAAGGTAAAAGCAGAGAGGAATATACAAAGAACAGGCCCCTAAAATAGAGAAAGTCCAAGTTAATTGTTTGGAAAAGAACCATGACTGACTCTGAGGAGTAATGGGAGTGAAATAATCTCAAAAGGGAAAAATCATTTTATTGACCACCCACTATGTGTCAGACAGGAACGACCAAATGCCTGCCCTTTGTGCAACTTATGTTCCAGTGGGGGAAGACACCATAAGCAACTGACATAATAAATAGATAAATTATATGATAAGCTATAAGATGATAATTTTATCAGGAAAAATATTGCAGGATAAGGGGGACCATGGGCCCCTGGAAACTGAGGAGGGGTTTGAGGGTTTCAGGTCTCTGAGCAAGTGTCCTTTGAGCAACAACAGAGAAGGAACTGAGGAAGTCATGAACGTGGGTATCTTGAGGAATTACGTTCTAGGCAGAGGAAACAAGCAGTGCAAAGGCCCTTTGCCAGGAGCATGCCAGGCACATTCAAGAAATAGTAGGGGGATAGGAAAAATGAAATGAGAAAAGGAGAGCGTAATCACAATTCTGTGGAGGCATTATTGAACCTTCAGCTTTTTCTTTTCTGAATTAAATTGTAAGCTGCTATGGCTTTCACATTGAGAAAATAAAATGATCTGACTTAGATTTGAAAAGTATTGCTCTAGCGACTGTGTTAACAATAGACTAACAGGCTTTAAGGGTCAAAGCCATGGTGGAAACAGGGAGGCCCTTTAGAACTATTGGAGCAACTCAAGTGGGAAGTGCTGGTCCTGGTCCTAGTTCCCATCAGTGATAAAGAAAAAGGGTCAGATACTAGACATCTCAGAGCCAAAAGGACTTCTGGATATATTATTCATGGGATGTGAGAGAAAAAAGGAGAAATAGAGGGTGATTCTTAAACTTTTAGCCTCACCAACCTGAAGAACCGAGTTGTCCTTAACTGAAATAGTGAAGAGTTCAGCTGCATAAATTTTAGGTAGAATATTAAAAAGGCAAGTTAAGTTTGAGGTGCCTAGATATCCAAGTGGAGTGCTGAGTAGAGAAGTATAGGCCAGAGATATCAGCTGGGTGTCCATGGTGTAGAATGGCAATTAATTACAAGTCACCAAAGAGACTGGATAAATAGTAAAGACCAAAGACAGCCCTGGGACAAGAAGAGGTACAGCAAAGGAGACAGAAAACAAAGAGAAGGTAGTAATCTTGGAAGTCAAGTTAAGATAGTGTATCAAGAAGGAGTGTGTGCTCAAGGGTGTCAAACCCTACTGGTAGGCCAAAAAACGAGGATTACTGTAAAAATTCACTGGGTTTAGTAACATATAGGTTATTAATGAGTTCCACAAGTATAATTTTAGTGGAGTGGTAAAAGCAAAAGGCTTATTAAAAGAGGAATAGGAGGGAATGGGAGTAGCAGGAACAGATAACTATTTTTGAGTAATTTGGCTACAATGAAAATCAGAAAAATGGAGAGGTAGGTAAAGCTGGGTCAAGAGAAGTTGTATTTTTTTTCTTTTGTTTTAGGTGAGAGAATTAACAGCATGTCTGTATGCCAGTGAAAGGCTCTAGTGAAGAATGAAACTTAATGATGCAAGAGATGGTGGGATAAGGAAGAAGAGAATTTCTGGAACAATGTTTTGAGTAGGCAATAAAAGATAATACCTAGCAAAAGAAGTAAAGTAATTAGAGCACAGAGAATAAAGACCCATAACAGACCATTGGTACAATCAAGCTAGAAGGCCAAGTGTAAGTGTGCAGATGCCGGTAGACAAGCTGATGGGGGTGATGGTACTATGGAAGTTCAAGTCTGAATGCTTCCATTTTTTCAGTGAACTGGAAAGCAAGGTCTTCAACTGAAAAGATGGTGAGTTACAGAAGGCATGTTAAAGGTATGAACAGAGGGGCATTAAGGATTCATCTAGGGTGGTGGGAAAGGGAATAAACTATAGATATATAGTATGATTTCAGGGCAGCACCATAGCAGCTTACTCACAGGATAAAAATTTAAAATGAGACCAATAAATGTGGTTGTGAGTTACTCTCAACTTTGTTCAGCAGCAAGGGTACAGGCATGGAACAGGCAAAGAGTTTTATTTAACCAAGGATGCAGTTCTGGCCAGGAGAGTAACAAAGTGGGAGAAGGAAGAGGAATCAAGGGGTATGTAAAGTGGAGATAAAGAGAGAAAAAGAGGATATCATCAATAAGAGAGGTGTGAAAGGAGTGTAGGGTTAATGAATCTGAGTTCTTGCTGAGCCTAAAGGATGGTTAGATATTAAGGAATTGTTAATGTTTATGCTTCCTGTTATGTAATAATAAAGAAAATAAGATGTCATCATATATATATATATATGTGAATGAAACGTTTCCTTACATTTACCTCACATTAAAATAGATGAAACAAAATTGGCAATGAATTGATCATTGTTGAAGCTGGTTGATGGTACATGAGAATTCTCTTTACTATTCTTCCTACTTTTGAAAAATTCCAAAGCACAAACTTAAAGTAATATTGGATATTAGCAGATACCAGAAAGAATAAGTCAGAAATACAAGTGGTAATCAGATGGGGATATATGAAATAGGGGGTATAAGATGTGCAGTTATAGGCTCTGATATTATAAAAAATATGATTGGGATTAAATGGGTAAGAAATGTAGGACAAAATCATGGGCAGAGAGAAGGCCAATGAACTGGTCTTTAGAAGGATATCTTACATGTATATTGAAATTGCCAGGAACTGAGACAAGAATGGCATTAGAAAGAGTAATTGAGAATAAAAATCATCAAGAAATGAGAGGAAATGGAATGACCTGGAAATAGACACATGGCAACAACAGCCAGGATAATGTAATGCCTACACTGTGATAAAGGAGGGTCTGGCAGAAGTAATGTCTGCTTCGGTGTGGTTGGTAGGGTGATCATATGGGTGTAATAAAATTTATAGTTTTAATTGAACATTTCACCTAAAATGTCATATGGTATGCTTGAGTGTGATACTGTTATGTTACAGAATTACATGCTCATGATTTTTTAATGAAAGATTTTGTAATAAAAAAGAGGCATTATTTGTGCCAAGACCTGCTGTATGTTAGAAGATGAGCAAAATCATGGATAATACATTAAATCATTTTACTCTAATAAGACATAAAACAAAAACTGAACCATGCATAAATTATACAAGTTGATGGCATTCTTCAAACTACCTGTGAAACATACTTGAATTAGATTTTCTCTATGAAGAACAACTTTGATCATGTCTAGTGGCTTCTCATTATCCTCTTATTTATAAATGGTATGAGGTGCCAGAAGAAGGAAGAAGCTACTGATAACAGCCCCACTCATGTCTTGTGAGTATCCATTATAACCACAAAAATGTGAAAACCCTTCAAATCACATTCATAATTATTGAGTTTACTCTGTGTTGAGTGGTGTGATGATGTATGGATGCTGAGATGAAAAAAATGTCCATATTATATACAAATTTTACAAAATCACTCTTAGAAATATGTGTCTGCAGCAGTCTGGCACCAATTATTTTTTTTTAACTTGAATTGAATTTGTAAAATAAGGAAACATTATTATGCAACATAGTATTCTTTAAGGCATTATCAGCTTCTGATAACGGCACCATCACTTGATATGCTGAAAAATAATATAAAGTCTACAGAGAACTCAGTTGTACCAAGAGAGGTAAAATAAAATGTAGTGTTTCTTTTTAAATGAACGGTGGGTCACTTTTCTGGAAAGGAATAAATAATTATAAATGATGTATGCCAAACCTGATCAGAAGGTATTATATTCTCAGTTATCTAAATCACACTCTTAGAAATGACCACAATGGCTATATATAATTAAAGAAATATATACCTGATTAGGATAAGGCTTTTCAAAAGGTACATCAACTGATTTTATAAGTCAGTACAGAAACCAGTTATGTTAAATGGTATTCAAGAAACTACCAAGACATTGTATACCATTTAAATCCTTCTCTTGCTTCTCCATCAATCCCTGTTTTTTCTAGCTTTATAAATTGAAAAAGTAAATAAATAAACAGCCATCACCAGCATGAGACAGAAATTTTTAGAAAGATATTACAAATTGTTTTTAAGATTTGAGTGAAACTTCACATGTTTTAGGAGTTTCGGAGAATCTGACTCAAGCATGATGGTTTTCACTTATCTCTCTCAAAGCAGTCAATTCTCCTGAAGTGACCAAGACAGTGGAGGTCACACTGAATTAAAATAATATTAATACTGACAATACATTTATGATAAGTTCATGTTCATGACACAATTTAAGAACATGCAGAAAAATACCTAATCACTTGTTAAGTAATATGCTATAATAATTCAGAAAAAAACTGCTTTATACATATATGGGTGCTATGGGTGGGTATATGGTAGAGTGAAACAAACTAACAGGGTTTTGTGGAAAAGCCTTAAATAATGAATAAAGATGATTTTTAGCCATCCAAAAAGGAAGACTAACATTGAAAATAATAGTAATATTTTAATACATTTATTGGACTAACCTAAACATGAACTTATGCTTATAAATATGGAATAAATTTAGTTAGATTATAAAGGATCTTGAAACTATGACACATGCTTAGATTTCATTGAGAGAGCAATTTAAACCTTATAAAAGAAAATATCTGGTCAAAAATAGTATCTTGGGAAAATGTGTCTCATAATAATATTTCATGTTAAAAATATCCAAATTCTATTGAGTCATATTGACTGATAAAGATTATAAAGCCCTCATTTATTTATTATTTTTATTGTAATGTTCATATTTATGAATACACTGAAACACTAAAAATGATACAAGGTAGAAACTAGTTATAAAAAAGATGAAAAGTAAAGAACTGAGAAATCAATGATAGTTTTGATAGAAAATGTTCATCACAACACTGATATTAAATACATGCATTTCCTTAGAAATATGCTTCATTGCCCACAATATTTTAATTTTGAACCTTGTATTGTTTATCCCTTCGTAACTTATTAGTATCTAAAGCTATTAGTAATATGCTTCTATATGACCTACATACTCAGAAATATATAAGTATACCTTGGGTTAGTGTTCTGTAGCCAGTGAATAGTCATTATCACCCTCAAAATTGAAAAACTGAATATTATACCTTTCCTCTTCAAAATATTAAGCACTATTTGAAAGGATTCAGACTTCCTTGGTAATTGACTACACAGATACAGGAGGATTTACTTTTTCTAACAGAAGAAAAGCTAAAAAGGATTTCAAATTAAAAAATAAAATGGAGCTCTATAATAACTGTATAATAAAATTCAACAAAACTAGGAAACTTTAAGAATCGAGTAAATCAAGGGAAATGATTACTTGGGAAACATATTTCTGAGTCTGTAAAGGCTTTCAAAAGCAATGTGCTAAACGGATTTCAGGAAATAAAAGTAAAAGGTTGCTATTACAAATAAGTGCTTTTGCCCCTTATCCTTCTGCAGCCTAAGTACAAGTATCTATTTTGTGTGACATTTTATAATATATATATCTGCTATAATTTTATATATTTACTATTATTTAGCAAGTTAAATATTTACCTTATAAATTCCTTAATTTCTGCAGATAGTTAAGTATCTATTAGCATAGACTAGTCGCTATGTCAATATATCAACTGGTTTGGTCTGTTATATATAATCTTGGGGAAGTCACCAAAAGAAATCTCAGCCTTACTGACTTCTATTACATATTAAATAACACAGAGGAGATCTTGCATGTACCAAGTTCTAAAATTCTATGTTTTAATCCCAATTATCCAACAATTAGATTAAAACATACATTGTACTTAGCTTGTAAAAATCACACCAAAAACGACTTGGTGAAAGTGAAAAACAAAATTGGGTGTTGTAATAAAAGCCAATTAAGAGATGTAAAACGAAATGTTTGGGCTCTCTTACGGCTACTATATATAGTTGTAGAATTAATGTGTTTGACAACTCAGAAGGGAAATTGCATAAATTATTTCCCGTTTTTTCATTGTATTATCTGATTGGACGTAATTATACAGCACTTTACACAGGAAATGTTTGTGTAATCTCAAAATTCAAATGTTGAAACCCTAACACTCAATGTGATGATATTTGGAGGTAGGGACTTTGGCAGTGGAAAAACAAGCTCAGGACTTCCCAGCCTGAATGGCCACAGAAACAGTCCACCTCCAGAGCCTAAGAAGGAGCTCTGGACAGACTGACCATAAGAGGCTGGGAGGGAGGCAAGGAGTGAGTGCTAAAGCCGATTCTGCTCAATCAACAGACAGTTACAATACCCCTAACATTGTGCAAAACCCAACTCTCGGTGTCTTTTAAAGGGATGCTTTTTAAAATAAAGGTTCATGTTCTGTTAATACAGCACTACAAATACTAGTCTATTCTGCTGCTACAGAAGGATTAGGGTCACACTTTAGTCAAATTCTGGCAACATTTGTTAAAAGAGGAGAAAGTTAAATTTATATATTTTTTAAAAGTAATAATAAACTACTAGGAAACTATGAAGCATTCATAATTTTCAAAACATGAAGTTCATGCTATATAATACACTAATACATCAAGGTTTACAAGTATAAAGTAGTATAGGTATGTACTAGCATTACCTCACTAGGAAAAGAGCTTAGTGTGTACCAAAATGTAATATTTGTGTATGAATTTTTTACTTCATTCTTTATATTTATCATTAAAAATGTCAAACATAAAGAGAAGCTAAAAAAATACAATGAATATTTATACTCACTACTAATATTTTAAAAAAGTTTATATTTGATTTAAATTTACATAAATGTATTCAGAGGTTTGGGATCAAAATTCAGACTAAAAACTGAAATAAATGTATTTATGGCTATAATTTTTACCCAGGGTTAGGGAGAAGGCTGGGGTGAATATATAAGGCAAATTGCTGACACAGAGACTTGCTTTAGACCAAAAGCCATTCTTTAAAATAAATATTTCATATTTAATTTTTTTCTTAAATTTTTTTTTATTGTTCAAATACATCTGTCTCCATTTTCCTGCAACCACTTTCCCCTGCCCCACCCACCCCCACCACACACCCTCCACCCTTCCTCACTTTGGCTTTGTCCATGGGTCTTTTACACATGTTCCTTGACTTGACCCTTCCCCTTCTTTTCCCTGTTACCCACCTCCTTCCTTCCCTCTTGTTACAGCCAATTTGTTTTTTCTTTCAATGTTGCTGGTTATATTTTTTTGTGTTTGTTTTACTGATTAGGTTCCACTTATAGGTGAGATCATATGGTATTCGTCTTTCACGCCCTGCCTTATTTTGCTTAACATTATGCTCTCCAGTTCCATCCATGCTGTCACAAAGGGTAATAGTTCTTTCTTTCTTTCTTTCTGCTGTGTAGTGTCCCATTGTGTAAATATACAACAGTTTTGTGATCCAGTCATTTACTGATGGGCACTTAGGTTGCTTCCACCACTTGGCTATTGTAAATTGTGCTGCTATGCACATTGGGGTGCATAGGTTCTTTTGAATTGATGTTTTGGAGTTCTTAGGGTATAGTCCCAGCAGGGGAATTGCTGGGTCAAACGACAGTTCCATTTTTTGTTTTTTTGAGGAATTTCCAAACTGTTTTCCACAGTGCCTGCACCAGTCTGCATTCCCACCAACAGTGTACTAGGGTTCCCTTTCTCCACAACCTCACCAGCACCTGTTGTTTGTTGATTTGTTTATGATGGCGATTCTGACCAGTGTGAAGTGGCAATTCATTGTGGTTTCAATTTGCATTTCTCTGATGGCTAGTGATGCTGAGCATCCTTTCATATATCTCTGGGCCCTGTGTATGTCCTCCTTGGAGGAATGTCTGTTTAGGTCCTTGGTCCATTTTTTAATTGGATTGTTTGTCTTCCTGGAGTGGAGTTGTGTGAGTTCTTTATATATTTTAGAGATCAAACCTCTGTCTGACATGTCATTGGCAAATATATTTTCCCATATGGTTGGTTCCCTATTTCATTTTGCTGATATTTTCTTTAGCCATGAAGAAGCTTCTTATCTTGATGAAATTTCATTTGTTTATTCTTTCCTTTATGTTCCTTGCCCTAGGGAACATATCAGTGAAAATATTGCTGTGTGGAATATCTGAGAGTTTCCTGCCTATGTTCTCGTCTAGGACTTCTATGATGTTGTGACTTTTATTTAAGTCTTTTATCCATCTTGAGTTTATTTTTGTGTATGGTCCAAATTGGTGGTCGAATTTCAATTTTTTGCATGTAGCTGTCCAGCTCCCTGAACACCATTTATTGAAGAGGCTATTTTTACTGCATTTTAAGCTTCTGCCCCCTTTGTCAAATATTAATGGACCATAGAGACATGGGTTTACTTCTGGGCTCTCTATTCTGTTCCATTGATCTATGTGTTTGTTCTTCTAACAGTACCAGACTGTTTTGATTACAGTGGCCTTATAATATAGTTTGAGGTCAGGTATTGTGATCCCTCCTACTATGTTCCCCTTTCTCAAAATTGCTGCTATTTAGGGTCTTTTATGGTTCCATATAAGTTTTTGAAATGTTTGTTCTATATCTGTGAAATATGTCATTGGTATTTTAATAGGGATTGTATTGAATCTATAGATTGCTTTGGGTAGTACGGACATTTTTATGATGTTAATTCTTCCAAATCCATGAACACATACATATATGCTTCCATTTATTTGTGTTTTCCTTAATTACTTTCTTCAGTGCTGTGTAGTTTTCGGAGTACAGGTCTTTTACCTCCTTACGTTTATTCCTAGGTACTTTATTTTTTTTGTTGGTATAGCAAATGGGATTTTTTCCCTGATTTATCTTTCTGATATTTCATTGCTGGTGTCTAAAAATGCCTTCAACTTCTGAATATTGACTTTGTATCCCACTGTTTTGCCAAATCCACTTGTTAGGTCGAGTAGTTTTTTGGTGGAGTCTATAGGATTTTCTATGTACAATATCATGTCATCTGCAAACAATGACAGTTTCACTTCCTCCTTTCCAATTTGGATGTCTTTCATTTGTTTTTCTTGTCTGATTGCTGTGGCTAAGACTGCCAATATTATGTTGAATAGAAGTAGTGAAAGCAGATATCCTTGTCCTGTTCCTTATCTTAGTGGGAAAGCTTTTAGTTTTTGCCTGTTGAGTATGATGTTGGCTATAGGTTTTTCACATATGGCCTTTATTATGTTGAAGTATGCCCCCTTTATTCCTCCTTTGCTGAGTGTTTTTATCATAAATGGATGCGGACCTAATCAAAAGCTTTTTCTGCATCTATTGATATGATCATGTGATTTTTGTCTTTCCTTCTGTTTATGTGATCTATTACATTTATTGATTTGTAAATATAGAACTACCCTTGCATCCCTGGGATGAATCCCACTTGATCATGGTGGATGATCTTTTTAATGTATTGATGGATGTGGTCTGCCAATATTTTATTGAGGATCTTAGTGCTTTTGCTTTTCCTTACTTGGAATATTTCTTGCCATTCCCTTCTGGCTTGTGTTTCTGTTGAGAAGTCAGCTGCTAGCCATACTGGGGCTCCCTTATATGTTAGTACCTCTTTCTCTCTTGCTTCATTTAGGATTCTCTCTTTGTCTTTGTTATTTGCCATTGTAATTATGATGTGTCTTGAAGTGGGCCTCAAGGTTTCCTCTTGAATGGGACCTTCTGTGCTTCTTGGACTTGTGTGACTTTTACTCTCCTCTCATTAGGGAAGTTTTCCATCATTACTTTTTCAAACAGTCTCTCTATCCCTTCCTCATCCTCTTTTCCTTCTGGTATTTCTATTATGCAGATATTATGTTTCACATTGTCCGGTATTTCCCTAAATGCCTCTTCATTCTTTTTGAGTCTTTTTTCATTTTCTTTCTCTTCCTGGGAGGTTTTTCCTACGTTATCTTTCAGCTCACTGATTCGATCCTCTGCTTCATCTAGCCTGCTGTTGATTCCTTCTACTGTGTACTTCAATTCAGGAACTGTATTCTTCATCTCCTCTTACTGATAGTTTCTAGGTCCTTTTTCATGCTGATATAGTTTGCAGTAAGTTCCTTGTACTTTCCTGTAGTTTTTGGTAGTTCTCTCTGAGCTCACTGAGCTCATGAGTTTCCTTAGAACCGTTGTTTGGAACTCAATATCTGATAGTTTACTTGCCTTTATTTCATTTAGTTCTCTTTCTGGGGACTGCTCCTTTCCCTTCAATGTGGAGGGGGGGTGTTTCTTTGTCTTCCCATTATTTGTGAGACTCTTCTTTTTTGTTTCTGCTTCTTAAATTGATCTGTTTTGATTTCCTGACTTTCTGGTATGAACTTCTATGGTAGGAGACTGCTGTTTTTTCTTTCTGGATCTGCCTCTGATGATTTCATATGTTGATCCCGTCTGACCTTAGGCAGTCTTCGAGCCTTCCAGGCATCTAGTATCTGTGGCTGTCTCCTTTAGTTGTTAATCTAGTCACTCTGCATTCAGCGTCAGGCTTAGGCACCACAGGGAGGGGCAGAGTCCCTTCTGGGGGTAGGTCTATTGTGTCCTCTTAAGCTGTTGCCACTCAGAGGGAGTGGTCTGCTGAGCCAGATGGCTGCTGCTGTATTGAGGAGGAGTCAGCACTGGGATCCTGCCAGGTACTCTCTCCATTCTCCCCCAAAAGCCTCCATCTCCAGACTCTCCTCAAGTGTCCCTAGATCACTCTGCGCCCCATTTAGCCAGGGATCTACTATCTGTGGCTGACACTCTGTACTCAATAGTCAGGCTTAAGCACTACCGGGCCAGGGAAGAGTCCCTCCTGGTAGCGGGGCTATTTTGTACTCTCACACTTCTGTCACTCAGGGGAGTGATCTACCTGATCAAGATGGCTGCTGCAGTATGGGGGAGGAGTCAGCACTGGGATCCCTCAGGCTATTCCCACAGTTCTCTCCCCAAAACCTCCTTCCCTCAGTCTGTCCTCAGGTGTCTCTAGCTCACTCTGCCCCTACCTTTGCCGGAACCCAGGGTATGTGGCTGCAAATGAATATGCTTTGGCCCTTTAAACAGCTCTTTGCATCTCTAGCCACCTGTCTCTGGCAGAGAGCAACCCTTCTGCTTTTCATAGCTGGCTGTTATCTGTGTACTTTTGGGGCTCTGGTGCTGTAGGCTGGAGATCCCTGCTCATGGTTTAGACCCCATTCATCTCAGGGGGATCCAACTGGTCCTTTCAATATCCTTCTGGTGCTGCCACCCATGGGCACCCAGCTCACCATCTCGAGTCTCTACCACACTCCTTACCTGTCCGGTTGTGCTAAAGCTCATTATTCTGTCTGTCTGAAGTTATAAGGCTCCTCTCTCACTATTGTTCAGTTGTTTGTTCCAGGTGATTTCTACACAGTTTAGTCGTAATTCCAGATTGATCTTGGGAGGAGGTAGGTCAGTGTGACTTCCATTCACTCCTCTGCTGTCTTTAAGTCCTCATATTTAATTTCTTAATAGCATGATATCAATCTTTCAAGTTTGCATTAAAATTCTATGTACAATGGCATATTTTCACTGGTAATATTTAAAAGAAAACCTATTATGGAGAACATAATAGCGAGTGTGATTTTAAATCACTAATTTAACTAACCATAATTTTTTGCTCACAATTTTGAGCAAAACTACTCGAAATTATGAAAAGCAGCTAAAAATATAACAAAGGAGAGAATGCTATTACACTTTAAAATTTTTCTTCACTTTTAAATTTTCCCTAACCATGAGTATTCAGTAAGTTTTAAAAATTATTTTAAGTTTGGGAGAAGCAATTGGGAAGGAAATTATTAAGAATGAAACATTTTTCAAGTAACCTAATAAAAATGTTTTTTTAAAAACTAAGTAAAACCTCTATGTTAGATGAAAACATTTGATCTTTTTGAATGTGTGTTATAATTGTTGGGTTAATTAGATCTCTCTATAAATAATTCCACATAAATTGAGCATGTTTTCTCTTTTATACCTACCTTCCATTGTAGGTATAATGGGAATATATAAGATGTTCAATAAATTCTTATTGAAATGCAGTGGCTACATGGTGCCTGTTCTCAAGGAGCACATAGCTTTATGTGATTGTTTTATAGAACTAAGCACCAATGTGACACTTGCTGTTATAACATTATGACCAAGAATTAACACTTTAGTATATATGGGATAAATTAAAAGTTGAAACATCTACAAGGAGGTAGAGGAGTTAGTCAGTTTCAGTCCTAATGTAGCATAAATATGTAGGATCCCAAAGTGGATGGTCGCAGTAGGGATAAAAGCAAGGTCTAGGGGTAAAGTGGTAAATAACTGGACAAGACTCAATGGCTTGAATGCTTGAAGGACAACAAGAGGGGCTAGTCAGGAACTGTTAGGTGTCAGAGACATAAATTACATGGAGAATGCAATTCTCCATTATTATTATTATTATAATGGTGCAATAATTAATAATAAGTAATTATTATTTAATTAAATAATAATAATTATTTAATAATTAATTTATTATTATTAATTATTGGACCACTATTTTAAAAAATTTAAAATTCAAAAGTAGTATTTTATTTTTATATATAAGAAAGCCCAAAACAATTTACTAAACAATGTGCTAAAAAGTTGTGTTCTTTGTTTTTTCCATTCATTTATCCGTCCATCCATCCAGGGTCTTTTTGTTTTTGTTTTTTAAAAACGACTTGAGCATTTTTAAGCATACATGGACAGTTTGGGGGACACTAACAGAATACAATGGGAAAGAGGTGATTCAGTTGATGACATATCTCTGTGTTCAGAAAGGAACTGAATGAGCACACAAGGAAGAGTCTGCCTTATAATTAATTATGTCACACAGATGTGCTAAGATGGGAAGAAAAGAATGGATGGTAACTGGAAGAAATACTTTGGTGATGGGTAAGGCATGGTGAGAGGAAGAAAGGAAAACAAATTAGCTGATTGTCGCTGGATGCCCTTAACATACTTTTCATCATTGAAGGTCCAGTTTTTTCTGTGGATATACGGTTAGTGAGGGCTCAGGCTGTAGGCTTGGATGGGAATGAAGAAGATTCAGATCAGCGACTCTAAGCAATACAATATGAAGTTTATGGAGAATTAAAAGAGTTTTGCAGTGTTATGGTAAGACTCCATTCAAGGTTAAAAAGAATGTAATCTTGAAGTTGATATTTTAGCACATTTTAGAGGTATTTTTCAGCAATGTTCAACAACTGTAAAAAGAGATTTATGTAACAGCTAAGAAAATTTCCACATTAACTGGCTATTTAGTAATATTATTTTCCTAGGTTTGATAATTTGTTTAAAAAAAAAACAACCTTAATTTTCAGAGAATCATATTGAAACAATTACAGAAGAAATGATCCGATGCATGTGATTTTCTTGAACTTAACTGGGGATATGGAAGAAACAAAATTGACCACAAATTGATAATAATTGAAACAGGATGGTGGTATATGAGGATTCACTATATTATTCTCTCTTCTTTTATGTGTTTGAAAACTTCTATAACAAAACAAATGCTCAAGAATCTTTCTAGACTTTCATTCCATCTATCTTATTACTTTCTCTTCTTTTTTCTATTTTTAGTTTTTAAGTCATATATATTACTATTGTTGCTATTAATTCATATGTATTCATATATAAATTCATATATATGAATTCATATATATTAATATTGTTGCTATTTTTCCCTTTTATTTTTGTCCTCATTCTTTCTAAATCACTTTTTTTAGCATTTCCTCGTCTTCTACAAATGTCTGTCCCATATCTATTTGAATCTGGGATCTGCCATTTTCTAGCTGGGTGAGCTAAGAGAGGGAAATTCACCTCTTTAAGCCTCAAATTCCTCATCTATAAAATCAAGTAAATAATACCTAATTAATAGAATTTTGGGGAAAATTGAGATAATATATATCCAGCTCTCAGTGAGTGGCACATGGTAAAGAATGATAAGCATTATAAACACATGGCAAGAAGTCATTAAGTAGTTGCTACTATTAACAAAAATGTTGGTGATGACATAGCCTGAAGAATAAACATTTCATTATATTTGAGCAAAACATTACAATTCCTAACTTAAAGAAAAGATGGGTGAAGTGTTTCATATTTCTCAACCCATTAGTATTTTTATTTATATGTTGGCCTCAACCAAATATTCCAAAACAATTAAAACAACAAATACAACAAAACTGAACAAAACTTTCTATTTCTGCTTTAAGAGCCTGCATTCTTTACTTGAAAGTAAATAATTCATTTTAATGTCAACTATAAATGGTTAAATAACCTGACATAAAAATCAAATATACTTCACTGCAAAAATACCACAAATTCTATTTATTCAATAGTAATTTCTGTTTAATTAAGAAACCTAAATATAAAGGAGTTACATTAAATCGTAAAGTATTACAATAGCATTTGGTATTTATTGTGACTTGTTCCTAAGTCTTTACCCTATAGTCATATCACACATATTTAATTTCCTGTTGATTTAACTCTATTACTCCTTTTTTTCTCTTTTGGAAAATTTTCACACCAATTGCTTCTGTAAGTTGTGCCTAACTTTTCACTTTGATCCCTGAAAGTTAAAAGACAGCATACCTTTGGTGGTAGGGTGCATTATTCTAAAAGCTTAGAGATACAGGAAATAATTTTCAGTGAAATATCAAGCTAAATGGATACATTTTAGCCACATTACTTAAACTATTTCCTGAATAATCCCTTCCCCCACACACTTCAAGTTCCTTAAGTTTTTAAACACCTAATGATAATCATTTTATACAGATAAATGATATTACAAGAACTAAACAACAAATGTTTCCAGTGATGCTACAGTAGTAAGACACAGATTTCATATTTTAGTAGCAGCTATTTTATTTTCTGGTCTTCAATATTATGATAAAATCTCATTTAATTCTTCATTTTCTCTATTGGAAAATTATAGAATTTATTTACCGTATTTTGTCATGCATAATGTGCATTTTTTTGCCCAAATTTTTAAGGGTAAATAAGGATGTCTATTATACATGTGTATAACAATTACATACCATGGGTATAATAATCCTGTGCACAATGTGCACAAAAATGTGGTGGTGCATTATACACAGCAAAATACAGTACTTTCCTAAAGTAGGTTCACAGGAAGGAACTAATCAGTATTCTGAGTAAAAAGTCTATTTCTGATTATTACATATTGTACATCTGAAAACAGAGGTTTTATTAAAATTGAGATTGCTTTTATTAAAGCTGAAATAACCACATTTAGACAAACTCTTTTTATTATATTAAACCTAATTTATCTGTAAAATTAAAGACATTCTATGTCTTTATACATCAGTTGTTTGCTATTCTTTGTAAATATTATTTGAGAAATGAAATATGTTCCATATAGATATATCCTCAAGTATCAAGTTAAGCTGAACATGTAGGGAAAAGGGAAGTTAATGGTTAAAGAAAAGAAAGAGAATGAGATGAGGATAAAAATTAGAAGAAAGACTCTACAAAAATTTTCTTAGAGTAAGTAATACATTCAATTTGGTCACTATACCAAATTTTAAAAATGGCATTATAAAACTCATTTAAACTCAAAGTATTTCCAAAGGCCAAATAATGTCATCTTTTATATATAAGGGCACAAATAATATGAAAAAAGTACTTCCATTCTAACAAAATTCAAGTTGGGGTTTCAATTTGGGCAAGTAAAATATTTTTGAAAACAATTTAAAAATATGCCTGTAATTCATTTAGGTTTCTTCAGTCTTCACAGTTAGAATGAATAGGTCAAATGGGAAAATTACAGTAGACTGGGCTTAAAACATTCAGATAATCACAGCAGAAGAAAAAATTATCCAAATCACAGAAATGTAAAGTAGTTCAATAGGAAAGCTAATCCAAGCTTTTATAATTGAGCTGACCAAATGCAACCATGTCTGTTAAATGATTAGGATCCAAAGTAATTTGTCCTAGAGAGGACTGTAGAAAAGGGTTATGCAAAATACTCTTGTGATTAAAATATCTGATAAAATGTAACATTTTCTTTTTTTTACCTTTCACTTTCTTTTTTGTTTAATGAACATTTTCAATGATATATTTAGTTTTAAATTAAATTATAATTGTGGGCATTTAGAAAAGACTTCTAAAGCCACATCTGCAGATCTGCTAATTATCCAGGTAAAAGATCATCTTACTGTTTTTTTTAGACTTTATGTTTTCCCTGGTTTTTACATTAAACTCAAACTTCGTAAGTGAAATTTAGAAGTATTTCTTTCCGTTCTAGCATCTGAATCAAAAAATAAATGAACAAGTGGTCAGCAACATTCCTATGATGTAAAAAATTTTACAAAGTATTTCTCTATTATAAACATACATACTGTTTATCTGTCTGTCTTGTTACCTTTACACCCAGAGGAAAAATTTGAAAAAAAAACAGACTAAGAAAAATAGCAATAATATTTCAGCCAGGGCAATGGCATTTTCCTTTCATTTGAGAGACAGAGAGAGAGAGAGATTTGTTGTTCCACATTATTTATGCATTCAGTGGTTGATTTCTTGTATCTGCCGTGACTGGAAATCAAACCTGCAACCTTGGTGTATTAAGATGATGCTCTAACCTACTGAGAAACCCAGCCAGGGTAGGTATATGTGTATATATATTTTTAACTGAGAGATGTCATATTTATATGATATTATATGCTGTATATTTATCATTATAGAATGTCTACTCCTATTATAAAAACTATCATACCATCACGTTTAGAAAAACTAGTTCTCCAAAGCAGAGTGAAGAATATAGCCTGGACACAGAAAGACCACCTGGAAATCTGCTACAGAAACCCAGAAACCTAATTGGCAAAGGGGATCATATCCTTCTGTATTCTGGAAGGAAAAAGAATTTCCTCATGAGCTGTTAATGCTGAGAAATTTATTAAAAGACTGTTTGCAGAAGTGTGAGCATGGTTAATGGGACCAGCAAGGGAGACAGAACCCTGGCACTTAAAGCAAGGGAAAAACAAATACACAGAAAATGAACTTCTTCCTGTGTTCACTCTCTTGCTGATGCCTCTCATTGGAAACCTCCCTGGCCAGGAAGAAGGGCAGCAAGAAAGGCTAGGTGATGCAGTTCTATTGCAACAGCCTCTGAAAATGGGAAGAAGGGCAGAGAAGGGGAAAAATAGATCTGGTAGGAGTGAGAATAGAAAATAATGTGCTAAGGGATAAAGAGGAGGCCAGATTTCAAAAAAACTTAGGAAATAGGTGGCAAAAATAAAACGTGACAGTCAGTTTGATGATGGGTATATGAGGAAAATGTACTTTGGATAACTTCCGTATTCCTGGATTGGGTGAATGGGTGGTGGGTGTTATCAATGACACATAGGCAGATGGGAGTTTGAGTCTGGCTTTGGTGTGTTTCAGCCATTGATGACAGCGCTGTGGAAATCCATTACCTGCTGCTGGTTTTCAGGGTCTGGGACTCAGAAGAAAGTTCCTGGCCTCCAGTTTCATAAATTTCCACTCTATCTTTCAGACTACTTTAAAAAATTCATAGAATCTAGCGTAAATTTTTTACAATGACATTTAATGTCTATCAGAGCCTAAATAACTTTTCTTCTTAGTTTCATACATACTACATATTCTATGAGTCCAGCTTTGAAGGCCATGTAATTTCACTGTCCTTCATATCATCCTCACAGTCCCTTTTACCTAAAATCCTCATCTTCTTTCTCTATGAAAATCCAATTTATCTTTCTAGGCGAGCCTACACACAGGCCCCTTTCACAAAGCCTTTTGCCAATTCTCCAAGTCTAAATTAACTGCATCCTAATTTAAGTCCCACCTAAAGCTTATTTATACTTTTACCCCAGCATTTATTTCATTTAGCCTTGTTGCTTATTTATTCCTGTCAAGAGAGTAATAATGTACATAAGAGTGGAGGTACCTAGGTCATTCTGTGACTCCGTCATTCCCATTTAACTTACTAATATAATTCAATAAAATTAATTAAATTATTTATTGTTGTTTCTCCAAAGCATGGTGGAGTTATTTTTAAGTAGTAAACAAGCAAATATTTACATTTCTTCTTTTGAATTCCTCAAAATTCTAGTGATTAACTATATAAAGCACTTTCTCAGAAATCTTTCATGGTATTTTTTATTTGAAACTTTAGAATTCTGGAAAGGAGGCGTGTTGGAGCACATGGACTGTTGTTACAACTTTATCACCGGCCTTCTGGTTCTTAGAAATATTTTATGCATGTACACCAATATGCAGTATTATACTCCACCAACATCAGCAACTGAAAGCTGAAGATCATGGAAACTAAGATATTTATTTAAGTTTATACAGTGAGCGATGTAACTCAGACTACAGCTAATTTTCTTCTGGTTGAGTATTCTATTCCTATACCATATGACTTCAGTCTCCTGCCTGAGAATGTGTATACCTGAGAGCCTTCCAGGACACGGTAGCCATGTCTTTTTGCAGAATCTACCTTGATTCCAGATGAATGATTAATACTTCATTGATAATGAGACACAAAAAGTAGTTTGGTGCAGACCCATTCTTGAAACATCATTCCCTATGATCTGAATCTTCTATCTCAAAGTTCTGACAATCTTCATGATATTGTCACTGGGTTATGACAAGTCAATTCTATTTTGTCTCTGCATTCTGTTTAGAGCCATTTTGAAGCCACCCTGGGAGAATCTTAGTCTGAGAGGCTGTATTTCAAATGCATCTAAACTCATTAAGGACAATTTCCAATATACACATAAATGATATCAGACATGAAAATTATGATTAGATTTTTTTTCCTAAAAAGTACAACTGAAAAGTGGTTGTTTGAAAAATCCATCTCATTAATTTTAAAATGAAAAATCAAGTAATGAGAACAAATTATATGTTCACCCATGTTAAAATTCACAGACTATTTAAATAAGACAGATTTAAGGTCTTTTTCCTTGGTGTAGAACTATACATTAGGAATATTTCTAAGAATGGAAGAACCTTACCTATGAAAGAGTCAGAATACCAACAGTGTAAATAGAATAGATCATTAAAGAAAATTAGTTTCTAAAAAGGATACAGAGGGAAAAAGAAAAGTATAAGGAAATAAGAAGTTTGAAAATGAATGAAATCACTAAATATAGAATCTGTCAGTAGAATATCTTTTACACAGAATGTTTGCGATCATTTGATAGGGTTTTCTTTTTTCTCATGAAATCAAGGAAGAGAGCTGGTACTAATGAGGTAGCAACAATTGCCTTGTATTTCACAAGCATCAAGTCCATTTATTTTTTTTCTCTAAATTTTGGTAAAGGAGAGGCTTAAATAAAGAATGATATTTTTTTAATCCCTTGAGTGGATTTTCTTTCATAGTGGGTTCTTTATCACATCTATTTAATGTAGTTCCTTTGACAAAAATCAATGGCAACTTACTCAAGCTTAATGTATATTTTTGGCATTAGGTCGATTTTGAAGCCATTATAAAAAATGTGTTAGCATTAGAAATTGAGGCTCCTTTAAATCCTAAAACAGTCTCTGAAAACTGGTCAGCCCTACAGTTTTTAACCAGAATCCTGCACAGAAGGGAAAACATTCATTCATTGAGCAAAGACATGAATTTGATCAATTCTGACCTCTGAGGTGCCTTTAAACTTTGAAATTCTACATTCTGTAGGGAAAAAAACTTCATAAAACATTCCCTATGAAAATAGTATCAAGCCTTTCTCTTGTACCTCTTTCTCTACCTCCTCTGTCTCATGATATCAAGAGGCTCCTTATGTTGCAAGCTAATGAGATATTACGTACAAAAGTTGAAAGGAAAGATCAAATGAGCAAGAGTAAGGAACTGAAGTGATACAGCACTGGCTTTATGAGAATGACTACTAACATTACTCAGAAATGTTACTTATAGTAAAATTTTTTACTTTCATATTTTAGCTACATTTAACAATGCTTTGGAGTTGTTTCAGTTGTTTTCCATGATAACATTTTGACAATTGAGATATGTAAATAAAATCATACTACCTAAGAAAAATAACACATTCTCAAATACCATTTGATTGAATAAAACAATGATAGGAAAAATGATAATAGGGTAGTCTTCCTTATTTTAATTAAAAATATGATAAGACTGCCCTGGCTGGGTGGTTCAGTTGGTTGGAGCATCTTCCTGTACAAAAGGCTGTGGGCTCCATTCCAAGTCAGAGCACATACCTAGACTGCAGGTTTGATCCCAGCTGGGGTGCATTATGGGAGGCAACCGATTAATGTTTTCTCTCACATCAATGACTCTCTCTCTCTGGCACAAGAACAGACACATATATCAAGAAACAGAATAGAATGCCCATAAATAAACCCACAGCTTTAAGTTCAATTAATATTTGACAAAGGAGACAAAAACATATGATGGGGCAAAGAAAGTCTATTCAGTAAATGTTGGTGGGAAAACTGGACAGATAAGTGCAAAAATAAAACTAGACCACTTTCTTTCACCACACACAAGAATAAAATAAAATGGATTAAACACTTAAATGTTAGACCCCAAATCATAAATATCCTAGAAGAAAACATAAGCAGTAAAATCTTGGACACTTCTCATAGCAATATTTTTTTCTAATAACTGCCTTAAGCAAGGGAAACAAAAGAAAAAATTAACAAATAGAACTAATCAAAATAAAAAGGTGAAGAAACAACCCATTGAATGGAAGAATATATTCACCAAGGATACATCCAATAAGGGTTTAATATCCAAAATTTGTTAAGAAACTTATACAACTCAATACCAAACAAACAAACAATCCAATTAAAAAATGGGCAAAGGACCTGAATAGACAATCCTCTGAAGATGACATACAGATGGTCAAGAGACATACGACAAGATGCTCAATGTCACTAATCATCAGAGAACTGGAAATTAAAACCACAATGAAATGTCACCTCAAACCTGTCAGTGTGGCTTTCATCAATAAATCAACAAACAAGCGCTGGTGCAGATGTAACAGGGGTGTCCAACCTATGGCCTGCAGCCCAGGATGGTTGTGAATGTGGCCCAACACAAAATTGTAAATTTACTTAAAACATTACGAGATTTTTTTGTGTGTGTGTGATTACATTTCACAACGTATTTACTGTGTGGCCCAAGACAATTCTTCCAGTGTGGTGCAGAGACACCAAAAGGTTGGGCACCTCTGAGAGAAAAGGGAACCCTCATTCACAGTTGGTAGGAATGCAGACTGGTATAGCCACTGTGGAAAGCAGTATGGAGATACTTCAAAAAATTAAAAATGGAACTGCCTCATGACCCAGTAAACCCACTTCTGGGAATACATCCAAAGAAACCCAAAACACTACTTCAAAAGGATATATGTACCCCTATGTTCATTGCAGTGTTATTACAATAGCTAAGATATGGAAGCAGCCCAAGTGTCCATCAGTAAATGAGTGAATAAAACAGCTATGAGACATTTACACCATGGAATTCTACTCAGCCAAAAAAAAGGAAATCTTACCCTTTGCAACAGCATGGATGGACCTAGAGAGCATTATGCTATGTGAAATAAGCCAGTCAGGAGAAACACAAGTACCGTAGGAGTTCACCTATTATGGACTCTAAGTAACAAAATAAACTAACAAACAAAATAGAAACAGATTCATAGATACAGAGAACAGACTGACAGTTGTCAGAGGGGAAGGGGATTGTGGGCTGGGTGAAAAAGTAAAGGGATTAAAAAAACAAACAAGCAAGCAAAAAAAACACAAACAAAACAACACCCTCATAGCCTCATAGACACAGACAAGAGTATGGTGATTACCAGAGGGAAAGGGGGATGTGGGGAGGTGGAAGAGGGTAAATGGAGGATAAATGGCGATGGAAGGGGACTTGACTTAGGGTGGTGAAGACACAATACAGTGTACAGATGATGTACACGTGAAACATATTTTATTAAGCAACATCACCCCAATAAATTCAATAAAAAATAAAATTAAATTAAAAAATAAAAAAGGTAAAATCAACAAAATTTCTTTTAAATGGAATGTAGTTTTTCCATCAAGATAGAACATGATGTTCAGTTGAAATAAAAGTTTCAGATTCTTAATATAGACCTCTCAGCACAATCACACATACACTGGTAGCTTCACATTGGAGCATGAGAGGGAACCTGTTACTTGAAAAGTAGGTTCCTGGCACCTGGTCTGCATAAAAGGCACCATGAGAGGCACAGATGGAGTCGATAGTGATTTCAATCTGCTCCACAGCCTTGCATTTTCACTGCAGCAAGTAACTGCTCCGTGCTTACACTGAGGGCTTTTCTCCACATCTCCCTCTTACCTTGAGTGGAAGCAGAGAAGACTTTACAGTGCAGCAAGGCATTAGCAGATTGCCTGCAGCTACTCCTCACATCTGCTTCCTCTAGTTCTGCCTTCCACCAGGGCTGCAGCCTTTGGAAATTATTTCCATGCTTTGCCAGAACTTCATTCTTTTCCTTTATGTGTAATTAATCCCCTCTTCTCTCTCCTGCTCTCTCTTTTCTTTCCCCCCTCTCTCAGTCCCTCTTTTTTCCCTCTTTATTTCTCTTACTGCATCCTTTTTCTTTTTTTTTTCTTTACTTCTCTTACTCTTTGGCTTCTCCACCAAGTTAGTTTTTGCCTCCAGCTGCCATTCTGCCGACTTTGTCTTCTCCAAGTTCCATGAAACCAGAGATAGACTCTGGTTCTTACTATTTCTTGGCCTCACAGGTCTAATGGTAACTTCATCTGCTGACTTAAGTCTCTGAATCTCTTAGTGTAATGTCTTAACACTCAGAGTCTCTCTAGCCTGCCCATGTAACAAACACTAATGGCTGGAAAGTGCAGAGGTAGAGTCATATCTATCTTTTTTTTTTTTTAATTTAAAAAATAATGTACTGAGCACTCATTCTCTGTCAGATCCTGTGAGAGGTATCAAACTGAGGTTGGAGGAAGGGGAAGGGTATAGGAGAGGGATGTTTACCTTAAATTATCTTAGAGAAGAGTGGAAATGCAATAATCTAGGTTAGGACAACACTTAATCTTTGGACAATTGTACTTTTGGTAGAAATGGTAATATCTGTAAATTCATTGAACAGCACACTTTCGGACATTTGGAGGATAATTCTTCTCACTGCTTTTGAATAAGTTTGCTGCTCAGGCATCAACATATTTACTGATCATCATTCCCTAATACCATTAAATATCTTAGAAGACCAACTACTCTGTATAGAGCATTTTAGAAGACAGTGAAATAGTCTTCACCTATAATTTTTTAAAAAACAATGACCTAACAATTGAACACTGAACAATACATAAATGAAGACTTTAAACCATTTGTGATTAATTATAGGAGCCTTAAAATGAGAAGCAAATATCTTGGCCAAATAGGATGGGGCAATAATTATGGACGTACAGGACAAAATTCAGCCTAACAAAGAACTCTTCACCTAGTCACACTGAGTAGGGGTTGATGCTAATTCCTCAGCGAAGAAGAGCTGAAAGTGATGTTAGAACCTACTCAGTATAAGCATGACCTGTAAGCATACAGAACAATGATTCTGTTCTTTGCCAGGAAAATGAAATGTGAGTATACAGAAAAATCAGAGTAAAGAGTAAAAAGTGCATTACTATTACTATAAAATAGAAGAGAATAGTATGCCTTAGTATATTAAAAAAAAAAAAAGCATACTAGTGGGGAAAAAAGGAGGGGAAAAAAAGGAAAAAAGAATGCATAAAAAAACATACTCAAGATGTTTTTTTAATAAAGATGATTTTAGAACAATTAATAACAATGTATTACATTTACAGAGTTAGAAAATAAGAAAATAAAGACAAATATCCCAATAGAAAAATAATTAAATCCAAAAGATATGACCAGTAAACATATGAGAAGATATACAAGACCTCAATACCAGACAGGATTACAAATTAAACTATCATGTTTTATCTATCAATGAGTCAATAAAGTAAAGTCAATGAGTCAATGAACTATCATGTTTTATCTATCAATGAATCAAAACAATAAGTGTTCTGACTCAATGTTAGCAAGTGGTGAGAGAAAATAGGTACTGACATGATATCTCAGCAGGAGTATAAATTGAGACAACTTTCTTAGATGACAACTGGTAATGTTCTTTACAGTTAATAGGTGAGCAAACCATACCCTTTACCCAACCAGACTAATTCTCTGGACTTATCTCAAGGAGAAACGTTACTGAAATGTAGAGATATATGTACTTGTACATTCAACACTGTACTCTCTATAATTACATACATATGTAAGCAACCTAAATATTCAATAAATAGCATATTACAGTTATGGTGCATCTATATAATGGGGAAAAAGTGCTGAAAACAAACGAGGTTCAAAGCAGTATGTAGGATATAAACCCACTTATTAAAATATATAGAATATATGCATAGAAAAAATCTATACCAAAATTAGTTCAGGTTATTTTTATTGTCTTTTATTGTCTACCTTTTGTGTTGTATTAATATTATTATGATTAGTTCTATTTTATTACCAAAATATATTTCTTTAAATATTTATGAAATGAAACTATATAAATTTCACCTTACATATTAGGGTTCAGTCACTCAGGACAAATCATTTTGTTTTATCCTAAAGGCTGAAGTTAAAGAGTGCTTTAAGATTCTTGTGAGTAGAGAAAGCAAATACAGTAACCATCGCTCCTTGAAAAAATTATGTCTTAATGAGACTTATTTCTGTGAATTATAGGGTATGTATATGTAAGATTTTAGACATCACTAGTATAATACTAGAAATAAAATAAAAAGGCCAATCTGACATACCAAATAAGGGGGGTTTGCCTAGAATTCTTCAGTCTTTCTTATCTACTGTGAACCCTGGGGTGCAAAGACACCTACTAAGAAGAGCTCCTAGTGGCTAATCATCCTTGAATAAAAAAGACAGAGCCTGGCATCTTTCTGTACAGGGGCCTCTCATGCAACCTGCACCTTATAAAGAAACTCAACGCTAAAATGCCTGCCTTAGCACTAATTTGCCTGCCTCTGCGCTGAACTGCCTGCCTGCCTGTCTGCCTGTGTTATCTGAACCAGCCCTTGTAAAGGTTTGGAATCCTAATTTAACCCATAGGATTGAGGCTTTCCCCTTTCCAATCAGAGCTGTGTACACTGACGAATCAGAGCAGCTCTATTCTGACCAATCAACACTTGGGCTAATCAATCTGCAAGGATTTGACACCCCTATTTGCATGAGGACAGATCAATCAGGAGCTTTCCATATAAGTCAGCTCCCCTCTAGCTAAGAGTGCACACTCTCCACTGAAGACTGACTTTACCTGGCTAGAGATGAAACAAAGATGTCTGGTGGGAATAGAGAGCAGCAGACCAGTGCGGGATGGGGGAGAGCAAAGCACATCATTGTGGAGCAGAGCTGTTGGGCCAGAGAGGAGTTTAGCCCAAGAGCTGTTCCACCACCATGCTGACTTTACAGCCATGCCATATCACTGTTTGCAGTGAATAAAGTTTCTTTCTTCACTGCACCTCAAAGTGAGGATTCTTGCTGGTGTTAAATTGGCACCAACATCCATCGGTTTATAGCACACACACAAGCTAACTATAATAAGGACATGTATAGCCTCCCCAATAACCAAGACAAACTGATTAGAATTCTCAAAAAGACTATGATCACACTAGAGTTGAAGACCGAAATCATGAGAGACCTCGCCAATTCCTACTCACATAGGCGCAAATATAGAAAAATTCCACATAGCTGATACTAGCCTTGTGAAGTTTCTACCTCTGAAAGTCTGTAGAATCAAAATAATAAATACATAATCCAGAATGACTAAACTTGAATTCACAATCTATAGAGTTACAAATGCCTCTGAAATAGAACATGGGAGCACTTGGGGACACAGTCTCCCATTTCTTGAGTCAGCATCATGGAACAAAGTTATTAGCTCATAGCACACATAGTTTGATGTCAATGTCAGAAACAAACAGAGATGTACTAAACAATGTTTGACACAATAATGCAATCTCTTTGCCATGAGTTACATAAAAAAAGAAACAACTGTGCTCAAACTGATTCAGATAAAAGATGGCAAATTTCCATATTATGATGAAAATAAAGTCAGTCTCATCGTCCCCTAACAGGAAAGACCCATGGATGAGAAGACCAGCTAAACTCTAAAGACTAGAAAAAAGAGATTAGGGAGGGACTCAGGGAAGGAAATGTAGTCTGTCAAATTAGCTACTGTCCTAACATATGACACGTCGGTCACTAAACAATGCTGACTTGTGAAAGTGCGGCACTTCTTTAAAAATCTGGTTAATACAAATTATTTAAATGGAAAATACTGATTTCTCTTCAAAGTCATTCCAAGGTAGAATTTAGTACCTCAACAATATAACTTCAACCAGCAACTGCTGTTTCTTGTATGTTTCAATGTCAAAGGAATGAATAAAGGAAACAATGCTATTTTTATAAGAACCTACATAGGTTATTTTATTAATTTTTTATATTGTGAGTATATGTGTGATGTTATATATTTTTTCACATGGCAGGAAATTCCTTACAATGATTTTAGGAGATAAGACAATCACCCCCTTGCCTTACTATAACAGACTTTGACCACACTTATTTCAAGATAACAATACACATGTTTTTACAGTGGTGAGCAACACTGTAAACCTGATACTATTTCACTTACTGAGATTCTATATTGATCTAGGTATTTACCAACTTCCCCAGTCCCAGGGGTGTTTCTGGTCTAGGAAGAAAGTGCTAAATGTATAGAGAGGAAAACAAAAGAACTTAAGGATAATAGCCTAAAAAGCATGATCAATATGAATTATATTCTGAGGCCTTTGTCATATTTAATCTTCAGGCTCTTTGTTTTTAGACTACGTAAGTATCTTGGTTTGGCTAGATATACAGATTCCCAGTTTTTTCTACATGTCAACCATAGCTTCTGTGGCCAGCAACTGAGCAAAGCTGACTATGTCAAAGAACAGTCAGTCATGTTCTATGGAACACATTTAAATTTTGACCTATAGTTGCCCTTTAAAGTCTGAAACATAGGGTTGCTTTGAAAGTTGAGTATACTGATCTTAGTGGTTGCATATGTGAATATAGCTCCTGGGGTCCTGCACTCACATTTCCCAGCCATTCTTACTACATTGTATGAGGTGGTCTAGCATGCCCATTGGTTTTGGCATCTCTAATTTTTCCCCCCAATTTGCGTGAATCTTTCACTTTCTTACTAAAGGAACTTTTGTGAGGCAATCACAGTCATTTTGGCCTTTGTAAGTCAAGCATTTTATTTGCTATGTATATTTTTTTAATTTAAAAAATTTTTTTTATTGTTCAAACACATTTGTCTTCATTTTCCCAACACCACTTTCCCCTGCCCCACCCACCCCCACCTCCCACCCTCAATCCTTCCCCATATTTGCTATGTATATTGGTTACATCTATAAGTATATGTTGTCATTGAAGTGACCCTTTTTCTTCCCTCAGGCATCATTTAATTAACAGCAAAGACAGAATCTGTGGCATCAAAATTATTATTTTATAAATGCTTTTTAAGTATGTAAAAATATAAAAGATTATATTTTTGGCATTTCTGAAATATGAAACAGAAATCAATCGTATCAACAGCTGACCTCTTTTTTCAATACTGCTCTCATTTTCTCTGCCTCAATATTCATTAAGAACACCACATAACAGTCAAACACAGGCTTTCTTTTCACATGGTGATTCTTGCTGCAGAGTGCTCCCAGAGATTCTGATAATGCTGCCACGGGAGGGATGAGGCTGCAGGCACCACACTCTCTTCCCATCACAGAATGCAATGATCTAAAGATAGATTAAGTTCCTTGTTTTTGCTTCCTAGCTGTGCCTTGTATTTACATGAAGATACTAAAAGCTGAAAGCCCCACCATTAAGTATGCTATAATAATTACTCCATTGATAACGTCATATATAGAATCACAAAATCTTCATCAATTATAAATGTGACACTTCATTTTGTAATCATGTATCATGGGATAAACTATTTTACCTGTTTCATACGTCAAGTTTTAGTTTGTTTGTTTTACGCTGAATTGTCTAATTTCGTCCTGCGTATAAGGTGCACTCTAGGTCATTTGTCCACCCTCCCCTGCCCATAGCTCAACTTGTCTTCAGTCACCAAAATGTGAGAATATTTGAATAGCATTCAAATTGGCAATTTCCACTAGCTTTTGAGCAAAGCACTGATGACAGAAGAACCAAATAAAGAGGGCACTGAGATTATTAGGTATGGCAAAACACAAAATTTCTATTTTGAACCACGTAGAGAGTTGCTGCACTTTCCACTACACCCTAAAGTCTCAATACAAAATTATCCTTGATGGTGATTTTTAAAATGATTAAAAGGGAAATAAATGTTTGGGAAAACCATAATCCTATTCTCTCACTGATGCAAATGCTGCATGTAATGTCTGTTTAAACTATAATAATAAGGCCTTCTTAATTTCTACTTTATCCATTATAAACACCAATTTGGATTTCATGACCAGTTGCAACTCACATTTCTTATTTCTCATTTTTATTTTAAAGAATGCTAGGAATTTACTAGGTGCTAGAATCTGAACATGTGTAAGAAAGTTGCTCTCTCAAGGACTTCAAGGTCTGGTTGGAAAAACAAGGGTATAAACAAAGACTTGCGTCGCAGCACGATTGTCACAAAGATGTGCATGGAAGCATGGAAGGTGTTACTGAACTAACTTGGGAAGTTCAGGAAATGTTTAGCAGCGAAGACATGTTAATTAAAACTTGAAGATTAAAAAGAAATCAGCAGGAAAGGACACTGCGGGAGAACTGAGAGATAAAAGGTTCCCAAACAGTCCAGGCAAGAGGCCATGCCAGCCTGCAGGAGAGCAGATGACAACAGAGAAAGCCAATTTGCTGTATATTGTGATAGATTCAGGACGTCTTCATTCAGATTTGGATGCGGGTATGGGAAGGTATGTGGGAGAGGAAGAAGTTAAACAAAATGATCTCAAGGTTATCATTTTGAACGCGTAGTAAGATGGCGATACCATTATCCTAGTCAGAAAATATAAATGCAATATTTCATTTGGAAGAACAGGTCAAGATAAGGAGTTTGGTTGAGGAAACACTACGTTTGGCATATATGAAACACTCAGGTGGAAATATTCAGAAGGCAGTAATTATGAACTGGTGATAGGCAACCTTCATTCTTCCAGGCCTTTGTCCCAATTTTCACTAAGTAACAAACAATCTCCAAAGATCAGCACTGCCATGTCTGAGTCTCTGCAAAGGGTAGAGAACACCCGAGTCTTCCTTCACACCAAACAGAGCTAATGATGAGTCTCCCAAGGAATCCATTCATTCCTGCACTGCTTCGGGGTATACAGAGAATTCTTTTTTGTCCTAGGAGAATATCAGACAGCAGTGATAGGCAGTTTCAAATATGCCAGAAGCTTGTTTATCGCAGGCATTAATTAACAGGGGATATATTACGTTGCATACTTGGAAAACCTACATAAGCAAAAAATTTTAAACATCCAAAGAGGGAGAAAGAAAATAATGTTATCCACTCTAAGAAAGGTCAATCTGAGTAGAGGAAGGAAATAAGAAATGTGTTAGTTATATAGAACTAAGGTATATATGTAATACTCATGATTTTTGGAATGTCTGAAGTCAGGACCCAGGGTAGGCTATCCCTAAATAACCCACAATAACATAATGATTATTTTGAACTAAAATCACTTAAGAAGCAGCCAGAAGAGCTGTCTAACTCCCCTCTGTCTCTCTAAATGCAGAAGTGTAATTTGGAAGGTGTCCTCCTTGCTATAAAGGGGCTAAGGAGTATCAGATAACGAAGAGACAGCCTCGTCAGAGATGGAGAATCCAGAGCTCAGACACCTCTGTAAACAAACCCTTGGTACTTTTACTAATTTACTGCCCTAAACCTACATTTCACTTAAGATGCCTTAGAAAGTACACTAAAAATCTAGTCTCCTTTGTCTTTCAAATCTCCATAAATTTATTGTTTCTTTATGCGAAGGACATAAAACTGGCCTGTTCCACTTCTGTTATAGAGAATTCTTCTTTTAATTTTCCTGCATATGCATAATAAAATTTGGGGTTTTCTCCTGTTATTCCTTGTGCCAATTTTATTAGTAGCCTAGACACAAGAACTCAGGGAGGGTAGAGGAGGGGATTCCATCTCCCTGGCACTAGTAATGCTAAGTAAAAATGTGTAATTCAGATATTTTCCTTATTCAAGTTTTCTCTTTGTCCCAAATAATTGATTGTCTTGTTTGATTATGTGATAATAATAACACTGAAATTCTTTAAACCTTAAGATAGATAAAATGCTACAGGCACCATTTCTATATTCTATATATGTCTAATCTCTACCTGCTTGCCAAAAGCATTGCTGGCTGTGAACTGGCATGTGAGCTACTTAATTCTTCTGGTAGACAGCTTAGTGATATTGTGTGGCTTTGTTACTGTCACATTATCCTACAAGTCAAGGGAAAAAAAAAAGAGTGACTACGAAGTCACAGAATATAAATCTACTGAACAAAACCTTAAACACTGTGACCTGAATTTGACAGCTAACCTAGCAGTTGGGTTTTGTGTGTTCTTTTGTCTTTTTCCAGAGATCTGCAGTTTTTCAGATGGAAATTGTTACTAGGATTTCTATTAAAAGTTCCAAGGACATTTTCTTAGCATTCTGTGCTTATATTCTATTCATAGAAAATACAGTAATAGGTAAGTAAATGTCATTTTAACATCATGTAAGGGCTTTCCTATCTATAACATTTAAACTACTCAGAATGTACAACCAACAAGGAAGGCAAGGTTTTCATTATCAGCAAGGAGATTGTAAATGTTATTTCGGATTAATCATGGTACCCATAGCTGTTTCCCATCAGTGGTTTCCATACTATCCAGATGCTGCTGTTTCCATGAGATCATATGGTGGGTTACTGCCACACCAGTAGAGCAGTATTTGCTGGTAAATCTGTCCCAAGTCTGTTGGAAGGCTGTAAGTAGCCTGAAAGATCTCAGAGAAAGGACATAAGAAGGAATGAAGTAATGCTGAAAAGGAAAATAACAACAAAAGCAATAATAACAACAAAGAAGCCTCAGAGAAGGAAATACACAGGCAACTTCAAGCTAACTACTGTCATGATGGTGTCAAATGTATTTTCATACTATTTTGCATTCCTATTGTTTTCATATGACCTCTAAGAATCTAGATTTGACTATAATACTCAATTATGTTTAATTTCTAACAAGTTGATTTTTATTAAAGAAGTTCCTTCCAAGGACTCTGATTAATATACATAAACTCTAACTACATAAGTTTTTCTGATAGTTGTAGAAATGTGACTGTAAGCACCAAAATATTTTTGTTTTTATTTTATCAAGTTTAAATGGAAAATATTCTTAAATATAGAATATCTTCCCTGACTCCTCGAGCATTACTGAATATAATTTACATCTAGTATTAATTAAATGTTATCTAAGATAAAAATTTAAAGGTTGTTGACAGTAGCAAACACTACTTTGTATGCTTATGGTGCACTTTTGTATACTTCTGTTTCCTTGTGCTATCAGAATGCCAAGCCATCACTTCCATTTTTCCTCAGTATGGCTCCTTGTATTCTAACTTAATATTTGGAATCTGATCTGCCTTGGGAAAGAAGATCAGGGAGACTATTTGAATTGTATAAAAAATAAGAATAAATGGGCTCTGGGGTGAAATAGGAGGCCTGTTTCACCAAAAGACCGTACTTATTTGTCATACCTATTTTGGCTGCCCTGGTCCTGGTTTATTTCTTGGTTCTCTGCATCATTCCAGATGGATACTATAAACACACAGCCAGATCTGGAAAGGCAGCATACTAGGTGTTTACTTTAATTGATAAGGTATTTTATCAATTGAAAGGTATTTTAACCAACAATCTTTTTTAACCTATAACATGCTATTGGTTATTGGTTTCAGGACTCATTTTTTTCCCTAATTTTGTTGAAGCCGCTTTCAACAGAAACAACACAAAGTAAAAAACTACAAACATGCGCCTCATGTGTTTATTTTCAGAATATATGAGGCATTGGTATGTGAGTGTGTTAAAACTTTCTGATGCAACTGCGTTTGAACACATACTGCTTGTGAAAGTCAAAGCAGAAAAACACATTGTCATATCTACATATGGCTAAAAAAAGACATATTTTAAAAAGAAATGTACAGTTCTTAATAAAGTACAACAAAGTATAATAGAATTTTACACAAAGCTAAAATGATAGGCTGAAGGGACCTTGTCATGGTACTGAATCTATCCCTTTACCTTCCCAAGAATATATCTGTTCCAGTCTAACCAAAATGAGATCTCGCCAGCTCAACAGTGATCACTTTTTCAGTACCTCTTTGTAATGCTTATTCTTACTGATTCAGATTTTGGATGTTAAAAGTGATTGTTGTCCTCCTACTTCCCTTCCGAATGACTGAGTTCACAACAATATAGTGTTTGTAAACACCCTGACAGTAAGCTAGAGCCTTAGGTTCCAGTCTTAGATCTACCATGTATGAATTGTTAAACTTGGTCAAATTATGGTCAAATTATTTAATTTGAATTCAGTTTCTTTATCTGAAAAACAGTAAAATAAAATACACCCCAGAGTGTTTTCAAGGCTCAAATAAAATTCCCGACTGGGCCCGCAGCATTATACTAAGTACACAGGAAAAGCTAAGCAGTGGAGGTGAGATTCAAAGTGAGGCAGCCTGGGTCCGGAGTCCATGCTCATAAGGACCGACCTAAGAAACCGTATACATCTGTATATCTTGAAGTTTCTCTCTACAAGGTAAGATATGATATTTGTCCCTGCTTATTCCTAATGGCCAAACAAAGCCATTCTCAATTAGAATTCCTAAACTCCAAGGGCCTGTTACCCTTTCTAATATGTTATCTCCTGAAAACTCAGGGAACAGGCTGTGTATTTTATTTCAGTCAAAAACAAAAATGTTAAGTCAAACATCAGAGGGTTGAGGACTAACTCATGTAGAGGTCTATTCCTTAGGATCTCTAAGATAACACATATTCTTAATTAAAATCTCTTTAAGCATGTTCTCTTAACGATAACACACCTGGGTAAACTAGATTGTACTTGTACATTTTTGGGCACAGGTGTGTTTTTTTACTGACAGACACCACACCACATATGTTAAGTCACAGAAAGTAAACTATATTTCTCCAATTTATCTATGAGACTGTCATCTTTAAACAACTATGGGACATTTATGCAATGGAGTACTACTCGGCCATAAAAAAGGAAGAAAATTTTACCATTTGCTACAGTATGGACGGACCTGGAGAACGTTATGCTAAGTGAAATAAGCCAGTCAGAGAAAGAAAGATACCATACAACTCCACTCATATGTGGAATCTAATGAACAAACTGAACTAACATGGAAAATGGGGGCAGACGCATAGATGGAGAGCAGATGACAGCTGGGGGTGGAGGTTAGGGAGTGAGAGGACTGAGCAAAAAGGGAAAAGGACTCATGGACATGGACAGCAGTGTCGTGATTGCTGGAGGGGAGGGGGTGACAGGGGACTCAATGGTAATGGAAAAAATATAATAAAGATTAAATTAAAAAATAAAACAAAATAAAAAATCAAGATATTCATCAGAATCTAAATAGCCTGCATTTATCATTTGATCACTATTCTAGGAAGGAAGGAAGGAAGGAAATAAGGAAGGAAGGAAGGAAGAAAGGAAGGAAAGAGAGAAAAAAAGAAAAGAAAAGAAGAGAAAAATTCTCCTAGGACTTGGAACTCTGTAAATACTTGGCCAATCCATTGCTTCTTGAATTTAGATATGGAACAATACAGAGAGCCACTTAAATCAATGGCTACTACACCACAGTCAGTGGAAGCTACTGACTACATGTCCTATAGCATTTATATAATTAAAGTGCAAAGATACAGTTAAATACCAGCCTAAATGGAACTCTTCTCCCTCATCATTAAATTAACCCTTTATAGAAGAGTGTAAACATCCAAATGAAAAAAGAATAGCTTCATTCTTAGAATAATCAAAGAGTACTGTTCTCTGACCACCATGAAACATACCAATTCAGGTTAAAATAAGGTGACAAGAAACCAATTATATTTTAGTGCTTATAACACTTAAAGTAATTAGAATGTCAAATCACTTCCAAAATGGAGAAATAGGAGGACTATAGTAATTAAACACTGAGACCTCACACATATACATATGTGCATTATAAAGTATTCTTTGAAGATACCTTTTATATTTCTCTGCATGCAAATATTATCGGTGGAGAACCATTAGTGCTAAAGTTTAGAAGGTTGTAATAAAAAGAATAACTTCCCATCTACATCACTTTGTTCACATATTAGGCCTTAGATTTAATATAGAAATTGGCTCTGTATGTAACTTGATTCAGTAGAATTATGGTATCTTAATTGGTTTATGGCTGTTGAATATATATCATAATTGGAAATGTAAGACAAGATGCTGAGAATGTCTTTTAAAACCCACCAGAGGATAGTAAATATTCATATCTAGAACTTTTTTTTTTGTTAAATCCTCACCTGAGGATACATTTATTGATTTTAGAAGGAGAAGAAGTGAGGGAAAGAGAGAGAAACATTGATGTGAGACAGAAACATTAATAAGTTACCTCCTGCACATGCCCTGACTGGTGATTGAACTAGCAACCTAGGTATGTGCCCTGACCGAGAATCAAACCCGCAACCTTTTTGGTGTCTGGGACAACACTCCAACCAACTGAGCCATACTGGCCAGGGCTAGAAGTCTTTGATAGAAAGTGTTAAGTTACTGAACTGATATTAGAGGTTTGGTTCATATTTTAACCTCTTATGTATTTACACAGTTTATTAAAAAGTTTAGACTTGTAAAAATTTGCCATAAAACACCAAATTAAAAAATATATTAGCAATTACAATACAAATAGACTGTGCCAAAGAATGTGTCAGTGGCATAAATCAAGACAATTCTCAAGAGTAATCTCACTTCATTAGTAGAGATCGGGCTTCCTGCATTAGTTATCTGTTGCCGTATAGCAAATTATCCCCAAATTTTAGTGACTTAAAACAACAAATATTTATTATCTCAAACTTATGTGACTGAAGTGTTTGAGAGTGGCTTAGCTGGGTAGTTCTGACTGAAGGCTGCAGTGACCCGAAGTTGGCTGGCAAGTAGTATCTGCTTCCAAAATGGTTCAGTTATATAACTATCGGTGGAAGATTTTATTGGGTTGGCCAAAAAGTTTGTCGAGTTTTTTCCATATGATGGCTCTAGTAGTACTTAGTTGTCTTTAACGTCATTCGAAACAATTTTGTTAGACTGTATTGTGACAGCTGTCATACCAGTTTGCACTTAAAGAAAAACTTAACAAAAAGGACTATTCAGTGCACTGGAAAATGTTTACCAGCACCTCCGGCCTCTACCCACTAGAAGCCAATAGTGGGAGATAGCCAACATACTCAAAATAGCCAAGTCAATAAAGTTATTGGTGTAAATAAAAAATGTGTCTTTTATGGGGAAAAAAACCATACAGACTTTTTGGCCAACCCATGGACCAAATAGTTCCTCGCCTCATGGGCCTCCATATAAACTGCTGAGTAAACCCATGGCACAGCAGCTCGTTTCCCCCGGAACAAGTAATGAAAAGAGAGCAAGGGGGAAGAAAGACATCTGTTACAGCCTGCTCACACCATCACTTCCGCCATGGTCTATTTATTACAAGGAAGCCACTAGATCCACAACAGGAAGGGAATTCACTAATTAAGGCCACCTTTTGGAAGAAGGACCTTTGAAGAGTTACGGACATATTTTAAAATTAGTATATGTAACATTAAAATCTGGCGCCCAAAAATATACATATTATTAGTAGACAGAGATAGAGAAGAATGAATATTCCTGGAAGAGGGAAGGGCAAAAGCAAAGATTTAAAGGTAGAAAATAACAGCATGCCAAATCTAGAAAGGCAGATGCTAGATTTGGT